>NC_088796.1:56803159-57525659 GCF_011386835.1 Chrysemys picta bellii
TCAGGAAAGAATATATTTTGGGACTTCGCAGTACTGTGGCAATACATCACCCCGGATGTTAAAATTAGGATTCCAGTGATCTTTCTTTGTATATATTTCAATTGAGATGCATTAACTATGGCAAACTGTAGGTGGCAGTCAAATCTTTTTACCAAAGTTGCTGATTAAACTTGCACTGCCAACACTGTACCAGTTCATGGTTGAAAAGAATAATTCATTGTCTTGGACAGTGGTTCTCAAACTATGATCAACAGATTTCTTCCAGGTGGCTTCTGCTATCGTAATAATGGAGCCTCTGCAAGTCTTTGAGCAGTGATGTTTCTGCATGTAGCAGATCAAGTTTATGGGAGTTAGTGCATCTCAGTTGAAAGATATATAAACCAAGATCTTTCTAATACTTGTTCTTTTGCATCCAGGCTGATGTATAATAGCACTATTGCAGAGTCTCTGAAACACATTATTTCTTAAATCATTAGTTTGTACTAATAAGTTTATTTTCATTTGTTTCCTTAACATTGTCCTAATGTTATTATTTCATGTAACAAATCTATATATGTACAGGATGTAAAGATGTGGGATTTATATTGCGGGGGCTGGGAGTGGAGATAGTTTAGGAGAAGATGTACATATTTTGATAAGTGGTTCCAAATATGAACAAGATTGAGGACCCCTGTTCTATCAGTACATTCCTCCTAATCAATAAAACACCTCTTTGAAAAGGTAAAGGAGCAACTTTTTAGGAGAGAGCCATTCATATTGCAGCAGCATCATTCACTTAGTCTTACCAATAATAGTAATTATAGTCACTTAAACCATTGGGCTAAATTCATCCTGATATAACTCCATTGACTTCATTGGAGGTACACCAGGAAGAGGTAGGCCCACTGTGTTAAACTCTTAAGTTAAATCTGAGCGGAAATAAGTTTCTTCTTAGATTTGTCATTTATTTGTGATTTTTCTTCTTAAATTGCTTTTTTTAAATAACCCTAGTTAGAGATGGAATTGTTCAATGTTTTACTTTAAGATAAGATGAAAAATACTTGTAAGATTTCTTACAATTCACGATTTGTATGCCTTGTTGTTTTTGTTGTGTTGGTCCCAGGATATTAGAGAGACAAGGTGGGTGAGGTAATATCTTTTATTGGACTAACTTCTGTTGGTGAGACGAGTTTTTGAGCTCATACAGAGCTCTTCTTTAGGTCTGTGTAAGCTTAAAAGCTTGTTTTTCTCACCAGCAGAACTTGGTCCAATAAATGATATTACCTCATGCCCCTTGTCTCTAATCCATGATTTGGTAGAATTGTTTATTTATTCTTAGGGTTTGACTAGTTTTGGAGGGTGCTGGAAGAATTAGTTCCTCTAGATCTAACAGAATTCTTAATGCTGCACTGTGAATTTTAAGAAGCATACAGGAGCCTAATGTGGATGACCAGGGTGGCAGGGAGTCACATGGAAGCAGGGGAAGTTGTCTGAGATTCCTGAGAGGGAAAGAGGCGCACTGGACATTCTGGGAGTGAGTAGGAGGGAGAGAACCAAAAGAGGAAATGAGGGAATATGGACTGGGGAGTGGAAGGGAAGAAGTCACATAATGAGGCTGGGGTTCAATCCTGCAGAGCTGGAAAGCTTTACCATTGTCCTTTTGTGACCCTGAAGTTCTACAGGGAATCCTGCCACTAAACAATCTTTGATCTTGAAAATAAATACATCACAACCTAAGGAAATTCTCCATTTCCCTTCATCCTCCTGCATCCCCCAACCGAAAACACATTAATCTGATTATGGTTGTAAATATCTACCAGTAAATGGTTGTAAATATGTTTAAAAAATATTGAAGATTTCTGAACACACACGTTTAGCTTGGAAACTGAAAGTTAATATTGCACTTAAAAAACGTAGATATCCCCAGTTATGCAATCCCAGCACTGCTGCCATTTTACCAGTTAAATTGAAGTGCACCTATTTTTCTATTGTTACATTCTTTAAGGCCATAGTGTTTTCATCTCTCTTGGGGTTGAGTCCAAAATGTAACCTTTCTGCCAGATGGTTAACAGTAGCAAAAAGAGCTGGATTCAGTATGTCTTGAGAAACCAAACCCATTAGAGCACCCACCCAGACACTGGGGAAAACTGAACACACGCTCCGTGGATACCCTTCCCCACTTGCAAGCATTCTGAGGTTGTGTACAAACAAGGAAATCTTTATTAGGGTGAAGAGAACACAGTCATAACATTGGGTAAACACAGCAATAGAATATAAATGCAAGTAAAGAGTAAAATACCTATCCTCTTCCTTAACTTTGGCAGTAATCTAACTCCCTTCCCACCTGTCACTTAGAATGTCACTCAGACAATAATCCCTTGGTCATACCGTCTCATCCATCCACCTAACCCCATCATAGCTTGGATCAAAAAGTAATAGTAGCCCAGGGATGTCTTTGCAGGTCTGTCTTCCTGCCCAAGGGAGCTTCTTGCCTGGTCCTGTCTGTACGCACTGTCACCTAACCCAGTTTAGTCATTCAAATTTATTAAGGAGCTGGGTAGACTGGGCCTCTCCAAAGTCACTAAGCTCTGCTGTTGTCTTCTGCACTGTCTCTCGCCATGAAATTCTTTGTGATGGCTCTTACAACAAAGTTCTCAGTCTGCATTGCCTCTTGCTGTGAAGTCCCACAGGAGGGGAGCCAAGAGCACTAAGGCAGACCCTGGAGCTTAGAAATGAGCTTTTGGCCACAAGGTAAGACTTCTTGACCTTCTCTGAGTCTCGCTGGGAGCTTACTGCCCTCCTAAATGTAAATTCATGTGTAGTTATGGTGACTTCCCAAATGTTTCTAGAGAAATAATGGGTAGGTAGTCTATGCAAATGAAGCTCTCAATGGCAGCACTATACTATGAGATTTAGCATAAACCTGAAGCACTTTGGGGCTATGGACCTTTAAGGACAAGACCCAAACCTAAATAACAGATAGCTTACATATTACGGAGGGAGCTCTGTCACTGTCAGAGACTGGGTCATGAGCAGTCATGCCTAGTGGCTGGAGCAGGAGTCAGTAGCCAGGAACAGGAGGCCAGATGTCAGAGCCAAAGTGAGGAATCGGAGCTGAGAGTCAGAGCCTAGTTATCTGGAGAGAGGCAAGATTGGCTCTGAGGCAGGGCTGGGCCCAAGTCTGGAACAAGGCAGGAACAGAACTGGAACAAGGCAGGAGCAATCACAGCCCATGGGCAAATTTTGAGCAGCCACCAAACTGCTGCTGTGCCTAAGAGCTGATTCTTCCCACTAGTCAGATGCTGTAGCCAACTACATGCCAGCTGTACCTTTTAGAAAGCTCGGAGACTGGCTCTGCTGTAGGCCTTTATTCCTGATAGTCGGGTCTAGGCCAGGAAAAAATGGTGCTGTGGAAATATCTCTGTTACCTCTTCCTTACTCCATGCAAGAAGGGGGAATCCATGCACTTAACTCTGTCTGAGTGATCTGGCTGATAATGAAGAGAAATGTGTCCGATATTCTAACTAAACTATCCTTTACAATATACCTTTTTTCATCAACTAATATGTTATTTGTATATCGGCTAACTTTATTTATTTATATTCCTGATGACTTGCCATCCTTGTAATGCCTACGTATTACTACTTTTGCCACTGTTAGGAATGATACTACTCACCCTTACCTTGTTTGGTCCCTATTTCAGTTATGAAACATAATGTAACATCAGTGCAGAACCTGTTGGTATCTCCTGCTTGTATCCTACTGATTGCCAAAACTTTTGGCGGTACGAACAATGCCATAACATATGTTTATGATGTACTCCCACATCTCTAGCTTTTTCACAATACCCTGTGCTCATTGCAAACTGCTTTGATGGTGTCAAGGATAGTCTGTTTATCACTGCAAACCACATGCTTGAGATTTGTTGCCTTGCAACTCATTTCTGTTATAAACATTTGGGGGCCACATATGGAAGGACATAGTGCCATTCCCAAGTTGTCTGACTTTGCCTCACTGTAAAGCACAGAGTGCTGCTGTCTCTAACCACTTGTTGGGTACATCTCTGGTGTTGACATACCTGAGCTAGCTTTTATTTAGCTAGCTTTGAAACAGGAGTGGGTAAGCCAACGCAACACAGGTTTCTGAGCATGCTGTACAGCCTGCCTCTGGGTAATTAATTACTTGAGCACATGCTGAAGCCCACGCAGCTTCACTACTCCAGTACCTGAGCTAGCTAGATGAAAGCTAGCTTGTGTATGTCTACGTGTGCTGCAATCACACCCCATTATTTCAGCGTCACTCTGCCAGTAGCATCACACCCACATTGCTCACCTTTCTCTCCTATTCACAGGAGCCTACCTCCCCTCTTCTCCCTCCGTTCTGTGCTAGCCACTGCAGCCCTGCCTTGTGCCATCCCCCTCTTTGGTGAGCTTCCATTGCTGCCTCCATTGCTGCATCCATCTGGCAAATTTCCCATTCCCCATTTGTCCACTGAAGACTTTCCTTGACCTCCTCCCCAGTGCCTTGGCAGAAATAAATGAAGACCCTCTCCCACTATCCCCACCTTGATTACTCTTCTCTCACCTATAAATTCTATGCCTGGCAACACCTACACCATCCATCTGACTTCATGGAATTTGATAATGGGTACAACTGAGGGCAGAATTGAATGCTGCATGTTTGATATAGCAGATGCTGTTCTAAACGAGAGGTACAATTTGCAGCCGGAAGTGGCGGAGACACTAAATAAAGACCAAACTACTCATTACTGTAATTAAGTTTGTGCAGATGACTTTGTGACCACAGCAGTTCTATCTGCAGGTAGCAGTCGAGTTTTACTTTTTTGGTGGTTGTAATTTTGTTTTTTGTTTGTTTTTGTTTTTTGCTTGATCTTGCAAAAGAGATATTAATGAAAACTTCCATTTTAAAATCATTAAATTTATTTCATTTTGTAAATAAGAAATAATGCAAACAAGTCACATCATGCACAGGCCACGAGAAAGATTGATTTTTTTTGTCTGATTTCATATGAGCACATAACATATCTGCTTTATCTCCCCAGAGGAAATCAAACAAAAATTGCATGAAAAATATTTAAATGAATATAAACACGAACATTCCAGAGACCAATACAAATACTAGATGCTACACACACCCTTAAGAATGACTATATCAGACTGAGTTTTGAAACAACAGGTAATGAATGGTTAAAGGATTTTGCAGTATAATCAGTGAATACTATATGTTGAATGTTAGTTGCTTCTCCAGACTGACTTAATGTGGTTCCAAAAAACGCCCCCAAAAAACCTAAGTAGAAAAATGACAGACAAACCCAGTAACCAAACTGATAATTTAACCTTGGAAAAAGTCTTATGAAATGGTACAGTTGATCAGATTATGATCTAAAGTTACATTTTAATACAATTTTCTTGTAGACCATTCTATTCCAAGCAGTTTGTGTATTGGATGACTTGGAAACTCAGGGCCAAACTAGGAAGTTGCAGGATGAATGCCAGCATGTGATTGTGCCTGGAATGTAAATATATACAAGGAAAAACACCCACTTACCATGAAAAAATAGAGCACATGGCTACAAGTGGAATTTGCACAGGAATATTGCATAACAGAATTTCAAAGCACAATGAGTTAAATCCTGTTGCTACCTATCGCCCACTGCACAAGTATGCAAAGATCAAAACACTGCAAAAGCATTGAGGTTCAACTATTGTGTGGGAGGCAGGCCTTGAAAGAAGACTGCATATCCTGTGCACTTGTAAGCCCATTCTGAGGTGACGCACTGAGCCTGGAATGTTTGGGGCGTTGGGGATTGTCCAGTTGATTCATGTCCATGAGGCCATGGCCAAAGCTACTAAATAGGGGGGAGAGGTTGGGGAGGCATACTACAGCTTGAGTAGTCTTCAGCATTGGGTGGAGTCTACTGCAGTCCATGGATTGTGCAATGGAATAGCTGCACTGGTTTTCTGCTAGGTTTGGGCAGGAAAGAGGACTTCATCCCTTGAGCCCTACATAGGTCCCCTTCACCAAGCACATTTATTCAGGCTGTGTGGAACCCGGGTATGGCCCAATAGCTTTTTTTCTTTCAGTACATACAATATATATAGATTCTATACATTAGGGTATTCTTTATAAGCAGAAAGAAAACAAAATTCTTGTTATAATTCTTGTCATCTCTATAAGCAGATCTAGAGTCAGAGTCTTTGCTGTGCCATTTGGTGTAGCTGAGGTGATATGGGCGGGGAAGGGAAGGTGGACATTGTTCAACTCCCCTGATCCTAGACTGGTTGGGGACTAAAACAGCATCCAGCATAAGGGCTGCTGTAGATTATTTTGGCTCTAACAGTTCCATGTAGAAAGCAACAGAGGGTCCTGTGGCACCTTTAAGACTAACAGAAGTATTGGGAGCATAAGCTTTTGCGGGGAAGAACCTCACTTCTTCAGATGCAAGTAATGGAAATTTCCAGAGGCAGGTATAAATCAGTATAGAGATAACGAGGTTAGTTCAATCAGGGAGGGTGAGGTGCTCTGCTAGCAGTTGAGGTGTGAACACCAAGGGAGGAGAAACTGCTTCTGTAGTTGGATAGCCATTCACAGTCTTTGTTTAATCCTGATCTGATGGTGTCAAATTTGCAAATGAACTGGAGCTCAGCAGTTTCTCTTTGGAGTCTGGTCCTGAAGTTTTTTTTGCTGTAAGATGGCTACCTTTACATCTGCTATTGTGTGGCCAGGGAGGTTGAAGTGTTCTCCTACAGGTTTTTGTATATTGCCATTCCTGATATCTGACTTGTGTCCATTTATCCTCTTGCGTAGTGACTGTCCAGTTTGGCCAATAGCAGAGGGGCATTGCTGGCACATGATGGCATATATAACATTGGTGGACGTGCAGGTGAATGAGCTGGTGATGTTGTAGCTGATCTGGTTAGGTCCTGTGATGGTGTTGCTGGTGTAGATATGTGGGCAGAGTTGGCATCGAGGTTTTATGCCCATATTTAATTTTAAGCACATGATAATCCCATTCATTGGTACTACTCACGTGTTTAAAGTTAACCATGAATGCAAAACATTGCAGAATTAGGGTCTAAATTTATTAAAAATGATTAAAATTAGACTTTACTATTAAAATTACATTACCTATATGAAGCATTTATGTGCTTTTTAAAGATAGTAAGCATAAAATAAAGATAGAAAAGGCGGAAACATTATGTTTAATAAATAATCATCATATTATATAAATTGCCTAAGACATTATAATTGCTTTTGGGTAAAAAAATGCTTATTTTTATTTGGTTATTAACAATGAAACAGATAGATTAGTAAGACTAAGGCCATCTTTGCATTGTAGGAAGTCTTTTATTGAGCAGGGGGTTGGACTAGATGACCAACCCTGATATTTTATGATTCTAAGTCATTGTATATATTTTTTTAAAATTTAGATTCATTATCCAAATGTTGATTTATTTTTCAGTTTTTCAATATAATTTTATTTTTATTTCTTTCCATTTGAGATACCTTTTCAATATTCAGGAGGCTTATATGCATCTGAAATACAGGGAAAATCTGTACTACTGCAAAAAGAATAGGAGTACTTGTGGCATCTTAGAGACTAACAAATTTATTTCAGCATAATCTTTCGTGGGCTACAGCTCACTTCTTCAGATGCATAGAGTGAAACACACAGACAGAAGATATTTATACATACAGAGAACATGAAAAGGTGGAAGTACGCATACCAATTGTAAGAAGCCAATCAATTGAGATGAGCTATCAGTAGCAGCAGAAGAAAAAACTTTGAAGTGATAATCAAGATGACCCATAGAAGGTGTGAGGAGAACTTAACATGGGGGGAAAAAATTCAATTAACTTCTCTGGAGAGAGTATTCCAAAGTCTAAGGCTAATTTATATATCATGCAACTCTACTGACTTTGGTGGAGCCAGAGGGGTGTAACTGAAGGCAGAATTTGGATGTAATTATTAATATTCAGTAATTATCACTGACATACCATGCAAGTCCATTGCTATATGTTTGCATGTCCATATTCAGCTGCAGTCTAAAAACTGAGAGTCTGAATCCCCTCTTACACCAGTGCAAATCACGAGTAACTCCACTGAAGTCCAGTTAGTGGAAGTGAGAAGAGAATCAGGCCCAGTGTTCTCATCTAAAGTGATAGTGGGAAAGTGCAGGGGAGGGGAGCGGCTCAGGGGAAGGAGAAGCAGTATTAGTACCTAAATCAAATACCTATTCTCTGAGTGTCACAGTGGATCAGTCTGCAGAGCATACCACATGTCAGCTGATCCATTTAGCTTCGTTTGGAGAATCGGGGGGGGGGGGGGAGATTTATTAGAAACTGCCCAATATAATTGAGAAACTTGTTTTTTCTTACTGCTTTAATTATTTTCCTTCACTACAAAATTTTCCACAGACTTTCATTAAGTTCCCTTGAGGCTCAGAAGCTTAGAAAGTATGGGTATTAAAATAATAATAATATGAAATGATAGAGATCTTGCCCAGTAGACACATTTTCCAATGTTCTCAGAGCTTTTAAAATCCAGCTGCAGTCTCTGACCCACACACACAGCTGTAAGTAAAAGGGCATTCTAGCATTTTCAGAATTAAGTTTTTCATTATCAGATCATTCACCTTTGGAAGCTGAGACCCAAAGAACACTCTTCGGCAGTTCAGCATTGCTGCCTGAAAGAAATGGATCATTCTTTTCTTCAGCCTTTCACAATGGAGAGTACCAATACAAAGCTTCACTACAAGAGCATATAAAGCTTCAGAAACCATTTCATTATGTCTGGAGACACTGAGCTGCCCAATCATGCTGGCATTGGGGCTGATTTTGCTCTGCAGACTCCTGTAAATAGCTCAATGAGAAAAGGTCGAAATTATTTTTTTAAATGGCGATAGTAAAGTTAGCTTCAACATGCTATAAATACTTCCAAGAACACTGAAAACATTTAACTATACCTTAATGCTAAGGGGTATTTTAGTGCATGATCTGCCCAATTAAAATTCCAATACTTTAAAACATTTTTTTAAAACAAAGAAATGATGGATGTCTATTTTTTTGACATTTTATCCTCAGATGGTGGTTGATGCAGGTTTGCTTCATCAGATTCTGAAACAATTATTATTACTTTATTTATATGGTGTTTGCCATGTGCTAAGCACTTCAGAGACAAATCTGAAGGCAAGGTGGCTCCCCCCAAAACAGTTTAAATGCCAGGGATCTGTTGTGCCTTGAAGGTGCAAAGTTGCACTACCCTAGCCGGAGCTGTGGGAAATATGTGTCTGCCAGAGACAAATGACTTGGGTAGCTCCATTAGAGCACCGTGCTATATCACACTAGCCCATGTGCTCCCTTTTAAGTCGGGTGAGTGCTGTTGACTGGTGTGGAGCAAGACAGGGATATTCCATGCTTCTACCCTGAACCTCTTCCCTTGGGAGTCAGCACTAACCAAGAACACTCCTTGTACCAATGGGAGTGCAAAGATTGTCTCTTTATCTGGATCCCTTCACCCTCTCCCCTGGTTTGCTTTCCTAGGGCTCAAGGCACAATTTGGTCATAAATTAGCTGTAAGTTAGTTGTAGCAATAGGCCTAGTTTATCTAAATTCTTCATATTTCCAAGATGAGAACACCGATTCTACCTTTTGTTTATATAGAATCTGTTCTAGTTTGTCTTCTGTGTGTGGAACCTTTACAGGGTGAGGAATCACCCTTGGAACTGCCATTTTGGGAATATCCGATTCAGTCAGCTCCAGAGGAGCAGTGTGGTGACTTGAACGGTGGTGTGTCTTCTGGAGACTTTACTTTTGTCTTTTCCATTTTTGTTGTTGTAATGGAAAGGTCATTCTGACTGGGTGCATGTGTTTTCCCCTTGTCAATAGAAGCAATTATATAGGAAGATTTAGCTATATGCAGATTTTCAATCCTGATCATGGCTTTCTTAACTAATAGCAAATACAGCATATGCATTAGAGAGAGGCTGAGGCACTGGGCAAAACCTTAGTTGTCATAATTTGTTTTTTTCCAAAGACAAAACCATTTGCTGGTTTTGGTTTCATGAAAAACAGTGAGGGACCCCAATCTTGCTAAGAAGGTACTATTAAGAAATGATATTATAGGAAGAAGGCTAAACAAGAAAAATGTAAGATCACTTGCGATTTATATCACTGTGCTCCATGCAGTTTCTGTGATTTCATTCACAATGAGACTATGTAAAGGTAAAAGCCAGCGCCAAGTTTGCACATGGTATTCCTTTGACATGATGTAAGAGGATGCGCTCCAATGTCTTCGGTTTATAAGTAGTAGTCAGTTTTGATATTTGCCTATAAATTTTGCATTTGTCTAGCTGTGCTTTCTTTACTATTCCAATTTATTTATCCATAGTATTCAATTTCACCTCTGCTTTTAGCATTGCATTTGTTTAATTGCCTTGTGGGCAGATGGCATGTGTGTGTGCATTTGCTGCAAGCAACCCATGGCTGTGAGAGACTGCGTACAGGCTCTTGAGACCAGAGTGACTGAACTGGATGAGCTAAGGGAGACAGAGAGGTATATAGATGTGACTTTCCAGGACACAGTCGAGTGGTTCCTCCTCCAGTCTGATAGCCTTAGTGCAGTTGGGCAGGACGAAAGGCTGAGGGAAGCAGAACATCAGGATGGAGTGGAAGGAAACAATCCCCTAGTTGGGACCCTCCTTCCAGATGATGTCATTGTATCCTCTCCCAGTGAGAATACGCCTCTAGAAATGGGAACCCCATTATTAGGAAGAGACAGGTAATAGAAATGGGGATTTGATTATTAGAAACATAGATAGTTGGATTTGTGATGACCAGGAGAACCCATGGTAAATTGCCTGTGAAGGACTCTTGAGACATCTAGGTAGACTTATGTGAAGTGCTGAGGAGGAGCCAGTAGTCATGGTACATGTAGATACCAGTGACATAGGGAAAGGTAAGAGAGAGGTCTTGGAGGCCAAATTTAGCTGATAGGAAAGAGATTAAAGTCCATGGTAGCATTCTCTGAAATACTTCCAGTTCGACAGGCAGAACTGCAGGGTCTAAATGCATGGATGAGACAATGGTGTTCAGTGGAGAGATTTAGGTTTATTAGGAACTGAGCAACCTTTTGGGAAAGGAGGCTCATACAGAGGAAGGATGGGGTCCATCTATACCAAAATGGAACCATACTTCTGGCATGTAAAATTAAAAAGATCATAAAGGAGTTTTTAATCTAAGGGCGAGGGGAAAGCTGACTGGTGTGGAGGAGCACACATTTTGGTCAGAGACATGACTTAGGGGAGGATTTATTAAAAGGGATACTCTATATCCTACTAAACAGGAAAGGATAGAAGTTGATAAAGATATGAACTGAAGAGAAACAGTCAAATGAAAAAGAGTCCCATTCAATTACATCACATGAAGGCAGACACCTAAATATTGACAAATTTTATAAGTGTTTGTATAGAAATGAAGAAGTCTAAATACAAATATGGGTGAATTTGAGTCCCTGTTATTAAATGAGGATATTGATGCAATAGCCATCACAGAAACTTAGTGGAATCATGATAATCAATGAGACACAGTAATATCGAAGTATGTCATGCTGGTGGGGGAATGGTGCATATGTGAAAGAAAGCAAAGTCAAACATAGAAAACATCTTAAAAAAATAAAACAGTACCATACAATCTTTATGGATAGAAATTCCTTGCTTCAATAGTAAGAGTGTAGCAGTTGGATACTACTGACCATCCAACTAGGATGATGATGTGATTATGTAATGCCCAGGGAGATTAGAGAGGCTACAAGAACAGAAAACTCAACAACAATGGGGGATTTCAACTATCCCCATATTGACTGGGTAAATGTCACCTCAGGATGGGATTCAGAGAGAAAATTTCTAGACATCATTAATGACTGCTTCTTTGAGCAGCTAGTCCTGGAACCCACAAGGGAAGAGGCAATTCTTGATTTAGTCCTAAGTGGGGCACAAGATCCGGTCCAAAAGGTGAATATAGCTGAACTGCTTGGTGAATGTAATTACATTTAACATCCCGGGGGGACCCAAAGAAATTCACCACAGTAGAATTTAACTTGATTAAAAGGGGAACTACACAAAAATGAATTGGCTGGAAATTGAAAGGAGCAGTCACAAGAGTGAAATGCCTTCAAGCTGTACGGAAACTTTTTAAAAACACCATAATAGAGATTCAAACTATATGTATATCCCAAAAGAAAAAACAAAACAAGAGGACCAAAAATCCTGCCATCATGGCTAAACAGAATAAAAGAGGTGATTACAGACAAAAAAAAGTGGAAGTCAAATCCTGCTGGGGAAAATAGAAAGGAGCATAAACTCTGGCAAGTCAACTGAAAAGTATAATTAGGCAGGCCAAAAAAGAATTTGAAGAGCAACTAGCAAAAGACACAAAAACTAACAACAATTTTTTGGTAAGTACATCTGAAGTAGGAAGCCTGCCAAACTACCAATGGGGTCACTGGATAATCAAGTTGCTAAAGGAGCATTCAAGGAAGACAAGGCCATTGCAGAGAAGCTAAATTAATTCTTTGCATCGGTTTTCACTGCAGAGGGTGTGAGGGAGATTCCCACATCTGAGCCATTCTTTTTAGATGCCAAATCTGAGGAACTGTCCCAGACTGAGGTATCAAAATAATAAACAGTAATAAGGAACCAAGCCCAGATGGCATTCATCCAAGAGTTCTGAAGGAATTCAAATATCAAATTGTGGAACTACTAACTCCCTCTGAAACATCTGGCACCAGCCACAGTTGGAAGGCAGGATACTGGGCTAGACAGACCATTGGTCTGACCCAGTATGGCCATTCTTATGTTCTTATTGTAACAGAAATTTATTATAATTTTCTCTGATTTGAGAGTGGAAATCTTTATTTTTATATAGAATACAGATCTACTTAACTCAATCCATTTATCATATTTAGTTCCTGTAATTTTCTTTTCAGTATTTCTAATCTTGTCTGGGCACAGGACTAGACCAGATGTGTTCTCAATTGGTGACCTAAAATTCCAATTGGTGTTCCTGCCTCCTTGTTAAGTTATGTAGATCTCTGTCCAAGCAGTGTAGGACAGTTTTCATCATATAAAAGAAATAACATTTGCAAA
Source organism: Chrysemys picta bellii (assembly GCF_011386835.1). Lineage (NCBI taxonomy): Eukaryota > Metazoa > Chordata > Testudines > Emydidae > Chrysemys > Chrysemys picta. The sequence continues at coordinate 56,816,305 of NC_088796.1, forward strand.
GTTAAACAATAGTCTTTTATCTGATAAGTACAACATGATGTAGAATTTAGTACACCATGAGCTGGCATTTACTCATTGATCCAGTTGCAGATGGATTGTGATATGCACCTAGGGTCAATTTAAATTAATTTGCTAGGCCACGTTGCTGAATATAGTTTTAAATACAGTTGATCCTTTTTGGCTAAGAGATTTCCAAAGCTTTGTGGCATAGTTGTCTCACAGGCAGACAGTATGGTACAGTAAATCAAGTACCAATGATAAAATTAGAACTGTGGCATTAGTCATCTCAGACTGTCAATTGCATTCTTCTTCTTTCCCCCCACAAAAGATGGAATTCTTAAGCAAAATGTTTTCCTTATGTTAGAACATGAGTCCAGCTGTGCAGTCAGTGTGTTATAGGGTGACCAGATAGCAAGTGTGAAAAATCGGGACACTTTTTTTTTTTTTGCAGAGGGTGGAGTGGATACTTGCATATACCAGTAAAGCCCCTAATATTGGGACATCTGGTCACCCTAGTGTGTTAGCACACTGCTGCTTCGTTCTGTCTTTTACAACCCACCAGAATAATTTTAATGGTCACACTCTCAAATATTACCAGTCTTCTGTCATTGGATTTAGTTGTGGCATTCTGCAGTTGATATTGTAAATACACCTCTACCCCAATATAACGCGACCCGATATAACACGAATTTGGATATAAAGTGGTAAAGCAGTGCTCCGGGAGGGGGCTGGGCTGCGCACTCTGATGGATCAAAGCAAGTTCGATATAACATGGTTTCACCTATAACACAGTAAGATTTTTTGGCTCACGAGGACAGCGTTATATCAAGGTAGAGGTGTATGTTTTTGACTTTTCCTTTTGGAATAAATGTGCAGTTACCAGCTATTTAGCTTTTATGTCCAGTATAGTATAATGTGCATAATGCAGTGTCAGGAGGATTTTGTTGATGTGATGCATAGCAAATCTAGGTCAAAATGTAATCTCATTGCTACAAGTAATGTGCTGATTTTTAGTTGGATAGGTTTGAATGATCTTTCCCTTGGATTGGTTGCATTATTAGAGTAGTAGTCTAAATGGCCTGACCTGTCATCACTTGTGTGATGACAAAAACATTTCATGTCAGGTTAACCTTATATCATAGGAATGTAGTATTTGCCATACTGATCAGGTCACTGGGCCATGAACAGTGGTATCCTGCTTCCAGCAGTGGGCAAGATTTGATTCATCAGAGGCAGATGAAAATTCCCCATATATAGCCTTAGAAAAATTGAAGCTTAGGGTTGAAGGGTCATAAATTTTGCTTGTGTCGATCAGTATATCTCCACTGATTGGAATCAAGCTAATGATCTGCCATTATATGTCTTCAGGCATTTGGTGTGAATGGTCGTCAGGGAAGAAAGAATCTAGCTGATTTTTCTCTGCTTGCAAAGGAGAGTTACAGTATAGATACAAGACCCTGTCTGTTGCTGGATCATGTGCTGTGTCTAATCTTTAACCTAGCATCTTGCTATGTATTAGAAATAAGATTTTACTGGAGCTGCATATATTGACAATGTTGATCCTATTGCCATCTAAGAGACCTGATATTAAAATATGCTGACTATCAGTGTCTTTTGAAGCTTTGTCCACTGTAATGGGCAAACTTTTTAAAAAAGTCATGCCTTTTTTTAATGGAAACTGATATGTAACATGTTTGCCCTACTTAGTCCAATCCTAATTCATTGTTCTCAGTTCCTTTTGGCTTTCTCTCTTGCAGCAGGACAATTTCCACTCTTTTCTTTAATGAAATGAGTATTTCTTTTTTGATTGGATTCTGCAGGCCCTGGACATTCTGAGAGCAGAAATTAAACTGGTTACCATGTTAATAAAATGTGTTACTTTCACAAGTACCAAAATCACTTTATACGGTAGATCCCCATATAATGAGGGAATGAACTGGTACCTTCAGAAAACCTAACCAACTTAACATTGAAAAGATAGTTTAAAATAAACAAACTCATATCAAAGAAAAGTTTTTAATTTTCACTTGGGCTGCTTAGTCAGCCTTCTGTTTAATTATAAACTGAACTCAAATTTAGATTCAGTGATTTTAGGCCCAAACAGATTGGGCCCGTTCCCTTTGGGGCTTTCTCCAAAGCCCACTGAAGTCAATGGGAGTCTATCCATTAACTTTAGTGTCTTTGGATCAGTCCCTTATTGTTTAATGTATTTTATCATTTTACATATCTCCCCCCCTCCACCCCTCAACTAGGCATTTGGACCTGTAAACATAAACCCTGCATAATATAATGAAGTGCTTATCCAGCACTGATGGTGTAAGTAGTTCTTGCGCATACTTCAGGGTTTTTTCTGGTTGTGTGAATACTTTTAAAGTAGATGGTGCTGCATCTGTAACTAGGGTTGCCAACTTTCTAATCACACAAGACCGAACACCCTTGCCCCACCCCCATCCCTGCCCCTTCCCCGATGCCATGCCTGTGCTCCGCCCCTTATCTGAGGTCCCGCCCCCATTCACTCCATCCCCCTCCCTCCATCACTCGCTCTCCCCCCATTCACTCACTTTCACTGAGCTGGGGCACAGGGTTGGGGGGCGGGGGGTTGAGGGCGCCGGCTGTGGGTGTGGGCTGTGGAGTGGGGCCAATGATGAGGGCTTTGGGGTGTAGGAGGGAGTGAGGGCTCTGGCTAGGGGTGTGGACTCTGGGGTGGAGCTGGGGATGAGCAGTTTGGGAGTGCAGGGAGGGGGCTCCCGGCTGGGACCAAAGGGTTTGGAGTGCAGGAGGGGGCTCAGACTTGGAGCAGGGAGTTGGTGTGCGAGAGGGTATTCGGGGTGCAGGCTCCAGACGGGCAACGCTTACCTTGGGTGGCTCCTGGAAGTGACCAGCATGTCCCTCAGGCTCCGGGGCTCATGGGTGGCCAGGTGGCTCTGTGTGCTGCCCCTGCCTGCAGGCACTGCCCCCGCAGCTCCCATTGGCTGCGGTTCCCAGCCAATGGGAGCTGTGGAGTCTGTGCTCGGGGCAAGATCAGCGCATGGAGATCCCCTGGCCACCCCTGCGCCTAGGAACCAGACATACTGGCTGCTTCTGGGAGCTGTTGCTTCTGGGAGCTGTGCTGAGCCAGGGCATGTAGGGAGCCTGCCTTAGCCCTGCTGCGCTGCCAGTCAGAGGTTTAGTGGCCTATTAAAATCTTCCAAATTGCTTTTAATAGTTACCAGGAGATTGATGCTGACTCCGGTAGACCCCCGGCCAATCCGAAATGGTTGGCAACCCTATCTGTAACTGTGATCTTTAAGGTGCTTTCTCATGAGTCACAGCCTCCATGTTTTCCCTGGAATACAAAGAGAAATCTTGAAAAAAAGTTGATGTTCTTACTGATCTGCCCAATGGATTCTGTTTTAATTGAAGCAGATAAAACAACTTGCTTGCCTTTATAGCTGTGGAACTGACGGGTGTAAACTGTAGTCTCTCACTATCTCTAAGTTTAAGGGTGAGTGCCCTTTTAATAAAAGCTGGAAGATGATTAAAAAGATGAGAGCATTAGGCAGGTTCATCCTATAATTCTTTTCTTGTGACATCTGTCCTTACCATTGTCTGCTCATTCTTCAATTTGTAGGGTTTGGGTTTTTGGTTTTTTTTATCCTCAGGACCAGGAGCCTGTTTTTATGTTCCTGCTGAGTTTCTTCTGTTAGTTTAGCTAATTGAACTAACACTCTCTGATTCTCAGACTCCTCCAGGACAGGAATGGAAAAATTCAAACTCTTTTTTTATTACTGTGGGAAGGTTGTAATTTTTTCCTCAAGTCTGCTTGCCAAGCTGCCTTTTTTCTGTTTCAGTGGTGCTTGTGTATAAAGATTGCTGGCACCAGTTTGTTTCTTATCAGCACTAGGAGTTTGGTTTTTTGTTGTTTTTTGTTTTTGTGCTGATCTAAAGAGCTAGGGTTTTTTTGTTTTTCGTTTTTTAACAGAAATGTGTCTAGGGATGCGTCTGTGATCCTGTTTTGGTTCAAAATTCTGTTGCTGAATTAAAGGATTATTTTACCTGATCAGTGAGAAACAGAGCCAGAGTTCAGTGTGAATATAGCTTTTAGCTAGGTATCACCTGAATGTACTTACCGTTAATATAATCAGTTGACCCCTTCTTCTTCAACCCCAACCCAAATGACAGAATGAAAAGGAAGGACTGATTAGTTTCTATTTTACTGTGTCCAAGTAAATAAGACTTTCCCACTGGGAAAGTACAAGCATATAAACAGATGGGAGAACAGCCATTGCAGAAAAGTAAAAGATATATGTCAAAGTGATCAAGTTCCTTCTGTCTTTTTTCTAGTTGCAGAAAATGTTTACCTTGAAAACTGTCCAGTTCATATTACCCTTTCCAAAGTCAGATTTAACTCACTTCCTGTAACCAACAATCCCTTGCCATTCTGCTTAAAGGTCTACATTTGAAAAAGAAGTGACTAAGATACCAACACATCTTCTGAATAGCCTGTTGGAGCCCTAGCTTCAGTTTAAAGCTGCCCTCCCCTAGGTGTAAATGCTATCCGAGTTTTGGAACTCCCCCACATGTGGGTGCAGATTTCACTCCTTGTGCCCATGAAGGTGAATCAAGGCCCGGATGACCAAAATATCCCTATATATACAGCTCCTGTGGGGAAAGAAGAAAACCAAGTAGAGTACAGGTCAAAAACTGGTGTTGAAAATAACTGTGGTTTAACTAAAAATGTATAGGCAACAAATGTTCAAATGCCTCTCGGCATATACAATACCCATATTACTGTGTACTGATGAATATCTTTGTATCCAACTTAGTAATGTAATTCTGAACACAAATCATTTTTGTTGACATCATAGTTTTATATTTTAATGATCTCCACTCAGCAAACTGTCAGAGTTAATTTGGCCTTTTTTGGAAAGGCTTAGGGCTTGTTAACTTGTCTCTGGTAGGGGGCAGGGAGTGTTATATTTGGATTGTTGGGAATTTTTCTGAAGAAGTTCCGTGGACCAGTGTCATCATTTAGAAATTATTGGTTTTAACTATTCTTTTGGAAAGGCATTGAATATAAGTGTCTTTAGAAATTTTGAGTGGGATTTTCAAGAGCTCAACGTTAGTACAACTCTGGTCTCAACTGGACCTGTGTCTTGGTGTCTGTAGTTCCAAGTTTGGGGAGACAGAACAAACCTGGGGTAAGAGGAGAGATTAAGGTAGCATCATGACTGGCCAGGAGAGGGCACTCCAGGATGGTGAGCCCATGGCACTCTATACATTATTAATTATAGGTATATAAAATATTAAGCCCCTTTTCCTACTAGATGTTTTTAAAAAAAGCTTAATTTTGTTTAATTGGGTTGTGTCAAGTGAAGTTGACAATATTAATCTAAGTTGTTTAGCTCACAGAACACAGTGCTTAGTCTCTTAGCATGTGGTACTATAGTAATATTGTAGTATTGTATCGTGTGTCATGTATGCCAGGGGAGGAGAATATGTAATTTGAATTGTTACCTAATCTTTGAAGGTCTGTAGAAGCAGATTTACTCCTTGAAAAGATGTCGGAACTGGACTGAAGTTACAACTGCATTTCACATAAACCACTGTGTGATTATTAGGTAAAACTACTTGTGGTCAGCACCACCTTAGGCTGGGTTTCACTGGCGACCTGCAAGTGAAAGAATCTGGAATGGGTGCCATTACCATTCTCCAAGTAAACTTTCAAGCTCTTGCATCATTGGGTCTTAAAGGCTTAGTGGGAAAAGGGGAGTAGGCAGGCCCGAAATTAAACCCAGAGTTTAAAACGCGTTTAAAATTATGCCGGTCATTTTGTTCTTTTAATTTGTTAGTTTGATTATTTTTTGGTACTGTTTGTTAAAGATGGTGTTGCATGGCCTCCCTGCCCTGTAGCACTCCCTGCTGACCTAGTGTGGTGCTGCAGGCACTCCCTGCCTCAGTTTCCCTTCACTCAGGGCCCCATAAGTACTCCACAGAGTCCAAAAGAGTCTAAGAAAAAATTCCTGCTTTAATTCCTTATTAAATTCAAATAAATTGAAATGTAGTCTCTCCCCTTGAGCTAAGGGTTGCACAGCCCTTCTCCTTGGGGCCTGTGATCTCTGGGAACTCCTCTCTCTTGAGAGAACTTCTCTCTCTGTACGCACCTCCATGCAACTGCACCCTGATGACCTTTTATCAGACCTAGGTGCTCATTATTCCATTAACTGCCCAGAGAGGCTCATTCCCCTTAAATTAGCTTATTGCAGGTAGCCTGGGCCTGGGATCCTCTTAAAGAGGCCAGTAACCCTGTGACAGGTAGTTTTAACTGACTGAAGTAAAATAAGAACCAACATAAACCAATTGTTATATCAAAACTCTAATGGAACCCATAGTGAATCATTGTGTGTTTATACACATGCTTTCTGGCTCCTGCTGGAGGCTGAAATACTAGTCTAGAGCAGACCTGACCAGAATTAAGAATTTTGCATGTTTCTTGCCAAATCCATTTGTGAGATTGCTGAGCCCCAATTCGAACTGAATTTTTGACTCTTTACTTTTTTCTTTTCTGTTCAGCCACTCTTTCTCTCACTAGGTAAATGTGATTGCACAGTTCCTACAAAGTGTAACTTGACTTAGTTTTACTGGCCAAGATCAAGTAATGTAGTACATGATATACGTCCTATTGAGGGGTCTCCATATCTTGCATTTGCATGAGGATTGACATGATACTCTGGTAAGTCTTCTCTGTCACAAACTTTTTGTGACCCTATTATGATCCTAACAACTCTCACTTTAAATTAAATAGAAAAAGATTGAAGCAAAAATGATGCATCGTGGTACAGGGAAAATATTCCTTTTCTTTAAAATGAAACAATGTGGTTTGCACATTGTGTCGAGTTATTAATAGGATAGAGAATAACAACATAAATGACTTGTGATAAATACAAGCAAGTCTGAGAGAATGGAAGCTTCCGTCAGAACTGGCTGCTGTGCTGCACTAAAAGGGAAGCAGAATCCAAACAGTTTTGTGAGAAACTAGAAAAAAGGAAGCAATCCAACCTTCAGTTGATCAGTTCTGTCTGATTTACACCCTGTTTCAGTTTACGTGTGTCTGCCAAGTTAGATCCAATACACACTGTTGAAGTCCTTAGAGGCTTCCTTTCTATTCACATTCTACGTCAGTAATGGCTGAAAGAGAAGACTAAACTGAAATATTGTTGCAAATCTTTGTCGTTAACAAAAGGAGTTCTTAAAATTGCAAGAAATTAATAACAATGCTAGAATGTTATAGGGTTATATAACCACTTGCTTACCATTGTTCCAGTGGAAAAAGTTCTCTTTTTCACCCTAGATTCCTCCTAAGCTGTTTTATTTCAGTTGTATCTACTATTAGCAGTGTATGCTAACTTCCTCTTAAAATACCAGAATTTTGCAGACAATATGAGATTAGATCAAAAATATTTTTCATTTAATTAAATATGTATTTCAATATTGGATATATCCTCAGTCATAGGGGGTCAATCTCCCTTGTAAAATTCTTGGCTTTTCTCTAGTAACACTCCCTAGGTGCTCTTGCTGGATACAGATAGGTCCATCTGGCTTTGTCTGAGTGATCTTGGAAATGGCCTGGAAAACGGAACTGTTCAGAGACCTTTCCAAATGATTTCCTGCTTGGAGAGCGGTTCAGCCAGTTCACTTTAGGGATTCCTTCCTGTGCTTAGGTGGAGCTTGACCAAGCATAGACTCTCTCTTGCTTTTGTGTTTAGGTGAGAGCTATTTGTTGTGCCCTGGTGGTTTATATGGGCTACTGTCATGGTGTCATCTGAATTAGTAGAAGTGAATTTTTAAAGGTAAACTGTACCACAAACAATACAAGATGATGATGTTAGCACAGCTTTTAAAATTATGTACAATGGAAGGCCCCCAGAGAGCTTTTGTAGATCAGGTTTCAGAGTAGCAGCCGTGTTAGTCTGTATCCGCAAAAAGAACAGGAGTACTTGTGGCACCTTAGAGACTAACAAATTTGTTTGAGCATAAGCTTTCGTGGGATGCATCCAAAGAAGTGCTGTAGCCCACGAAAGCTTATGCTCAAATAAATTTGTTAGTCTCTAAGGTGCCACAAGTACTCCTGTTCTTTTTGTAGATCAGCAGCTGTGGCAGAAATCTTTGTTTGAATAGATTCCAAATGCATCCGAAGTCAAACCAGTAATAGTTTTTCTTAAATAAGCAAAGACAGTTTAGGTATGTGTGTCAGTTAATGTTAAATAAATAATTTTCCTCTTATATAAATTCATTGGGCAGAACACCTGATTTTATAATTACAGATAATGGAGATATTTTAATAAGAGAGTCAGTCTGATCAATAACTATTTTCAAGAGTTACATTAGCAACTTTGTGTGTCTCAACTGTCCACTGTTAAACCCAATAATAGTTAGAATGGTATAAAATTAGAATTTCCATCCCCTGGGAAATTCTAATATTTTAAAATTTGAAATATTGTAATGAAAGTTTTTAAATTTTCAGTTTGGAAATGTCAAAACATTTCCTTCCAGTTGGTTGAACTAGGTTGAAACGTTTCATTTTGGGTTGGTTCAACATTAATCTGTGTCCCCTGGAGCTGCCACAGTGCCTCATGGGAGTGATAGTTTAATTGTCTCATGCTCCCATACTCTTTTATGGGCCAGGCTGCCTGGGTGGACTGCATCGGCCATGATGGACTAGGGTCATGTGACTCCCTTGATTAACCTTGTCTTCTCAACTGAAAGGGAGATTCAATTCAACAGATTGAAATGATTTTGATTCTGGTCAACCTGATCTGAAATAAAGTATTTTATTTTGAATTTTCCAGTGGAAAATTGCACAATGGAAATTTAACCACAGATAATTTTGGTTTTGCAGAAGCTATATTTTCCATCAAACAATATTTTGACATTCCCAATTAGTTTTAATAATTATTATTAATGATTGATAGCACCGTAAATGTACATGGCACTAAAATACAAATAAAGCCTCTTTCTCTCTATCCAAAAGAGTTTACAATCTTAAATTAAGAAGGGAACAAACAGCAGGATATAACCAGACAGGGAGGAACAGAAAAAAGGAAGGACAAGGAAGAGGACAGTGATTTTGTGATCACTTAGGCGGCTAAAGTGCATATCTTTAAAGTAACAAAGATGACTTGGGTTCCAGGGTAATCTAAACAGGTGCTGTAGTAGCAGATGCTGCAGCTCTTTCCAGTGGGTAAATAGATGAATGTTCTTTGATAAACTATTTATTTTTCAATATTTTAACTCAGTTTAATAAAATTGTATGTGTTAAAATTAATCTGCATCGTGTGGATAGTGTCTGTGGGCCCAATTTTCGGTCCATGAAGCTGGCTCTGAAAGTGAATGCATATGTCACAGAGGCTCATTGCAGATTGTGTCCTTGGGGTGATAATTGCTGTGAAATTGCATGCAGTTTGGATCCTGCCTGAATAAGTTGGCCAAGAAGTTACAGAAGGTTCCAAGACATCACAAGGACAATAGCAATTTTATATCCCCTGATGTAATTAAATATAGGCAGCAATATTGTATAAGAAAAGAAATTAAAAGTTTGGGCTGCAGTTCCTGGAAGAATTATACTTGCTCATTATTTCTGGCTTATTTAAGTTTTTTTTTTTAAACAACAGCTAGGAATAAGGCACTATTCAGTAACCTGTATTGCCGGAAATGATGACAGTGTTAAATAGATTTTCTTGTTGTAAATAGGTCCAATTACAGAATTATTAATTATATTATTTAAGCACTCATTAAATGTGACATTATTTAATGGGTTCATGTTAGTTTAAAACCTTCATTAAGGGTTTACTGTGGGGGGTTTTGCAATATTGTATTTTTCCATCCAGTCCATGTCACATTTCCCATTGTTCTAAGAATTAGGAAACTTTTGATATGAATAGTGAATTTTGGATTTCAGGCCCTCAGCAATGGTCCAAGTTATGTTAAGAAATTGGGCATAGTTAGAGCTTCATCTGCTTAATTTTTATTGTGTATGTCCCATTTGTCATCTTGAAGAATGATGCTGTGTGTCCTGTAGTGCCCAGGAGGCGATTTCCTGCATATCCAATTCCATTGAATAACGCTGGCCACCTGTTAAAAATGACACTTCCTGCCTGCTGGATAAGTGGTAGTTTAATGTTCTAGGACTGAAGGTAAAAGTCTCTAATGCCTAATACCACCACAACGCTACAGTTATTGTCAAGTCAGATATGCTTTCAGTTAGATCAACAGGGAAAAAGAAATTGGGGAGAACAATGGAAGTGGGCAATAGAACATTTTTAGGACCCTCTTAACTCTCTAAAGGTCCTTACTCAGTAAAGGTCCAATCATGCAAGTTGCTGAGCACCTACCTGCAATTCTACTCACTTCTGTTGAAGTCAGTGGGAGCAGACAGGCTCAATACTTCACAGGATCACTTGGTAATTAAGTTAATCCATGGTGATGATCTCAACATCGGCAGATCCTACTAAGTGATGAGTGCCTCGTAGGAGGTGCTGTGCACCTTACACTTTCATTGACTTCACTGGGAATTGAGGCACTCTATGTCTTACAGGATTGACCCCAAAGCTTCTAAACATCATCAGGAATATATAAAGAACTTGGAAGTTCTGATATTATGTCATAGGCCAAAGAGTTGACAGTAGTGATGTCCCTTTAAAATGTATTCTTGGTCCTTTTAACTTTCAAACACTTGTTAGACTTTTATTATGTCTCCTATTAATTATTCTTCTAGTCCTTTATCTAATCTTTTTTTCAAATAATGAGTATTCTCTTCCTCAAGGATAACTTTACCAAGGCTTTACATTTTTGTCATTTTTGATAAGCTCTCTAGATTGAGACTGCTAGCAAGTGTCTTTCATCATTTATATTTTATACTTTTATAGACAGATTATGGGTCAGATTCTGCCCCCTTTTTTGCACCTTGAACAGTTCTATTGATTTCTTGGAGACTGTTCAAGGAATGAAGTGTAGATCAACATGAGCATGGGTGGCAGAATCCTGCATGTGGGAGGTTGGGACTCCACAACTGGAAAGGTTTACTGGACTGTATCAGAGTTGGACCTTGCACTACAACCATCTACTAAAGAAATGTTCACCAACTATAGTAGATTTCTCTCAGTAATTTTTGCTTTTGTTCTTTAAGAGTGAAGTAAACTCTTATGGTAAGAAAAGTAAGTCATATAAATAACTCAGATTTTACTCCTAAAGATGGTGGACTGGGTGTATGGCCTCTTTTACTCCTAATGAGAGTCAAACAACTTAAAGCTTATATAATACTCTGATAATTTAGGGCTTTAGCATGCCACACAACAGAGGGAGACTACAGGACATGATAGGCCATAGAACTTTTGTAAACTATTCAACACGGTTGCACCAGACCTTTTTTATTTTTGTGCCTTTGTGTCTTCTCCCATGCCACTCCCTACATTTGGAACAGCTTTCATGATCCTCCTTCAAGTTACCTCAAAAAACTTACCTGTTCCTGGAGGCCTACATATGCTCCATTGTTTGTCTTTGTGTTAATTGTATTGCTCTTCTCTGTGGCTCAGATTTAAAGGTGAGTTTAAGTTTACCTAATTTGCATCTCTTTCTGACTTTCTCATTATTTAGGTTACATCTATTTATTAGACCCCCTGTAGGCTTACTTAGCCTTCCTGAGATTCATGACCATATACAATGTATGGCTTAAATCCTCACCTTCTTACATATGGTCTCCAAATTTAGACTGAATCTAAAGCCCAAATGTCTTCTTTCCCTTCCTTCACAGGCTGGGGCACCGCACTCTAGCTGCTTAACTGCAGGACCTGCAATTGTACCAGCGCAACATTTTTCAACTCTGCTCTTATTTGTTTTTTGTAACCTTGTCCCTCTGCCAATCATCAGTCCCTCTCACCAGACCCATCTTCTTCATCACAAAATAGGTCCTCCTCTGTCTTCCCACCAGCTCTACCTGCTCCTCTTCCCCACTTCTCCACCAGCACAAATCCAGATTGCAGATGCTGCCTCCTCTTTACTTCTAGTGACATTTGCTCCAACCTCTTGGCCCTCCCACCATCCTCACCCTCTCCAGCTCCCACACCCATATCTGCTACCACCTCTTCCCTCCTCATGCCACATTCCTAACCTCACACCCATCCCCTCCCTTTCCCTCTCCCTCCTCCCCTTCTCTTGCTGTCTCTTGAATGCCCATTCCATGTCTTAAAAGATTTCAGCCATCCACAACCTCTTCTTATCTTGTTCCCTCCAGCTTCTAGCTCTCACAAACACCTGGATTCCTTTGCCTGACAATGCCACTGCAGCTCTTACAGAGGCTGTTCCTTCTCTCTCACTCCCCACCATTAATCGTGGTGGGGGTGCTGGATTTCACCTCTCCTGTTTCTGCTGCTTCGAGCCCCTCCAACCTCCCACTTCCCACTCTTTCTTTTGAACAGCATTGCATCCCATGCTTCTCTCCTATCATTCCCCCAACTCCTCCCCATCAGCCTGCCTTTCTGATTTTGACTCCTTGCCTTGTCTTCCTCTCCTGGCATTCTCCCTCACTCATCTTTCCATGTTGCTGAAGTATTCCTCTCTCATTTCTTTCTTTAGTCTGCAGCTATGGTTTGACTTCCAATCACAGTAAAGCCTGTTCAGTTGATTTGGTCCAACCACTGGTCTCTCTGACCTCTGTTGCTAGGTTCCCCCTCTTTGACCTAGAATTGAGCTTTTTTTTTTTTTCATTTTGGTGACCAGACTGAAAAGTGCCCCCAAAATTGGGTTAGGTTTGAACCAAAACTGAATTATTATTAATTTTTTTGCTTATTTTTCCTTGCTGAAATGAAAAAACCAACAACAATATTTTAAGTCAAATGATGTTTTAAATGTTGATTTGAATGAGCATTTTGAAATGGTTTGTTTAGAAAATGTTGAAACAAATCATTTTGACACTCCTGATTTTTTTTAAAGTTTTTTGTGATCCAAAGTCATGAATAGTTTGTGCCCTGAAAAATGTATTTTGATGAATTAACTATTCACTGAAAAAATATCATCCAGTTCTTCGCTGACCATCGTCTGATCTCTTTCAGCATTGCCCATCAGTCCCCTCTTCAGTCTTGTTACTCAGCCTTTCCAGGACATCACCTTTCCATGACATCAGCACTGATGACTTGTCTGCTCTCAGCCTTCTCTTCCCTTGTTTCCATGGATATTGTTATTGAGTCGCTCCATACTTCACTGGCCCCCAACTTTGACTTTTATCCCCGCCCCTCATCACAAGGTTCACCCATCAACCACCAGTCCTGACTCAATATCCACTTCCTCCACTTCTGCTGTCATGCTGTGGAATGTCTCTGATGGAAATCCATGAACTGTCTGACTTTCTCCACTGCAAGTTCTTTCTCTCCAACTCCAGTTCTGCCATTTTCCCAGTTAAACAACTCTACTTCTCCAATATAATAGACTCTCACATCCCAGCTGCCTTTTTGTCACCTTTAATTCTTTCCTCAAATCTTCCAGTTCTTTCTCTGCACAGGACCTCACTGATTTCTTCGAAGAGAAAATTGACAAAGGACCTTAGTTCTCCCTTCAGCTTTTCTTCCCTTCCCTTCCTTTAACTCTCTCCTATCATAGATGCATGAGTGTCTTGTTTTCTTTCCTCCTCTAATCCCTCCAGTTGATCCAGTGATGCCATTGCATCCCATAGGTTTCCTTAGAGGAAAGAAGCAATGTGAAGTTGGTCTTGTGTCAGAATAGTGGGATGAAGGATTGAGGGGTGAAAGGAGCTGAAGCCAACTATATTATGGATTTGTGGTTGTGGAATTCACAGAGCAATAACCATTCAGAGAGCAAAAATCTATGTGCTGCACAGTTACCAAAAAATTACTTAGTCTTTATACTAATCAGCAATCTCGGCCAGTTAGAGTGCATTAATTCATAATAGTTGGCCATATATCATTGCATATCTCTTAAAACTACTCTGAAGGACAAAAGTATTCTAATCCCCAGCTTAAGAACTAGAGGAGAAACTTTGTTCTGGTCTACATTAGAGTTAGGTTGACTTAAGATAGTTTACCTCAACCTAGCTCTCTGTAAAAACAACGAGGAGTCCTTATGGCACGTTAGAAACTAACAAATTTATTTGGGCATAAGCTTTCGTGGGCTAAAACCCACTTCATTGGTTCACTTCACATTCAACTTAGTCTGTTTTTGCAGACTAACACGGCTGCCACTCTGAAACTTAGCTCTCTGTAAGTATCTATGCTAAAATGTAGTGCCCACCGATGTAACTCGCCCACTACATTGACTTAACTCCACCTCCACGGGAGGCATAGCACTTAAGTCGATGTAATTAGGTCAACTCAGTGTCACTGTAGACCAGGGGTGGCCAACCTGAGCCTGAGAAGGAGCCAGAATTTACCAACATACATTGCCAAAGAGCCACAGTAATACGTCATCAGCCCCCCACTCCCGCTCCCAATGCCTCCCACCCCCCCAGCAGCCCTGCCAATCAGTGCCTCCCTCTCCGTCCCCCACCTCCTGATCTGCTGCTTCATGGCATGCATGAGGTTTTGCGAGGGCATGGCAAATGCAGGGGAGGGGATGAGAAGGGGTGAAGTGGGGGCAGGGCCTGTGGCAGAGCCAGGGGTTGAGCAGTGAGCACCCCCCAGCACAGTGGAAAGTTGGTGCCTGTAGCGCCAGCCCTGGAGTAGGTGCCTATACAAGGAGCCGTATATTAACTTCTGAAGAGCCGCATGTGGCTCCGGAGCCACAGGTTGGCCACCCCTGAGGAAGACACTGCGTTGCTTGCATCGACTGTTGCTGCCTTTCAGAAGCGATCCCACAATGCCCCACACTGACAGTTAAATTGGTACAAGCGCTTCTGAGGAGGATGCACATCGCAGACACATGAAGTGTAGTGTGGATATGCAAAAGTGATTTAATTATGGTGTTAACTTAGGTCAACTTAATTTTGTAGCTTAAACTTCACCTTATTTGCTGATATTCTCATTTTTAATTCTGGTGTATTGTCATATTACAAAGTATGCATTAAAGAAAAATAGTTTGACAAATTCAATGTTTTTTTTTCCTCTGGAGGCTGGAAGAACAGACACAAATAACTATATCAAGTATTTTTTTTAAGTTTAATATCTCATCATCAAAGTTTCATCTCTTCCTTTCACCCTTACATTTTGCATGTGGGTACAATACATATGCAAATTGTAAACATATTAAACATCCAAATTTTGTTTTGTGTAGTTCTGCCAATCAACAGTGGGGCTTCAGCCAGACCTGTTCATAGTTAGTATAATCCTATTTAGATATGATGTTCCAGACAAATATGTGATAGCTTGTAAGAGTGTGGCCTCTATAGAAATATAGAAAAAAATGGTACTTGATCAGTATAGAAGAATAAACATTATGGGGCCAGAACCATATCTGGTGTAAATCAGTGAACTCCATTGAGTCATTCACCCTTCCTGTTTAAAATATATGCCTTACTTCTGGTTTTGTATTTATCTAGTTTCAACTTCCAGGCATTGGATCTTGTTATACCTTTGACTGATAGACTTAGAGCCCTCTACTATGAGAAATCTTCTTCAAGACTGTGATCAAGACACGTCTTCACATTCTCTTTGATAAAAAGATCAATCTATTTTTATCTTAAGTCTCTGATTTTAAAGCCAGTTAATTGAAGATGTGAGTCTATATCCCTTACACTGCTTTGAAAATCTCAACCATTAATTTAGCAGTGTGTTGATACTATATCAAACATTATTTCCCCATACAATCCAGAGGCAAATTGTGTAATAAGACTGTGACATTTAGAAATAAAAGTGACCTGAAAAATAGAACTAGTACTGAATAAAAAAACTCAATTGTTGTTGGCATGGTGTTAGAGAGTCAGTATAGATGGTGTTCTTTGTTTTTGTCAGGTTTCAGAGTAGCAAGCCGTGTTAGTCTGGATCCGCACTGTGTGCACTTACACAGTTCTTCATTATGGCCTTAGGCTGCTATTGAGGGTACTTCACACTCTACACTCTGGCCTGTTGTGGTTATGAAAGATACAACAGCACATTTTGCAAGTGTAGAAATATTAATGCCGGTGTCCTGTTAGCCAAGTTCTAGTTCTCATAATTTCAACAGTATAATTTAATTTCTTAGTAGTTTCAAATGGAGAAGTTATTAGTCCTCATCCCTTCTTAAAAATAAAACAAAATCAACACCCCTCCCCACACCCTAAGAAGCTGTTGAATAATTGACTTGCACAGAATGGCTGCTACGTTTTCACCTCAGTGCTGTTAATAGCAGAGAAAGTGATCTCTGGCAATACTTTAGTGTTGGATTAAATTATATAGTTAGGAAATCAGAAAGCTCCAACCCAGGGCTTGTCTGCTTGTCTACATGGGGACACTCAGGAAAGTTAAGATGAATTAACTATTAATGTGCTTAAGTTAAAGCACATTAAACCCCATGCAGATGCTCTCATTCAGAAGTGGACTTAATTCAAGATAGAGTGAACAAAAGCCACTTTACTTCTGAATGAGAGCAGTGTTGTAGCGTGTTGGTCCCAGGATATGAGAGACACAAAGTGGGTGAGGTAATATCTTTTACTGGACCAACTTCTGTTGGTGGTCTCGCTCACCAATAGAAGTTGGTCCAATAAAAGATATTACCTCATCCACCTTGTCTCACTCATGTTCGTTTGACACCCTCACACTGTTATGAAGTGTTAATCATGCTAGGGAATGCTAAGTACAGTCTTCTGACGCTCTATTTGAAAATGGCTTATCATCAATATATGAAGAGAGTGGGAGTGGTTCTTTGGGGAAATATAATCTAGGGTATAGGCTAACATTGCAGAGGGAGGAAACCTAGAAGCAGATAATCCTGGGGAGAAGGCTTGAGCTGAACTTTATCTCATTGTTCATTTCTGTGTTAGTAGAACAAAATGCCAGCACACAGATGAGTTTTAAACTATACATAATGTATTGATCTAATTTGAGATGAGGTTTGGAAAGGTATCTGCTCTCAAAAGTACATGGGGTCATGCAATACATTCTTTAATATTTTCTGCATATTGTGGCAGATTCAGACCAGAAGAATATAAGAGTGGTGGAAGGCAGCTATATCAGCCTTCAGAATGAGCAGGTCCCTGTTCCCTGGATAGCCAAACAAAGGCTACTCCAGACCAATTAAGACACCTGATGCCAATTAACCAATTAAGGCTGTTAGGCTAATGGAGACAGATGGAACCAATCAAGGTCCCACTTATACGGTTTAAAAGCTCTCCTTCCAGTGTTCTCCAGGGAGCCAAGGTGAAAAGAGCTGGAAGAGAAGAAGCATTGCTGAATCCTGAGGTAAGGGTGAAACTTGAAAAAGGGGACCACGGGGGAAGTGGCCCAGGGAATCAAAGCAGTGTCAGTGGTGAAGGGAAAGCCACCAACAGCTGCTACCATTAGGGTCCCTGGGCTGGAACCCGGAGTAGAGGTTGGGCCCAGGTTCCGCCCCCCACCCCATCTTCTACAGCGATCCCCTGGAGAAGGGAAGCAGGACTCGGTTCAGGCAGGAGGCCGAACTGCGCCTACTAAGCTCTACGGAGCAACAGAGACTGTGGGGTATTCCCCCTTCCCATCTCTCATACTGGTTGCTGATGAAAGTAACTCAATAGGCTGTGATTCTTGCCACTACATTGAGAAAGGGAGGTCACATTGGAGCCTTACGAGTTTCTGAGGCCACTGAATCTGCCCAGAAGCGTGGGGCCACCAATACAGGCTCTGAACTTTGTCACAATATACATGATCTTTCCCTCCTTTCCCATATCCAATTCTTTTTTGACCAATATTTTTCTCACTCTTCCAAAATCTGTGCTGCTGAAATCTAGCAGCTTGGTCTATTTTTTTTTTTTTTTTGCAAACTACAACCTAACTGCCTCAAACGTGACATTTCCAATTGTGTTCTCCTATGATTCCTTTTTTCCCCCCAACAAGGTGTGCCAGTTTCTGACAAGGAGATACAATAAGACTCACTGTGTGTTTGTGCCAGTGAGTGTTTCAAGAAAGGTTGGCACACCTTAAACATCAAACCCTATTCATTTGCCAAGACCAACAGAGTTAATATTTAGCATACCAGTTTCTATTTATTTAACCTATCATGTGATCTAATATTTCAGCAATGTTTGCCATAGACAAAAAGTGAGCCAGTTCTCAACTTATCTCCCTCTTATATTTCAAGTAAAGGTGGTATTGAGCTTTGTCAGCATTGCTGTATTCATTGTTTTTGATCAAACCAATTTTAATGATAAACACTGAAGCTAGATCTCTGCTACTGTTGCAGCTAAGTCCTCTAGAAAGCCCAGTTTCCTGCAGTGGAAATCTCTGTTAGTTTTCTTTTCTTCCCCTTTCTCAGATATTCACTTCTGTTAACATGTGCTTAGTTTCATCCCTGTGTAAATAAAGCAATCTGTAGTGGTCTTAGTCCAGAGGGGTCTTCCACAATCACTCTTCCTTAGTGTTGGACTTCTGTCTGCTGATAAATAGTACTTGGATTAAAGAAATACAGACACAAATGCAGATATGGGCCTACTTCTTCTGTCAATTGTAGTTCTCAGTAGAATGAGTCAGTATTTACCCTAGGACAGTTGAGAAGAGAATTTATCATCCTTACTGGCCTCAGTGGATGTAGGATCAGCCCATATTGTCTGTATGTTTAAAGACCAATCTCTCACTTAAGGAGAGAATGAATAAAAAATGCATTAATTTTTCTAAAAGACAGTCACTTATAAAAATCACAGAGGAACACTAATCATTATTTAAAGATATACCCTCTGTTACAAGGAGACAGGAGTTCATAGAAAATCAAATAGTGTACAAAAGATATTTTTACAAACTGAATGTTATAAAAGAGACTTCTTATGGTCTACATTTTGTTCTCATTTGAACAAGTATAAATTGTAAGTAACTTCATTGACCCTAGTAGAACATAGATGAATAGACTTTGACACTGAAACTGAAAATAGTGAAACTTGAGAAAACAGAATCAATTGCCAGTGAACATTTATGGGGAGGGAATTTACCGTGTCCAGCATTCTAGGCCTAAAAGAAGGAACTTAACGTGATTGAATAGATTTTCTTTCATTTATGTGGAATTCTGATATTTGGTTTGGTTATTCAGAGTGTGACAGACCCAGACCAGTGGGGTACAGGAGTCTGGTAGAGGGCAAATATACTGGTCACTGGATGAGTAGTTTTCTGTTCCCTGAGTGACCAGAGAAGGGGCTGCACTAGAGTAATCAGGAACCTGCTAGAACCAGTTAAGGCAGGCTAATTAGGACACCTGGAGCCAATTAAGAAGAAGCTGCTAGAATCAATTAAGGCAGGCTAATCAGGGCACCTGGGTTTTAAAAGGAGCTCACTTCAGTTTGTGGTGCGAGTGTGAGGAGCTGGGACCAAGAGGCGCAAGGAGCTGAGAGTGAGAAGGTGTGCTGCTGGAGGACTGAGGAGCACAAGCATTATCAGACACCAGGAGGAAGGTCCTGTGGTGAGAATAAGGAAGGTGTTTGGAGGAGGCCATGGGGAAGTAGCCCAGGGAGTTGTAGCTGTCATGCAGCTGTTACAGGAGGCACTATAGACAGCTGCAGTCCACAGGACCCTGGGCTGGAACCCGGAGTAGAGGGCAGGCCCGGGTTCTCCCCAACTTCCCAATTGACCTGGACTGTGGGTTCTTCCAGAGGAGAACATCTCTGGGCTGTTCCCCAACCCACATGGTGAATCTCTGAGGCAAGAAAATCCGCCAATAAGCGCAGGACCCACCAAGATAGAGGAGGAACTTTGTCACGCTGGTGTCAGGAGTGGGATCTTGGGGTGCACAGCGCGCCGGAAGAAGGGTGATTTAAAAAACAAAAAAAAAGGGAGAGGGTTTTTTTTTTTTCACTACAATGGATAACATAGTGCAGGCACTGATACAAGCTATGGCGGCCCAGCAGGAGGCTACCTGTGTCCAGGCAGCCGCCCAACAGGAGGCAGTGCGGCTGCAGCAAGAGACTAATCGCCTGCTGATGGACCAGGCTGCTCAAGACCGAGCTATGTTGCGGGAACTGGTAAACCAGGTAAAGTCCCTTACAGAGCTGAATCGCGGCCATGATGGGACGTGGCTCATACGGCCAGCCATTGGCTGTAGAAAATGACACGGGAGGATGATGTAGAGGCATACCTTCTGGCCTTTGAGAGGACAGCCCTACGGGAGGCCTGGCCTCGAGATCAGTGGTCTGGCATCCTTGCCCCATTCCTGTGTGGGGAGGCCCAGAAGGCCTACTATGATCTGCCTGAAGAGGCTGCGGCAGACTACCCCCAGCTAAAAGCAGAGATTCTGGCCAGATCTGGGGTAATGACAGCAGTGCGGGCCCAGCAGTATCACGGTTGGAGGTACCAGGAAGACAAAACCCCGCAATCCCAATTGTATGACCTCATCCACCTCGCACGAAAGTGGTTGCAAACAGAGTCCTGGAGTCCAGAAGAGATACTAGCAGTTCTGGTCATCGACTGATACATGAAGGGACTACCACCAGACCTTCATGCCTGGGTAAGCCAGAACGAACCCTCCACCTATGACAAGGTTGTCACCCTGGTAGAGAGGTGTAGGACAGCGAGAGAGCTGACCCGACCAGTTAAGGAAGAGGCACCCCTGGTTAAACTAGCAGCACCAAGCCCTAAAGTTCGGGTGACTGGGCCACCAGGAGGGCCCAGGTGGAAAAAGAGAGAAGCTGAAGGCCCATCAGAGGCCACAAAGAGTCGGAGCACTGAGGGAGAAGAGGATCGTGATGTTAGACTGCCCAAACCAAGAGACTGGGGAACGCCTAGGGCTCCATACAGATGTTATGCCTGCGGGGAGTGGGGACACATAGCTGCAGTGTCCCAATACTGAGGAGCCTATGCAGTGTAACCTGAGGACCTGGGCAGATCCATGCTCCCTAATCCACCTTGTGGGGGGTCTCACTAACCCCACATACGTATACCAGACCAGTGAAACTACATGGGGTAGGGAGCATGGCATTGGTTGATTCGGGGAGTGCTATCATGCTTATCTCAGGGATGCTTGTGAAGTGTAGTCAGCTGCTACAGGCTAAACGTACGGGGATAACATGTGTCCATGGGACAGTTAGCTACTACCTCACCATCCCAGTAAAAATCGAGATCCAAGGGAACACTACTGAGGTAGCAGCAGGTGTAGTCCCTAAACTCCCATACCCGGTGCTCATAGGGAGGGACTTCCCAAGGTTTGGAAACTTACTCCCAGTAGGGGGATTGGAGAAAGATGGGGACCCTAAAATTGGTGAGGCATCCATAGCAGAGTGTCAACCCCCAATCTTCTCTGAAATATCCCCAGATTTGTTCTCCACTCCCAGACAGGGTAGAAAGACAAAAAGGGAAAGAAGGGCAGCTAAGGCCTTGGGAACCCGAATACTGACCCAAAGCCAGAGGGTCGTTCTTGTAGATAGGCAGACCCGCGCAGCTGAAAAGGAGGCCACACAGGGGGGAGAAGCACCTGAGTCTGACCCCCACCCTAATGGTTCTGAACCAGTAGAGGCAACAGAGACTGGGCCCCTAGATCTTGGGCAGATTAGCCCAAGGAGAGGAAATTTTGGATGGGACCAGGCAGAAGACCCATGGTATGACAACATTAGGAAGGAGGTGACTGAAATAGATGGGGTCCCCGTGGAAGGGAAAACCCAGGGATCAGGACCCTACTTCATAATGAAGAAGGATCTCTTATACCGGGTTGCACCAGTACAGGGGCAGAAGGTACAGCAGATCCTAGTACCTCAAAAACACCAGAACACTGTATTAAGTCTTGCTCAAGTCATCTTTTTGGGGGGCATTTGGAGGTAGAGAAGACCCTGGCATGAGTCCTATGATGGTTCTTCTGGCCCGGAGTACATGAAGAAGTGCGGAGGTACTGTGCCTCCTGCCCGGAGTGTCAGCTGCACAGTCCCCATCCCCACTTGAGGGCACCTTCAGTACCCCTTCCCATCATAGAGGTCCGCTTCGAGAGAATAGCCATGGACCTAGTGGGACCCCTGGAGAAGATGGCTTGGGGCCACCAATATATACTTGTTGTTTTCGACTATGCTACTTGCTACCCAGAAGCCGTCCCCCTGAGGAACACGGCCTCTAAAACTATAGCCAAAGAGCTGGTGGGGATCTTTTCCCGAATGGGGCTACCGAAGGAGATATTAACCGACCAAGGAACCCCATTTATGTCGAAGCTAATGAAGGACCTCTGTACGCTGCTCCATATACATACCCTGAGAACTTCGGTCTATCATCCACAGACTGATGGGTTGGTAGAAAGGTTTAACCGAACCCTCAAGGCTATGATAAGGAAGGTGGTAAGTCAGGACAGGAAGGATTGGGACACCCTACCACCCTATCTTATGTTCGCTATCCGGGAGGTACCTCAGGCCTCAACTGGGTTTTCCCCCTTAGAGTTATTATATGGGCGTCACCCCCGTGGCATACTAGATATCGCCAAAGAGATCTGGCAAGAGGAACCCAATGAGGGGAGAAATATAATAGAACATGTAATGCTGATGCAAGACCGGGTAGCCCGGGTTACCCCTATTGTACGGGAACATTTGGAGAAGGCACAGGAGGCCCAGTGAACCTATTACAATCGCCAGGCGAAAGTGCGACAGTTCCAACCAGGGGATCGGGTTATGGTGTTGGTACCCACGGCAGAAAGCAAGCTTCTGGCCCAATGGCAGGGGCCCTATGAGGTGGTTGAACCCGTGGGGGAAGTAACCTACAAGGTGCGGCAGCCAGGATGCAGAAAACAAGAACAGATTTATCACGTTAACCTTCTGAAACCCTGACATACACAAGAGGCATGCACAACGGTCCAAAAAGACCTAACCCAGGAAAACAAGCCTTCCAAACAGGTGAGAGTGTCTCTCAATTTAACACCAGACCAGAAGAATGAGGTGTCTGAGATGATCTTCCAGAACCAAGATGTGTTCTCGACAAAACCTGGTCGAACAACCGAGACCTATCACCACATCATCACGAACCCTGGGGCCAGAGTAACAATGAGGCCCTATCGGGTGCCAGCGGCAAAAAGGGAGGAAATAAAAGCAGAAGTAAAAAAAAAAATGCTGGAGTTGGGGATCATCGAAGAATCCCACAGTCAGTGGTCCAGCCCAATCGTGCTGGTGCCCAAACCCGATGGCACCACAAGATTTTGCAACGACTTCTGGAGACTAAACGAAGTATCCCAGTTCGACGCGTACCCCATACCTCGCATAGATGAGCTAGTGGACCATCTGGGTAATGCCCGGTACTTGACTACCCTAGACTTGACAAAGGGGTACTGGCAGATTCCCCGTGCAGAAGACGCAAAGGAAAAGACTGCGTTCTCTACACCAGAGGGTCTTTTTCAATATACTGTCCTCCCTTTTGGACTACATGGGGCCCCAGCTACCTTCCAGCGCCTCATGGACAAGCTATTACGCCCGCATAACAGTTATGCTGCTGCCTACTTAAACGATGTGGTCATTCATACCCCAGACTGGGAAACCCACCTGGAGAAAGTGGAGGCAGTCCTCGATACCTTCAGGTGAGCTGGCCTTACAGCAAACGCTGCCAAGTGCGCTGTAGGGTTTACAGAGGCCAAATATCTTGGCTACATTGTGGGAAAAGATTTGGTAAAACCCCACATGAACAAGTTAGAGGCCATCCAAAATTGGCCCCGACCAAGTTGCAAGAAACAAGTCCAGGTGTTCCTAGGTGTGGTGGGGTATTACCGACGATTTATCCCCCACTTTGCCACAAGATCAAGCCCCCTGACAAACCTAGTGAAAGCCCGTGGGCCTGATCTGGTGAGATGGTCTGACGCAGCAGAGGAAGCATTCACAGACCTACGGACTGCCCTCTGCAGTAACCCCGTACTGATAGCCCCTGATTTCACCAAGGAGTTTATCCTGCAGACGGATGCGTCGGAAGTAGGGTTGGAGGCCATTCTATCACAGGTGGTCGGGGAGGAGGAACACCCAATTCTATACCTCAGTCGGAAACTCCTTCCAAGGGAACAAAAATATGCAGTGGTGGAGAGAGAATGCCTCGCTGTAAAATGGGCCATGGAAACATTGCACTACTACCTGCTCAGGCGCAGATTTGTCCTCGTGACCGACCATGCCCCTCTTCAATGGATGCAGCGGAACAAGGAGAAGAATACAAGGGTATACAAGAACCAGATGGTTCTTATCCCTCCAACCTTTCCAGTTCCGTGTGCAACACAGAGCAGGGAGCCATCATGGCAACGCCGATGGCTTGTCACGTGTGCACTGTCTGGCGTCCCAAGCTGCCCAACCCCTTGGCGTTGAGCAGGAGGGAGGGATATGTGACAGACCCAGACCAGTGGGGTGCAAGAGTCTGGTAGAGGGCAAATATACTGGTCACTGGATGAGTAGTTTTCTGTTCCCTGAGTGACCAGAGAAGGGGCTGCACTAGAGTAATCAGGAACCTGCTAGAACCAATTAAGGCAGGCTAATTAGGACACCTGGAGCCAATTAAGAAGAAGCTGCTAGAATCAATTAAGGCAGGCTAATCAGGGCACCTGGGTTTTAAAAGGAGCTCACTTCAGTTTGTGGTGCGAGTGTGAGGAGCTGGGTGCAAGAGGCGCAAGGAGCTGAGAGTGAGAAGGTGTGCTGCTGGAGGACTGAGGAGCACAAGCATTATCAGACACCAGGAGGAAGGTCCTGTGGTGAGAATAAGGAAGGTGTTTGGAGGAGGCCATGGGGAAGTAGCCCAGGGAGTTGTAGCTGTCATGCAGCTGTTACAGGAGGCACTATAGACAGCTGCAGTCCACAGGACCCTGGGCTGGAACCCGGAGTAGAGGGCGGGCCCGGGTTCCTCCCAATTGACCTGGACTGTGGGTTCTTCCAGAGGGGAACATCTCTGGGCTGTTCCCCAATCCACATGGTGAATCTCTGAGGCAAGAAAATCCGCCAATAAGCGCAGGACCCACCAAGACAGAGAAGGAACTTTGTCACAAGAGACATCATCTTCCTTACTGGCAGCCTTATCCATAATAGGTTATTTTCTTGTCAGCATGTGCATTTCTGTTGACAAGCGTACTTCTCGTGCCTAGGATTTCATCTGAATACTCTACTGTCAATTTTTCACATGAAAGGGACTGTTCTACTTCTAATAATGGTGCCTCAGTATCATTTGCATTGTTTGTGGTGCTTTTTCTCAGAAAAGGCTTCAATGGGTTAGAGTTCATCCTAGAGTAGTACTTCTGTTACTTCATTGTCTTCACCCTGAGCTTTATTGTGATTTACTCTCTTGGATATCAGAGACTTTCCTTGTGCTCATTAAAGATTTAAGCCTTCTTGAAACTCCTTAGCATTTGTTAGGAAAGGATCCTAAGGTCCTAATTCCCCAGGTGTATTGTGGCAATTTAACTAGCTGCTATTAAATAGTCAGAATTTGCATACAGTTACCAGTACCACAGAGTGATATCTGAGATACCATCATTTATGCTGAAGTTTAGAGTTTGAAAAATAAGTTAGGTGACTGTTGGTATATATATTGACTTTAACACTGAACAGTATATAATTAGCTCTGGTTAATATTTGCTGAGCTACTTGGGCATATTTTAGGCTAATGTATTAGACTATGGCTAATGTAGGCTGCTTGTTGTATGTACAAATCCCCACTCTTCTGCAATCTCAAGTATATATTGTGGTACATTGTCAGAAATGAGCTCATCACAGAGTCTGGGTCTGGCAAATATTATTTTGTTTTAATTTACACTGGTGCTTGCCAAATGGCAATATTTTGTAATTTAGCTAGTTAAATAAAACTCAACTGTAATAATGTGCTGTCAGCAGGTCTTACTTTCCTTTGTGCTCAAATCAAACAGTTGCCGAGTTTAGTTTCCCAAGAACTAACATGGATTAGAATTTTGTCTGTTGTACTTAGTGCAAACATGACGTGTCCTGAACCTCACTTGTACTGGGACATTTATGTTAGGACAGAAATTGTTTCTCTAGCTATAACATGGCATACTACCCTTCCAAGATGCTTATAGGACAGAATGACAATATCCTTCAATATCCTACACAAACCTTACGGAATTAAGATCA
Source organism: Chrysemys picta bellii (assembly GCF_011386835.1). Taxonomy (NCBI): domain Eukaryota; kingdom Metazoa; phylum Chordata; order Testudines; family Emydidae; genus Chrysemys; species Chrysemys picta. The sequence goes on from NC_088796.1 coordinate 56,842,445, forward strand.
ACTTTATTGAACTAAGTTGAACCTTATTGAATTAGGTTTAATACCTTTGGGATCCATGATATTAAAATGCAGTTGTTTGAGTATTATGGTAGGGTTGTATGTGACTTCTCTAAGAACTCAACTATTGTAACTGTGAGGAAATTCAAAGAATTATTTGGGATATGCGTGAAGTGGATTTCCTAGGAGGCACCTGGGAGGCCTTTTGAAACTACACCCTGGTGAGAGACCCATTGTCTACTAATTACTTACTGCTGGAAACTCCAGATCAAAGACTCCTTGAACTGTATAAAGTATGGACTAAACTTTTCATGAGTGTACTAGTTCTGAGCAGAGACTGTTAAGAATCTGTGACCACAAAAGAGACCCCTTGGTGGGATGGGGGGAGTTGGAAAGACTCACTTGCCAGAATCATTGTTGAAGGCAGTTGGACTGAGCTCTAGTAAGCTATTAGTATGTGTGTAGGTTCTTTTATTTTAATGTTTTCTCTAGTCCCTTTACCTTATGAATAAAACAGGCTTGTATAGGAAGTGCTGTGTGGTACTTTATAAGTGTGGGCAATCACAGTGCTAACCCCCTGAAGAGAAAGTAAGCAGGCCTGCTTAGGCAGTCTCTTGCTAGGATGTTGTTCGTCCTTTGAGTTCGAAGATGACCATGACATCCCTGATTAGTTTGGTTTCTGTAAACACATGAGTAGCTGATCAAGCCAGTTTGAGCTCTGACCTGTCTATGGCACACTGAACAAGAGATGTTGCTATGGGTTACTTGATTAACAGTAGACATGCTGCTGCTGTGAGATGTACGCTGCTGACTCTTCTGCTCTGCCTCAGCAGTTCTCCTCTGCTCACAGACTGTAGTTCTATTATGGATGAGACTTCTCCAGGTAGAATGGTCATGAGTGAGATCTTCCCAAAGCTCAGGCTCAGTGTTGAAATGCTTTAAGGATAACTTGAGGAAGTCTTTGAATCGTTTTGTCTGGCCTCCCTGAGAGTGCTTTCCCTCCTTTAGCTCACTATAAAGGATTTTCTTTGGTAGTTGCTCATCTAACATTCTGGTGACATGACCTGCTCATCTCATCTGTGATTTCATCAGAGTATCGATACTTGGAATACCTGCCTGTATGAGAACTTCAGTATCTGGAACCTTGTCTTGCCATCTTATCCTCATCAGTTTCCTCAGACAGCCCATGTGAAAGTGATTCGGCTTCATAACATGGCGTCTGTACACCATCCAGGTTTTGCATGCATACATCAAAATTGGCAACATGATGGCTTTGTAGACCTTCAGGTTTGTTTGTTTGACTAATGCCTCCGTACCATATTTGCACATAGGCTGCCAAAGGCCACACTTGCTTTGGCAATTCTGGCATTGATTTCCATCATTGATATGAACTGCATGTGACAGTGTACTAGTGAGGTAGGTGAACTTGTCCAGTGCCTGGAGGGTTTGGCCATTCATTGTGATAGAAGGTTCTACGTAAGGCTGGTACATCACTTCTGCTTCCTGATGTTGATTGTGAGACCCAAATTGTCACTAGCTGAAGAGAAATAGTCAGACTCAGATTTGGCATTCAGGCAACAGTCATCAGCAAACAGAAGATCATGAACAGTCACTTCCTGTACCTTCGTCTTTGCCTATAGTCTCCTCCGATTGAAAAGCTTGCTGTCAGTCCAGGATCTGATGCCAATCCCGGTGTCAGTCATGAAAGGCATCTGTAAGCATAGCATAAAACACCATACTGAAGAGTGTTGGGGCCAAACACACAGTCCTGCTTGACTTCAGTTGTGACTGGGAATGGTTCAGATGACTCACCTTCGTCAATAACACATGCGAGCATGCCATCGTGGAATTGCCAAATTGCGATGAATTTCTCAGGGCAATTGAATTTTGCCATGATCTTCCAAAGTCCCTCCCGACTGACTGTATCAAATCCTTTTGTCAGGTCAATGAAAGTCACATACAGGTTGGAGATCTGTTCCTAGCATTTCTCCTGAAGTTGATGAGCTGCAAACACCATGTCTGTTGTCCTGCGTCCTTTCCTGAAGCCACACTGACTCTCAGGCAGGAGCCATTGTTCAGTGTGTGGCAAAAGGAGATTCAATAGAATTCTGATGAGAATTTTGCCAGCTATTGACAACAAGGAGATGTCCTATTAGTTTTTACAGGATTTTGTGTTACCTTTACACTTGTACTAGTGGACAATGGATGCATCTTTGTACTCCTGCAGTATAGTTCCTGGAGTCCACATTGACTGGAAAAATTCAGTCAGTTTCAGAGCCATGTGCAAGCCACCAGCCTTAGAGACTTCTGCTAGTAATCTGCTCCAGGTGCTTTACCATTTGACAGCAGGTCAGTCGCTTTCATAGTTTCAGTCAGCATTGGGGGATCAGCAAGAGATATGTTGATATCCATCTCAGACCGTCAATCAATTGCCACCTTGTTAATAGATTATTGTTGTTTGAGGATGTTGTTAAAGTGTTCTGTCCACCTTTGCAATATCTTTTCTTTATCAATCAGTATTGGAGATGTTCCTGATGACCGAGGCCCACAGATTGTCTTCAGAGTATCATAGAAGTTCTTCATATCTTTCCTGTCTGCATAGGACTGAATCTCATCTGCCTTGTTTCTCAGCCATGAATTTTGCATCTCTCTAAGTTTGCGTTGGACAGTCCTGTTGATCTTGTTGAAGGCTGCCTTCTTAGATGTTGAAGTGCTGTCTCCTAAGCAGGCCTTATGAAGCTGATGCGTGTCATTCAATAGTCTCCCTATGTCAGCATCATTTTCATGAAACCAATCTTGATGTTTATTTGTGATGGAACTGAGGGCATTGGATGCAACCAAGTACACAGAGTCTCTAAAGCATGCCCAATTTTCCTCGATGTTATTAGAGTGCACATCACTTGTTGCAATTTGGTTGCACAGTTCTTCAGCAAAAGCCTGCTTTACATTCTCCTGTTTCAATTTGGAGATATTGAGCTTTTTGGGTGCTTTTTTTTTTTTTTACCTTGTGGTAGTCTACTAGGATGTATCTGGATATTCAGCTTGGGGACTATAAGCCTATGATCAGTGCAGCATTCTGTACTTTTCATGGCTTTGTCACTCTAACATCCTGTTTGTCTCTTCTCCTGATGATGAGATAGTCAATAAGATGCCAGTGCTTGGAGCGCAGATGCATCCAAGACATCTTGTTACGGTTTGACAGGGGGAAGACTGTGTTGATAATGAGGAGGTCATGTTCGGCGCATTTCCTCAGCAGGAGGAGCCCGTTTGTATTGCGTTTCCCAAGGCCATTTTTTCCATCAACATGTGGCCATGCCTGGTAATCTGCACCAACTCTAGCATTGAAGTCACCAAGGATGATGAGCTTGTCTGCCTTCGCCACTTCTGTGATAAGGGACACCAGGTCTTCATAAATTTGTCCTTGATCACATCTGGGTTGGTCATGGTGGGTGCATAGGCACTGATGATAGTTCCACATCTTTTCACAAATAGACTCATGCTAATGAGACTCCCACTATCATTCACACTCTTTGGGAAATTCGAAAGCTTGCTAACTAGCTGTGTTTTGATGGCAAACTCAGATGCTTTTTCAATAAGTTGTCCTTCTTCAGCTAGGCAAATTTCACTCCGGGCCACACTCTGGATGTTACATCTGGACAGCTCTCTACCAACTAGAGCTATTCTCTCTGTCTGTCCTGTTGTGGATTCCATTAATGTGTGCCCATTCCCAGCACCAATGGCGAGTGGTGTCACTTTTTTTTTATTTGTCTTTTCATGTGATTTTTCTACTGCTGTAGTGGGATCCCCATCAGCCATGGTATGCTGACCAGGGTTAAGGTGAAGCAGACAATATTTAGGGCACCTTTTGTAGCCCCTTCCTCATACTATGAAAGTGAGCAGTGTGATCCTAAATAGGACTGCTCAGTCACCCAGGGGGCTGCCAAATTCCACTGCTGCTTCAGTCCAGTGAAAAGCGACCCTATACTCTGAGCCACCTGTGTGCAGGTCTGCAGCTACAGATCCCAGTGTATTGACACCTGCTGAGTTGCTGCTCACCCATCGCCACAGGACTTGAGGGGGGATGAGTAGTTGATGTCATGACTAGAGCATGAATTGGATTTAAGTGAGGTAAAGTTGTGCAGAGTCACCCTCACTTTCTTGACCAGGCCTGTCTGAATCCAGAGGCAAGATGATGTCAAGACATCTGGAGACAAGGTCTGGGTGCAGTGGAAGACCATCAGGTCCTACTGCACCCAAAACGATGCCCTAGGCTGTCCACACAGCTCTCCCACTGTGAAGGTAGATGATAAGAGATAAGCATATCTGTTTGACCACCTGATCCACCAGAGAAGACCTTGCAGAGGGAGCCAGCTGTAGCTATCCACTCTGGTCAAGAGTCGCAGGTAGTACTGTTCACTGTTACTTACAGTAGCAGGCATAGCCTGACCTGCCTTGAAAAGTTTGGACTTCGCTTCATCTGGAACATCACCTCAGACCTGTTCCCTAAGGGTTTATCTTCAGCTCCTCCCTTTTCTTTGTCCACATCCAGGGCCTGGCCAAGTATTCTTGTCTCTTCCTCCACAACATTCCAAAGAATCAACTGATGAGTCTTTCATGTACACCTATATCATCTTATGTCTTGACTACTGCAATATCTTCTTCTTGGGTCTTTAAGACATCACCTCCCCCATATCAGTCTGATCAAAATTCTGATGCCAAAATATTATTTCTTGTCAGTCACTTCACTCTGTCACTGACTTCCCAGGGTGTCCAAACATTTGTCCTTACTTTCAAAGTGCTACATGATGTGGCCCTTGACTTACATCTTGTATGTGGTCTCATTACACATCCCTCCCACCCTTTGCTCCATTTACAATGATGCCAGGCTTAAAATCCCCTTTGTCTCCTTTCCTCTTCCTGAGGATTGCTCTCTGAAAGGAGGCTGATTAAGTAAGCTTCTTGGCTGTTTTACACTACGGGAGAGGTATAGAACATCTGAAGTAGGGGCTGAGGATATGGCACTAAGCATCTAACAGGGTGTACATAGAATTACTTAAGAGTCTCAGAAATAGGAGGCCTACAAGAGATTCAGTGGGTCAGCTAAACTACTAGGGAGTAAAGAGAGCAACTGATGAAGCGAGAGACTAAAGGACTTCTTTTAATCAATCTTTGCCCAGAGGTACTCTTTGTGGATAATTAAGATGCAGTCTTGTCAGCCACTGAGGTATCAAAAAGCTCTTGTAGCAAACTGGTTATTTAAATTGCAATAAGTTACTGGGACCATATGGTATTTGTACCAAGGAATTTAGTGGGTGAGTTATAAATATATATGTGTAATCTCTCATTTAGAAAAATGACTACTGGATAGTAGCAAATGTACAAATCTTTATCAAAGACCCTAGGGCTGATCCTAAGAACTACAGATCAATGAGCTTTGTTTTTCTACCATGTAAACTAGTTAAAAAGTAATTAAATATGGAGTTAGAAAACACCTAGATGAGCATGATTGTAACAGGGTAGCTAAGTTCTTTTCCTGACCCTTCGTGTTAGTGGATGCTAAAAAGCTTGCAGATACACGCTGATTAAGCTCTGTTGACTCATTGTGGCACATGAAGCTCCATTAATCCACTCCAGATATAAGGGAAAGTCAGTGTGGCTCCTCTGGTCAGCGGAATCTATGTTTTGGGCTGAGAAGTCCTAAAAGAGGAACTATAGGACCAGCCAAGCCTGGGGGTGGGAGGGGGGGAATTTGTTTCATATTAAACAGTCAACAGACCAAACCCCAGGAAGGGGCCAAGTTCTGAACCTATATGGCCCATGTTGACTCTTCAGAAGGAGGATGGGAGTAGCACCTACTCCTACAGGTATGATAGGGATAAATTAGGTTTCTGTAAGGGAAAATTGTCTTTCCAGCCTTTTGCAATCCACTGTGGGGAAACTATATGACAGTGGCTAAAATAGAACAAATTAGATGGTTTAATAAATACATGTTTCTTATGCATTTATTTCTTGCCAGGTCTTCTCTTCTTTTAAGTGGGTGTCATATACTGTTTTTGCTTTTATAAAATAAATATTTCACAGAAAAGTTTACAGAAGATATCAAAATAAAACAAATTTTCAAACAGAAATAATACATTACTGGAATAGAGCATAACCTTATAGTGAACTGCTATTTGTTGAACTAAGTTGACCAAACATTATAAAACCTGGATGTAGGAACATGCTAGGGCTAGCCAAAATGCTTCTATGTATGAGCCTCATGTTGGCGGAGATACTAACTTTAGGCTGTTTGGATTCTCAGTTGAAATGCTATCAAGTTAAGAAACATACCCTTTGCAAGGGTAGGGTCACAGGCTGGGATGCTGTGTTATAAGTAAGGCTATGAATTTTGTCACGGACAGGTCACAGGCAATTAACAAAAATTTACGGATGCCGTGACCTGTCCCTGACTTTTACTAAAAATGTCCAGGACAAAACAGGGAGCGTGGAGGGTTGAGCACCCTGCCCTGCTGTGGCTGGGAGCTGCGGCCTCTGCCCCGAGCCCCACCTGTGGTGACTGGGGCGCTGCGGGGGATTCCCCACTGTCTGGGGACTGGGGAGCTCTGGTGGATTCCCCACCACCACCAGGCAGGGAAGCTGCAGGGTTTCCCCACTGCTTGCGGCGGCTAGGGAGCTACAGGGGTCCCCCTCATCCGCAACAGCTGAGGAGCTGCTAGGGATCCCCCACCGCCCGCGGAGACTGAGGAGCTGCTGCAGAATTTCCCCCACCCACACCCATGTGGACTGGGGAGTTGTGGGGGATCCTCTGCCACTCGTAGGGACAGGGGAGCTCTGGGATATTCCCCCCTCTCTGGCAGTGGCAGCTAAGGAGCTGCCAGGGATCTCACAGGGACTGGGGAGCTCCGGGGCACCTGCAGCAGCTGGGGAGCGGCAAAGGTACTCCGTAGCTCCCGGCCACCAGGCAGCTCCCAGCCGCTATGGGCTGAAGTCTTGGAGGTCTGCGGTCAAATCGTAGCCTTAGTTATAAGCATAGGCCGCAGAAGATATGCCTCCTTTCTATAGTAAATTCTCCACCCATAGTTCTTCAGTGTATATTCTCCAACTCCAGTCCCACACAACCTTAGGGCACATCCTACTCTCCAGATCACTAACAATCTCCTCGGTTCAGATTTCTCACCTGCCACTTACGGAGGTCTTTCCTGATTTCCCCCACCCCTTCCATGTTACCTAACAGCCCCCTTCTCTGCTGCTGATTCTGGTTGGGATGAGACCCAGTGTCTCAAAGACTGTTGGGAGTATTTATGGGAACTACGGAAGGGGAAACTGAGGTGGGCATGTCATGCTGTGGCCTGCTGGGGACGGGGGCTGCCTTATAACATTAGCTTTCATGGTTGCAGAGACAAGTTAGAAAAAGTGACATGAGTACACCCTGACAGCTCATCAACAACAAAGAAAAAAGAGATTACTATTTGGGGCGGGGGGGGGGGGGGGGAGGGTCATGATTTTGGCAGGGTGGAGGACTGATTCATGATATTTTTAAATATTTGGTATTGGAGTACCGCAGTGATCAGTCAGCACACATGTGCCCTCCTGCCTTTCCTCCACTTGAAGTATTTTTGTTTGACTGGACACAATTAAAATTAGGCCAGCCAGACAAAAACATAGGTGATTTATCTGACCGTCTGGGATGGTTTCCACTCGCAAGTGCCCTGGGACAGTCTGGCTCTCTAACTCTTTGTACTTAGAAAATGTCTTTTTAATTTTTATACTTATGTACAAACATATTACCCATACAGAGATTCCTTACTTAGACATACATATAAGTGTAAGGTTGTCTATGAATATACATATTATGAGAGATGAAAATTATAGTGAAAAACTATGGACCCTTTGGATGAAAAAGTGACAGAGAGAGGGATATAATGGCCAGAGCTAGAGTGAAAAGACATTATTTACCACTGGAAACCAGTTATCAAGTCCAAAAGTAGTAATTTTCTCTAAATCCACCAGTTAATACTAGGGAGAAAACTGCAAGGGAATATTGCAGTAGTCAAGACATAAGATGATATAGGTGTGCAAAAAGAACAGGAGTACTTGTGGCACCTTAGAGACTAACAAATTTATTAGAGCATAAGCTTTCGTGGACTACAGCCCACTTCTTCGGATTCTGTGCAAATACATATATTTGTGCGCAGATATTCTGCGTGTACTACAGCACAAAAGGGATTTAAAAATGTGGCACTTAATCCTTGATCTCACTAGCCCTTTTTACACTTACATAGCTGGGAGTTCAAGGTTGTTTGTTCCAACAAAGTATGTGTGGCTCCTCTGCCATACTGCAACAGTGCTCAGAGCCAGATCAGCCAGCCAGGGGTAGATTTACTGTTGCGAATTAGAACAGTCTCAGAATTTGCTTATAACTGTCTCTTACAGCCCGTTACTCCAGCCAGGGACAGCTCAGCCTGCTCAGACCACAACTCTTCCCTTCCCTGGAATGCCCCCCTATGTGTGGTGAGCCAGCACATGGGGCTGTTGAGCTGGCTAGTCTCTGGAATTCCCTGAAAGCCCCAGCTAGCTCTTTAAGCCAGCTTTCTGGCTTTTCTCCACTGCCAGAACAGTGCACAAAGCTGAAACAAACTAGCTCCAAGTGTTACGTGTGGAACTCTGGTCAAAGAAAAATAAGTTTCAAGCCTGCTTTGTTTAAACTCTCTCAAGACCATAATGATGAAAAATTGTTGGAAAATGTTTGAGAAGACATGGGCTGTAGTATGATCCTCACCATGTAAATGAAGTGCTTGGCTACATGTTTCTTTGTAGTATGTATTAGCAACTTAATGGTCACACTTGGAGGTAGGATTGGGTTCCCTTGTGCTCCTCATGCCTATACTGCATTATTTAGTATCTGAGCTGTGCAACATGTTTCCAGCACACAATGTGCAAGATTTCCTTTTCTGTTTTCAGCACATGGGCCAAATTATCCCAGCTTTGCTGACACTGAATAGTACTAGATTCTGCATGTAGACCTATTTATTTAATTGAAACTACTCACAAAGCAATGGACTAATAAATAGAATGGTGGCAGAATCTAGGCTGATGGGACAGGTGTTAAAATGAATAAAGGCCAGATTGTGCTCTTTATACTCAACATTGGTAAGAAATTATTCACATAAATATTCCCATTGAAGTCAAAGGGATGATTTAGGTAAGTAGCTGCCCTATGAGTGTAAGAGGGTCACAATCTGGCCCTAAATGAGCATCTACACAAAGCTAAATTCAGTGACTGAAACATTTTGTAATTTCAGCTCCAAAGCTTTTTTTTTTTTTTTTTTTTTTTTTTAAGTATCTTTGGGCAATGACTTTTTCACTGATAAGGTTCAACAGCTGAAATTCTAAGGTTATTTCATGTCTGTCTTTAGTCAGGTGAAAAGGTTTCTCTGAAATTAATCAAATTTATTATGTGCCCATTTCTATGGCCTCTAGGCATATTCAAAGAAAAGTATATTGTCCAAAAGTCCCACACTGGGCAGCAGCAATCATCTAACCCATCAGATGGAAGAAACCATCATCATGTTATGACAGATCAAACAAATGCTGAAAAGCTAAGCCTTAAATCTTACGCTGAAGGCAAGATGAGGCAAAATGCTAAAGTAAGTTCTACAATCAGAGACCATCCAGTTTTCAAGAATTCAAGTTTAGAGACTGTTGAAAGGAGTGTCTCAGGTAATCTCAGCCATTGTCACGGGTTCATAGGGAAAGATATGGCTTCTTAGATCTTCCAGGAGGTGCACTTCGTTGCAGTAGTTAAGCTATATGCTATTAAGTTGTTGGTTTCTCTTTATTAGGAATATAATTGTTTAAGATGACAAATACTTTGGAACACAATACTGATTCTTAGGCATCAAGAGAATAGGGTGAAAGTGAGACCTACCCATCTACTTTAAAAGACCATTGCCATGGTTGTGAGTTTTACTTTCAAGTGGAGTTCTCACTTTCACCCTATTCTGATAGTTATAAATGCATTTTATTTCACTATTTTACTCAGTTAAACACAAGTGCCAACATCTCCAGACTCTAACATACTTGTTTTCTAATCATGTGTTGCGGGTATGGACAAGTCTTCTTTGTATCTTTGCAGAGTTCATGTTAAGGTCTAATTTGTTTTTGTTCCCTTTGTGTTTCCAAGGAAACTGAAACAGTGCAGGTTAATATTAGTTTACTTAACAGCTGGGAATATTATGTTAGGTAGCAAAGTACATCGTGTGCTCTAGTTGCTGGTTTTTGTTTTTGTTTTACAAGCATGACCAAAGTTTTTGGTAAAATAGAATAGAGTTGAATAGCTGTTTCTGATGGAATTGAGAACAGAAAATCTGTTTAAAGTACAGATTTTCTTCAGAGCAGCTGGTCTCAAGGAACTTGGGCAGAGTATGGTAGATGTTCTAACCTTAAAGAGGTTGTAGGATTTGTTCCCCTCTTGACTTGGCCAGCTACACTGGCTGATACAAAGGGCTAAGCAGGGAAATGAGGCTCAAGTTGACATGGAGGGTTGACATATCTTGGCAGGGATGAAAGTAACTTAAAGACTCTGAAGTACCGGTAAGTCCTTTAGGAGGGGGTGGGGCCCCAACCGGAAGAGGCATGGCCTCTACCAGAAGAGGCAGGGCCTTTAAATCCCCCCGTGCTTTAAATCAGGATTTAAAGGGCTGGGGCTGTGGTAGCAGCGGCTGGGAGCCCTGGGCCCTTTAAATCACCCCCGGAGCTACCAGCTACCCTTTAAATCGCCATCCGAGCCCCGCTGCTGGAGCCCTGGGATAGTGGCGGCGGGGCTCTGGCAGTGATTTAAAGCTGCCACTACCGCAGTGGAGCCCTGAACACTTTAAATCACCATTGGAGGGGGCTCCCGGCTGCCATCACTACACCGGGGCCCCAGCCTCTGGCGGAGCTTTAAAGGGACCGGGGCTCCACTGCAGTAGCGGCAGCCGGGAGCCTCTGGCCCTTTAAATCACTGCCAGAGCCCTGCCGCCGCTATCCCAGGGCTCCAGCAGCGCGACTCGGGTGGCGATTTAAAGGGCCCCAGAGGGTAGCGGCAGTGGGAGCCCCAGGTCCTTAAATCGCCACGCGAGCCCTGCTGCAGGAGCCTCGGGATAGCAGCGGCAGCCGGGGGCTCCGGCGGTGATTTAAAGGGCCGGGGCTCCAGCTGCTGCTACTGCCCCGGGCCTTTTAAATTGTCCCTGGAGCCCTGCTGCCAGAGCCCTAGGGAGGTGGCGGCGGAGCTCCAGTGGCTATTTTAAGGGCTGGGGCGGTAGCGGCTGTCGGAGCCCCAGGCCCTTTAAATTGCCACCAGGGGAAGCTGATCCTCCCTGGTACGGCACATTGGCTCTTGCCAGTATGCTGTACCGGGGCATACAGGCTTACTTTCACGTCTGTATCTTGTGTGATCCTAGCATTCAAGTGAATGCAAGGACCAGATTGTACTTGACCTGTAAAGATAACTGGTGGCTTTGTGCGCTCTCCTCCTACTTGCACACCCATGGAGGACCAGGCACAATTTTGCCCTTAATGTATCATTTACCTCTATGGATAAAAAGGTTAAGACATTTCAGATTTTAATATTCTTTGATTTTCAGTGAAAACACATGAAAGGTAATCTATTATGGTTGTACTTGAAAAGTTTCAACCATTTTGTAAGAATCTATGAATTTGAGAGGTATCAAATTGAAAATACCGGTGGAACCAGTAATGTATCTCAAATCAAAACTTTTTAAGTGTATAAGCCTGTAGTACTGTATACTAGAGAAACAAAACTTACTTGAGAGGGTAATATTGTTCCCTGGGATATACTAACATGTCTACTACAAGTTACTTGCAGGCCATCTTCAGGATTGGCAAGTCATGTTATCTATGTAAAACCACTCTTGACTACAGCAATGCAATAATCTGCATTATAAGTTAATGAGAGGGTGCTACAGTATATCATAGAATATCAGGGTTGGAAGGGACCTTAGGAGGTCATCTAGTCCAAGCCCCTGCTCAAAGCAGGACCAATCCCCAGACAGATTTTTTGCCCCAAATCCCTAAATGATCCCCTCAAGGATTGAACTCACAACCCTGGGTTTAACAGGCCAATGCTCAAACCACTGAGTGTATGAAAAGCTTCTCCTTAGTAGAAGAATTATTGCAGGAACACAGTGCACATCTGTGGACTAGTTCTATTAAAGAAAGGGAAAAATATTGAAAGACAGACGTGGAAGACAACAGCTGGCAACACTGGCTGAATAAAGACAAAGTCCCAAGAATCCACTTTGATTTACCCAAGCAAGAGATAAAACCACCTAGAGTACAGTACTACAGATTTTATTTAGAAGCATTTATACTCAGTATGTCTTGGAACATATTGCAGAGTAATTAGATCCTGGCAACGCAGTGGCAGAGCTGTTGCTGAGTGCATGATGGATGTCACATTCTCACCTGCATAAACAGCTTTTAATGGTCTTGTTAAAGAGGGGATATTGGCAGTGTCACTGAGGTTTCTCTTTCCGAAATGTTACACAGTCTTTTAAGTTCAACTTCAACAACCTCTGTGCAGAATGAACAAGAATTTCAAATCTCATTCTCAGGACGGCATCTCTCACTTAGCTATAGGGCTGGTTGAAAATTTCCAAATTAAACATTTTCACATCAGAAAGTGGAGTTTTTGTCAAAGTAGAAATTTTCCACGGGAAAAGATTGATTTCAGCAAAATGCTCCATTAGAGAAAATTGAAACATTTTGGTTCGTTGCCCCAAATGACCCTCTGGAAATCCACAGGCAGCCTTAGCAAAGTAAGTCTGTGGAAATATTTGTTAAATCTCTGGAAAAATCTTCAGGGACTTTTTACCCACTTTTATTTACATCATATATTAAGCACACAACTTCTGTTAATGATCTTTTCCTTTTTCTTGCTACCCAGAAATCTTAAAACATTCTTCCTCCATCTCCTCTTTCAAACCCAAACCCTGGATATCTTCCCTTTCAAAAAAATTGTTTGGAATCTCTTCTGCTGCAGCAAAGCGAGGATAATATTGTTCCCTGGAATTCATCTCTCAAACTTCCCATTTACATGTGCAGTTTGGCTTATTTGTCTGTGTGACCAAGTGGAAAGTTTTGTTTGCCCCCTAGCTACTTGTACATTTGTGTGGCTCACCCATTGTGTAGGCTTTTGAAAATTTGTCCCCAAGAGTTCGTAGCAGTATTCAGCATAAGATAGATACACAAACCTGGACAGCTTTGTTAATTGATGGACTTCAGATTTCTAATAAGAAAAAATAGGAATCTATCTAGCATAGAATCTACACGGAGATTGTGAATTGGCTAGTGCTTATCTACAACTGTTCTTGTATGCTCATCAGAACTTTAAGGATGTCTAAAACTGGAAGTATTATAGTGCACAGTGACAACAGTACACAAGCAGGTCCTGGGGTTGCTCCATTTAATGCTATTACATCTTTCATAAATAAAGCTAACTATTTGTGAAAATACCTAAGATATTTTTAAAATCATATCTTGTTAGCTGCAGCTCTAAAAATATGTCAATAACAATCTTCTTTCTTGAATTGCATGTTAGTTAATCATTACTGAGTGTGATTACACTGCTGCTGTGCTTTAGCATTAAGGAGTCATAGTGTCATGCTTTATTAAATTGAGACCAAGGTATAGGTAGATATTGAGAGCAGGGAGGGAGTCTATATTAATGACTAGGTTGGATGTAGTAGTTCAGAAAATCAAACTCCTTCATGCAAAGGATTATCAGATGTGTGGAATAACAGGTTTATACCACCTATGAGCATCTGGTGAGTTAGATAATATGATGAAGCCATGCCTGGCAAAAGAGAAACACGTGTAACTTACAAGGGCCACTGTGTTTTCTGACTGCTATGGTGGAGAAAACAGAAGTGAAAACAGCACTAGAAAATATCAGCCTTTGTAGGCTGGTCTCTGAAATGGTTGTCAATAGAGCTGTAAATGGAGAGCTATTGGCACACACTGTAGATTCCAAAAAAAGAATGTTGTTTTTCCCCAGAATAAGATGAGCTGTAATGTTTAATAACAAACAGTGTGGATATAGTCCAGTGAACTTTAACACATCAAGGACAGTGTTCTCAAATAATGTGATCTGCAAAAGATGAGAGTTCAGTTCTGGTTCTGTGGACCTTTGAAGTCAATATATTGAATATGGAGTAAGTTTGTGTACATGGAAAAGGGCTGTATATTTTGGCTGTGGAATCAGGATTGCTGTTTAACCTCCACTGTAACTATGGTATTACTTATTAATCTTTGTAGCCTTTGGTCAGGAGAAGTCAGAGAAGCCACTGTATGACCTGTGCATGGCAGGCAACATGGTTTTATCTTTTGTTCCTTCATAGTCCCAGGTAAAAGATATTTTAAAGAACAAGATGATAATAATAATACCGGTTTTTGTATAGTGCTTTTCATCTCAAAGCACTTTACAAAGGTAGTCCATACACTATCCCCATTTTATAGATGGAGAAATGGAGACACAGCAAGATGAAGTGATTTGCCCAAGGACACACTAGCTGGGTCAGTGGCAGAGATGGAAATTGAACCAAGGTTTCCTGAGTCTGTTTGCTTCAGTGCTGTGAAGAGAAGACAGTGTCTCTCACTCTTGGCTATGATTGTAGGTTCAAATATTTTTGTTGTCATTCTGTTTATTTTTCCCTCCAAAACCAGGTGGACTATTGAGACTTTGGCCAAAAGCAGAAAGGGATTTATATGGCATGACTTTGTATTATTCTATCCAGAAATGTAGAACAATTATTTACTCTGACTTTACCTAATTATTTGTCTGAGAAGGTTGTCCCAGGTGAGGTTTCCTTGCAACCTCAAAACAGTCCAAAGTTTCTCCTAACCTCTCCAATTTTTAGAAAACAGCTGCAGCTGCCAGAGATAAACTTCAGTTAAACCCAGCTTTGTGGGGGATTATTTTTGTGGGTAAATGAATGATGAACAATATTTTTTTTAAGATGACACTTGTTATTGACAAAATTCTTAAGACTTTGAGGTGAATATTTTTGGAATGCTTAAGGGAAATTCCCCAAGTCATCTTTGCGAAGAAGAATGAAAAATCATTACCCTTTTAACCTTAAAAACAACTCAAGTTTGTTTGTTTGTTTTGTTTACTAGTTGCTCAAAAGGGACAAATTCAGTCTGACTGTAAGCAGACCCTATGGTCAATAACTAGCTGTAATTCTTCTGGTGCTAAGTGGTACTAAAGTCTCACTTCAGGTGGGACACTTTGTAATTTTCCATGTGCCACCCAGAAGTTTATATAAGGTTTATGATGGGGCACTTATACGGTGCCCCTTCATAATGAGTTTTGCCTGTTACTCTTTAACTATGGTAAGTATAAAGTTCTAAAAGTACTTGAACTACTGGGTAAAGATTATACCTTTATATAAACTCATACTGCCATCATCTCTGTTATGAAACAATGAATTTCTGTGAAAAATATCTCCCTCGGGTATAGTGTTGAAGTAGTTTAATGCTAATGAGTCATAAAGGTTCTTCCTATAGTAGACCTTGTGGTGCTAAAAACATACCACAGTTACATATAAATATCTTTCCTTTTGTTTTAAGGTATAAATTTACAAAGGAATGAAGTGCGTAGTTGAACACCTTAGGGAGCCATAAACTATTAAACTGAAGCCTGGAGCTTCGATTCTTTTTCCTCAGGAAAGAGGACTTTTCCTTTGGATTGAGAGTTGGAACAGTAACACACAAGATCAGTTTCAGTGCTTGCATGTATAGGATTCCTATTGTATAAAGAAGGAAAAGAGGGCGGAGGAGGAAATGTTTAAACAACCCTTTTCTGTTCACAAATAGGTTGTGTGGGGTTTTTTTGTTTTGTTTTTTTGAAAATGTTCCCTTGTGTTCTTTTTATTTTCATTTGTTATTCGTATACGGGCTGGGGGGCAGGGAACAGCAAAGGAATGCTGCTTAAAGATCTAAACTATTGGAGTAAAATTATACCTCATGAATTAATGAACGAATCTTATGTTCAAGTTTACTAATGGAGGTGTGAAATAGTTCACAATGGGGGATAGCCTCTACTAATACGTAAATCCTATGCACAAAAAGCCTAGTTGTCTTTAATGGGATTTCCCCATGTTAATCCCACACACATCATTGGAAAATACAACCACTCAAGTAGGGCTGAAATTCAGAGGACTCTGTCTCCCTTATTAAAATTAAGCGATTGTTTACCATATTGGGAAAGGGTGGAGGTGATGTGGAATTCTCCTTATGAAACTTTTACCATTGAGCCTTCCCTTAGGCCTGTCAGTACAACATAGTTCAAAAACATTGACCTGATTTGTTCACTGTCATGATTATAAAATATTGGCCTGATAGTTATTTTTCACCTACAATATGAAGCACTGTAATTAAAAGGACTTAGGAAAGTTACTGCCCTCCAAACTAACTTTTAACAAAACTTGCATCCTATGTGTTATGGGCTTGAAGAAATTGATGTAGTCAAAACACAGCCTTAAATGGAGTGCACAGGCAAAGTACACTGGCAAGCAGAATACCTCTGGGGATAATGGACGCAGTACTTGTAGCTATTAGTTCGGTTTGGCCCTGCTTTGAGCAGGGGTTTGGACTAAATGACCTCCAGGGGTCTCTTCCAATCTTAATCTTCTATGATTCTATTTCTCAGAGGTGTAGTGTGCACTTTACCTGCACCAACTGCAGTACTGACCCCTTACTCCTATCCCTTCAGGGATAGTGTCCCAATCCTTGTACTCAGGAAGCATAAGGAGTGGGATAATAATTGTCCCATGCACAGATGTTCAGAGGGGAAAGAGTTCCTTTTGACCATAACCCCCTTACATGCTCACACAGCCAGTCATGACCTCCCCGCTGGCCTTTGCTGTACTATTGCTGAAAGGATGATCAGTTTTTAAACAAAAAACTAGTAACCCTTTCTTTTTATTGTTGTGGCATATTACAGGCATTAGAGATAGAAACTATTAGATCTTATTTTAAAAGTGGAGTATCTACCACTTTCTTTGGGAAAATATTCCACATTCATACATTTCACTCTGAAGATGTTTTTCCTGATACATTTTCTGTCTACATTTTCGTTTCTTCAATTTATTCCATTACTCTCATTGATACACCTGCAATGTGTACCTAACTAAATAATGTTACTGTCTTTTTAGTGTGCTTAAACAGCTCAAATATTTGTACACAGTTGTTGTATTCAACTCCCTTAATTATCACATACAAAGAAACCAATTTGTATATGTTCAAATTTCTATGTATTCTCTTACCTTAAATAAATAAAATTATAAATAAATAAATGGAGATATCCCATCTCCTAGAACTGGAAGGGACCTTGAAAGGTCATCAAGTCCAGTCCCCTGCCTTCACTAGCAGGACCAAGTACTGATTTTGCCCCAGATCCCTAAGTGGCCCCCTCAAGGATTGAACTCACAACCCTGGGTTTAGCAGGCCAATGCTCAAACCACTGAGCTATTCCTCACCCCAATCAGTAATATATAATTTTATGAGGCCATCTTTCTCTACTAAATTATCATACTACGTTCCTTTATTGTTCTTGTTAAAGACCTTTTTAAAAAAATAGAGTTCAGAATCTCAGCCATTCTCGAGTTGCCATTAACTGACTATGAATAGTCTCGTTTGGCTGTCTCCTCAGTTTTCCAACTCCAGTTTAGGTTTCTGTTAAGCTTTTTGAGCAATCTTTTTTGAGGCCATTTTTTATTTCTTGCATTCTATTTTCAGAGAAACTGTAGTATGTCTCACATTAATTGTAGAGTCTTTTAGGATTCCCCAGGCATGTTCCCTATCAGCTCATGAATTTTAATGCTTTATGCTATTGCAACATACAAACCAGTTTTAACAGTTTCCCCCAAATTCACCTTAATAGACTGCTGGCTTGTAAAGTCTCTCTCTGGGAACTTCCAAATGATTGGAAGGTCCTCAGTACATAGTTCATGATGCTCCTTTTAGTTGTAAATCCATAGTCCAGAGAATGTAGGGTTACCATATTTTGTTCCTCCAAAAGGAGGACACTCCATGGGGCCCCAGCCCCGCCCCCGCCCCAACTCCGCCCCTTCCCCAAAGTCTCCGCCCCCTCCCCTGCTTCCCGCGAACATTTGATTCGCGGGAAGCCTGAAGCAGGTAAGGGGGGTGTGGGGGGAGGAGGCACGGCCCAGTCTGGCCCCCCCCGGCGTCTCCAGCCTGGGTCGGCTCGGGCCCTGGGGTGCCGGCCCCGGGCCCGGCCCCCGGCCGAACACCCCCAGCCCGCCCAGCACTGCCGGTCCCTGGCCCGGCCCCCGGGTCCCCAGCCGAGCACCCCAGGCCCGCCCAGCACTGCCGGTCCCCGGCACCGCACCGCCGGCCCGGCATTGCCGGCTCGGCACCGCTCCGCCGGCCCGGCCCCTGAGCCCCCGGCCCGGCACCGCTCCGCCGGCCCGGCCCCCGAGCCCCCGGCCCCGCACCGCTCCGCCAGCCCGGCCCCCGAGCCCCCGGCCCGGCACCGCACCGCCGGCCCGGCCTCCGAGCTCCCGCACCGCCGGCTTGCATGTCCCGATTTTCCCGGACATGTCCGGCTTTTGGGGATTTCCCCCCGGACGGGGATTTGGAGCCCAAAAAGCCGGACATGTCCGGGAAAATCCAGACGCATGGTAACCCTAAGAGAATGGAACTAGGAAAGAGGCAACATGGAGATGTTTCAGGTGTCTTTTTATATCCTTTGCCATGTGCATGGAAATTTACTGTCCCAAACAAAGCCCACAGCCCCTGTCTGTGAAAAGTTACTGGCCAAGATGGAGTCCAGGGTCACATCAGTGTATCACATGCTCTTCCATGATTTGCTGATTCACAGGGGGTGGCCTTTGGCTACTTGTTGGCTGAGGCATCCACAGGAAAAGCTATCTGGACAGGATGAGTTTCTTCAATAGCCCATTGTGAGAGTGGAGTGTCCTTGATAGGCCATCAACACACAGTTGTCTAGCCCTGATGTAAATCCAACTGGAGAGTGTCATCCCGGAATACAACACAGGTTTAAGATAAAATCCATAGCCAATATTCGTAACTTCAGATACAAAAATGGTTCATGGATTTAACCAGGATAATCATACTTGATAGACTGTAACTTTTCCATTGGCACCCTACATGATACACTTTGTACAAGATGTATGGTAATTGTATAACAGTGGTAATATCAATGGCCATATAGCATCAAAGGTAGGAGTTTGTGAGTAAAGCAGCATCTGAACCACATACAGCTATTGAAATAATTGCACTGTGCAATAAGGTGCTGTAAGCTCAGCAATTAACTGACCCTGACCTACAGAGCTTACTATCCAAAGTTACAGGAGAGTCTTGTGTATACTGAACAGTACAAAACATCTACTAAATGATTCATGGAATAAATCGCTTTATAGTTCTGTAGTCAGGGCCTGCTCTAATCTCCATTTGTTTGAATTGCAGTCGTGTTTGCTTAGAAGAACTACAAACTCAGGACTATATTATAGCCCTTAGAGGCAGGTGCACTCAACAGTATGTTGTGATAAGGGTATGGAAATGAGTGCCCAAGTGATGGCAGTTGGAGTTCCTATGCCTACATGAAGAAAAGCAGGCTTAATAACGTCAAGGAGACTGGGAGAAGCATGTGCACATGCTTCTCCCAGTCTCCTTGACGTTATTAAGCCTGCTTTTCTTCATGTAGGCATAGGAACTCCAACTACCATGTTGTTACCTGGATTTAAAAAGATTACCTTTATTTTTTACTTGTAAGAACCTTTCCATGCCTATAAGAAAAGGGCTCTTGTGCTCTTCAGGGACAAGCCAGTGGACAGGTGGGCAAGACCCTGGCCATGGTCCGCAAGTTGCCTAGACATACCCTTTTCCAGAAGTGCAGCACTTCCTGCATTTCTAGCTGCTCCCACCCTCTGCATTTATATTGCATAACCCACCCAATAATGCTCTGGTGTTGGGGGCTCCCTGTGCCTTTCCCAGTACACCTACACAGGAGCAGCTTTGTTTGGCCTTATGTAAAAATTATGTCCCCTTAAGATTCTAATCCTTTTCCAAATTCAGAAATCTTCCTAGGATATCAGGTACGAATGCAGCTCTGAAAAAATTCCTTGTTGTAAAGAACAAAGCACATTTGTTTAAAGAGCAACTCCCTAAATCGCCCTGTACAAGGGGGAGGAGGGAGCAAGGATAGAGAGAGTTTAATGTTGTACACGGTTAATTCTGTACACATATACGCTCTCATAGAACTATAGGGTTAGAAGGGACAGCAAGGGTTATCTAGTCTAACCCCCTTCAGATTTTGTTGTGTCTAAACCATCCAAGACAGATGGTGATTCAGCCTCTTTTTGGAAACCTTCAGTGAAGGAGATGCCATGATTTCCCTAGGCAGTTTGTTCCATTGTCCTACTGTGCTTACAGTGAGGAAGTTTTTCCTGAGATTTCATCTAAATCTGCTGTGCTGTAGTTTGAACCCATTGCAATTTGTTTCTAGTGATTTTATTGCCACAATTTGGCTTAAAACCAAGTGACCTATGTTCACTTCAGTTTAACAAAAAGTTTTAAAAGCTATGGGTATTGTTGACAGCTTGATAGAACAACACATCAGTTTCTGTGGATTTCAATGGCAACAACTTCAGTAGAAGTTTATTTTTCTTTCAATATGTGTATGTTCTTGTTAATCTTAGTGGGAGTTGTGCCTCTGTAATGTTGGGAGAAGATATTTTTTTAAATATAATTTTTATTGCATAGGTATGGTTGATAGTTTCCACCTGTATTTTGGTTTAAGAAAATAAATCTTAGGTAAGGGAATGATTACCCAAATCAGCAGTATTTTGAGGATGTGACAAACACTGAAATCTGGGTCATCGGCAGTAGTTTATTCCCATGCAAAACACTGTAGTTTTAATTCAGAATCTATCATTTGCCTTCACTGACTGCAATGGACAAAGGGGATGTTTCTGGAGAATGTTTTTGTTTTTATTTTTATTTTTTTTTAAGTGTCGTGTGACAATTCTGCTGCTGCAATCAAATCTCTGCACAGTAATGTTTATATTTAGCTGATGTTTTCTTCACCCTGGCAAAATGGCAAACCGTTTTCGTGGCAATTTAATTCTTAACTTTTCACACCACTAATAACTTAAAGATTAAACCAATGTTAATTATTACTAGGCTTTAACCCAGTTTTAAAGCTCTGACACCTTGCTAGCACCCTTTTTTCCCTTACACAATAGTTAGTTTAACAATACAATCTGTTCCTGGGTATGAGCTAACTTTGATATTGGAAGTAGTTCTGTCACAATTCCCAGAGTTTCCCAAGCGAGCATTAACTCCTTGTATGCCAGGGTGCTGCTTCTGTGCTGCATCTTAGCTTTTAAGGCTACATCATACTATTTTGAATGCTTGTTTTTGCAAGAGTATGATAATGTTAACACTTGGTGTCCTTTACAAATTTTAGTCTGTCTGCCTTCCTAATTTTCCTCTGTAATCCTCTCTGTACTTACAACTGATTAAGCAATTCTTCTTTACTCCTTGCTTTTATTTCATTTATTTTGCATTCCTTCATATATTTTATTACATGTTGTGTCAATTTTTATGGTAGATACTCTCAAAAGGAGAATGAACTTTAAATTAGAGAAGACTGACAGGAAAAAAAAGGAAGGTAAAAGGATGGAGAACATTAGATTGAGCCAAATTCCGCTCTGACTTGAACCTCAAACATCCAACTCAATGGCAGTGATCAGGGTCCATCAAGACAGATCTTTTCCTAAAGGGAGGAGGATTCAGAAGAATGAAAAGATGGAAACCTGTTTTGTTTCTCTTGCAGCAGAAAGGGAGAGACGTTTTGTTGTACAACAATGGCTTCTCAAATAGTTTGAGTCAGTCAGATGTCTTGTATGCCAAGCTCCCCAAAGCTACCAAATCACAGTCTGTATGCAACTCTTCTGTGCAAGGGATACAGATGCCTTCCGTTTCTATAGGGTCATCTTTTAGCCATAAGGGAACCTCAGAAGAGTTAGCTTTCATGAGAATAATTAGATTTCATGGACGATGGGATTGTTCCCTGCAAAATTAGCCGTGGTTGAATGGAGGGGAACAGCCATTCTGGAAAGCTACCACTCATGAGTTCGTTCTCTCTCTCTCTCTCTCTCTCTCTCTCTCTCTCTTCATGTACATACATATCCAAATTTTGGCTCCCCCAGAATAATACATTGATTCCCCCCATCAACTTCCCTCTCTGTCATCCTCCTCTGATCTCCCCTGAACCCTTTCTGCCCCGTCTCTACATTCTCTTGACTGTCTCTGCACCCCTTCCACTCCCCCCACATTCTGTTGCTGCACTGCCTCCAGCTGGCCCATATGGTAAATAATGCCCTTGGAGGATGGTGGCAGCCTAGGTTAGGTATGGTAGGCAGCTTAAAGGCAATGGGAAATAGTGGGTATTTTGAATAAGGGCAGACATTCGGAAGACTGCTGCATGTGATCCTGTCAAGCTTTTAAAGAGTACTTAATGTCACAAGACTCATGATATAGTAAGGGTTGGCAACTCTGTAAATGCATGGTACTGGTACAGAGACATAGGTTAACAGTGTTGCAATAGAATTATTTTTATTAAGTTTTAATTTACATGTATAACACGTCTACATTTTGGGAAGAAAGGAATTGTTGGCTTTTTAGGAGACACCTGCAGTGTACAGTATAGGTACACTTTAATTGGGGGTTGTAGGAAGAAGCATCACCTTTTTACCTATGTCAGTATAGCCTCATGTATTTGTTGCAAGTTATCATGTCCAATTCCCTTAATATCTGAGGATGAATAAATTATTGGCCTGGTATTAATTCAGTGGAAGCTATGGGTGCTGAGCATCTCTGAAAGCTCATGGTAATTTTCTCTCAGATTTACTGCATTACACCATTGTTTTCCATAGGAAATACATATTTAAACTGTACTGGTCTGTCAGACAATAAGATGTGCTTCCAATGACAGTGAACAGTTGTTTGGCCCTTATTAAGCCAGAGTGCCAGGAATTAATTTTTTCCCCTCAAGAATAATAGGGGAGAAGGAGTTATTTACTCCCTCTTTCATGAACCTACCTGCATGTTTTATGTCTTCTCAGTCTTTCTGCTTAACTTTAAAAAACAAAAACATGCCCTTATCTTTGTTTGTTATCTGCAGTTTTAAAAATATACATACTTGTAAATAATACTAACCAATATAATATTTCATTCGGGTGTTCAGTTCACAGTAAACTCAAGATTTCTCATCTCCATTCGGCCCCTTCACTGGGTATTATTTCCCCATCAATTACATTCATTCAACATCAGATTTGGTCCATTTTATCTATATTAATTTTATCTCCAATATGAGCATTGCTTATAGATAAGGCTGTGAGTTTGTCATAGAAGTCACGGATTCAATGACTTTCCGTGACCCCATGATTTCTGCAGTGGATGGTGCGCCTGGCTCAGGGGCAGCTCAGGCAGCCTCTGTGCCAGGTGCACCAGCCGCTGCTGGGCCAGTCTCAGTGCCGCCCCCCGCAGCAGAGTTTGGGTGTGGGAGGGGACAAGGGGGTGAGGCACGGGATGGGGTGAGGCAGGCTCTGGGCAGTGCTTACCTGGGGGGCTCCCCGGAAGGGACGACATACCCCTCACTCAGCTGCTAGGCAGAGGCATGTCCAGGCAGCTCTGCACGCTGCCTCCATCCAGTGATAGCTTTGCAGCTGCCATTGGCTGGGAACCGCAGCCAATGGGAGCTGTGGGGGCAGTGCCTGCAGGTGGAGGCACCTAGGACGCTGCTGCTGCTGGGGGGAGAGGGGGAGGCATGGAGCCAGGTAGGGAGCCTGACACGGCTCCTGGGCCATGGGCTGCTGCCTGCTCCCTCTTTCTTCCCCCCCCCCCAAGTAGCCAGGCCGCCCTCCTCCAGCACCCCCCAAGTTTTATTCATGGTATTTTTAATAAAAGTCCCGGGCCATGAATTTTTGTTTACTGCCTGTGACCTGTCCATGACTTTTACTAAAAATACCCTTGACTAAAACGTAGCCTCACTTATAGACCTGTCATTCCTGTGGAAGTAAAAGGCATTGTTACCATTGACTTCAGTGGAAGCAAGATTGGTCCTGGTCCCCAACAAACATGTTTTTAATCATCGGTGTATTTGTGATAATGTAAAGTTTTGCCATATTATTTAAATGTGAAGTTAAAATCAAATGGCCACATTCAGTTTGGATCTGGACCTGAGCTTTCCAAGAGCTCAGGTTTTCTCCAACATAGGGGTTTTGTATGGACTTATTTCAATTTAAATATACTATTTTGATCAGACCACTGAACATAGGTGCTATAGATCAGTGGTTCTCAACCAGGGGTACACATACCTCTGGAGGTACACAGAGGTCTTCCAGGGGCTACATCAACTCATCTAGATATTTGCCTAGTTTTACAACAGGTTACATAAAAAGCACTAGCGAGGACAGTACAATACAGAACATACAGATAATGACTTCTTAATACTGGTCTATATCCTGTTCTCTGAAATGTAAGTATAATATTTATATTCCAATTGATTTATAATTATATGGTAAAATGAGAAAGCAAGCAATTTTTTTCCAGCAATAGTGTGCTGTGACCCTTTTGTATTTTTATGTCTGATTTTGTAAGCAGGTAGATTTTAAGTGAGGTGGAACTTGGGAGTATGCAAGATAAATCAGATTCCTGAAAGGGGTACAGTAGTCTGGAAATGTTGAGAACCACTGCATTGAAAAGCAGTGGTCATCCTTGCAAGGGTTCATTTTGATCAACTTGCCCCAAACAAAAATGTATTAAGGTTGCCAGTCAGGTGACTGCTTATTGCAGGAATATTGCAATAATTCCCTCCTCCTTGCACTGTGGTGCTGATTCCTCATCCAGTCACAGCCCAATATCATTATTATATTACAAGAGTGATTGACTGGCCTGCATGCTCTTTGTTTAAATGCTGACTTTACTTTTTAATTTATTTGCTGTTTTGGGGTCAAAGCAAATGTTGAGATTTTGAGGTAAATTGCAAAGAGCTTTAGAGCAGAACTTTGGGCAGAATAGCACTACTTGCATATGGCTTTAATTAAGTAGAGATTGACCTGACATACCTGGTAAAACTATGTATCTAAAAACTTTGCCAAGACATGAACAGCACCAGTTCTGAAAAATATGTGGATGACAATAGCTGCAAAAGCTGTAACATTTGCTGACTGTGCTGTTTTGAAAAGAAGAATAGGATATTTTTAATATGCTGCTTACACACAGATGCACAGATTCCCCTACCCTATCCAAAAGAATCCCTGATCTATTCAGTGTGGGGATTTTGGTGGTAACACATTATTGTCTACAGTATATTAAATTATGTGAATTGCTACATTTCTTGGAAAAGTCTTCTTGGGAATTACTCTGAGATAATTTTATTTATTCAGTGACA
Organism: Chrysemys picta bellii; assembly: GCF_011386835.1. Lineage (NCBI taxonomy): Eukaryota > Metazoa > Chordata > Testudines > Emydidae > Chrysemys > Chrysemys picta. The sequence goes on from NC_088796.1 coordinate 56,867,946, forward strand.
AAACCATAACACATAAAGATAGAGGGGATTTCCACAGTTTCCACTTTCACAATCTCTTAATTAGATAACACTTTCACTTTCACACTGAACCTGTCTGCCCACTGAGAGGCACTCTTACACATTCTTCTGATCTGTATGCTGAGAAATGTTTGAAGTAGTCTGCTCATTCATTCATATGTTTTTGCAGCTATTCTACTGGATTATTCTCTAAGGTGAACTAAAGGAATGAAATGAAAAACTTTTTACCAAATTTCTGAATGAACATATTGTACCTGACAGTGACATTAATACCTATAAATGTACTACAAATAGGAAAAAAACACAACGTATTAAGTAAAAAAGGGTTAGGCTGTTTGTAAAGAAACATATAAAGTAGCTCATAATGTTAAATTAATTTCTTTAGCATAAATTCCAATTTCTATAACCTCAGAATTATGAATTTGCATTTGTTACATAAGAAACTTAGCATGAAATAGTAAAATAAAATAAAGTTTGTGTAATAGGTAAATTTGGGTCTGTAATGAGGAACAGATGAAATGAATGATCATTTGAAGGTGTGTATATATGGAAACTCTACAACTGTGTATGTGTTAAAGAAAATATCTGATTTAAACTATGAAGATTGGGGTCAAAGTTTGCCCTGCCTTACACCCTGAGAAGCTCCACTGATTTCTTTTCAGTTATACTACACAGAAATCAGGGAAATTTATGCAAGGGAAGAAAAGATACTGAATAGGCCCAGATTTTCTGCTCGACCCACAGCTAGCCCAGAATCAGTGTGGCACAAAGATAACTACAACTAAGGACCTGGGCCTATGCAGCTAGTGTGAGTGTATAGCACAGGATAGTAACACTTCTCTCTGACTCTATCATTCTGTATTCTCAGGTTATTTTATGTCCAACCAATTTTTAAAAAACTCTGTAAATTCATATTTAAAAAGATGTTCTAAATTCTGCGAACAGTCTGAAAGGGTCATTATGACAGCTGGGGATTGCCAAGGTTCAGGGGAGCCCCATGTACAATGCCTGTTCCCCTATCCCAGCGGTTTGGTGAAGCACAGAGAAAATGAAGGAGCCAAAGCTTGCATGATCTCACCCTCTGCACCAGGCCTTGGAAACCAACTGAGGTAGAGCAATTCAGCAGTGAGACCTCCTAAATTAATTCAAAGATACAATATTATTTTTTATTATTTGTATTACCATGGCATTTAGAAGTCAGAGTCAAGGACCAGGATCCCATTGTGCCAGGCACTGTACAAATACAGAACAAAAAGATGGTCTCTGCCCCAAACAGCTTTGTTCAATATATGAGCATGGGTCCATGTTTAAAATAAATTAATAAATGAAACAATACAGGACGTGGGGTGCAGGACTCCTCATTTATCAGACATATCTATGTATGGATGCTACTTTCAGCACTTTTAAAGTTAATTGTGTTCATTACTGTACCATATGTTTTTTATTTGCTGTAATTAGTATGGTTGAGAGTGGGGAGAATTAGATGAGATTGGAGTGCTTAGCTCACAGCAAAAACATTTCATGTTCATATAACAGCAAATTTATGAAATAATGTTGGAGTTAAATACTGAACAATCTTTAAAAGGAGGATGATTGCAAAAGTGTCTGTTAAAAGGGAGCATTCTTTGTTTCTGACTTGTGCGATAAAAGATAAGGAGGATAATATCCTATTCTAGAAAACTGAAGAAAGGGAGATACAGGAAAAAGTACCTTTATCTGTTTCTTGAAAGTTGATACAGTGTTTAATAGTTTTAGCTATATCAAAGTAAGTATATGGGTGTTTACTAGTTACACAGGTACATGATATTGTTCTCTTTGGCCTATTTTCCTTGCATTTCGATGAAAGGGCATGTTTACCAGAGCTGATTCTCCACATTCCTGGTGGGGTTTTGTGTGTGTGTGTGTGTGTGTCTTTATCCCCCCCTCCCCCGCTTGCAAAATTACCACAGATCCACAACAAATACTCATTTTAAGGCCTGTCAAATGTAAACAGCTCCCAGTATTGCAGAGTAGCAGGACTGCAGAGGAGCTGCAATCACCTCAGGGAAGGAATGTAAACAGAGCTAAGCATCCATCAGCCCACAAATAGCTCTCTTTAAAAAAACTTCGATCTGTGCCTGGCTCTTTGAGGCTGGTCCTATCTACAGAGAAGTGGTCTCTTGTCTGTACCTGGAGTGACACAATCATATTCAGTGCTTTAAACAATTCCAGAAAAAAAATCTACTACAGCAGACATTTTATCTGTCTCACTCTTTGTTTGAACACTGTATCCTTGTTGGTTTTTGTCAAGATTCTTCATTGCAATATATTATACATTAAACATCTAGCAAAGTTGCAATATGTTATCTGATGTTGTAACTTGCCTTCTATCAATCAGTTAGTTAGTTAGGCAGTGGGCAGCATGATAAAGGCCAGTGTATTAACCCGAGTATAATAATTAAACAACATCATAATGCATTTTTTTTCAAAGAATACAGCAATTTCATAGAATTAGCTTGTTTTATATTGTGCTACAAGATACAATAAAAGGCATACTTCAGATTCCAAATGTTTCATATCATTCTAAAAAAATCCATCTTTAATCAGTTTGGAAATCATTCCCCCTCTAACCATAATCTCCATGAGATATACTTTAAAATGGATCTGAAATGTTTCCAGTCACATTTCTAATTTAATCTAATAAAACCGAAGACACCTAAAATTACTGGTATGCATCCTTTTGCTATTAGAAATTAGCTTTGTTTTTCTTACAAGGCAGATTCAGTAGCTCACATAATTAGCAATAATAAATGCAAGTTATACTATATTAAATACAAGTGGCCATGGGGTTAAAGCTACTTCACATCTAATGCCAAGAGAATGTATAAATAACTAGTGCTGCAACTAAAATAAAACAGTTTGAAGTATTTGCATTAAAAAGATGCTATTGTTTAGCTTTGGGTCACTGTCATATTATTAAATGATATCCTGCAATATCTGGCAATTTGTAGGTTAATTACATGAGCTGCCTGGAAGCAGAAGTGGTGCTGTGCTCTAACTGGGAACAAAAGCTCTGAGAGAGAAGATGCTGTTAGGGCTGGAACTAGCCAGTTTTAACCGGCACCAGTTAGCAATGACAGGGAGAGTAGGGGTGGGAATCAGGATGGGGGAAGGGGAAGCACTCAGGAAAAAAAGCATCTCATTCCAGCAGAATGTCTCCTTTCAAAGACTCACTGTTAAAGCCACTTTAGATTATCTCATTTGAATATGTGGTTCTGTGAAAGAGACCTGGTACTTCCCTCAGTGTGCTATGTGATGCAGCCCTTTGAAACACTTCTGATACATTTTGGTATGCTTTATTTTTTGCTCTGTGGTGGGCAGGTGATACAAACTCCTCAGTGTTAAACCTTTGCGGGGAAAAAAATGTTTGGTATAAAGAACCAAGGCTAGCTTCAAGGAGAAGGGGTCTCATTTATGCTGCTTTTATACTTGTACTACCCCACTGATTTCAGTGGAGTTGCTCCTCATTTATACCACTTCAAGTGAAATCAGAGTTAAGGCCATCTTTTTTAGGATAACAAACAAATGTGTACACTATTTCAGGCTATTCTTCAGAGACAAAGAAATGCTGAGGTTACAGTGTGAACGTTTTATATAAGGGAGACTTTAGGACAAATCCTCTTGTGGGTTAGGGCAACTCTTGGTTCCCTTAAATAGGGTGACCAGACAGCAAGTGTGAAAAATCGGGATGGGGGTGGGGGGTAATAGGAGTCTATGTAAGAAAAAGCCCCAAATATCGGGACTGTCCCCATAAAATCGGGACATCTGGTCACCCTACCCTTAAAGCTGTTTGTCTGCCCCACAGAATATCTCTTCTAAGTCACCTCCCTTCTCTTCAGCAGGCATAGGGAGTGTAATTGAAGCATTCCTGCATTCTGTGGTCCTCAGCAGCCATAAGTCCCCTTGAAGCCAATGACAGCTGGCATAAGTTAAGATGCTCTATCTGGCACCAGGGACTGGATTGGCACAGAAAAGCAAAAGGCCAAAGGGAGAATTTAGCTGCCACTCAGGATTGAGACCTTACAAATGTTATGTATTCTGTGAATTGACTCATTGCAGCAGTTATACTCCAAATTCTCAATTTTCAGTAAAAAAAAAAAAAAAAAATTTAGCTTTTATGATTGTGGAGATTAGTCAGTTCACATTTTCAAGGTTATCTGATGCCTGTCAGAAGGGAGTCTGAAACAACAGATCTGACATGTAAAATACCTTATTAATCTCATTTGAGGCCAGAGTCTGGCTCTTTTGGAAGATGCCACAGAATTCAGCATTTCTGTTGCAGAATTTCCCATTTTGATGCAGTCAGACATCCACTGATTTGTTTCCAGTCTTCCTGCCCTGTTGGGAGCTGCCTGCAATGGCAGTCTACTCTCCAGTTTCCCCAGAAGGAGAGTTAATTGGATTTCAGTGCATGCTCCTTGCACTGTTCCATAGAGCTAGGAAGCAGGGGGTCAGGGAGCCAGAGTCCAGTTTGCCAAGCAGGAAGTGTAGTCCAGTATGCAGAGCTGCCAGGATCACCTGGAGAGCAGAACACAAATCAAAACATTGTTAAAATAATCATTTGTCAGTGAGACTTTTCAACTGAGTTATACTTAAAAAGAAGAACAGGAGTACTTGTGGCACCTTAGAGACTAACAAATTTATTAGAGCATAAGCTTTCGTGGACTACAGCCCACTTCTTCGGATGCATACTGAAACCTGAGTTATACTTGTGTGTGTTTGTGTAGGGCTGGAGGAGAGATGGGGATCGAGGGTTTTTCGTGGCAATGGAATAGTGCCACTGAATTTGGTCATACTGTGAGTGTAAATGGGACCATTCTTATACTCGGGGTACTGAACATTTGAAACAAGGGACTTATACTGAGATTATTTTGTACAAATCATTTGGTATTGTCTTTGCCATTGAAATTGTGCTGAAACGCATAATGCGCAAGGTTCTAATCCTTTAGCCTTACATGAGAAGAACCAGCCAGGTTGTTTCATCAGGCCACTTTATTTTTACATGCGTAGCATTTGCTATCTTTTTATTTTCTCAGGATATCAGATGATGAGGGAGTATTTTTGTTATTTTCCCCGTTTGCTATTTCTCAGTTTCAGTGCTGTATTGGTAGCAACAGTTCTTATCCATGGTTTTTGAAACTGTGTGCGCCAAGTTTTGAAATTAACTAAAAAGAGTCTATAGGAAAGGTGGAATATGCGATATAAAGTGTGCTCTCTTCAGCAACTAAAATTAAGTAGAGTGCACAAACAGATTAGAACTGCATCTAATTATCAGCAAGCTCATTCTGGATTCTCTGGATTCAAGAATATTTTCCTGACCACTTTTAGCATCTTGTCTTAAGTCAAGTGTGTCATTTATGATATTGCAGCATAATTGGAGACAAAAAGTCAAGTATGGGACCAATTAGTCTTTGTTTATACACAAAGCAAGGCAAAATGTTTGCCTTAAATATTTCTTTTATGGTTTCTTTTATACAGCAGAGTTCACTAGTCACACTGATTTTTTTTTTAATTTAAATGTAATATGTATCTCTTCTCTCTGTAGCAGCACATGGTAGATTGTCCTCACTTTACATTAATGAAAAGCAAAAAGCACATCTGTCGTGGAACTTAAACACAAACTTGATAGTTCTGCAAAGTGAGTTTCAAAAATAATTTTAATAATTAGTCTAACATCAAATATACAGTGAGGAGAACATTGTACATAAAAATCTCCAATAGGAAAAGTAAAATGTTCAATGGGAAAGTCAGGGATTGGAGGACATACTTCTTTTGACTCTTAATTACCAATAATACTCTGTACTTGTTACTTCTGGGGGAATTCTGTGCCATTGTGTGTGCCCTACAGATTTCTTTGCATCTCTACAGAAAAATGACTTTCTTATGGGGAAGCTGTAACATGTGATCACATGCCCCTCTCCAGCAGCCCGGGCATGTCATTTCAGGAGCCTGGAGCAGCCGGTGGAGAGGTAAATCAATGTGGGGGCAGGGGCCGGGACTGGGGATGCCCCCACTGGTGGCTCCTGGCTGCAGGAAGCTCTACACCCCTCCCCACTTCCTGCTCCCTCATCCACATGACCTCTGTGTATCTGGATCCCCCCATACACAGCCCCCCGGCCGAGCTTCACCTCCCTCTGTACCCAGACCCTAATCCCACCGAGCCTTTCCCCCCTGCAAAGTTCCACCCCTGCACCCAAACCACCCCACACTGAGCCCTCCGCACTTGAATCCCCCCTCTCCCCCATGCCTGGACCACCCCAACGAGTCCTCCATACCGGGACCTCATAGGTGAAAACCTCAGCATTGGGCTTATGAACAGTTGTACTGGATACAGTATCTCATTTGAGAAGTACCAATTATGTTGCAAGGAAGGAGTCTGGGGACAGGTGTCTACAAAACCGTACTAGCGAGAAATAGTTTGCTTTTATTTAGTGTTGCTCTTTCTTTGAGCGTTACTGAAGTTGTCTACATGTAATGTGCATAGATAATCCAAGCAAAAATAGCAGCCAGTGTGTGCCTGGCTGTAGTTTGTATGTTTGGAAACTAAAACATTTTTGTTAATGAGGAGGCATAATGGCCAAACCATTGGGATTATTCCCTGTTCTTCAAACATGATAGGTGATTTTCATTTCTATCTGGAGAACTAGACGCTGACTTGTGTTAACGTGATGTCTGAAAGACTCCTATCTAATAGCACGTGCCCCTTAGCACTGAAACAGCATGACCTATAGTTAGAATGTGTGCTGCGAGTCAGAACTGAGGTTTTTTGCTTCTGGTTCTGCTGTAGACATGCTCCAACCTCAAGCAATTTACATAGGATGCAGCTTTTAAAATGCCAAAGGGAGTTAATGCCCAAATCCCAATGGAGTTATGCACCTCATTCCCTTTGGCACCTTTGAAAATCATACCTATAATTTCTTTTAAAACAAAAGGAAGTATTTTTTTCACACAATGCACAGTCAACCTGTGGAACCTCTTGCCAGAGGATGTTGTGAAGACTATACCAGGGTTAAAACAAGAACAAGGTAAGTTCATGGAGAATAGGTCCATCAATGGCTATTAGCCAGGATGGACAGAGATGGTGTTCCTAGCCTCTGTTTGCCAGAAGTTGGGAATGGGCAACAGAAGATGGATCAGTTGATGATTACTTGTTCTGTTCATTCCCTCTGGGGCACGTTACATTGGCCACTGTTGGAAGACAGTATACTGGGCTAGATGGACCTTTGGTCTGACCAAGTATGGCCGTTCTGTTCTTTGACCCTCACCCCACTGAGCCCCAATCAACTGCACCCAGACCTCCACTCCATTGAGTCCCACTCCACCAGCATCCAAACTCCCCAGCTGAGCCTCCCATACCTAGACACCCCTTGTCAAACCCCATCCCCCCACACCTAGACCCCCCTGCTGAGCCCCAATCACCTTCACCTGGATCCTCCTGCAGAGTCCCATTGTCCCTGCATCCAGAACCCCCAAATGAGCCCTTGCACATCCAGATCCCCCTCCCCCGTATCTGGACACCCGCACGAGCTACCTGCATCCAGATTGCCCCACCCAGAACTGTCACCCCGCACCTGGATCCAGCCAGGCTGAGCTTTACAGACATTGAAAACTAGATTCTGGTTAGCCAATATGCCCCTCCTCCCTAATTATTCTCCTTGGGGCTCACAGGAAGCTAGATGTGGAGTATGAATGGAGCTGTACCAATATCTAGCCCTTAGTAATTAAACCTGTCAACATCTTTGTGAGGTTAAGATAGCATCATTGTCCTGGTTTAGAGATGGGGAAACTGAGTCTCTGAGAAGTTAGTGCCTAAGTTTTTAAAAAATAACCTTTAATTTTGAAGTCTGAGTGGTTGGGTACCCCCTAGGGCCTGCTTTTCAGAGGCACTGAGCACCTACAGCTCCCACTGATTTCAGTCACAGTTGTGGGTGCTCAACTTTTCTAAAAATCCGGACCCAAGAGGCGCAAGGTGGGTGCCCAAAGTGTGAAGCATTCATAAGTAGAGGCCACTTTTAAAAACTTAGACCAAGTGATTTTGAGTCAGTAGCAGAGCTGAAGATAAAACCTGGAACTTCTGACTCCCCGTCCTGTGGTCTAGCCACTAGACAATGCTCTTTCCCTTAATCTTAACATTCATAATTAATTTCAAATTTATCTAAATTTCAGATGAACTGGATAAGAAACCCTGCCCATATCCCCTCTACATCTTACAACAGAGTTAGCAAGTTCTCTTCCCCTTTCATCCCCAACAGGACAGTTCTTCATTCCCTCACCCTCCAAAATAATTTCTAGCCTTCCTTTGATTCTCTGTTTCTGAAGTCTGAATCACAGGGCCAAGGAGGTCCATCTTTTAGGCCTCAGGCCAACCTCATAATTCAACCTGTGTATGCATTATAGATTTTACTTTCAGTTGTACCCCACTGTCCTCTATATTTCAGCTATTACCCTCCCAGCAATGGAAAGGTCTACAGCCAAATTTTTAAAAGAGTTTAACACACATTTTTCATTTAGATACCTACAGAAATGGACAGACTTTCAAAAGATCTCCACTCTCATTGAAGTATTTAAATTGAACTGATCAAAAATGGGGAAGTATTTTGTAAAATATTCCATGAAAAATTCATCACTTTTTTGCATAGGTGCCGTCTTTATAAGTTGCCGGGGATGCTCAACCTCTGCTCCACCCCCACTCTACACCTATTTAAGAGAGGTCTGCAATATGTTTGGGATATCTAGGTCCCAATATCCTAAAGATTGTAGGGCTTTAGTTTGGCAACCATTTGCAAAATCTGACTGAATTAAAAGTCTTCAAGTTCTGGTCCGATTTCTACTTAAAGAATGGAATTTTTCTCTTCACATTGCAGATATATCACACATGTTGAGGTTCTGCCAAAAAATTCCTGTGAAAAATAGTCCTGCATTGTTTCTCAACAATATATATCAAAATACTCATTGGCAGAACTTATGACTCTTAAAGTTTGAATAGATATTTTGTGTGTGTGTGTGTGTGTGTGTGTGTATATATATATATCTCAGTCTACTGTAAATTCCATCCTAGTTTGTCCTCAGAGAGAATTGTAGCTAATTATTAATAATTTTATATTAAATACTTTACAAAGAATGGTTATCTAAAAAAGCCAAATTACAATGTAAAGCTATTCCAATTTATTCACTGCTCTTTCTAAGCATGGCTCTATTTTTCCTCTTTGAACTGGAATCTCTTGCAGCTGACTTTACTCCTTTTCTGCCTGCACAACCCGTGGGGGCACAATGGAGAGTTAAATGTTGCCACATAATGGGAGACAGCACTGTGCAAAATAGTGGAATTGACTTAGATTGGGTGCATTCTATCTTTAGCAGAATTCATTCCACTAAACTCACGTGATTATAGCATGTAACTTAATTGTGAATTCCACCCATTGATAGTTTAAAAATTCAAATTTTCTATCATCTTGATAAGCCATATTGGTTTTGACATAACTTTAAACTCGTTTCAATGAAAATAATAGAAATGCTTTGAGGTTCTCTGCAAGCAAAACTGCTGTTGTGAAACATTTGACAAATAGAAATCTCACAACGCTTCAGTTAACTCTCTGAGTCGTGACCAGTGATCTTAGTTTTCCATGAAAAAAAACACCCCAAATTCTCTGATTTTAAAAAAATATATATGTATTTTTCTGGGGTTAAAATGAAATGCTAATTTTCATTTCCCTAGCCTTAATAGGGAGTCTTGCTGCCTGGGGCTGTCAGCCCGAGCCCCATCACCTGGGACTCCGGCTGTCAGCCCCAGTTCAGTTAATATGGAGAGCCGAATATTGGTGGCTTGGATAAACGGGGTTCTACTGCATACGTGTTTATTTTTTCACAAAATGTAAAAACACAAATTCTGCTTTTTTCCTTGGCAAATGGTTTTCTAGTATCCCTGCTCATGACTTCCCATCTACTGTTATTGAGTTGAGTCTTCATGACAAAACAGCAAGAAAGAATATAGCATTATTGCAAACGTGTCTCTGTTGTCTCTCCTAACACTGCTAACAGAGTATTGTATTGTATTACAAGAGTTGTAACAGAAATACTTATTTATATTAATCAATAAATAAAATAGAGCTAAAATAAGGTCCCAAGGAAGTGAACGTAAGTGTTGCCATTGGATCAGAACCTCATCTTACACCAGTGATGTCAGAATTTGGCCCCTTGTATTCAATAACTAAGGATTTGGTCCCAAATATCCTATTTTCATGGTAAATTTCTTCACTCTTTCTTTTGAAAGTGAGTTTTTGGTACAGTAAAACCTCAGAGTTACAACACCAGAGTTACGAACTGACCGGTCAGCCACACACCTCATTTGGAACCAGAAGTATGCAATCAGGCAGCAGCAGAAATCCAAAAAAACAAAACAAACAAAAAAAGCACAAATGCAGTTCAGAACTCTGTTAAAGTAAACTACAAAAAAAATAAAGGGCGAGTTTAAAAAAAAGATTTGACACGGTAAGGAAACTGTTTCTATGCTTGTTTCATTTAAATTTAAGATGTTAAAAGCAGCATTTTTCTTCTGTATATTAAAGTTTCAAAGCTGAATTAAGTCAATGTTCCATTGTAAACTTTTGAAAGAACAACCATAACATTTTTTTCAGAATTACAAATAACTTCCATTCCCAAGCTAGTTGTAACTCTGAGGTTCTACTGTATGTTAATTAGTCCTGTCGATTAATTGCAATTAACCCATGCAATTAACTCAAAAAATTAATTGCAATTAAAAAAAAATCATTGCGATTAATCACAGTTTTAATTGCACTGTTAAACAATAGACTACCAATTGGAATTTATTAAATATTTTGGATGTTTTTCTACATTTTCATATATATTGTATTCTGTGTTGCAATAGAAATCAAAGTGTATATTATTTTTATTACAAATATTTGCACTGTAAAAATTATAAATAAAATGTAGTATTTTTCAGTTCACCTGATAAAATATGATTTAGTTGAGGTTGGACCTGCTTTGAGCAGGGGGTTGAACTAGGTGAGCTCCTGAGGTCTCTTCCAACCCTAATCTTCTATGATTCTAAGTACTGTAGTGCAATCTCTTTGTCATGAAAGCACAACTTAAAAATGTAGATTTTTTTTATTATTATATAACTGCACTCAAAAACAAAACAATGTAAAAATTCAGAGGCGACAAGTCCACTCCGTCCTACTTCTTCTTCAGCCAATCGCTAAGACAAACAAGTTTGTTTACATTTACAGGAGATAATGCTGCCCTCTTCTTATTTACGTCACCAGAAAGTGAGAACAGATATTTGCATTGCACTTTTGTAGACGGCATTGCAAGGTATTTACGTGCTAGATATGCTCCTTCATGCTTCGGCCACCAGAGGACATGTTCCAGACGACATGCTTCCATACTGATGACGCTCGTTTAAAAAAAAATACATTAATTAAATTTGTGACTGAACTCCTTAAGGGAGAATTGTATGTCCCCTGCTCTGTTTTACCTGCATTCTGCCATATATTTGATCTTCTAGCAGTCTTGGATGATGACCCAGCACATGTTGTTGGTTTTAAGAACACTTTCACTGCAGATTTTACAAAACGCAAAGAAGGTACCAATGTCAGATTTCTAAAGATAGCCACAGCACTCGCCTAAGGTTTAAGAATCTGAAGTGCCTTCCAAAATCTGAGAGGGACGAGGTGTGGAGAATGCTTTTTGAAGTCTTAAAAGAGCAACACTTCGATGCAGAAACAGAACCACCAAAAAGAAAATCAATCTTCTGCTGGTGCCATCTGACTCAGATAATGAAAATGAACATGCGTCGGTCTGCTCTGCTTTGGATTGTTCTCGAGCAGAACCCATCATCAGCATGGACATATGTCTCCTGAAATAGTGATTGAAGCATGAAGGGACATATGAATCTTTAGTGCATCTGGCAAATAAATAACTTGTGACGCCAGCTACAATAGTGCCATGAGAATACCTGTTCTCACTTTCTGGTGACACTGTAAACAAGAAGTGGGCAGCATTATCGCCTGCAAATGTAAACAAACTTGGTTGTCTGAGCGATTGGCTGAACAAGAAGTAGGACTGAGTGAACTTGCAGGCTCTAAAGTTTTACATTGTTTTATTTTTGAATGCAGTTTTTTTTTTACATAATTCTACATTGGAAGTTCAACTTTCATGATAAAGAGACTGCACTACAGTACTTGTATTAGGTTAATTGAAAAATACTATTTCTTTTGGTTTTTTTACAGTGCAAATACTTGTAATCAAAATAAATATAAAGTGAGCACTGTACACTTTGTATTCTGTAATTGAAATCAATATAATTGAAAATGTAGACAATATCCAAAAATATTTAAATAAATGGCATTCTATTAACAGTGTGATTAATCGCAATTAATCACTATTAATTATTATAACTGCTTGACAGCCCTAATATTAATGCAAATATTATTTTTATAGAAGAACAAACAAGATGTGTTATATCTTGAAATCAATGCACAGCAACTCTGCACAATGACTGGAGACTACTCAGTTTCTGTGTGATATGATACTTGTGTGGTATTAAAGCTCCTTGAATTGTGACTTGATGCTGACTGGTGAGATCCTGATCTGGTGACAAGGTCCTTTAGAATATACTACAGTATATCTTCACAATGAAGGGATGGACATATTTTCATTAGCCAGTCAGTGTTCACAATTTAAATTAAACAGTTAATGTTAAATTTCACTGGTGATAGAGAGACAAGGTGGGTGAGGCAATATCTTTCATTGGACCAACTTCTGTTGGTGAGATAGACAAACTTTCAAGCTTACACAGAGCTCTTCTTCAGGTCTTAATATTCTGGGACTGACATGGCTACAACAACACTGCATACAACTGATGATATATGATTGTAACTCAGAGCAAAAAATTGTCTGAGTTGGCTTTCCTATACTCTGGGCTCTATGTTCAGCATATTTTTCCCTAGACATGTGTACATCATGTGAATGTTAATGGGAGTCAGGACTTACATATCAAAGGGAGCGTTATCCCCATTGTTACTTAAATTATTAGGAGGAATCGATTAAGACTGCTTAAACGAGAGAATAATATTCGGTGTTTAATTTAAACTGTCAAGGGACTTCAGTGTTAAAGCTGCAGTTAATTACAGTACATAGAATTATTAGATTTGGCTTAAATTTTAAATTTCAGTGAGTTCTACAAAACCTATTTTGAAGAAAATTAGTTTAGCAGTTTTTTAGACATTTTTACTATGCATGTATAAAAGAATTTAATATTTTAGAATATTTGTTTCAGATTTACTGGATGATTATTTCTCATTGAGTCCTGGCCATTTACGAAATATTGAGTTTTAAAATATGGCATGTTTTAAATTTTGTGCATTAAAGTAACTTATAAATGTTGTTAAACAGGAAAGGTATACTCCCTAATTCAATATTACTTTTAATTATTTTTTTGGGGGGGGGGTGTTAGACCAATCCTTAAAAGTTTTCACCCAAAAGGTTTTGTGTGAATGAAAACATGTGTCAGCAGAGATGTCTTAATGACCTTAATGTAGAGCATGTGATCATTTTTCCAGGTTATAATATGTGTCTACCTCTCTTGTACTCTGAGCCTCTACCTCTCCTTTATTTTCTGAAACGATGAAGGGTGTTTCCACTATCCCCAGACTATGCTTCTTTTCTGGGCTGGCTCATGCCATTTTTGAATTGCTGTCAGACAGCATGGACCCAGCAATAATCCGTGACATTCTGGTAACAAAAGTGACTCTGCACTGGTTGCTTGGGCTGTATTACAGCACTCAGAGCTGGAAAATTTTGGCCTTGGACTTCGCCCATTGCACCTCTGAGCAGATGATTTGGGAGCAAGAGAATATTCTGTGGCAGTAGTAGAAGGATACTATGCAGCAGTGGTAGCAGGACAAGGAAGAATAACGGAACATTGAGCTGTTGCAACAAGAGGACACTAGTTCCTGGATCACCTACACAGCATTCAGTGCTGTTTCCGGGCCCAGGAAACCAGCATGGATTGGTGGGAGAGGACCATTCTGCAGTGTTGGGATGACCAGCTGTGTTGAGAGAGCCTTCCCCATCCTGAAATTATCTTGCTTGAGATCGGTGCAGAACTGGCCCTGGAGCTTCTGTGACAGCATACCAACATGCAGGTGCCCCATACCCATGGAGAAATGGGTCACCATTGCCATTGGGAAGCTGGCCACCCCAGAATGTTACCCATCGGTAGCCAATCAATTTGGCATGGGGTGAGCAACTGCAGGTCTGCTTTGCCACTGATAAGGTGCTGTCTAGCTGAGTCATGAAGCTGGGTAATGCTCAGGAGATTATTGATGGCTTTGCACACATTGGGTTCCCAAACTGTATAGGTGCAACTGAACGAACCCATGTACCTATCATTTGCTCTCCTTGGCAGGGTGCAGAATTTATAAACAGCGAGAGGTATTTCTCCATGGTGTTTCAAGGACTGGTGGACCACTGTAGCAAGCAGATTTACAGATATGAATGCATTGTAGTCCTGAAGGGTCCATGATGTTTCACTATTTTAATTAACACAGAAAGGACTGTTTGCCCCCAGGACCACTGTAGAGATTAATGGTGTGTAGCTTTTCTGAGGGACTCCGCTTATCCCTGATGCCCTGGCTAATGAAGCGATACACAGGCTGCTTGGACAGAAGGAAGGAACATTTTTACTATCCCCTCAGTAACTGCCGAATGGTAGTCCCGTGTGCATTCGGCTGTTTGAAAGGCAGATGGTGCTGCTTATGGAATAGGTTGGAAGCAGCTCAAAAAAATGTTCCAACCATAATAACTGCATGTTGTTGTTTGCACAATATTTGTGAGGGCAAGGGGGAAAGCCTTACACTTGGGTGGGAGGCTGAACTGCAGAAACTTGCTTAGAGGTTGAGCAGCCAGTAAGGCCTAGCAGAGCTCAGGATAGCTTCCATTAGCTACCTCTCTCTCTTTTTCCATGCTTTCCTTTACCATGGTGATGCTGTCTGTACCCACAGCAATGCTTTCCGTGGCCACAACACTTTCCTTGACCACTGGCACGATCTCCTGAGAGAGCTGCATTTCTTTTTCCTGATGGGTCTTCATGCACAGTTTCCATCTCTCAGCCAGCCTGGTTTTCCTCTGTGACTCAGCCATGAGTTCTGCAAACATGTCCTCACGAGTTTTCCTTTTTCTCCTTGCTACGATGGCCAGCCTGTCAGCAGTATATAGAGGCCAGAGTTTATACTCCTGGTTTTGTTTTGCAGTTTTGTTTGTGCGCTGGAAGCCCATCTGTGGGATTGGAGGTGTAAAGGGGAGGTTGGGGGGCATCGGACAAGCTGGATAGTAATCCCCTATACATCCCCTTCAGGCTGTCCTGATTCTCACTTGCTGTGGCAGGTGACTAGTAGGCTGAGAATGGTTTTATTCAAATAGGCAAAGGGCAGACCGAAATGAGAGATGCCGTGAAGTTATTCACTGGGATGCTTCCCCTCCCCCCCCCCCCCGAAGTTCTGCAGGAGTAGATGGGGCTTGTAAGCTATATCAGGGGGGATGGATGTGCAGCTGTTTCCTATAATGCGCATAACAAAGTCAGGCAGTTTCTCAGTCTTAGGTTCCATGTGGAGAAAATGCAGAAAAAAATAGGGTTCTGTGCTGATTGTCAGCTCCAGTGTTAGGGCATTTGTACCTCAGTGGGGAGCCGTGTTGGTTGTGCCTTCACCGGGCATACAATGTGCACTCAGACATCATGTAAGCTACAAAAACTATCCAAATGCCTTTTTCTGTCAGCACTGTCTCAGTAAACTGCTGAATTTTGCACAAATGAATGCTTTTGGTATTCAAATCTGCTGCCAGATGGGAGCAGGGTACAGACTGTGACTGTGCCATGCTGGGGGAGCATTTTGAAACAGCAAAATGGGGGGGGGGGAACTCCTCGCTCACCTCCATCAACAACGATAATAATAAATTGCCAAGACAGGTACTTAATATGCTGATATTCTTTCCAAGGGATTTGACTCTTCAGTCCAGGTCTGAGTTTCTGGCTGGGAATTGGCCTCAGCTGATACAAAGCAGGAATCAGGGTCAGTTGTAGCAGGGCACGACTGGGGCTGTCTTTCCAGGTGGCTGTCGTCAGGGTCCTGAGCAGGGCCGGCTCCAGCATTTCTGCCGCCCCAAGCAAAAAAAAAAAAAAGCCGTGATCACGATCGGCGGTGGCAATTGGGGGGAAAAAAAAAGCCGCGATCGGCGGCGGCAGTTCAGCGGCAGGTCCTTCGCTCCTAGAGGGAGTGAGGGACCTGCCGCCCCCAAATTGCCGCAGGTGCCGCCCCTCTCCCTTGGCCGCCCCAAGCACCTGCTTGTTAAGCTGGTGCCTGGAGCCGGCCCTGGTCCTGAGTCTCCAAAAGATCCCGGTTCTCCGGGAAGCAGCTTCTCTCCAGCATCTTCCTGCTCATCCCCTGATGTGCTTATCCAGTCGTCCTTGTGTAAGGGAAGAGTGCGGATAGCAGGCTCCAAATAGTGCCTAAACTGTAACTGATTATCAAAAAATGGACAAGTCACACATCCCCTCCTGAATTGTTTTTCTTTACCCCTGATTTCAGTGTACTTTCTCCTGAGCTGCTTGCTCTTTGTTCTGCACTAGTCATAACCCTTCATGGATATCTGCTTTGCAACATCCACGGAAAGGTCCTTTTTCCTCTGGCTGGCCACGGAGCTTCCTGAACCAGTGCTTCTCCCCAGATGGCGATGAAATCTCAGGATTGCTCCTTGCAGCTGTATGAGGCATGTTGTGGGCCTTCTGGACTGCAATTGCAGTTGTATCACCAGAATAATGATACAGTGGGATTCGGGAGTAAATGGGCAAAATCTGGCTATGCATCAGCTTTTAAAAGGGAGGGAGGTCTGTCTTGGAAACTTAACACCAGGGCAGGGAGGGCATACAAGTAAACAGGTTGGTAATGGTCAACCTGCAAAGAACTGTGGGTAGCTGTTGGAAGGACGCAAAAAGTGGTGCTCAGCAATTGCTTGCATGTGAACAAAAGACCGAACTAATACAATTAGAAGCAAACTTAGTCCACTTTGCCACAGAGCGCCAGAGTGCCTGATAAATAGGGAGTTAGTGCACAATAATGGGGTTTTCAAATCCAATTAACTCATTTGATCAGTTTAAAACCCCCATGTAGACAAATCCTTAGCAGACCATGTAATAATTCATTGTTTGCAGATTTGAACCGCTGGGTATTTTTGGGCATAACCATGTTAATGCTTGTTTGCAGCATAACTGCGGTGATATAAGTAGGTAAACAATGGCTCTATTCTTAATAGAGCTAGTCAGAAATTTCCATTGAAACTTTTTTTTAAATGTTGATTTTTGACAAACATCATCATGGATTTATAAGCCTTTTTTTTAGTAACCATATATATGTTTAATGTTATAACTAAAATCAAAGGAACTGATGCTGATTCCTACTTATTATAAAGTGTTTTTCAAGTGTCCACTAATTATGCACCAATTTGGTTATGACTATTGAAATAATTTAGTAAATTATTCATGCAAATGCACAATGGATCTTTGTTCCCAAGTGTTTCACCTCCATTCAGTATTAATAATGCAGATTAAATATTGGCTATTTTTCTTTAAAGCTAAGTAAATTATTTTATACATTATTTTAAATATTTGCTTTAAATTTTGTCATATTTCTCTGCGTTCCAATGCATGTTGTGTATTGGATTGTTACTTTGACCAGAAAGATTGATTTGGAACTTAGGCTGTTATCAGAAAATCTACACTTTTTTTTTACTGATTCCTTTGTGGGTATTTTTGGTCTAGCGGTCAATATCAGAACAGAAAAAGAACATGAGTGCTAGTCTAATCTGCAGAGCAACAGTGATAGGTATGATTTATTAAAAAATTCCAGGAGGGTAACGCTTTTTTATCTATTTAAAGAAGATCAAAGCAGAAGAGGGCTGCTCTATGAGGATATTGTGGGTTTTAATAGGTCACTTAGCATGTTATTGTTCATTGCAATTAATTACAACAAAAGAAACCACACAGTCAATTCAGTCTTTGCTGCTGCTTCCCCTGTTTGCACTATGTTGGTGTAATAACAGTTAATATATATTTTTACAGAAATACATGAATACGAGAAGGGTGGAGGACTCCTTCCCAATATGGAGCCAAGAAATAAAAGAAAAAGCAGTTGTCTTTTGTTGTCAGAAATCTAGTAGTATTTTGTGTTAGAGCCAGTTCCTGCAAAGATTTATTTACTGTGAGTAACTTTACTTATGTGAGGAGACCCATTAAGTCAATAAAATTTTGCAACTAAAGTTGTTTGTGTTTAAGCCTTTGGAGCACTTGTGGAGCAGGAACTGAGCACCTGAGAAAATGCATATCACGTCACAACGATAGTGAAGTACAGTATTTCACCAAAATCATTGCTATCATCAATACTGTGTCAGAATTTTCTGCATGGGTATGTATGTGTGTTGCACATCCTCAAACATTTCCTAAAGGGAGCGACTTCTCCCAGGGAGGAAGGAGCCCTATCTCAGGAAGTGATTCTGAAAGGAGATTCAGTGTGTGGGTGTTGCTCCATGCTCTCTGCCTGAAGGAGAAAGCTAAACTATTTTGTACTAGCAGCAGGAGGGGATCTATCTGTGTATTCTCTTCCTGTAATAAATGCATATTGTTTTGTTAAACTTGTGCCTGTGTTGTTCCAGGGACTCCATCTGCTTGTGTAGCTCACATACTAATAAGGAAACCACAAGGTCTTGTATTGATACCAAATTAATCCAGAATTTATGTTCAGGGCTACATTAACTCCAAAAGAAGAACAGATCTTATTTTATTTCTCCTCTCAGGCCCTGAATGTCCCTGTGCTGTTATGACCATCTCTTTGATTGTGACCTGTGAGATACGGGTGTCTCCAAAACCTGTTAAAACTTCTTGCAAATCATGCACAGGGGTCTCTATAGAGTGTTCCTCTCTAGCAGATATATCACTACCTCCTTAACACTTCTTGGAAATAAGACTAAATTATGATTCTCAGATTGGTTTTCCCAAGGTGGTAGCACTTCATGTTACTTCTAGACTGCTAGGTCAACCCTTTATCTTACTTTCACACATCTTCTTATATAGTGAACTTATTTTAGCATTTACCCATAATGGCACTGAAAGCTACCAATATCAAATATTTAAGAAGTAACTCAATGTAATTTAGCTAATACAGTATATAATATACTTACATCTCTAAGGCATTTTCAGCTTTTATTCTCCCATCATGCTGAAAAATTTGGCTGGAACCTTCTCAAGATTGGCTGGTTCTAGCTGGCAAGGGCATGACACTTGGGTAAGTCTGTTTCCCTACAAACTTTAACACACAGCTAAATCCGCCAGAGCCTATCATCCTCAATTGCTATTACATATTTTCTTTGACCAAATGTAGCTAATCTAGCATTAATAAGATCCTTCATATTCTATATCCAAAGTAAGGAAGATTATATAATTTAAATATTTGAATAAATGATTCTTACAACAAACTGTTGCAAATTCAGTAGTTTCAAAATATTTTCACTGCGTAATTATGGGACAATGCTTCCCCCTGTTCAGAGGAGATGTGAATGTGCAGTGATAATAAATGCTAAAACAAATCCACCATTTAATAAGAAAATTGAAAGGAAGATATGTCTAGTCCAGAAGTAGCACAAAGTGAAAGCTCAGATCAAACTTCACCAGTTCTTGACGTTCTTACCTGTAAAGGGCCAGATTTTCAAAGCTCAGCCGTCAGGTAATGCTCACAAAAATATATCTGGACATGTATAATGTGCACCATTAAAAAAGAAAAGTTTACCGTGCTATGGTGGTCATTATTGGACATTATTTGTGGTATTCACTATAGGCAGGTTTAGGGTCTCAGTTTAAAAATATGGTTCAAATCTCAACAACTTTTGGAAAAGTTCTTCGGTCCAGCAGAGATTTCTGTCCATTTTATGCTGCATCCTGACCACTCTGTTCACTGTTTTGTTTTGGGTTATTTTTATAATGCTCCACATCATAGAATTTAAGCACTTATATGGACCATGCCCTCTTACATCTACTACTTACTTTACATTCTCCTCCTATTATTTCTGTATTCCAAATATCTATTCTTATTGCTTCTAAATTCTAACCTATTTACTTCCTCCTTGATTGCTATGTAGGACCGGATTAAAGAATTTTGCAGCACTCTGCATTATGGAAATTGGGCCCTCCTCCCCTTCTTCCTTAAACTAGACAGAGCATGTGATATGCAGACTGTAAATATGAGATTATTGTTACCATCAGCGTTAGATCTTTCTCAGCAGAAAATACAGAAGTATCACTGATAGAGAGAAGCCTGTGTTCTTATGCTACTGTATTTTGAGTATTAGAACACAAACAGGATTTGAATATAAGAATAAAGTTGTATATAGCCCCAAACAAAGTGACTGATATATAAATACCCAACAAAAACATGGCCTTAACTATAGTGGTACAGAGGCTTCTTCTGAGATTGGAGGCTAGTAGAATGTATTATATCACTGTAGTCCAGGTTTTATGACAAGTCACTCTCAATGGACACTTAAAGCAAAGGTGTCAATTCTGGACTGCTCTATCATTGAGCAGTCATAGCTTTTAGTTCTGCTCATCCTGGAGAATAATCATTCTGCTTCAGCATTTCTAACTGGCAATGTGAGGTAAATACGATGAGCAATGTCCACATCTGGAAAAGTGGATTCCAGGTGGCAAGACTTCAACTGCTTTATTAGGTTAATTGGCAATTTACAAGCTTCATTTTTTGCAAAGGAATCATACTGTTCAAACTCCTCTTCAAAAGTTACTTTGAGATCAGATGGATAGTTTGCAAACAAAGCTGCAGCTGCAAAATGTAACTTGGTGTGGAGCATATTACTGAAGTTGGTTGGGAAGCCAAAATCCTTATATAGGCTTCCCAAAGATTTTGCAGAGACACTTTCAAACTGTCAGTTATGATATTAAAAGTTTCTATTCTAAACTCTTCTGGCCCCCACCGCTCCACATTCAGTGTATTGGATTCACATGCCTGTTTCCATTTTGGGACATGAGGAGTTTCACTGTAATAGGCTTGAGATACAGTTGGTGCCTTTGACTTTCAAAATGCTCCAGTTTCAAACTGACCCCTCAGGTGCAATAAAAAAAATCACCAGGTGACTGCAGGAGTTGGATAGCAGAACCAACATTGATATCTGCTTTTTAAAATGGCTGAAATCACTGAAGGACATGATTCCATAGCTCTGCCATAAATGTGGTTTCAAGAAAGGTCCATCTTGTCTTGCAGAAACTGTGCTTTTGTTTGTGTAATCCCATATGCAGTGATGTCTTTGACTTTATCCAGAGCTTCTCGTATACATACACAATTGTGACATAGGGCTTTTGTGGATTCAGCATGGCAGGACCAAAGGATGCTGGACAGAGATTTTAGAACCAAAATAGGATTATTTTCTTTTCCTTTAAATCCCTCAATAAAGATTTTCCAGCGATGCGTTGAGACAGCAGAGAAGGTGTAGAGTCATTGGAGGAAGCCAAAAAAATTCACTGCTTGGACACAGGTTGCCAAAAAGATTCAGAGAATGTGCTGCACGAAGGACCTAATCTCCTACAGAATTAATATGCCTAATACGTGTCTGAAGGCATGTTGGCAGCATTGACATAGGTCTGACAGCAATAATCCAAAATATTAATACAAAGTTTGTTTAAAGTAGACAGCACATTCTCTGCAAGGCTTGGCACATATTTTAGAAAATGTTCAACAGGATTTCCACTTTTGTTAAAAAAATGAACAATGAATGCTAGCTGATCCATGAGAAATATCAGGAGTACTGTCAACTGCAAGAGAGTAATATTTGGCAGTGTAAATTTCCTCTTGTATTGCTCTTAGAACTTTCTTCCACATCAGTTAAAAATCTCATCACAGATAGTGGAGGAAATATGATGGTTTTCCATGTCCAAACTTCTTGATATGACTTGCAAGGAAGTTACCAAATTTGGAAATTAGCTCTAAAATTCTCCCCAAAATTCCACTGTGAATAGATCCAGTGTTTTCATCATCCCAGTGAAATGGGAGTCATCCTTCAGCAAAATGAAAGGTTTCAGAGTAGCAGCCGTGTTAGTCTGTATCCGCAAAAAGAAGAACAGGAGGACTTGTGGCACCTTAGAGACTAACAAATTTATTAGAGCATAAGCTTTCGTGGACTACAGCCCACGAAAGCTTATGCTCTAATAAATTTGTTAGTCTCTAAGGTGCCACAAGTCCTCCTGTTATCCTTCAGCAAGAAATTTCATTACCTTCTCAACTTGCTGTAGCACCTCTTAGACTTGATTCTGATCAACAGGGAGGGATTGGTTGTGAATCTGAAGATGGAAGGCAATTTGCATGAAAGTGATCATGAAATGATAAATTTTATTATTCTAAAGAAAGGAAGGAGTGAATGCAGCATAAGAACAATGGACTTCAAAAAAAGCAGACTGTAACAAATTCAGAGAAATGGTAGTAAAAATGGGAAGAAAATCTAAGGGGAAAAGGAGTTCAGGAGCGCTGACAGTTTATCTGCTTAGCGGGGAGGGAGAGCTAATAACTGATGATATCAAGAAAGGGTGAGGTGTTTAATACCTATTTTGCTTCAGTCTTCACTAAATAAAGTTAATGGTAACCAGATAATCAATACAATTAATTTTGACAACATAGGGGAAGGAACACAAGCCAATATAGGGAAAGAACAGGTTAAAGAATATTTAGATCAATTAGATGTATTCAAGTTGGGAAGTCCTGATGAAATTTATGCTCCGTACTTAAGAAACTAGCTGACGCAATCTCGAAAACATTAGTGGTTATGTTCAATGACTCATGGAGGTTCCAGAGGACTGGAGAAGGGCAAACATAGTACCTGTCTTTTAAAAGGGGGAACAAAGAGGATCTGGGAAGTTATAGGCCAGCCAGCCTAACTTTAATACTTGGAAAGATACTGGATCATATTATTAAACAATCAGTTTGTAAGCACCAGGAGAATAATCGAGTTATAAGGACTAGCCAGCATAGATTTGACAAGAACAAATGGATGCTAAACCAAAATGATTTCCTTTTTTGACAGGGTTACTGGCCTAATGGATTGGGGGTAGTAGGAGACATGATATATCTTGATTTTACTAAGGCTTTTGATACAGTCCCACATGACATTCTCATAAGCAAACTAGGGAAATGTGATCTGGCTGAAATTACTATAAGGTGGATGCAATACTGGTTTAAAGAGTATACTCTGAGTAGTTATTAATTGATCACTGTCACACTGGGAGGACCTATCTAGTGGGATCTCATGGGAGTACCTGGTTCTGGTACTATACAGTATTTTCATTAGTGATGTAAATAATGGAATGGAGAGTATGCTTATAAAATTTGCAGTGACACCAAGCTGGGAGTGGTTTGCAAGCACTTTAGACAGGATTGGAATTCAAAACAATCTTGACAAATTGGAGATTTGGTCTGAAATCAACAAGATGATATTCAGTAAAGACAAGTGAAAAGTATTTCATTTTGGAAGGAAAAATCCAATGGACCATGCCAAAATAAAATGGGGAATAACTGTCTAGGTGGCAGTACTTTTGAAAAGGATCTGGATATTCTAGTGGATCACAAATTGAATAGGAGTCAGTGTGATGCAGTTGTAAAAGGCTAATATTCTGGGCTGTAGTAACAGGATTCTTGTATGTTAGACACAAGAGGTAATTGTCCCAGTCTACTTGGCACTGGTGAGGCCTCAACTACAGTACTGTGTCCAATTCTGGGCACTACACTTTAGGAAAGATGCAGACAAATTGGAACAAATCCAGAGGAGAGCAACAAATGTTCAGAAAACCTGGCTGATTGGGAAAGGTTAAAAAATTGGGTATGTTTAGTCTGGAGAATAGAAATGGGTTGGTAGGGGGAGTACCAAATAGGTTAAGAGCTCTTTGTAAAGATCAGTTGTTCTTTATGTCCGCTGAAGGTGGGACAATAAGTAATTGGCTTAATCTGCAGCAAGAGAGAAGAGAGATTTCGGTTAGATACTAGAACGTTTTTCCTAACTATAAGTAGAATTAAGTAGGTTTCCAAGGAAGGTTGTGGAATCCCCATCATTGGAGATTTTTAAGAACAGGTTGGACAAACCATGTCAGTGACAGTCTAAGTATAGCTGGTCCTACATAAGTGTAGGAGGCTGGACTTGATGACCTCTTAGGTCCCTTCCAGCCCTATATTTCAGTGATTCTTTTACACCATTTCTCTCTTTGAAACTGAAGTGACAGCTCAGTATCAATATGCTGATTTACTTTAGATACCTTAACATAAGAAATCATGACAAATTGATAGTCACGGTTACTCTCATGCTCTGTAATTCAAGCAGTAGAATGAGCCCAATCACTGAATCCATCACAAAAAGCATTCTTCTTGTCTGAAAAAAGCTTGCACATGAAACAGAACATAGCACTAAATGGAAGCGACTACAGCAACCATTCCCACATGACTGTTTCTCTGTTGACCAGCTTTCAAGAGAGAGTGTCTCTCTGGACACAGATGATAACTGTAAGGCCGATCACCCATGTGTTTGTACAGCTGTTCAGATATTTTGAAATCTGCATAATAGTTTTGGCAATTGGATTCAATCCTGTACTTTTGGACAGTATCAACTACCTGCCATTTGGTTGGATCTGTCGATGAAGATGATTGTGAAACAATATTGTGTAAGGTGAGATTGCTTATCTCCATCTCAGCCATATGTAGGTGAGCATAAGGAGGGCCCTTACAACTTGTTCTGCATTAGACTGTACCGGGCCTTTTCAGTGGCACAGACTGAACTTGACATTCCCTGCACTGCAACATCAACATGAGTTACCACTAGATTTTAAAAAAATCGCTCAGTTTCAGTACTTTGCTAAGTAACTCTTTGTCCTGCAGTTACTTTTGTTTAATCAGTTTTCAATTAGAGGAGCTTCTCATTTGTTAACAACATGCCATTTAAATTAGTTAATTTTATATAACTATAGTGTGCACGTCTTGATTTTCTTTTTCTTTTTTTTTTTTTGGTCATTCGCACTTCATAAAGGTATGTACATTCTGGGGCTGCTCTAGCTACAGGCAAACTCGGCAGCTCAACATGCTAAGAGGCTTTCCCCCCTTTTAACCAGATCTTCCCATTTTAATGCACACATTCTTTGGACAACATAGTTTTCAAGGATTTGTTCTGGAGAACCGAAGTTTTAGAAAATAAATAGGCAGGTCATTGTGCACTGGTCCTTATGTGTCTGAAAATTGTTTTGAAGTAATCAAAAGTAAGAAAAAAAATGTGACAGGCAGATATAAAATTCCAGTTAACTTTTGAAAACAATTCAACTGTTTAATATTAATCTGCATATCTCCCAGAAGATTCCACCATATGATCTTCCCTCAGTTTCCTTCCTAGCATCCCTTTGTTCAGTCCTATGCATGTCTCTTAAGGTTAGATCAAGTCATAGTTTGCAACAAAGATGTAACATTTAGTTTTTGGCTTTTTGAATGTAATCCGTTGATCTTCACTTGCATTAGATTTCTTTAAAGAGGTACTAGAGCAGACTGGGCATGAAATTAGGTGCCATTGCTAAATTATTGATTGTAGCCTCCTTTACTTGTATTATACAATCCTCTGCTGTTTATGCTGACTTGTAAGTAAGCTTTTTCATTAGCATCTTGGACAAGTCAAATGCTACGCAGCTTGGCTAAAACAACTTCCAGTTTCCCAGACAAATACTAGATTAATCTACAAAATAGTCCACTATTGCAAAAAATCCTAAGAGTGACCAACCTGATGGTAATGTCATATAGGAGAAATATACTGAATTGACTGAAGATTATCTCAGTCTTTGGGTGGATGGGAATGCCTTGCATTGCACAACAGGGAACCCTCTAGCCACTTGGTGAATGACATTGATAAGTTTCCAAAGTTTCCAGTCCTCTTTTCTTGAAAGATTGTGGCTTCAGTTTGGGGGACATGATGGGAGAAGGTTAAAGGAGTAAAATAAACTCTGCAGAATCCAATCAAGAAAAGGCGGACTCCAGTCTTGTGAGGGTAAAAAAGTGCTAAAGCTGAAGGGGAAGCTTTCCCATCAAAAAGCCAAAGAGCAGCAGCATAGAGAAATAACCCTGCCAACAACTTTCTTGTCTCCTATCACAGTAATCTGTTTAGAGTTGGTTCACAAAATGTTAATACTCAGGAATCTGGACAAGGAAACAGCTGCCTACGACAGCAGAATCTGCCTAGGGCTGGTGCCGAACCTGACTGGCACTGCGCTGCAACCCTGGGGTGACCGCACCACTCACTCAAATTTGGACAAATTTGTCCAAATGAAGCTGAAATTGCCAAGGCAAAGTTTACAGAACCTTTTGCTCCACTAGTTCTGTGGGATAAAATAAATGTTATTTTAATATGTGAAAATCTTGAGTATGTATCATCTTCACTTATTTTCTGACATTATGTATACTACATACTAATACATTTTAAAGAATCAGATATTCACGTTGCATGAGAACTAGTGCAGCATTCTCATATGAAGATTTAGATGTGTCTCTCTGCAGATATTTTCAGTGTAAATTCAGAGATCCATTTGGTCAAACATAGATACAAAGGCTTTGTGTTAGATATTCCTATCAGTGTACAGTATGTAACCAATGTAGCTATCTTGCTTATAAAAAGTCTACAAGGAAAAAACAAATTGACTTAATTTTTTCCTTCTTTTTAGCTGCTGCTTGTGTTTAAATTGCTCAATTTAAGTAGCACACTGTAAAACTACAAAAATGTACTGCAGTGTGAATAAATTATCTTTTAATTCTTGTTCTGAGTAATAGTAAATGATTAACACCAGCTGTTTCTGAAGAGTATTTTTTTATTATTAGAAGTAATAAAAACCAAGGAGCATGTCTGCTGTAGTGAAACTTGTGGTTAACTGAAACAGAAGTCTGCAGGCCTCATTTTCTTTAAGGGAGGTTCACCAAACTCTAACAGAAACATTGTGATCATGAAGAGAGAGGTTCTAAAAGCAAACTTTATGGGCTGTAGACACATGCTGATTGATTTGTTTAATTTTTTTTCCCCACACAGTAAGACTTTCTTTTAATTTTAAATAATCACATAGAGATGTACACAGATCTCAAAGCAGGATCCTGGGGTGAAATCTTAGTCCCATGGAAGACAGTGGGAATTCCTGGTTGACTTCAATGGGGACAGTATTTCATCCCCCAGTGTTTGGCATTAGAGATATGGTTTCAAATTATCAACCCGCCCACCCCATTCAGCTTTGGAAACAATGGTACACTATAGTTGTACATTAAATTTGAATTTACATGGGCTGTGTATGTGTGTGTGTGTGCTTTTTTGTACTCATGGAATGTTCAGATTTTGTTTTTAAAATTATTTTTAATGTATGAATAATGCATCAGGAAAACTCATTCATTGGGGAAAAATAGTCTGTCTCTCTTTAAATGAACAGTTGTATGAAGTGTCTGATTTTATTTATTTGTATTTTGACACTGATGAAGGTTCTGAGCTGGAATGAGTAGGTTCTAATTTCCTTCTATTTAATCACCAGGTGAATTTTGCTTAATATCGTAATATGATTTAATCACCACCATTTTTGGTTAATCAGTTCAAACAATTGTTACATAAGTAAATAACTGTCAGGCAGGGATCGTGACAGAGATATGTTTCTCTTCAACATCAATAAGTAAAGATTCCAATGTATTTTTTACTTTTATTTGGTCAGTATGTCAGAAAAACCTTGTAAGTGTCCTGATCCCTTTCTCAGTGATATGTTCTTGCTAGCATTCTGCTTCATCTCCTGTATGGCACAAAAAATCTCTCACACAAATTGGTGTAATTTGCAGCTTTTCCTTTTGAGTCACTAGTTAACCTTAAATGAAGCTGTTTCAGGCCAAATGGGATGGCCTTGACAAGGCACGGTGGCCTGGACAGCCACCATATGGAGAAGCATATACTGCTGCAGTTTTTAATATTCATACAACAAAGTCTGCAGCTTAGAGTTCCAAGTCCCATTCACAAACAGAACTGCTCCACAGTGGAGTGTGTGTTACCGAAAAGAAATTCGGAACTATTGGCTAAAAGCAAAACCTATTCCCAAATGGAGAAATAGAACTGGTTTATCCCTAAAGAGAAAGGAAAAAAAAAACATACCTTTCTCATTCACAAAAATGGTAGGTTTAGCCTATTCTGCATTCTTTATGTGAATGATTAGATCCTTCTAGATAATGTGTTAGTAGAAATATTTTATCTGTAGTAGAATTCACAGAAGCCAGATCTGAAATTCACTGAGCTCCAACTCACATTTTAACATGATTTTTTTTCTTTTAGATTTTGTTTTGTTTTGTGGTGCTAGTAGTTAAAAACAAATAATGGAAAATAACAGTTCTAACGATAATAATGCCTCTGTTAAAAAGAGTCATGCCAGTGTAGCAAAGGAAGTATAGCCATGTGGTGTCTAGGATGGGATGCCTCAGAACAGCATGGTAGAGAACAGCTTACTGTTCTGTAAAAGTATCTTATAACTTCACCCTAGGACCTGTTGCACACTGCAACATATAGGCAAAGGACTGATTATTTATCAGGCCAGCAGACTACTCCTTTGAGCCTTGGTGCACTTGGTAGGAGGATGGTATAGCTGGTACCCAACCTACTGCTGTTTTGAGTTCGAGGTTGCAATCTTGTCCTACTTGACACCCCTTTCACCCACTAATGCAACAGCACAGTACAGGACATGATTTTTCCTTGCGTCCAGATTTCATAACATGCTTTTGAGGCAAGAAGCAGGAGTGGGTGTACTATAAGTTAGGTTTATAAATATATTTCATGTGCTGTTTTGAGAATATAAAAGAGAACCTATCCTGCACATTTCATCATGTTATCTAGAAATTTTTCAACAGGGCAGTGAAATGCAAATATATTTGATGCATGTTACTTCACAGAATTGTTCTGTTTACAACGGATTTGAACTTTATATGGTGAGCTGGCAGGAAATCAGGCAGGGTTCCAACTATGTGAAGTTCAAATCCATTGTAAACAGAATCACTTTGAGACATTTTTCATTGTCAGGGTTTTCTACAAATGTGATATAACATGCAAATCAAGAAATGACAAAAGTCCATTAACATGCTTACAAAATAGGTCAGACTTATGATGCTGAGTCAATGGGAGCTCTGCTATTGATTTCAATTGAGCTAAAATTTCACCTCAGGATGAACATTAAATACATTTATCCCAAAGCATCACATTCCATTACTAATTAGTTTCTGAATTGAGTGGTAAATCATTGTAAATCATTCTGGCTTTCATCCCAACTGAAATTAAACTTGCCGATTACTTAATATTATTAATGTTGATTGGTTCCAATATGTATACACTTGTCTCTCTTACAGATTTCGTTTCTTGCCTCAGCTTACATAAGTCAAGAGCTCTCAGAGGAAAGCTGCTCTGCCCTGGGATCTATTACACATTACGTTTACCTTTGCCAGTTCAGCTGGATGCTCATTCAGGTTAGTATCTTTCTCTTACTCATTCACCAAAATCTGCTTAAGGGCAACTGACACTTGTACTGCATTTATGTCATTTCTTAATGTGTCTGTCATCACATTCCAGTGATACTTATGAGGCAAAGAACTTAAATAATCCCTACTAACTAACCCTAGAGTGAAAGAGATCTAGAAATAAATTTTCAAATCAGTTTGGAGATGTATACCACTAAGTCCCATTAACATCCACGGCCCTTGTGCACTAAATCCCAGTTTGAAAATGTACCCAGTAGGAAGTACATTATCAAAACTGAAAAAACTGCTTTTGTAAGAGCTAATGGAATTTCTAAATGCATCTTCCTTACATTGTTTTGAAAAAGTCTCTTCAAGTTGAAATACTAGTTACAAGTTATATTGGTCATCATAGTCAATGTCAGTTTGTACTTTAGACCCATGTAAAATGAAAAATCTACTTCTTAATTTAAGTTGAGAAGTATGGCATAGAGAAAAGCTATTATAAGGCCAAAATGCTGCATCAGATCTACTGAAAAAGTAAACACATTCACAGACATGCCCAGGAGTCTGAGACAGAAGGCTTAATTCAGACATGATATAAGCAAGTAAAACGCTTGTGGAAATCTCTAGACTAAATCTATTAGTTGTGTAAATGTGTGATGTAAATTGGTCAAAGCAACCATGAGATAAATCAGGGAAGGGTCCATCATGCATCCTCTGCAGATCTGCATTTAGCATCACATGCAGCTCTGCACATATGTGCTTACAGTATTGACAGGATTTGGGTGCATCATGTTTATAGTATATAATATCATACTTGCAGCACCTTCACTTAAATTGCTTTATTTTGTCTCACACACTGTCCAGCATACAGGATTGGGCCCTATGTAAGCACAAAATTCAGCAGAGATAAATTATGCTGTAACTGTGTGCTGCTTTGACCTTAGTAACGGAAAGACGTAAAAAAAAAAAAATTCTTCTCCACTTCCTTGTGCTTTGTCAAGAGGCTAATATAAACATGGAACAAAAACAAAAGGCAGCTCTCTACCGTGGGTCCCAAGCCTTCTGTGCCTGTTAGCCTTAAATTGCAGAAATTGAGGAAAAGAAACACAGTCAGTCTAAAACATACAATCACCTTTTTTGACCACTGCTGAACATTGAACAGAGATCTTCCTTGAGCTATACATAGTGATGCCTAGTTTTTTTTCCTGAGTTGATACAATTAGAACCCAATAAAATGTATGAGTAATTCAAATTATTCCCTTGAATATGCATTACTTTCCATTTGTCAATACTGAACTACTTCTGCTGATATGGCGCCCATTCACCTGGTTTGGTTAGCAATCTCTGAAGTTTCATGCAGTTTTCACTGGTCTTGACTAACCTAAATAATTTTGTCATTTTCAGATTTAACCATCTCACTGTCTACCTCATTTCCAGATAATTGATCAATATATTAAACATCATATATTCCGGTATGGAACTTTATGACACCCCACTGGTAACCCTTGCCTGGATAATTGGCCATTTATTCCTACTCTTTGTTTTCTGTCTTTTAGCCAGTTTCTGGCTGTACCTTTCAGACCATAACTACTGAGTTCCTATAGTACAGTGGTGGGCAGCCTGTGGCCCGCATGCAGCTCATCAGGGTAATCTGATTGTGGGCTGAGACATTTTGCTGATGTTGACTGTCCATAGGCATGGTCCCCCACAGCTCTCAGTGGTCATGGTTCGCCATTCCCAGTCAATGGGAGCTGTGGGAAGCGGTGGGCTGCAGGGACATGCTGGCTGCTGCTTCCCACAGCTCCCATTGGTCAGGAACAGAGAACCGTGGCCATAGGTGTTGGCTTCTGCTGGCGCCGGTGGGTGCTCACACCGCCCCTGCCCCAACTCCGCCCCACCCCCATTCCAATCCCTTCCCTGCCCCAACTCCGCCCCCTCCCTGCCCCTATTCCAACCACTTCCCCAAATCTCCTGCCTCTTCCCCACCTCCTCCCCTGAGCGCACCATGTTTCTGCTCCTCCCCCTGCCTCCCAGAGCTTGTTACACCCTGAAACAGTTGTGGGGAGGAGAAGTGGGGATGCAGTGCGCTCAGGGGAGGAGGCGGAGGTGAGGTGAGGTGAGCGGGGGTGGGGTGGGGAGCTTGGCTGCCGGTGGGTGCAGATCACCCACCAATTTTTTCCTGTGGGTGCTCCAGCACCGGAGCACCCACGAAGTCGGCACCTA
The DNA here is from genome assembly GCF_011386835.1 of Chrysemys picta bellii. Taxonomy (NCBI): domain Eukaryota; kingdom Metazoa; phylum Chordata; order Testudines; family Emydidae; genus Chrysemys; species Chrysemys picta. The sequence continues at coordinate 56,899,826 of NC_088796.1, forward strand.
TGACCATGGCCACTGGGAGCTGTGGGGGGGCCGTACCTGCAGATGGTCAACTTCAGCAAAATGTGTCTCAGCCTGCAATCAGATTACCCTGATGCAAGCCGCAGGTTGCCCACCACTGTTATAGTAGCTTTTTATGAAAAATGTTGTCAAAGACTTTTGGAAAGTACTCTTGCACCTTTTTTTGTTCCAACCAGCTAATTAAAGTTCAGAGCCCTCAGGGGTGTTCTGTTAGGAGGAGAAATTGGTGGGAGGTGTTTCTTTGATACATCTTGTTTCTTGACAAGGAATGTACAAAGTCCCACTTCTCCAAATGCTGGAGGAATCAAGAGCAACAGGAGCAGTTTCTTTTTTTGACAGTAAACTCTTTTCCTAGCTTTCCCCTGGGTCATACTGTACTAAGAGGCTACTGCTTAGCTGTCTTGCTTTTTGCCTCTGCTTTTCTCTCTGTTCCGTTCTTCCTAGTTTCTCTGTGTCCTGCCTTCCCTCAAGCACTCTCACACACAATGCACAAACAATACTCGGCAAAAGCCCTCTGCCTACTCAGTCCAAAACTCATGTGTGGGTTTAAATAACCCTTTTGTCTTTAGTAGGGGCTTGTGATTAATTTATCCTCGCTGTTATGTTAATTGAAGGGTGAATTCACACCCATCAGTCTCAGCGAGGATTTAACTTGTCCCATGACAAGGTTTCACTCATCTTATAAAAAATATATCATCCAGTTCTTCTTTAGGCACTATTTTTGATACATTAGATACAGTTTTCCTTGGCAAAAGCCCATGCTCATTAGATCATGTTACGTTATTATCTTTTAGGTGTTTTATAGTTTTACTTTTAATTATCAGCTTGACCAAGTACTGAAATAAGGCTTACTGGTTTGTAATTCCCAGATCACCTGTCCAGCCTTTTTTAAATGTAGGTCCTACATTTGCTACCTTCCAGTCCTCTGGTATATGTAGAAGCTGATTTTAATGAGGTTGCTTCCCCCCCCCCCCAGTAGCTCAGTCACTTCATTCTTAGACATCCAAGAGATCTGAAGGAGTCTATCATCTGAGCCTGGTGAATTCATGCTTTTAAATTTACCAGTTTGTTCCAGCACCTCTTCTTCTGACATCTCAGTCTCTTATAGCGCTTCGTGAGAAAACTCCTGACTTTGTGTAGACCTACATTGAAATTAACTTCTCCTCTTGTGTGTTCTCAGGCTAGTCATTCCAAAAAGCAATCTCTAAACCTCTTTACCTCTCTAAACATTTGTAACCTTTGCTGATGTATATGTATTTTATTAGACTTTGGCTCTTTGATCTATCTTGATAGTTACATACTCAATATCCGCTACCTCATTTGGAGGCCTGTAGTATAAACCTAATACTATACTTGTTTCCTACAAGTTCAGTTGCGTAGTCCAGTCCACTCCAAATTTCTCTCTCTTTCTCAGTGGAATCTTGCAAATACAGCACTACTTCCCCACATCTTCAATCTAATCTGTTTGTCTTCTATAGTTTGTAGTCAAATATACTATCACGTTGATTTTTATCATTCTACCAAAGTTCAGTAAATGCCTATAATGTCAAAATCCTCATCCATTCTAATTCACCTGTATTTTTAGCTTCTTGCCTTTATATGCAGATAATGTGTATTTTTATTTAAGTTCTTAGTTTAATACTTTGTTGATTTTAACTGAATTAACTTTTTTTTATCTCAGCCTGTCCCTTCTTAAATCCAGCTGTAATTTCTGTCTTATCCTTTAGTGGATACAAAACACCTTAGTATTATTGACGGTCTTTTGTGCATGGAAAATGAGCTTATTTTTATATCAGTGAATGCCAGGTCCTGTGTGCAACAAAATGGACAAGGCTACAAAAAGAACTGGAGCCAAATGGTAGCGAATAGGACTTTGCATCTGTAGTCATGATGTGCCTCAGTCCTCTTAATACTTTAAGCATAAATATGTGAAGACTAGAGCTAGTTTGAAAAAAATGGGGAGGAGAGACATGTAAAGGTTTCTTTTAATTTCCATTAAAATGTTTAAAATCCAAATTTAATCCAAATTATATTTTTTTTAAAAATTGGTCAGCTCTAGTGTATGACCACTGCACACATCAAGATATACAAACATAGACCTTTCTTGTGCAATTTAGTTTGCTCTTACAGGGATTAAGATTTGTTCTGTTCATTCCTAACATGAGCATAGGCTACAGTATCTTGTCATAACACACCGTAGGCAATGCAAGCTACTGTATAAGTGCTTTATTACATCATTTTCCTAGATATTTTGGTTGTTTCTTTATATACTTGCCGGATTTCCATGTCCCATTTGCGTGTATGCAATAGTTAGCCTAGTAGGATGGTGGAACAAGCCAGGACATCCGGAACAGAATCAGTAAAGCCAGGAACACCTTCGGAGCTTAAATACAGTCTGGAAATCACCAAAATACAACACCAAAACCAAACAAGATTTATCAGAGCTGCGTACTTTCAACACTACTTTATAGGGCAGAATGCTGGAGAATGACAAGGTATGACATGTCCAAACTGTTTTCATTTCATGCAAGCTTCCTCAGAAAAATCCTTTGTATCTTTTGGCCCAGAACAGTCTCAAATCAAGTCCTGTTTATACAGTGCAGCCAAGAAGATAGGAGCACCATCATTACCAGGAAGCATTGGAGATGGATTGACCATGAGTCTTTGGATGAAAACTGATTCCATCACCAGAATAGCAATAAGATAGACACCTGAAAACAAGTGAAAATGAGGCTGCCTGAAAACAACAAGGTGAAGAGCTGTGGAAACTGAGCTGAAAAACTTGCCAGAAACAGACAGGAGTTCATCGCTGCCCTAAATGCCAAAAGGCGTAATGGGTACTAACTAAACTCAACTAACAGTTAGCATGATGGGATTGTACCGTCCTGCTATGAGTTAAGGCTGAAGTCTCTGGGGAAGAGTGAGATTTACTCCTGCTGCTGCATGCCATTGTCTTGTGGAAAGCAGTGGCGTCATACATGGAACTTATGCGGGCATGTTTCTGTCCCTTTCTGCCTAGCTGCAAATATTACATAAATCATATCCAATGAGAAATGGGGACACAACACTTTGAGATGTGCATCCCCAAGCAGAATGTGAGATAAGTTTGCACTATTCTAACTTCTCATAGCAGTGTATGCTTTTGTGTGCATGTATCTATGGTCCACGATATCTATCAAGTACATAATGGTGAAAGTTTAAGCTGCTTTTATTTTCAGGAAACATGAATTAATTGTATAGTAACTCACAAGTACAAGAGAGAATTAAAGTATCTAGTAGCTGGTGCACAATCATACCTGTAGCGGATCGCTGACTCACTGCTGCAGCACCTCCTGTTGGTTGCCTTGGGAATAGCTAAATTCCAGCCTCGGAGTGCCTCCTTCTGGCCGGTGGCTGGCCTGCCTCAGGCCTCCGTGTCCCTCCTGGACCCCAGTGCCCTTTACCTGGGTGTTCTGCCCCCCAGCAGTACCACCCCACGCTGGGTCTACCCTCCAGGGCCAGCTCCAGGAACCAGCGAACGAAGCAGGTGCTTGGGGTGGCCAATGGGAGGGGGCGGCACGTCTGGGTCTTTGGTGGCAATTCGGCGGCGGGTCCCTCGGTCCCTCTCGGAGCGAAGGATCCGCCGCCAAATTGCCTCCGAGGAATGAATCGGTGTGGTTGAGCTGCCGCCGATTACGCTTCTCCCCCCTCCCCCCCTGTGCTATTTGGGGTGGCAAAAAAGCCTTAGCCGGCCCTGCTCCCTTCCCAGGGGAACCCCCAACCCTCTAAGCCAATTGCCTCAGTGGTTACTGCCAGTCGTCATCTAGCCCCCACTCTACTGGGGCAAACTGCAGTCTGTAATGGCCCCTCATCATTGGCAAGGGGGTTGGACCAGCTGCCTCTGCCTAACCCCGGGCTGCACCTCTGCTGCCCCAGTACCTCCTTAGGCCTTAAACAAGGCCTCACCTTGGGGAGATGCCAAGGTGGAGCTCCCCAGCTCCCTTTGCCCTTCCCCCAGCACTGCTCGGCTTCAGGTACCCTTGCTCCCAGGCAGCTAGGTCCTTCCCACTCCCAGGCTGGAATGAGACTCTGCCCAGCTCCTACCTTAGCCCTCTTATCAGGGCCAGCTGGGCCCTGATTGAGGTGGCCACATCTGTGGTCAGCTACTCAGCCAGCTTCCCTCAGCAGTTCTCACTCCTCTTATCTCAGGAGTGGGGTAACTGCCCCACTACAATACCTAATGAATGGAAATAAAATTCCATTATATATTATAATTATACATTTCCACTGAACCATAGAATTACTGCAAAGTTCCAAAAGGAGGAAATTAACTATTATTGTAATTATATTTATCTTACTGAATTGTTTATTTTATATCATGCAGCATGAAATAATACATCTAAATAAAATAACTGTTTGGTTTAGGACCGTGATGGGCAACCTGCGGCCCGGTTCCTGGCTAATGGGAGCTGCGGGAAGCGGCGGTCCGCAGGGATGTGCTGGCTGCTGCTTCCTGCAGCACCCATTGCCCACCACTGGTTTAGGACCTTCTGACTGGCTGGATTCCCTGCTCTATCTCTTGCCATTTTTTTCTTTGTACTTGAAGGTCTCTCTTCAGGCCCTTGATCTTGTTTTTCGGGCTTTAGGTCACTCTTCTAGATATTCTTTTTTATGCTTCTAGCGCAATCAGTCAGTCAGTCTTTCTCTCCCCATCTGAACTGCCCCTTTTGGGTGACAAACTCTTTCCAGGAAGTCTTAAAGGGACAGAACAGTAAATTAAATTCAAAAGTCTTAGTTCCATGGGGAATTTAAAAAATATTCACAAAGTATATAATTCATTAATATCTGTAATCTGCTTTTTGATACATGATTATATAAGACTCTGATCCTGCAAAGGGATCTACCCATTTTGTGTCCTGTTGAAGTCTTGCTGATTACTTTGGAAATCCAATCAACTTGTAATACGTTATTATGCGGGTAAGGAGGTGGAATACTAGATGTTAGTTCTGAGCACAGCTGTCCCTTTACATCTCTGCCTTGTTCGGCTCGCATGACTTCTCCTTGCTTCCTGAATTGGAACTCCTGTGAAATTCATTTTTACAAATTTAAAACATGACCACATAAGACTGTGTACTAATTATATACACAGTGCTCATCATCTGTGTGCGCAAACAGCACTTTCACATGAATGCACAGTTTTGCATGTGCAGTGGGTACAGCCACTTTTGAAAATTTTCCCATTATGTTCAAGTAGGTTAGAAATTCTTCAGCATGAAGTCTTACCACCAATAGTAAGTAAATCAAATATGTCATAGAAATCAAAAGCAATTGTTCTTCCCTGTACATCTGTGAGGAATATCTTTTTTACGTTGTCTTCACTTTAATGAATAAAATATAACAATTTTACTGTGCAGGAAGAATTTTTTTTTTTAATTCTATCCATCTGTTGTCTCACAACAAGTCATAAATTCTTTCACATATTGAAACATTTTTCATTTTGGTGTGAACCAGTTGCCATTAATAATGTTCAGCGTTTAGGGAAATGTAAAAGAAGAGCTAAGTTTTGAAACATAGTTATTCAATATATTCAAATGCTCAGATCTTAGAAAAGAATATTTCCTTAAACTTTTCTATTCATTAAAATACAGACATGAATTATTGAATCTAATAGACAGTAGCCCAGGCAGGCTGTGCTAATAATCCACACTACTTTAATGAAGCACTACACCAATTTACACCAACTGAGGATCTGGCACATAATCTACATTTGTGCATCTACAGTTTCAAAACATTCGAAAATACAGGATGAAGGAGTTAGACTTTCGGATTTAAATGGTTACTCCCCCAAACTATTGATATTGCAAAGCAAAGCCTCATATTTCAATACTGGCCTGAGAAAAGGATCACAGGTAGGGCAGCTGGGGATTCTGATTGAATACACCCTCAGCAGCTTCTGTTCTCAGGACTTCTGTGGAGTTCCTGGGAGAACATAAATATATCACAGGGTGGTGGAAACATAACCGGCCCGCCATTAGGGTTGAGACCCATTTGAGTGCAAAGGGCCAAGGTAGAGTGACAGGTGCAAATTACACCTCCTCCACAGACCTGAGAAAGAGCTCTGTGTAGCTCGAAAGCTTATCTCTCACACCAACAGAAGTTAGTCCAATAAAAGATATTACCTCACCCACCATGTCTCTCTAACCTCCTCCACATATCAATGGGGGTGAATTTGGCCAGGTGTTTTGAGTCATATCACTGCCTTAATATATAGAAGTTTTAAGCCTTATTAGTGCACCCTGCCACCACCCACTGACACTCACCAGCATCCGTTTTAAAAGCCAACCATGTTGGGTGGCTTGTTCTTTGGGATGACACAGCGTACGTCAATGAGCATACGTTAGACATGCTGTTCTGTACTGTATTGTTTGTTCCAGGGTACTCAATAGATTATGGCAAATCCTTGGTAGCAGTTCCTGTATGACAGGCACATACAAGTAAAAGTGTGCCTGTTCAAACTTTACCATAAAAAAATCTTATTAACAATAATGTATTAGAAGCTGCCTTAGTTGGACACTTTTTAAAACTCGTTTAAGATGTTGTAACTCTCATCTATATCAACTAAATAACAGCCAATTCCTAGTTAGAGAATTGTGGGAAAATATGATACAAGGCCCTGATTCTGATCACATTTAAACCAATGCAAATCTGGAGTAACTCCACAGAATGCAGTTGCAGTGGAATAAAACTAGTGGGAGCGAGATGAATATCAGGTCCCAAGTATTTGTATTTCTCCCTTTTACTTTTTTGGCCATATTTGTGCCTGGTTGTTTTTCCATAAATCCACTTGCAGTCTCATTAAGGTCCTGATTCAGCAAGGTACTTAAGCACATGCCTAACTTTTAAGCATGTGAATAAGCCTAAAGTCATTCATAAAGATGTATGCATCCCTTCCAAAACAGAGGGGGGCTGAGGGAAATAAAGCTATGTGAACCGAACTGACAAGCCCTTTATCTAATGCCGCCTCCTTGATAAGCTATACCTACTGACTACAGTCCCACATGTAACCCCATTAAAAAAATCCATACATAAAATATGTCTTACATCTTGAAAGGTAGCTTCAATTGATTGTTTCATTGCAAAAGAAAAACCTCAGTAACTTTAGGATTGTTTCGTTAAGATTTTCTGTTCATGTATAATTGTTTTGTATTGCACCTCACCTCAGAACATTCATAGCTTGTGCATTAGTTTCTTCATGTGAGCAACTGATAAATGGACTGTATATTTTTTTATTCCTCTGCAGGACTAGTTATTGTTATAGCATAGCAACAGGAAAGGATCTGCTAAAATTAGCTCCACTATTTGTACTTCATTGATTTAATTTTGGCACACCAAAGACAAGAAGCTTATAATTATCAAGATAAAAATGTCACTGCACAGGAAATGGTGAATTGGCCAATCTCTCCTAAAGACCATTGGACTAGTGTCATCCATGTGATAAATGAGATAAGATGGGTAACTATGACTAAATAAATACAGCAAAGGAGGGCAAGGACATATGGTAGGACTTCTTAGAAAACAATCTGAATTGCATGACTGAGAACAATTAAGCTAATAGTCAGAATTAACAGGATCAGTGATCCCTAACTAAATATAATGGCATAAATCAGTTCAGTGGTTCCACTGTCAGAGTACTAGTACTGAAGCATAGTTTAGGTAAAACCAGAAGACCACACAATTTGAAAATTTATACAGAATGGTTCTCTATTACTGTTTGCTCTTTTAACTTCATGGAAGTCCTTCTTTCCTTTAAGAACAAGGAAACTTTCTTTGCACAAGATGATATACCTATCTCATAGAGCTGGAAGGGACCCTGAAAGGTCATTGAGTCTAACCCCCTGCCTTCGTTAGCAGGACCAATTACTGATTTTGCCCCAGATCCCTAAGTGGGCCCCTTGAGAGTTGAACTCACAACCCTGGGTTTAGCAGGCCAATGCTTAAACCACTGAGCTATCTGTTCCCCCTGATGTGAACATGTGCTTCAATTTATTTATTTGCATTCTGTTTCTCTACTTTTTATGCTAATTACATTCCTCCTTTTTTTTTTTTGAGTTTTCCTCCCATGAGTTCTCCTCAATAGTCCATATAACCCAGAATCCTTCCATATTTCTGCATAGATGTATGTGGATTTCACCAGTCCCATTAATCCAACTGGAAGAGAGTGGTCAAGCATTTGCTTTCTCAAACAGTAAAAATTCATCTCCACTATGTTTGGTGAAGAAGCAGAGGAAAGAGGAATCTGTTCAAAAATACCAAGCATGCTTTCTATACTTCTTTACCCCAAACAGAGAACATTGACCCACATTACCCCAGCATGTGGGAAGACCATCAGAGTAAGCCAAAGGAAAAGAAAACTCAGTGAGAGTCTCCTCATGAAGTGTCCTCCCAGTTCATCTGAAAAGTGAATGGGCCAGATTAACTGTTTACCACCAAAGAAAAATTATTCAGTCCTCAGACCAACTGAGACCTTTGCAGAAATCAAGATTCTTCTAGAGTCCAGAATACTCTACACGTGTCTCTGTTTTGCTTCATGGCACTCTTTCTGTCATCTGTGCAGTATCTGTGATCTGAATTTCTTCACTGTCAGTATGTACATTACATTAAACTACAGTTTGAATGACACTTCCTTATCAAGTTCATAAGCAGAACTGTAGAAGCAGCTTGCTGAATATCCTGTAAAAAGATGCAGACAGACGGCTCAGTGCTAGTTTATAGGACATTCAGGAAAGATCAGAGTTTGCAAAATTATGTGTCAGAATTCCAGGTGAGCCTGTAGAAGCTCAAGAAAACCAGGTTTTTTCAGTGCAGAAACTGGATTTATGTTGGGCTAACTTGGATGTATCTCCTTCTGGCAGGCTAATCTCAAGCTTAACCGAACCACAAAAGTAACTCTACTTCCTGGGCAACCAACCTCTTCTGGTTATTTGAGGAAGGAAAAGGGGAACAAATATTGATGTTGGGGAAAACATATATATGGATTCAAAAGTGTATAGTCTCTTTCTGAATTTTTTATTTGATGGAAAGGTTAATTATTCCCTAAACCCTGCTGATTTAATGATCTGTGTTATTCCTTAGGCTATTAATTTCTGGTATGTCCTGGTGATGAATGATGAACACACTCAGCGGCGCTATCTGCTTTTCTTCCTTTTGAGTTGGGGTCTTCCAGCTTTCGTTGTGATTCTGCTGTTAATTATCCTGCGAGGGGTCTATCATCAGAGCCTGGCACAGATATATGGCCTGGTCTACGGAGATCTGTAAGTTTTTTTTCCTCAAGAAAATGTCAGCTGGTGATTGGATGTTGTGTATTCTTACTGTATTTTCTTTAAATATAGACAGTCTCATAACCTTATGGATAAATCTGTTACTTACATGGCTGTGGAGTTCCCTCATCAGCAGAGCCTCTGAAGGGTGTGGTGGTAATAGATGTCTACTGGGCAGGAGAGGAGGGGGTCTGCACATTTCTTCTCCTTCACCTTTAAAATATTTTTCTTCCTCAGATTACTAAAACTATTCCTTTTCAGGGGGTGAGATTATCATAACCAGGGTGTCAAATATAAAAGTGTCTGTATTTGTGGGTCTGTGATATGCTGGTAAGTATTCTAAACTCTGGAGTATTCTCAGTTTGAGCACTGCTGTGGACACTAAGCTAATATAGCCTGTCTCAGAACTGTATTTAACCTCAGCAAAATGATCTTAATTAAAACAACACTTATTCATAAGACTCAAAATGTCTGTCTCCCAAAGGTGATGACAGAAGGGTGAAACATTATTTTTTCAAAGCCAAACCATATTTTTTAGTAAGCTATTTCAGGATATGAGATTATTGTGAAATACCAGGCCCACCTCAGGTGCTTACTCACCACATGCCATAATTGCATGCTTATTGCATAAGAAGGCATAAATACACAGCTGCTTCTTAGAATAATACAAGGAATGTGCTAGTTTCTCTGTTCTGCTGTAACCCACCATAATTCTTGGTACAGTGTCTCAAGTCCAAATGCCATTTCTTGACATATGAGTGATAATCCCATTCAGGGTTACTGAAAAGCAGACTCTTCATGTACAGTTTTGAGGCTAGATCAAAGGAGGAAAGAAAACACAAGAGCACATCAATCTTCTGTACAAGAGAAAGATATTAACCGTACACTGCGTTCCACTCAGTTGCAATGCAACAAAATGCATAGGGTGGTTGGAAATGTAGCCATTCGTAATAATTGAGCATCTCTCAAAGTGACTTTATTTTGAAAACAAGTGGATTACAGTGAGAAATTTAACTGGATGTTAGCATTGAAATAGTGGAGTCCATTGTGTGTATTGGCACTTAGATAAAATGATAACAAGTGGTTTAGGAATATAATAAATATTGCACAGAATTGTTCCTTTATGGCCAAATGCTCCACCTTTACAGTGGGCACAGACGGCCCACTATGCATCAGAACCGGGCAGTTCTACTGCTCATTGCGGTCAGACTATGGAGTGGTGGCAACTCTGGCTGTGAGACATTGTTTCATGGTGTCTGTGTTTAGGTAAGCAGTCACAATTCCCTCAAAAACAAGAAGAAACCCAAGGCTGAATAAGTAAATGAAGCTGAGTTACTCACATGTTTATCCCAAATTTAACCTAAAGATCTTTTCCAGCATGTTACTAGAGCTGGGCAAATGCCGAAGAGGATGTTCTGCAAGTATTCATCAGAATTTAAAAATGAATTTACTTGGAGTATGTCCACACCCATTTTGGATTTTTTTTTGGGGGGGGGGAGGAGGAGGCGTGTTCTATGAACATTCAATGGAGTTAGTTTTCCCTATATAGATGCTTCCAGAAAATGAATTTGAAACTCTTGGACACTGTAATGGGATGGGATACTCTTAATATAGCAAACTAACAGATTTCCCCAAACCCACTGGCAGAATACAAGCAGAGAAGTAATTAAATGAGCCAGACAAGGCTCTGATTGCACCCTTCACAAATAGAGGCCGCACATATAGATGCAATTACAACGAGCAAACCATCATTAAGAAAGGTAAAAAGCAACAAAGAGTCCTGTGGCACCTTATAGACTAACAGACGTATTGTAGCATAAGCTTTCGTGCGTGAATACCCACTTCGTCAGACTCATGCTTATGCTCCAATACGTCTGTTAGTCTATAAGGTGCCACAGGACTCTTTATTGCTTTTTACAGATCCAGACTAACACGGCTACCCCTCTGATACTTAAGAAAAGTAAGGGTTTTTAGCCTTTTATGACCTTACCTAGGTCATAATGACAGAATTATTACCCCAAGGTTTCTTAAGAAGCCCTTCTTATTTTTCTGTGGTAGAATATATGTAGTTTTGTGAATACCCTAGAAGCTCACTGAGTCAAGATAGGTCTGAAGGATTTCTCTGCTAACAGTCTAAGCCTAAAGTGTCTATGAAGGGTATTCTGGCTTAGCCAATGTTAGTGTTGTGGAGAGGTATCTGAGAAGATTTTTCATAAATACTGCACTTGTTAAATATTACACTCATAAATTATGTTAAAGGTTGTTATTACTTTATATAAAGAAGCCTCTCAAGGCCGAAAGAAGGAAGGGGGCTGGGATGAGATATGTAATTTAATTTGTTTACTTTGAACCAGAATGTAGAAGAGGAGAAAATGATGACATTTCCAAAGCCAGGGTCATTACATAATAACTCCAGCATCAGTGACAGAAATACAATATGGCTCCAGTGCTCTGCTCAAATAAGTTAATTTCCCATGAGAGAGAGAAGATTGGTTAAAATAATAAAAGTAACAGAGCCTGTATCTTAGCTCTCTTCTAAGTGATTGCTCCTTCAGGACCCTCAACTCTAAAGGGAACTGGGTTACTGCAATGACTAAAGAGCTCCATTATTCTTAACAAGAGTGCCATTGGTTTGATTAATGTTGATTAATGAGCAGTCGAATGATTACATGGAGGGAACCTAGGTTTAATGCCCAAACATTAATATATGGACGTAGTAATTCATATGAGATAATAGAAGAGTGGCCCCTTCCTTGTATTACAGTCTACACACACACACAAATATGTATATTTTAAATGACACACTATTTCACGTATAGTAACAGACATTGGTTTTTGATATGGTAACCTATGTCATGCAGAAGGTGGCAAAAGGATCTTTTCTGTGTATATGATCTCATAGATCAGATGTGCAATATTGAACTCTTCCCATGGATAAGAAAAGAGAAGCAGATGGTTACATGCTTAGTTGTGTGCCAGTGTTCACTATAGTATAAGTAAATATGATATCCTCTCTATTTTTAAACAGGGGAAATGTGGTATAGCAGAAGATCTGGTACTGTCAGGAGGTAGAGGGAGGCTTTAACAGCTGGTGAGGGCAATGTGAGGGGGTCTTATGGATGAACTTGCAGGGAGATTGGTCAAATGGGAAGGAGGTTGGTATGCTCGTTGAAGGCAGAGGGAAGGTTTGTTTACTGGCGTATGTCAAATTGAAGGCTTACATCTGTGGAGCAGTACTGGAGTTTAGCAGGAAGGGGTTCAGGCAGTGGAAGAGCATATCATCTTGGCTTAGAGGCTGGAAGGGTTGTGAAGAGAAGAGGGGAGGGTTCATCATCTAGCAGTAAATCAGAGTAGGTACCTTGGCAAGAGATATGGTTTGCTCCCCTCCCCTTCCCAAAAATAAATATCTAACAAGTATTATTTCTCAGGCTTCTTATTTTCATTTGAAAAAAGTCAGGTCCTAGTGATCCCAATTGCATCTGAGCATAATTTGTGTGTGTAGTAACCAGAGGCCTGATCATGGTCCTGAAATCTGAGTGTAGAAGTATCATGGAATCATATAAATGTAGGGGCTGGAAGGGACCTCGAGATGTTATCCAGTCCTCCCCCCTTGTGCTGAGAAAAGACCAACTGTACCTCGATCATCCCTGAGGGGTGTTTGTCTAACCTTTTCTTAAAAACCTCTAAAATCAGAGATTCCATGACCTTCTTTGAAGCCTGTTCCAGTGCTTACCTTTCTGTATGGTTAGTAGGTTTTTCCTAATGTCTATCCTAAATCTCCTTTGCTGCAGATTAAGCCTATTACTTGTCCCACCTTCAGAGGACATGGAGAAACAATTGCTTATCATCCTCTTTACAACATTTGAAGACTGTTATCAGATCCCCCCTCTGTCTTCTTTTCTCAAGGCTAAGCATGCCCAGTTTTTTTAACTTTCCCGATAGGTCAGCTTAAAACTTTTATCATTTTTGACACTTTAGAACAATGCAATCTAAATAGAGGGACGGCAGGGAGAGGCACAAAACCACAGATGGAGGAGGGGATGAGAAGAGAGACTAAGCAGGAGAGAGAATTTATTCTGGTTGTCTGCACCCATACCTCAACGGTTTCATCCCAAATACACTAGTGGTTATTCCAAGGAATAAAGGCAGATGTGCTTACTCAGCGTTTATATTTACAGGGTTTACATTACAGGATTTTACTGGCTCCAAGCAGCTCTCAGTTTGGAAACCGCAACAGGTACAGTTATAAAACCACAAACTGCCAAATGACTTGGGACTGGAAACTAATCAGTCATTTATATAGGAAGTTCTGTTTTGGCATTTTGACTGAAAAAGGAAATAACCAAAAAGCTATTAGCTCATCAAAAAGAGTTCACACGGCTCTCAGACAAGGCATCTGAGAGTGAAGCAGCTATTTTCTCACCACCTCTCTCCCTTGTACACAAATAAATAAATAAACCCTATTTGTAATGCTGTTCCCCTGCCAATAAACTTCTCTAGTAATTTCTTATGGTAAAACATAAAAACCAAGGCCCCACTCCTGAAGGTAGCTGCAAAACTGTTGGCCCTTGTCCTGCAAAGGGTCTCAGTGAAGTCAATGAAACTCTACGCAGACACAGGGGTCAGCACTCACCCACCTGCTCACAGGATCAGTGCCCAAAGTTATGAATAAGAACTGGCTTGAAGGCTTTTTTTTATTTCCAAATTCTCTAGATTTCTTTCTAAAGATTTCCTTTAGACCAGTGGGTACGGCTGCTAGAGAGAGTTGGTGTGTGACACTGGCTGCTAGCATTGTAGATAATGGGTGGGATTTTCAAACACTCCCAAAGTGAGCTAGGAGCACAAGTACCATTTAAGGTAGTTTCAGTGATAGCAAAATGGTAAAATCTTGATGTAGGAAAAGGGCCCAACTGGAACTTTCCACAAATATATATAGTCTCAATTGGACTTCCAGGGACCCAGGAACCATTACTGCTTACTTTGAACTGTAACTGTTTAAGCCTCTGTACTGAGGGTATTTGTAACCTTTCCTGCCACCCCCGTGAAAATAGAGGTACCCCAATAATTACACAAGCCAGCATGGCTTGCCAGTAGGTCAGCAGAAAATGCAAATCAACACAGACTTCCAAGCCTCCAGGGAATGGAGGGCTCCTGATAAGATTAAAAACAAAACAGGCCCAAGCCTCTACCACAATGTACATGCAGGAGGAAAAGCTAGCAAAATAATACAAATATTTTCACCTGATTCCTAGCTGGTGTGTTTTTTTTTTTTTTTTTTTTTAAAGTTATACCTTTCCATCAGGAACTATTGTCACTATCATTTTGGCTTTTGGATCAGTTCTAATTCACAATATGCTAAAATTTGGCAAATATACCCATTAGTATTCCTTTTACTTACACACACACACACACACACACACACACACACACCCCATATCCTGAAATCGTTTAAAAATAAATCAAGTGAATCACCTTTTTTTTAAACTGGGTTTGATCCCTTTCATTTCCTCAAGTGCCCCATTTTCATGTAGTTCACATAAAAAGCCTTATTGACATGTTCATGAGGTCAGGGAGAATGGATATTTGCATGGAATACCTGAAAGAATGGAGACATGTGGAAGTAACTTGCAACACTACATGTGCACTCATTTCCTCAGTAAAACTGATGACAACACTTGGGTTGTTGTTTTTCGAAGGAGACCGTATGGGTCCAAGTGTACAACTCTTATGTTGCTGAGCACTTATGACAGAAATCTCTTTGACTTCAACTTCAGCCTGGGCGGTTCACGTGATCTTGGTGCCATGGTATAACACAAAGAGAGAGTTCGTGTCTCAGAGTCACAGGTCTCAAATCATGAAGAATTTGAGCTAGAACCAACAACTTTATTGATACCTAGCCGTTTTCACCTTGTTTTGAAATCAGTGAAAAGTTAACATGTGCCAGGTATGTGAATCATCCACCATACCAGTCTGGTTCAGATATAAGGCTGATAGTGCTATAATCTTTCTGGGTCTGAGCAATTAGAAATAGCTGTATTATACTTACATTTTTCACATTGAATCAGGCTAGCATTATTGAAGTTTAAGAAATGTATATTTGTATTTAATTGTTAATTGCTTTGAGATCCTCAGAGAAGAGTTGCTATATAAATGCAAAATGGCCTTATTTGTTTATTAGACTGCATTATTTTAGAAGAGCTAGGAATAAGAAATGTCTGTTTCCAGTTCAGCAGGAGTACATGAAAATATTTCTGCATTTTTTCACCTTCCATCGTAACTGCCATTTCTGCTAACACAGCAAATTACACACACAACATTCCTTAGCTTCTCACCTGTTCACTCCTGCTCTGGGAAGCTATCTGTCTTTTCTCTTGTCATTACAGTATATTTCTTCCTCATTGTAGATGACACTCACTCCTTGTTTCTGCTGTTGGGTTTGCACTCTGTCATGGATTTGCCTCCCTTTATGAAGTCTCTCCTCACTTCAAGCTATTGAATTGCTATGTCTAGGTGAGATTTAGCCAAGCATGTAAAGACTGATGTGTGGAGTGAAGGATTTATTTTATTATATTTTTGACCATAGGAGGTAATGAACAATGCAAGACCTCAAAAGCAAAGTTTTGGGGTTTTTTTTACTAATATGTGTTAGCAGAGATCATCTTTCTGTTTTGTTAGCAGAGATCATCTTTCTGTTTTGTATTTGTACAGTGGTGTAAGAATGGGGTTCCTAGATACTACCACAATACAAATAATAAATAATGATAAAAGTAAGCTCTATACGAAATTGCCAACTAAAATTCCTCTTTTAAGGGAGAGTATTGCCCTCTCACCCACAGTCACTGAGGGCCCATCCCCCAGCAGAAATTTTGGGGGCAGGTTTGATGGATCTATGACTCTGCAGACCCAATGGCTATTCTTCCTTCACAGGCAGGGGAGGAAACAAGCAGTACAGAGGTTGGAGAGCCCTGAACATGCAGGGGCAGGAACAGAGTGGCTGTCCTTCTGTTCTGTTGTCTAGGGAAGTGTTTCACAATGACCGGTCATTAGACCGGCATCGGTCCATGGCAGCCTCCTTGTCGGTCCCTGAGATTTCCCTGATATAGTTAGGAAGGCAGCAAGCCTGTCCCCGGCATCAAAAAGGTTGAGAAACATCGGTCTAGGGGAAAAATTTCTCTTCTTAACCTCCAGAGATTTCCTCTGATCTGAGTCCCTATACTTGGGCCTTGCACAGGAAATGGGGTATCCCCCATAGTGTATTACATGCAAGGCCAGTTGTGCTATTATCTGTGAAGAAGAGCGTCCTCAACAAAGTTCTAGCAACTGCCTTAGCACTGGGTCAAGGGTGAAAGGCAAAGCTTCTAAGATTCAGTTTTGCCACATTGGAAATTTTTGCTGAAAGACTCACTTTTTGCAAATGTTTTGTTTTTTTTACCCAAACCTGGTAATGAGAAAATGATGATATGATACAGTTTCAGATGTAAATAATTCTAGAAGGAAGGAGGCAACAAGACTAGAAAGATTTTGATGGCTGGGGGAGGGCTAAGCAAAGGTGAGGGGGAGAGAGTCTTGGCATAGCAAGGGGTCTGTGGAGGAGAATACAGCAGGGAAAGCATGGTTTTGTTTGCATACTATATTCTGCATAGCTCCAGAATGTAAGTACACTGAGCCTGTGAGTCCATCTAGTTCTTGTGGTACCATCAGAACACCTTGGTAGAGTTCAGTAGAATGCATAGTAGGAAACAGTTCTAGGGCTCTATTCCCATCAGTGTTGTGGTGACAGACATATAAAGAGGAAAACTTCTATGGTTTATATAGTCACCAAACCCACAAATGGACTTATTATTCCCCTACTCAAAATGTCTGTCCATTATTTTATATGGTACATTCATCTGCACCCTTCTCCTCAGCATATTCCCTCTTCCCCCACCCCTTCCTTTTGCTCCTTTTGCCCCACCTACTTCCATTGTTGCTCTCCTTTCTCTTCAAATTGCCTTGAAGCAGCTGAAGTGCTGCTCATGCAACTGGTACTCACACAACTGAGCGACACCTAAATTTCTGGTTCCAAAGCCAAGTGCCAGATGAGCTGCTGAGTAGTGAAAGGAAATCTATAATTCTTATTATTTGATTTCTTGTAATTCACAGATATGACATCACATCTATAAATTATATAATGCCAAATATATGTCAAAATGTAACAGCTATATTTGCATGAATCAGTGTGTGTTTAACTCTTGACAGTCAATGTCTAATATTCCTGGGCCAAATTCTACCCTATGTTCCCCCTCAGAGCATCTGTTAACAGAGGGCAGAATCTTGTCAACTGTGTACAGTTGTTTGTATACTATTGCCTTAATTCCTCCAGTATTTTCAGTAAAGCTGCATGTTCTGCTACCCGTTGCTAAGGCTGATGTAAAGATATCTAACAGCTAAATTTGACCATTTTAATTCCCTTTTATTTATCCCTTCATTACTAGCGTATGTTTTCAATGAAGAAAAAATAATTCTTTCTGAGATCAGAGGGGTAGCCGTGTTAGTCTGAATCTGTAAAAAGCAACAGTGGGTCCTGTGGCACCTTTAAGACTAACAGAAGTATTGGAGCATAAGCTTTCATGGATGAATGCCCACTTCATCAGACGCAAGGCCACAGGACCCTCTGTTGCTTCTGAGAGCTTTTTATAATTTTGTAAATATTTACTGTTAATGCTAAGCAAATGTTAGCACATCAGAAACAGGCATGAATCAGTGGATTGTGCCCCTAGTGTGTTTTTAAAAAATTAGTTTATTGTGGTAATGGAATTTTGAAGAGCGCAAATGGAGAAAAGGATATTTTTAAAGGGCGAAAGCCCCACTTAGTTTTAGATACTGAATAAGACAAAACATTCAGTTTTGAAAGGTTGTAATATAAGATCTTTACGGAGAGTGGTTTCACCCTGAATTATATCATGACTCCATATCTGACTGAGCCTCTCTCTGGCATCAATCCATGTGAATGGATCCCTGCACCCATGCAGAGACCCGTTGATTTCATTGGGGATTTTGCTGGGGTCCACCCTCATGGAACATGTTGCAGGAGCCGGGACCTGTACACATTGGGGGGCTTCTTAGGTTATGTCTTCACTGCACATTAAGCTTGGGTTCTGACTCAGGTTTGAGCCCAAGCCCCACTCCAATCCACACACAAATCAGTCTGACTAGGGTCAGAAAGCACTCAGGACGGGATCCTAGGGCCCTGCTAGGTGAGTCAGTGCCCGAGTTCCACTGAAACTCAGGTCCAAGTCCTGTCATTTTGCAGCATGGGCACTGCTCGAGGCGTAGACCCAAGTCAGAAGGTCTGTATAGTGCAGTATGGATGTGTTAGCATGGCTATGAGACCCCTGCAGGTTCACAATGCAATGTGAACGATCAAGTGCAGGCTTGGGAACACTGATTCACCAAGCCGAGGTCCCACAATCTGGAATTATAATGCAGTGCAGACATACGCTTTTGGTTTCACATATAATTTATATTCAATTCCCATTCTAGTGACCAGAGAAATAAACAGAATAGTCTCTGCTAACTTGTGATCCATAATTAGCAGAAGAAAACCTGTTGCCACCACACACACAAACGAGGAGTCCGGTGGCACCTTAAAGACTAACAGATTTATTTGGGCATAAGCTTTCGTGGGTAAAAAAAACCACTTCTTCAGATGCACGGAGTGAAAATTACAGATACAGGCATGAATATACTGGCACATAAAGAGGAGGGAGTTACCTTACAAGTGGAGAACCAGTGTTGATAAGGCCAATTCAGTCAGGGTGGATGTGGTCCACTCCCAATAACTGATGAGGAGGTGTCAATAACCAAGAGAGGGAAAATTGCTTTTGTAGTGAGCTAGCCACTCCCAGTCCCTATTCAAGCCCAAATTAATGGTGTTAAGTTTGCAAATAAATTGTAGCTCTGCAGTTTATCTTTGAAGTCTGTTTTTGACTTTTTTTGTTGAAGGATGGCTACTTTTAAATCTGTTATTGAATGTCCATGGAGATTGAAGTGTTCTACTGGCTTTTGTATGTTACCATTCCTGATGTCTGATTTGTGTCCATTTATTCTTTTACATAGAGACTGTCTGGTTTGGCCAATGTACATGGCAGAGGGGAATTGCTTGCACATGATGGCATATATCACATTAGTAGATGTGCTGGTGAATGAGCCCCTGATGGCTGATGTGTTTGGGTCCTCTGATGGTGTCGGTAGAGTAGATATGGGGACCAAGTAGGCTGTGGGGTTTGTTACAGGGATTGGTTCCTGGTGTGATGGGTTCGGCCACAGAGACCCCCTTGGGACTGTCACCTGATGTGATGAAACTACCTCTGAGCCCATTTTTCCTGCCAGCTTGGGACTCCAGAACCCTGTTTTGTTGAGCCAGACACGCTATTCCTCTCCAACACAGACCCAGGGTCTGAACCACGTCCCCAAAGCTGCAGGCTTTAACTGAAAACCACTCAGCAGGTACTCCTATCTCCTGCACCCAGACACCCAGCTCCCAATGGAATCCAAATCCCAAATAAATCCGTTTTACTCTGTATAAAGCTTATACACGATAAACTCATAAATTGTCCACCCTCTATAACACTGATAGAGAGATGTGCACAGCTGTTTGCTCCCCCAAGTATTAATCACTTACTCTGGGTTTAATAATAAACAAAAGTGATTAAGTATAAAAGTAGGAGTTAAGTGGTTTCAAGTAATAACAGACAGAACAAAGTAAGTCACCAAGTAAAATAAAACAAAACACACCACTCTAAGCCTAATGCATATAAGAAACTGAATACAGGTAAATCTCACCCTCAGAGATGTTCCAATAAGCTTCTTTCACAGACTAGACGCCTTCCTAGTCTGGGCCCAATCCTTTCTCCTGGTACAGTTCTTGTTAGTTCCAGCTCAGGTGGTATCTAGGAGATTTCTCATGACTGCTGCCCCCTTTGTTCTGTTCTACCCCCTTTTATAGCTTTGGCACAAGTTGGGAATCCTTTGTCTCCCTCTGGGTTCCCCCCCTTCCTTCTAAATGGAAAAGCACCAGGTTAAAGATGGATTCCAGCTCAGGTGACATGATCATATGTCCTGTGAGACTTAATTACCCATTCGCTGGCACACACAGGAAGTCTTACAAGTAAACAGAGCCATTTACAACCAATTGTCCTGGTTAATGGGAGCCATCAAGATTCCAAACCACCATTAATGGCCCACACACACTTTGCATAATTACAATAATAATTACAATAGGACCTCAGAGTTATATTTCATATTCCTAGTTTCAGATACAAGAATGATACATTCATACAAATAGAATGACCACACTCAGTAGATTATAAGCTTTTTAATGATACCTTACAAGAGATCTTTAGCATAAAGCATATTCCAGTTACATCATATCCATACTTATACGCACATTTTTTTAAAATATGGAGTGCAACGTCACACCTGAGTTAGTGTTTCTGTGATGCGGTGTGGGTGTGTAGTTGCTGGTGAGTATTTGCTTCAGGTTGGGGGGCTATCTATAAGTGAAGACTGGCCTGCCTCCCAAGGTCTGTGAGAGTGAGGGATCGTTTTCCAGGATAGGTTGTAGATTGTTGATGTGCTGGAGTGGTTTTAGCTCGAGATTGTACATGATGGCCAGTAGTGTTCTGTTATTTTCCTTATTGGGCCTGTCCTGTAGTAGGTGACTTCTGGGTACCCATCTCGCTCTGTCAATCTGTTTCCTCACTTCCCAGGTGGATATTGTAGTTTTAAGACTGCTTGATAGAGATCTTGTAGGTGTTTCTCTCTGTCTTAGGGATTGGAGCAAATGCGGTTGTATCTTAAGGCTTGGCTGTAGACAATGAATTGTGTGATGTGTCCTGGATGGAAGCTGGAGGCATGTAGGTAAGTATAGCGGTCAATAGGTTTCCGGTATATGGTGATGTTTATGTGACCATCACTTATTTGCACTGTAGTGTCCAGGAAGTGGATCTCTTGTGTGGACTGATCCAGGCTGAGGTTGATGGTGGGGTGGAAATTGTTGAAATCCAGGTGGAATTCTTCCAGGTCCTCCTTCCCGTGGGTCCATATGATGAAGATGTCCTCAATGTAGCGCAAATAGAGGAGAGGGTGCTAGGGGACGAGAGCTGAGGAAGTGTTGTTCTAAGTCAGCCATAAAAATGTTGCCATACTGTGGGGGCATGCAGGTACCCATAGCAGTGCCACTGGCTTGAAGGTATAAGCTGTCCCCAAATCTGAAATGGTTGTGGGTGAGGACAAAGTTACAAAGCTCAGCCACCAGGTGTGCCGTGGCCTCATCAGGGATACTGTTCCTGACAGCTTATAGTCCATCCTTGTTTGAAATATTGGTGTAAAGAGCTTCTACATCCATGGTGGCCAGGATGATGTTTTCAGGAAGATCACCAATGCATTGTAGTTTCCTCAGGAAGTTGGTGTCTCAAAGATAGCTAGAAGTACTGGTAGCGTAGGGTCTGAGGAGAGAGTTCAAATAGCCAGATAATCCTGCTGTAAGAGTACCAATGCCTGAGATGATAGGGCGTCCGCACAGGCTTGAACTGGGTTGAAGTAGGATTGTATAGATGCACTCCAAAAGTCCAACCTAGTCTCTGAAAGAGAATCAACCCTTTAGGAATGGTCCTCACTTGGTGCGGTGAAGTGGACTAATAGTAATAATTATATAATGCTTTTCAGTAGATCTCGAAGCACTTCACATTTTTTAATGTATTTATCCTCACAACTCCCTTGTGAGGTTCTGCTGTGCAATTGTCTCCATTTTACAGCTGGGAACTGAGGCACTGAGCTACTGTGTGACTTACCGAAGATCACACAGGAGATCTGTGGTGAAGCAAGTAGTTGAACCTGATTTTCCCTTAGTGTTCTAACCATCCAGTCAACTTGACCTACAGGGACGGTATATTCAAAGTCTTTGATTCTGACATCTGTACTGGCAACGTGCTATGAGCCAGAGCAGTGTGTATAAATACATATATTTTTCCTGTACTTGTGTCTCCCAGAAAGCCATAGAAATGGCTTGTGCTTGAGCTCTATCATCACAGCATATCACCATATTCTACAGCAGGTCAGTTTTGCCCTCGTCCTTCAGTTACAGGAAGCATATGGGCACAGGCTGTGTTTATCACTACAGCTAGCTGCACTTTTGGGAACCTGATTCCAAGGGCTCAGACACAGCCCCCTATATGCCCTGTCTGTGCAACAAAACCAGACATTTAAAACCCTATTTCACCTAGCACAGTCATGACACCTGTAAAAAAAGGAACACAGCTTTATCGCACTGGCTTTAACAAGCAGTTTTAAGAGTTAGGATAGTATAGACAGGGTCACCATGTTCAACATAAGGATTGCAAAGCAATAGTTTTCAGCACACTTTTCTAGCATTTATAATACAACAGCCAACAGAGATCTTAGCAAGTGAGACAAAACATGCAAATAACAGAAGCGACGGTGCTAAGTTCAGTGTTGGGGGGGGGGGGGAAGCAATGAGAACCCCCTGGCCTAATCATTCTTCTTCTTTTTTTTTTTTAAATTTAAATTCCTTTCTGGTTGCAGACTGTGAAGGTGAGCTTGATTTAATGTTTAACAGTTTGCATATGGAAACGTGTCCTTTTCCAGCCTATGCTTATATTGAAATGATCCATGTGAAGAGCAGATAGACAGCAGTGCTGTAATCAAGAGACAAATGTGTCTGTCATAAAAGACAGCAGCAGGGAACAATTTTCTTGAACATGGGACCATGTAAGGAATACAAAATTAAGAAATGTCACAAAGTTAACCTTAAATAATAGCTCTTCATTTCATAGGTATTTCTAATTAATGGCATGGGTGGGGAAAGAGCAGTAGTATCATTCATTAACATTCTAATTTAATTAATTTTATAACGTTCCCTTTCTAACATGTTTCAGACACAAATGGAAAATGTATATACAAGGTTTGTTTCTTATCTAAATAGAAGCAAAAGGAAAGGGGATTCCCTTCCCCTGAGCTATACTTCCAGCACATATTTATAGATCAGTCATTACCTGAGTTGTACTCAGAAGTGGCTGGCGAATTAATGCAACAAATTCACAAGACCCAGCTGTAAGAAATGGTGTAAGACCTTGCTGTTTCACCATAACCAAATTGGCATTCAGAGCATAAAGTGCATTCCTCTGCTTTCCCCATCCCAGTCCTAAAATTAAAAAACAAACAAACAAACAAAAACAAAAAAAACCACCAACCTATCCCGAGCACAGCTTTCTATAAACCATTAAGAAGAGTCAGGGATTCCATGAAATCTACTAAGGACTTTATTAACATAAGAATGGCCATACTGGGTCAGACCAAAGGTTCATCCAGCCCAGTATCCTGTCTACCAACAGTGACCAATGCCAGGTGTCCCTGAGGAAGTGAACCTAACAGGAATGATCAAGTGATCTCTCTCCTGCCATCCATCTCCAACCTCTGACAAACAGAGGCTAGGGACAGCATTCCTTACCCATCCTGGCTAATAGCCATTAATGGACTTAACCTCCATGAATTTATCTAGTTCTCTTTTAAACCCTGTTATAGTCCTAGCCTTCACAACCTCCTCAGGCAAGGAGTTCCACAGCTTGACTGTGCACTGTGTGAAGAATAACTTCCTTTTATTTGTTTTAAACCTGCTGCCCATTAATTTCATTTAGTGGCCCCTAGTTCTTATATTATGGGAACAAGTAAATAACTTTTCCTTATTCACTTTCTCCACACCACTCATGATTTTATATACCTCTATCATATGTGTACGTATAAAAGTGGTTTAGGGCACGGGCACTAACACTTTCTCCCTTCCTCTAAGTAATGTGGGGAGCACCCCGCACTACTTAGATATGTTGTGGAAAATTGACCACATGGTTGATTTTAGATCAGACAGCCTGAGGCTCCTTTATTGATCAATCAAACATGCATGCATGGGGGAGTCAGCCAAGGCAGCCGAACCCCCCTGACAGATAAAATGCGAGAGATTATATAGGATAAAACCACAAAAATTACATATACTTCTTTAAAGTTTTACATCCATATAAGGGATGAAGCAAAACAAGTTTTCCTGTTTTTTCTTAGTTTTGTCCTTTGCGGTTTCTTCCTCTGTCACCTGACATCTATTAATCATAGTCTGTTACAAAGGTTAATTCTACTTTTATAATTTCTACAGTTAGTTCTGTTTTTATGATTTGTCTACCCTTCTCCTTTTACACACACACACCCCGCCCCTTTTTCTTCTTCCTCCAGGCCACACATACAGTTCACTTGACCAAAGTTTAGGCCTTAGACCATTTTTCCTCTACAATTCCCCCCTTTGGCGCTTCTCTGGCGCCACCTTTGGCCTAAACTTCCACATTCATGAACCCATTGATTTCCTTCCTTTTCCTTTCCCTTATCTCATCCCAACTATTTTCAAAAAATTTATTAACAATCATTAATGCCACTTGTTCCCTTGCCTAGCGGAAAAATTATATGCACAGCAATGTTTTTTGCAACAGCAATAACAAAGGCACAATCCCAAACCAAGCAACATCACCACAACTGTTAGCCCACTCAATGTAACAATATGATCGGGTTCGTGTATAATTTTGGTTATCACACACCGCAAATCCCAACTAATACACAAAGAAGATAGTCTATAGGCGGTCTGAAAGGCACCTTTTTCTACCTGATATACATTTTCAGGGATATGAATTTGCCCTTATAAATCAGAAATCCTTTGGACCTCTGGTAATAATGAAAGCAGATTTTGGAAACAGTTGGGCACCAGGGTCGTCCAGCTAAAGGGCATTTGATACCTGAGAGTGGATTACAAATTTTTATCCGCAGGCCAGTAGACAATATGGATGCCCGCGGTCGTAATAAGGTTAAAATGGGCATTGTGTACAATATGGGCCTTAACAAATACACAACTGTTATTAGCCTGGAAGATCATTACTCCAGTCAGGAGGGTTCCCAGTCCCTTATCTTCCCAACAAACATTGTTGTGGACAGTGACAACTTTCCCTGGCTTGAGTTTACGTATGCATTGGAGCTGTGGGGGTTCTAATGGCAAGAGTGTCCATTGGTTTCCTATCCCAATCCAATTTGGGTGTTATTTCAGGAGCACTGACTATGAATCGGCTATGCTTACCAGGTGGCTTGATTTCCCAAATGTCTCTGTGAATCACCCAATCCCACATGCATCCTCCCCCTGGATCCGGCAGGATTCAGTATGTGGGAGCCCATGTCCCTCCAACCGGTCCGTATGCTTGGAAGGAGCACTGTGAATATCCACATCTCCATCCGGAGAACCTCCAACTATGCCTCCATGGCCATAGATCAGATGGTACTCCTGAAGTGTCTGTAAGGGCAGTGGGCCAGGCCTGGTGCTCAAGATCACTCTGAATGGCCGTTAGCTGGTCACTCAGGAAATCCTGAACTTCTGAGCATGCCAAGTCCCACTGCAATGCCTTCCCAGCACCAGTGATATTTAAGACCATCTTCGTCAGCAACTCCTGGGTTATGGAACTAAGGGCGGAAATAACATACAATTTGCCCACCCCGGCCTGCACCTGCCTTAGCTGTGTTTCAATAGTAAGACCAGTGGCTTTTTTTCTAATTGACCTAATTTTTCCTTATGGTGTTGGCTTTTGTGAATATTTCAAATTGCAGCTGCGCCATTAGCCCCATCCCACAAGTATCCAGTCAAATCTCTTTTCTTTTTGGGAGAAGCCCAGGTCTTTTGCTGTGCTAGCCAAATGGCAGCTCCTTTAGAGAAATTTGGATATATAAAGATAATTTGAAAACTGGATAAGAACAGCGTGAACTTAATGGTCCCTAATGTGGCATTAATTACAGTCCACCAATGTCCTAATACATCGCTTCTTTGTGAAGTATTATACCACATCCGTTG
Source organism: Chrysemys picta bellii (assembly GCF_011386835.1). Lineage (NCBI taxonomy): Eukaryota > Metazoa > Chordata > Testudines > Emydidae > Chrysemys > Chrysemys picta. Next base: position 56,926,067 of record NC_088796.1, read on the forward strand.
GTTAAACACCTTTATAAAGGGCAGAAGGGCATTAATATCAATAATATAAACGGGGTATATTACAATATGGTACAGGCTAAATCAGAGGCTACTGATTGGCTAAGATTTAAAAAAATATTATTTCCCCATCCCCACCCTCAGTTCGTTAAGAAGGAGAGGCTAAGGAATATTAAAAGTTTCATTTTCAGGTAGTTTTGGCTAGTTTTTGCAAGCTATTCTTCGAGATTTCGTAGTCTTAGTTCACTTAGCTGTCTGGCAGTGAGGTAGCAAGGGAGAGGTTACTAGCACAATCACCTTGCTTGGTTGGAGGCTTTATTATGTCCTTAGGTGGAGAGGTTGTTTTCTTAGCAAGATCCAAAGGCACAGTGGGTCTGTCAGCAGACAAAGGAGAGGTTACCAGCTTTTTATCTTGTCCTTTTCTCCTGCTGTCCAGAAGAAACAGCAGCACCAGATGGAGAAACAGCCGATCATCAGTCGGAGAATCTTCTCACAGTGGAGGGGCCTTTTTGCAGTGTGAAGCGAGGGTCCAGTCAGTTCTTGGCACTTCACAGTGTTGATAGTTGACAGGACTTGGTATGGGCCTTTCCAGCGTTGGGCCAGGGTGGTTCCTCACTGATGGACCTCTATGTAGATCCAGTCTCCTGGTTTTAGCGAGTGGCAGGGCTGCTATATATAAAAAGACCTAACACATTTCATTAGTGCCTGGCGATAATCAAGCATTGTATCATCCATTAAATGAATGTTCATCTGAGCCAGGGCCAGTAGGGCACTGCCGGTAGTCGCATCGGGAGCCCTGATAGAAATTTTATGAGGGCTGAGTCCGGTCTTTCGATTCGGAGTGGCCTTCAAAGGGCATTTGGCCATACTGGATCTGTGAAGCTGTACATAACTCTTTTATAATCTGTCCAGGTATGCCAAATTATGATACAGAATTCTTAAGCAAAAGTTTTACAACAGTTTTGGCATCTGCCTTTTTACAAGAAAATACATTACTAAAACTAACACATATTTACAATTATAACATTTAAACATTTGAATTAAATCAATTTGAATATTTATAAAAGATCCCCAGAGAGGGGAAAGTGCTGCCTGCCTAACATTATGTTGCTGGCAGTAGTGCTTGGCCACAGAGGAAAAGTCTTATTCAACTGCAGTAATCAACCCCCCTTTGCTCACGCAGTGATGCACGTGAGCAAATAGGGCCAGAGCACCTGAGGCGCAACCGTCTGGGGAGCGCCAAAGGTGATCAGGGTGTAAGGTGTACCCAGCAACACTTCAAGAACAATTTTGTGGCTTTTTAGTTGATACCAGCTTTTATTTGCTATTTGTTACCAAAACAGATTTAAAATCTTCCATTCTCCTGGCTTTGACTACTCTGCTGCAGCCACAAGTTTGGTCTTTATTTAAAACAATTTAAATCTTATAAAGCATTAAGTCACCTTAAGGATTAAATGCTAAATACCAAAATTAAACAATACTAATTTCTTTTGTTTGGCAAAAGTATTTTTTGGTTTTATAACCCCAAAACAACATCAATTTATTTTAAACTTATAAAACAAAGATTGTACACACCAGGAGTGTTCTTTAACAAATTCGACTAACTTTTTCATAGTCAAATGATTTCACTTATATAACCTCTTGCCTGGATTATTTACAGACATTCCCACAGGAATGGCTGCAAAGATACCAAGAATTTTTCTTTTAACATTTGTACATAGTTTCACTGCTTAATTCCCTCCAATAACTACAGAGTTAACTTCTCACTTTTTTTCTTTCAACTTCCTCAAACTGCGGTTGCCTGCTTGTTTGGGCCCGATCCTTTTTTCTTTGCTGCATTATTTCTTTCCATGGACACAGGCATTGTTTCACTACCAATTTAGCAAGAAGGGTGGGCCTTTTGACTAACCCCCCTTTTATCTATTTACATACACACATTACATCTAGATGCATCTTATTTAATAATAACCTTTTCTCTATGTCCAAACTTAATACAATCTTTTCTTGAGGCGGTAACAACCCCTCAGCATCGGTACATAATAGGAAAAGATAATAGCAGGGTTAGGGACAATGGGAAAAATAGGGAGAACAGCCGCATTAACAGCACTATAAAATGGGGGAGTTACACTTTCTGACCATAGGAATAATGACTCCTTGCTGAATGCAGGAGGTAATTGCAGGTTAAATCCCTTTCTCGGTCTAGTTTGAGAGAGGGTTCTATTGCACTTTGGGAAGGGGTTTTGCTGGGTTTAGGTGAATTTCAGCTGGTTGGGCAGACTCAATGTGCCCAACCAAGTTGGCATGATCAGCCCACAATGGGGGGGGAGGGGAACCTTAGCCAGCAGTTCCTGTTGCAATGAGGAAGAGCTGGGGTCGGTCTCCTCCTTCAGAGTGTCCTTCTGCAAAACTGCCAGGACCTCATTGTGAGCAGGATCAAGCACATCCAGATACACACCATTTGGGGTACAACAGATTATACAATTCCGGGGGAGACCAAGGTGCATGCACAGACACCCAGGTCTCCTGACCTGAAGCGCCAATGCCCGGGAATTGGTGGAAGGGGAACATTTCTTCAGTACAGGGAGACACTGTCTGAGGGGTACATGTAAAGGCTTTTGATACTTAAGGCGCTTGATATTTCTTGCCCTTGGGGCCTGTGGGGGCTGAACAGCAGCTTCCTGCCCAGTTTCGTCTGGGGGGAATTGCAGGCTAGGGTTATTCCTAGTGTACCAGTTCCACTTGTTTAAAAATTTACAGGTTGAGGGACCATAACTGGAGTATATATACATGGCACGAGTGCCCTTTTCTGGCATGGGAATCCACTCTGATTCCCCTGCCCCCATTATGGATACCTGACAGGCAACCACAACCAAGTGGACAGGCACCCACAAAGGGCTAATTTAACAGATAGGCTAGCACAGTGGACAAAACATACAACACCAAAGCATATAACATTTAACATTCACCATTCACTGTGTGCCCCCTCTTTATACCGGCGAGGCATGACCCAAATCCCAACATTCAGACATCCATACCAGAAAGGGTCTGGAAAGGCGCAGTCCCCGCACACACCTCCCCCAGCAAAAGGCACCGGTCTGTCTTCGAGAGAGCGGAGACAGTCACCCTACTGCCTAGGAGTTCGTGGACGGTTTCTCGGGGCTTTCTCGCTCTCCGAGCAGGGAAGGGAGCCTATGGCTCCAGGAGGGAAACAAGGGTAGGGGACCCTGCGACCCTCACTCATTCACTAACATACGGCACACCCTCTAAACTGGCTTTTAGCCCCAATTACTGGCAGCTAGTTTTACGGCACTTCACTACCAGCCTATTGCCTGCAGGAAGCTTTCGCTGGCCAACCTACCCTAAACTGGCTTTTAGCCCCAATTACTGGCGGCTAGTTTTATGGCATTCACCAGCAACCTACCGCTGGCAGGAACTTTCGCTGGCCAACCTTAGGGCCATTCCAGGGGCACCAGAGTAATTGATCTTACTCACTTCCCTGGGGTCCATAGTGGCCCCTACCTTGGGGGGTTCCAGCCCCGAACCTATGACAGACACAAAACAACCAGAACAAGACAAAACAAAAGGGCGTCAGGCGTGTCTGTCAGCAAAAGGTTCAGATCCAGCGTGCAACTCACCCAACCCTGAGCCTACGGGCAAATCCTCCACCAGAAACCCACGATAGAGATTTCAAAAGGTCTCTTACCTGTCACATGGGCCCTGGGTTTGGTGGGAGATTGCCCGCAGTCCTCCGGTCTGGGGGAGTCTTCTGTGGATCCCAGACGAGCCCCCAAATTGTTGTGGAAAATTGACCACACGGTTGATTTTAGATCAGACAGCCTGAGGTTCCTTTATTGATCAATCAAACATGTATGCATAGGGGAGTCAGCCAAGGCAGCCGAATCCCCCCGACAGATAAAATGCGAGAGATTATATAGGATAAAACCACAAAAATTACATATACTTCTTTAAAGTTTTACATCCATATAAGGGATGAAGCAAAACAAGTTTTTCTGTTTTTTCTTAGTTTTGTCCTTTGCGGTTTCTTGCTCTGTTACCTGACATCTATTAATCATAATCTGTTACAAAGATTAATTCTACTTTTATAATTTCTACAGTTCTGCCTTTATGATTTCTGTCTACCCTTCTCCTTCTACCTCCCTCCCCCTTTTCTCCTTCCTCCAGGCCACACATACAGTTCACTTGACCAAAGTTTAGGCCTTAGACCATTTTTCCTCCACAGATGTTATCTTATTAATAAAGCTTTAAAACTTAGACACTTGGTGTGCTCCGTCATCTCCTCCCCTAACAATCCTGCGGCCTCAGCCTAATCACCTAATGCCTCAGGAAAATTAATAACATAAATCTGTCACACTCTCTACACCATCATCTCATCCTACCTGGCCTTGCATGTGGAACTGGAAGCATTTCTGAGAATGCTACCATAGAGGTCCTGGATTTCATTCTCTTTCCTAGCAGCCTAAATTTGGTCTCCAGGATGTCTCTCCTACCCTTCCTTATGTCATTGGTACCTACATGTACCACGACCACCGGCTCCTCCCCAGCACTACCTATAAGTCTATCTAGATGCCTCAAGAGAGCCGCAACCTTCGCACCAGGCAGGCAAGTCACCATACGGTTCTCCCGGTCATCACAAACCCAGCTATCTATGTTTCTAATGATTGAATCTCCCATTACTAACACCTGCCTTTTCCTAATGACTGGAGTTCCCTCCCGCGGAGAGGTAACCTGAGTGCGAGAGGATACCCCAACATCATCTGGAAGGAGGGTCCCAACTTTGGGAAGGTTTCCCTCTGCTCTCATTGACTGCTCTCCTTCCCTGAGCCTTTCATCCTCCTTAACAGCGCAGGAGCTGTCTGACCGGAGGTGGGACAAATCTACAGTTTCCCGGAAAGCCTCATCAATATACCTCTCTGCCTCCCTTAGCTCCTCCAGTTCTGCCACCCGGCCTCCAAAGCCCATACACAGTCTCTGAGGGCCAGGAGCTCCTTGCACCGAATGCACACATATGCCATATGCTCACAGGGCAGGTAATCATACATGCTACACTGAGTGCAATAAACAGGATAGCCCCCACTCCACTGCTGGGCTTCTGCCTGCATTCTCCCCTACAGCTATGTAGGTTAATGACAGGGTTTTTGTTTAAATCAAGAAGCTTTGATTATAGTTTGGTTTAAAGGTTTTAAAAAATGGCAAGTTACCTCGCCCCCTTTCCACTCCCCTTCCAAACTCCCTCTCGAAACTCCCTGTTAGCGGCCCCTGGTCACTTGCTCAAGGCTTTATAAAGACTTGGCCTTCCTGATAGCCCCACCCCCTGACTAAGGCTCAGCCAATGAACAGAAGCTTCTAGATTTCAAACCTTGTTTAGAAGCTCACAGCTTCCAACTGCCCGCCACAGCACACGGTCCTTCAAAAAAAAAAAAAAACAGACAGACAAACAAACAAACATAAGCTCAGCACACAGCAAGTAAGCCCCAAACATAAACACACACTACAGACAGCCACTTACCCCAAGGGTCCTGTATTTGCTCCTCCTTCACCTGGAGAACTCCCTCTCGAAACTCCATGTTAGCAGCCCCTGTTCACAAAGCTGTCAATCTATTTTATGTCAGTCTATTTTATGTGAAAGGCATTTGGGTAGTTGTGACGGGTTGGATCACAGAAACCCCCTTGGGAGCTGCCACCCGATGTGCAAGGACTACCCCTGCTTCTGTTTTCCCTGCCAGCTTAGGACTCCAGCACCCTGTCTTGCTGAGCCAGACACTCCTGTTTGGCTCCAGACACAGATCCAGGGTCTGAATCACTTGTTCCAAAGCTGCAAGTTTACCCGAAAACAGCTCACAGTAGTGCACTTGTTTTTAGCACTCAGATGCCCAACTCCCAGTGGGGTCTAAACCCAGATAAATCTGTTTTACCCTGTATAAAGCTTATGCAGGGCAAACTCATAAATTGTTTGCCCTCTATAACACTGATAGAGAGATATGCACAGTTGTTTGCTCCCCCAAGTATTAATACATACTCTGAGTGAATTACTAAATAGAAAGTGATTTTATTAAATACAGACAGTAGGATTTAAGTGGTTCAAAGTAGTAACAGACAGAACAAAGTAAGTCACCAAGCAAAATAAAATAAAATGCGCAAATCTATGCCTAATCAAACTGAATACAGATAATCTCACCCTCAGAGATGCTTCAGTAAGTTTTTTCTCAGACTGGACACCTTCCAGGCCTGGGCACAATTCTTTCCCCTGGTACAGCTCTTGTTGCAGCTCAGGTGATAGCTAGGGGATTCTTCATGATAGCTCCTTTCTCCCTCTGTTCTCTTCCCCCCCTTTATATATCTTTTGCATAAGGCGGGAACTCTTTGTCTCTCTGGGTTTCCACCCCCCCTCACTGGAAAAGCACCAGGTTAAAGATGGATTCCAGTTCAGGTGACATGATCACATGTCACTACAAGACTTCATTACTCACTTGCCAGCACACACATATACAGGAAGACTCACAGGTAAATACAGCCATCTGCAGACAATGGGAGTCATCAAGATTCCAAACCATCATTAATGGTCCACACTTTACACAATTACAATAGGCCCTCAGAGTTACATTTTATATTTCTAGTTTTAGATACAAGAGTGGTACATTTATACAAATCAGATGATCACACTCAGTAGATTATAAGCTTTGTAATGATACTTACAAGAGACCTTTTGCATGAGGCATATCCCAGTTACTTACATTCACTTATTACCGTATTTTCTCTAAAACTATCTCAGTTACATTATATTGACTTATTATCAAGTTTTTATAAAACCATATAGACTGCACAACGTCACACCCTCCTCCTGAACTTACTGCCAGAGACTTGGACACTGACCATGGCGGAGGCAGTATACCTAAAAATCATTTTTGGGCTCCCCTATGGGGCAGACACTCCTGTGTCCCCCAAAAGGGAAAGAGACCCTGACCCAGCTGTAGGCTCACAGCTTCCAGCTATGAGGGACCTTTCGCTGGCCAGCAAAATCCCCCCCCTTTCACTCAGGTTGGGTTTGCTTCCAGCTAGAGTTCTTGGGGTTGTTCCCACCGCAGCAGTCACCAGGACCCCAACTTTCAGCTCCAGGATACATGTCTCTGTGCACCTCTTCCACTCCATTACAGCCAGGTCATGCTTCTGGGTCTTAATTGCTTTGTCTTTTAAGTCCAGGCTGGTGGGCAGCCTTTTCTTTTTCCAGGTCAGGCTTTCCCCAGGCAAATTGTACATCAATTTCCATTTGTCTTCCCTTGAGACCATCACTTGATGAGCTGGGATACCACAGAGAACACCCTCCTGCCAGAACAGGCATCCCTCCACTCCTGTCTTGCTAAATTAGACTCCCCAGTCAGCTTTAGCACAGACAGAGGTTGCGCCACACCCATCTGCAGTTCACTGAAACTGAGATGCACTCAGCTCAGGGGCTTCTTAGTTAACAGAGACATTCCCAGTGCCCATTGTTCAGTCTTTCTGGGCAATTTGCAACTTGTGTAGTTTTAGCTTCTTTTGATCTTCATTCTTACTTATTTTGCTTCCTTTTCTGTCCCTACTTCCCTTTCCCAAAATAAGCAAACAGAAAATAACAAACCAGTAACCACTTTGTCTGTTCTCCAGCCACCACACTTAAAACTCACTTAAAATCACTACCAGTATCTTAAAGCAATCAGCTGTGCACAGATCCTGCCGACTACGCCACTGTGACGGGTTGGATCACAGAAACCCCCTTGGGAGCTGCCACCCGATGTGCAAGGACTACCCCTGCTTCTGTTTTCCCTGCCAGCTCAGGACTCCAGCACCCTGTCTTGCTGAGCCAGACACTCCTGTTTGGCTCCAGACACAGATCCAGGGTCTGAATCACTTGTTCCAAAGCTGCAAGTTTACCCGAAAACAGCTCACAGTAGTGCGCTTGTCTTTAGCACTCAGATGCCCAACTCCCAGTGGGGTCTAAACCCAGATAAATCTGTTTTACCCTGTATAAAGCTTATGCAGGGCAAACTCATAAATTGTTTGCCCTCTATAACACTGATAGAGAGATATGCACAGTTGTTTGCTCCCCCAAGTATTAATACATACTCTGAGTGAATTACTAAATAGAAAGTGATTTTATTAAATACAGACAGTAGGATTTAAGTGGTTCAAAGTAGTAACAGACAGAACAAAGTAAGTCACCAAGCAAAATAAAATAAAATGCGCAAATCTATGCCTAATCAAACTGAATACAGATAATCTCACCCTCAGAGATGCTTCAGTAAGTTTTTTCTCAGACTGGACACCTTCCAGGCCTGGGCACAATTCTTTCCCCTGGTACAGCTCTTGTTGCAGCTCAGGTGATAGCTAGGGGATTCTTCATGATAGCTCCTTTCTCCCTCTGTTCTCTTCCCCCCCTTTATATATCTTTTGCATAAGGCGGGAACTCTTTGTCTCTCTGGGTTTCCACCCCCCCTCACTGGAAAAGCACCAGGTTAAAGATGGATTCCAGTTCAGGTGACATGATCACATGTCACTACAAGACTTCATTACTCACTTGCCAGCACACACATATACAGGAAGACTCACAGGTAAATACAGCCATCTGCAGACAATGGGAGTCATCAAGATTCCAAACCATCATTAATGGTCCACACTTTACACAATTACAATAGGCCCTCAGAGTTACATTTTATATTTCTAGTTTTAGATACAAGAGTGGTACATTTATACAAATCAGATGATCACACTCAGTAGATTATAAGCTTTGTAATGATACCTTACAAGAGACCTTTTGCATGAGGCATATCCCAGTTACTTACATTCACTTATTACCGTATTTTCTCTATCTCAGTTACATTATATTGACTTATTATCAAGTTTTTATAAAACCATATAGACTGCACAACCTCACAGTAGTGAACTGATGGGCAGAAGTACAAAACCCTAAGGTAGGTGGATAGATACATTCATTACTCTGAAAATGAGACCAAGGCAGTACAAAAGAGATTAATGGAAATGCCAACAGCAGTCTTTCAAAAATACTGTTCTGTGTTTGCGTTTTTCCTTAGGTAATATCTTCCCTCAATGCTGCTCCCTGGAAAGTTTCCCAGTAGAGGACTAAAGTGCATGAATGTGTGTGTTAGTACAGAATCTTTTGCTTTCTTTCTTTGTACAGTGGGTCTCTAATATCCATATTGTGTTGATGCCTTCTTGGTATTTTGTTTCAAAGAAGAAAACGCTCAGTGTAAAATGCATTAGTGAAAGATTTTGTAGGTGATATAATGAGAAGATTGAAATACAGAGGGCCGAGTTGTAATACCATAGCGGATGATTTGGGATGTGACTCGTTAGGGAAAAGCAGAGCATGGTTAAGTTGTTGGGGTTTTTCCCCCTTTTGCAGTTGCTCTGTACATAAACAGCAGCTATGGTAGAGATAAACAAGGAAATTTGCTTTTACCCTTGTTGCACAATAGCACGTCTAACTTATTGACAAGGGTGTTGGTGTGAATACTTACTCAAAATGAATCTTCTACATTCTTTAACATTTCAAAGCAATATCCTTGCACTTTACTTCATTTGTTTGTTTCTATTTTCTGTGCTTCAGATTTTTCTACCCTTTCTCATATTGAGTAGACAAGGTGGGTGAGGTGTTATTTTTTTTTACTGGACCAACTTCTGTTGGTGAGAGAGACAAGCTTTTGAGCTACACAGAGCTCTTTTTCAGGTAGTATTGAGTAGTAATTTACTCTGCGAGTTAACCCCCTTGATTAACATGGGACTACTTGGGGAGTAATACACTACTTAATGTAAGTGTGGCAATATATAGCCCATGATATAGGCCAAACCACACCATCCAGTTTTTAGAAGAAAACCCCATTGACATACATAGGAATTTTTGCTTTAAAAGTTTTGAAAAGTATGATTATTAAACTGAGACTTTGGTTTGATCCACCTGTGGATAAGGGATAAGATATCCCTTTCTGGTTCTTTCCTTTTCATTTAGACTGCTCCAGGGGTGTTTACTTTTTTTGTTGTTTTTTGTTTGATTTTTTTCTTAACTCTTTTTGTTCATAAAAAGAAACCAAAATAAATAAAACTGAATGTGTAAGTGGGTTATTGTCATTGCATGTAGTCCAGGAAAAAATGCAGTTGTAAAACTCTTTACAATTAAGGGTCACACTTTAGTCTTGGATTCAGAGTGTTGTCTGCTATCATTATACTTAAGGAGTTAATTGCCCTGCTGCTTTGCAAATTATAGTGAAAAAATTCTTGGGGGCTGGACTCTGATCTCATTTATGCTCATTTTAAACTGGTCTAACTCCACCAAATTCCAGGGTAACTTCCAATGTAACTAATAGTAAAATTTAGGTAATAGCAATTTGTAAAATATAAATGAGAAAGGAATTGGGCTCTTTTATAGCCACAATTTTTATCATCATGGTGATTAGAGGAAAGTTACTTGAACCAGATTACTCTTACAGTTCTGAACCAAATGAGGTAATTGCAGTGATGAGCTCCCAAAATCCTAAGAACCGGTTCCCTACCGGGACCTCGGCGGCACTTTGGTGGTAGGGGGGTCTTCACTCACTCCGGGTTTTCAGCGGCAGGTCCTTCACTTGGAGCGAGTGAAGAACCCGCTGCCAAAGTGCCGCTGAAGACCCGGTAGGGAACCGCGCGGTGACTACAAGCCCCACGTGCCTGTCTCCCCCCCGCCACCCACCCATCCGACCCCAACCCACATCCTGCCCCCGACTGCCCCCCCTCAGAACCCGCAACCCATCAACCCACCCCTCCTTGTCCCCTGACCACCCCATTGCCCCCTAGTGCCCCCCCCACCCAACTCGCCCCACTCCCTGTCCCCTGACTGCCCCAACCCCATCCACCACCACCCCGACAGACCCCGGGATTCCCACGCCTACCCAACTCCCCCTTCCCTGTGCCCTGACCGCCTCCCCATAACCTCCGCCCCCTCCAACTGCTCCCTACCCCTTATCCAACCGCTCCTCTCAGTCCCAGCTGGCCCCCTTACCATGCTGCTGTGTAAGGATGCCACGCAGCCGCTGGAGCTTGCAGCTCCACCCCCTTACCCAGAGGTGAAAGTAAGCCGGTATGTCCCCGTACAGCGTACCGGCAAGAGCTGGTGCGCTGTACCGGGGTGGCCCGGCTTCCCCAGGGGGCAATTTAAAGGGCCTGGGGCTCCCACTGCTTCTATTTCCCCGGCCCTTTACTCCAGGGCTCCAGCAGCTATTTAAAGGGCCAGGGCGGTAGAAGCAGGGGAGCCCTGGGCCCTTTAAATAGCCCCCAGAGCCCTGGGGTAGTGGGGCGCTCCAGGGGCTATTTAAAGGGCCGGGGCTCCTGCTGCCTCTGCCGCCCCAGTCCTTTAAATAGCCGCTGGAGCCCGCCACTTCCCCCAGGGCTTCAGCGGCTCGCGGGGGAGGGGCTGGGGGAGCCTTGGCCTCCCCAGCTGGGAGACAGGATGGTCCTGCGGGCTGGATGTGGCCCGCAGACCAGAGTTTGCTCACCCGCCCGCCCCTTTAGGAACCGGTTCTACACCGGCTTCTAAATTTAGCAACCGGTTCTTGCGAACTGGTGCAAACCAGCTCCAGCTCACCCCTGGATAACTGTAAATGAGTTGCATTCTGGGAAGTAGTGTTAGATTACAGAAGTCTTGAAATGTAGTTGAGTAAAGAGGGTTACATATTCCACAGCTGTTTTAGACTGGAGATTTGTGGGCAGCTTTTATGATTCATCTGAAATCTGTTTACTTTGACCTATAAACTGTTGGCACACCCAAGCAGTTTGCATTCCAGAGAAAATCCCCTATCCATACTGTACAGATATTGGTTGAACTTGCTGTTGAGTACAAGTGGTTAAGCGAAAATCAAAAAAACAAGTAGGTACTAAGCAAAAGTTGGATTTAGGGAAAGTCCCAACTTTTTACAAAATTAATGTGACAGTTTCATGGGAAGTTCTTTTTTAGAACAAAGGAACTGATTTTGTGGCATTATAGGATGATATATATGGATATTGTATGCTGGTTTTGTTTTTCTTTAATATTTTTTTCTTTTGGTAACTAGGATAAATTGAATGCTAGGGCTTGTTAATTTAGACACCAAGTTGCACATCTCAGTTCATGTCCTGCTGCTGTTGCTTTGTATTTAGGATCATGCCATCATGTAAAATAGCCTGTGTGACAGCTAATATTTGGTGGAAAATCATTATACATTATCCTGTGGTGAGTGAGGTTTACCACAAAAGAGCATAGTTCTCACAGCCTGTGACATCCTAAAATGTATGGGGCTACCCGGTGGATCTCAGAGTACTAATGGAGGTGCAGTCACAGTGGAGATTTAGTTCTTCTGTACTACTCCTTCTTTGTAGTAATGCTCACTAAGGGCTTCCCACCCAGCCCAGGTCTGGGCCAAATGCCACTCCTCCTCTCAGAAAATTGATGATCTGGTCCAACATATTTTGGGAGGCTCAGCAAAACCAGCAAAATGGAATGATTATTTCTCCAGAATGCCAGTGCTCGGTAATAAAGCACAGTTTTGTAAAAAAATATTTTAATAAACTGCTGATACATTAGTACAGTGTACATTAGTAACCATCCAGGCTTTAACAAATTGCACTTTGTCATTTTGACTATAAAATACTTATGAAAGTCACTTTTACATATCACTTGCACCATTCTTAATGTTTTCTTTCTACTGCAGAGGACGGAAAGGGACTGATACTGTGCTGCATATGTTGATGCTGTGCAGTATGTTGAACCTTAAAAGTAAACTGCATTAGTTGCCTGTCTCTCTCCCAACAAAGAAGCTATAGTTTGAGCCAATGGTAACGTCAAGCATTTGTATTAATGTTTGCTCAGCAACAGCGTGAGGCTCAAGAAGCCAATAGGAAAGCTTTGTTCTGTTGTTTTACATATAGTTCAGTGTGTATCTGTAATTTCCTGTTCACCATCTGGGAAAGCCAGATGCAGCTCTTTTGATAAGAGGCACGAAGGTTCAAACTATGTGCTCCAGTCTTTCAAATGTAGATTCAGAATATTTGCACCAGAACAAACTGGTACTTCCTGTGTTGTAATGTGCTGTTGATTTCTGTTCTATGCTGTATCCTACATGTACAGAAAATAACGTGAGCTGTTTAAAAACAAAGAATCCTACATACGGTGTAAAGCTACTGTCAGAAACTGAGTATTAAAAAGCTGGGGGTCTCCTGAGGAATTCTTCAGAGGTTAGATCTAGGAGACAAAGTTTAAAAAAAAACAACCCTAAAGTCAGGAACAGTAGCCTGTTCACACTATCAGCAAGAACATTTGCACTTGAAACAAGTTGATGGTGGAGCTTCAGCAAACAAACTTTTGCATTTGTTTGAAGTCCAAAGAAATTTAAAGAAAGAGTTTATAGCTCCTGTTTTTATTTAATTATTTTTTATTCCTAACTTATTTCACCAGAAATTTACTCCATTTTGCTAATTGGTTTTCTTAAAAGTAATTAAATAGTTTCAGTACCTAGATACTATACTAATTGGAATTATCTATCTAGTTTTACATGTTTCAGAGTAGCAGCCGTGTTAGTCTGTATCCGCAAAAAGAAGAACAGGAGTACTTGTGGCACCTTAGAGACTAACAAATTTATTAGAGCATAAGCTTTACTGGGCTAGCTTGATTATCACTTCAAAAGTTTTTTTTTTCTCTTAATTAATTGGCCTCTCAGAGTTGGTAAGACAACTCCCACCTGTTTATGCTCTCTGTATGTGTGTATATATATCTCCTCAATATATGTTCCATTCTATATGCATCCGAAGAAGTGGGCTGTAGTCCACGAAAGCTTATGCTCTAATAAATTTGTTAGTCTCTAAGGTGCCACAAGTACTCCTGTTCTAGTTTTACATGGATAGTTTCAGCATTTAGAAAGAGTAGTATAATGTGATGATGATAGAATTGTCACAATGTGCCACAGTAATTATGTAACTTCTTTATATTTTACAAGCATCACCTCATTGTATAACACATTATTCTTTGAGTCAAAAATCCACTAGGGTATAAAAGAATATATATTTTTTAATATGTAAGCCAAGGTGATTTAATTTTTTAGAACCAAGAGATTTAGGGTAAAATCTTGGTCGTACTGAAGTCAATGGGAACATTCTCACTGATTTCAGTAGGGCCAGGGTCTCACCCCATTTATTTAGCACCTGGTCCAAACCCTTTAACTTCAAGGGGGTTTAGAACAGACTCTTTCTTCATAAAATTGACCAGACACACTCACAGTTAAAACACACACATCTCTAACATTCATGTGGAAATCCCCAAATGATCCAAATGCAAATTTCCAACGTTGTGCAATGAACACAGTTTAAAGAACCTTTTAACAATAATACATAAAATTTAGCTGTTTTACGATACTTTTGTAGATTGACTTTTACTGGGGAGAACTTGAGCTCAGTCTGTAATTTAGCATGGCTCATGTTACTTGTCCAACCTGTGCTTATCATACAGTTCAACTGCAGCCTGTTAAGCTATTTTCAAAAAGACAGTGGCTGGGATTTTCAAAGGGGCTGAAGGGAGTTGGATGCCCAACCCCACTGAAAGTCAATGGCACTTTGGTGCCTAACTTACTTAGGCCCCCTTTGAAAACTCCCTTGGCCCTGATTCCAAACTTGTGTTAGTTTTACAGTGTGTAATGACTTTAGCAGAGTTAGGTCTACTTGCATCAGGTAAATGAGATGGCCCCCTGCCCTGGCTGCTGTGTGCTACTCCTGTAGTATTAAGCAGCCAGAAAATTGGTGAATCTAGTTCCCTGAGCATTAGTTCTCCCTGGTGTGGAGAAATCCTCAGGTATTGGAAAGACTCCATAGCAGCTCCTGTGCCACCCCAGGTCCTGGTGCAGACATCCCTTCACCCCATTGCCAGAATAGCTCCTTTAGGATGTGGGCTGTCAGGTGTAATTTAGAGTAACCTTGAGGCTGCTCTTATTTGTCCTGGGGACTGACTAGGCCTTCGCTGGTTTCAGAACCAAGGGAGTATAAAGGTGACTTTGAGCCACTTTCTCACCCTCCAACTCAGTCCTTTAGCAAGAGTAGTTTGGCTGGAATGAAAGATCTAGCCCAGAATGTCTATCACATCAAGACATTAAATGATTTTGAAAGCCTTTAATTATGGAAGGGCACATAATCTACCTTTACCAGAGACTTGGTATTGTTGCATTTACTTTGCAGTGCTAAGCATCATACACCAATGTATCCAGTACACATGAGTTTTGTGCTGCTCTGTTCTAAATCTCAGTGTGGGTACCAGGGTCAGTGTACATGATGGCTTGTTTGAAATGGAAAGTGCATGTGAGCATTAACACTCTGGTTCAAGAAAGCTTCTGTGGCATTGGGATTTTAATTATTTTTTTAAATCAAGGCATCCATGGCCTTGTGTGGCCCATGATGTTGTAAAATCCAGATGTTGATACTAATCTTATTTTAAAAAGTTTGTTTCTCTTGAGACAATACTTGATATTTAATAAATCAAATAAGTATGTCATAATAAATTAGTTTTATTTAAGGGATATCCCCTAAAATATACTGAAGGATAGAAAAATAATGCTTCATTTAATCAAAGCTATACTCGCATATTAACCTCATGTCATATTTCAGTGGCTGATGTTATCTATTTTAGACAGACATGCTCAAACACTGAGCACACAGCATAGGCACAGGCACTAATTATCACTGGTTTGGAAAGGATGACAGATCCAAACTTGCCAAGAGTTCAGCTTTGTGTTTAGATCTGCCTTTGTTTTCCTTATTTCAGCCACTCAAGTATGACTGTTGTAAGGTTAATGTGTGCTTGATAAAATAAAAGTATTTTTTCTCCTCAGTATATTTTAGTGGATATCTCTTATAAAAGTCAACTAGCTGATTATTGTATTTGTTACATTAAAATGTGTATTGGGGTGGTGAAAAGGAATGGTTGACAGATATTTATCTTTAAAAGGCTATCTGCTGTATCTCAGGACCTAATAATGTCTTCCCTGTGGTGGCTGCTCTTATTGATTTAAGCAGATATTTTCAAAACTTTCAGGTGATTTCAAAACTTTCAGGCCCCTTTAAGGGCCTATCTTGAGATTCAGGGGCCTGATAATTCAAAAATTGTTGTGTACCCAGCTTCTAAAAATTGCACTTCCTTAAGGTGCCTTAATTTGGACCTCCACAAATTGAGGCACCCAATATCACTAGTCACTTTTGAAAAACTTGGCCTATAGTATTTAGCTGGATGTAACTTTCCCCAAAAGTTACAAGACTGTACAAGACTGTAATATGATATCTTACATTTCAGTGGTCAAATACTGGCTCCATTGAAGTCTATGGGTTCTGTCACTGACTTCAGTGGAGCAGGATTTCTCCCTAGATTCTTTTTTAATCTTCCTTCATACTAGACAAGTATGTTGTGCTTCAGCTTAAGGTGAGAAGCCCTGTTTTTGAAAGTGACTGCTAAAACTGAGCACACAAAACTTGTGTACACACAGGTAAACAAGTCCTTAGCGAGAGGGAGGTCTTACTGTGTAAGCAGAGGTCAGTAGCCAGAAACTCCTAAAGTTTAATCCCACATCCAACACTGATTCCCTCTGCAGCCTTGAGCCTGTCCCCTCTGACTCATTTTCCTTTTTTATCTGTTAATTGGGGGTGGTGATACTTACACCATCAATACGTGTGAAGAGCTTTGAACATGAAACTGGGATGAATGTCATTAGTACCCAGAATGCACTTCAAGCTTGCAGATGTTTTCTGAGCTCTTGGAATAAATTGAACACTTTGGGTGTGTTCATGTGTGCACAGTCTCCTTTTCTATATATATGCTTTGACATTTAAAAATAAAATATATATTTAATCCCTGCAACCAATATAATTTTAATTGCAATCTCATCTTCACATGGTCTGCACAACTTTAGATAAAGACTTCCTAACCCGTATCACTTGTGCAAGACACATTAGCATTGAAACTAAAGCTTTTGGTAAAAGCTGTTCAGGACTGAAAGCTAACGTAAACATTTCCACCCCAGCCTGCAGCTGTAAGTGTGTTTTTCCCCCTTCTGTGTCTGGGATCTTACTTTTCCAAGAAACTTTATTAAACAGTTTAGACTGTGTTTCTTGATCAAGGCTAGGGATAAATTTGCTTATGCTCAAGGGCATAGGCTGGCAACTTTCCAGTCTAATATGAAATAGGATGTAAATAAGTGTCATGAGTATTTTCTGTGCACATGTGAGTATCTTTCTATGCATGTGCACTGGGAATTATCCACAGATTACAAAGGTAGCAGTTAAGGGAAATATTCTGTGTGGTGAAGTCATTTTCCGTAGAGCTACAATTTATATCTTAGTTCAAAATGTCCCAATTAGTACATCAGTTCAGTTCTTACATTTCACATCTCTGACCCCGTAGAACAAAATGTATGTTCTCAGACATATCCATGATAGTGAGTGAGAATAGGGTGACCAGATGTCCCAATTTTATAGGGACAGTCCCGATATTTGGGACTTTTTCTTATATAGGCACCTATTACCCCCTACCCCCATCCCAATTTTTCACATTTGCTATCTGGTCACCCTAAGTGAGAATAAAAACTGATCTTCAGAGAAACGTGGGAAATTGAACTGGTTTGTTTATTTTCAGTTTCTGGGTTTGATTCCTGACTGGATACGAGATGTGCAGATTATTCTGGGGAGCATTCACGGGAAGAGCAAGCAATCTCTATACTACTGTCCTCCCTCAGCAGTTCCACTGAGAGAGAGTCACTGTACTGTAAGCAGAGCTGACCGCGCTGCCTATACTTAAAGTAGCTTAGCACTTCCAATATAAAACCCCTTTTTCAGTTATGTATGATTTTGCCAAACTTTAACTGTTTGTAAGTTCCCATGCTAAATTTCTGCTCCAGGCTGATTTTTGGGGGGATTAAGAGGTGGGAAGGAAAGCGAAGAGAAGTTTCAGCTAAAATATAAAATAGCTATTGGTGAAGCAGAGTCTTGAAATTTGGCAGGGGGATTTGCCCAGTGTCAGGGATATGCCTTTTGCAGTTATTATGGGAATCTGCTGCAAACTGGCCAAAATATCTCAATTCACGTGCTCAGTGGTGACATGTTTGGCAGCTAAATTCTCCAAATATTCTGTCTATACTGAGCATGCTCCATTCTGGAGCTGTAGGGGATGAGCAGTGTATATTGGCCCTATTCATCGCCAGGCACTGCTGTGGACCCAGATACAGGAACTGAAAGCAAAGAGACTGTCTCTCCTGTATATGCAGTGTTTGCTGGTGTCCAGGAAGCATAGAGAAGGAGGAAGAAATAGCTTGACTGGAATACAGAGGGGGACAAATGGGAGTGTTGCAGGAGCCAGAGGGTGGGGAGAATCAGATGAAAGGAAGCAGAGGGAGACGGGGACTAGGGCACAAGAACTAGTGCAGAGGTTAGATAGAAGCTATGGAGGGCAGGAGCCAAGAGACTGGATAGGAGAGGAGGGGTCAGGAGTCAGAGTGGTTGATAGGAGCAGAGGGGAACACAAACAGGCTGGAAGCACAGGGGAAGAAGAATTTAGAACTACCAGAGCACATTCCCCTCCAGAAATTGGAACTGAAAAGAAATCCTGACCTTTACATTCCTTTACTGTCCACAAAAAGCTGTGAAAGCCACTAGCACAATATGTGTCTCATCCCCCTAGTGGCTGGGCCACGTAAGAGATAATGGCCTACTATTGCTACCAGTTACTCCATTAGTTCAACTTGTAGAAGTTGATGTGTAGATATCAAGGTCTGAACTCTGCTGATGACCCAAGTTAGTGGTCAGTATGGTGTCTGGTTTTTAAGACACCCGGGATCAGACTTGCAGAAGCGCTGAAAGCTCATAATTGCAACTGAAGTTGGCTGGAGCTGTGTTTGAACACATAAAGTGCTGTAAAATGACTAAGTACTCTGAGAAATCCTGCCTGAGGGCACACAAAATTAGTGGACATTTCTGACAATTTTGGTCTCTGTGCCTCAGTTCCCCAACTGTAAAATGAGGATGACAACAACTCATCTCACAGAGATGTTGTGAAGATAAATTAATTACTTTAAAAAAGGGAAGAAGGAGGATCCGGGGAACTACAGGCCAGTCAGCCTCACCTCAGTCCCTGGAAAAATTATGGAGCAGGTCCTCAAGGAATCAATTATGAAACATTTAGAGGAAAGGAAAGTGATCAGGAACAGTCAGCATGGATTCACGAAGGGGAAGTCGTGCCTGACTAACCTAATTGCCTTCTATGATGAGATAACTGGCTCTGTGGATGAGGGGAAAGCAGTGGATGTGTTATTTCTTGACTTTAGCAAAGCTTTTGATACTGTCTCCCACAGTATTCTTGCCACCAAGTTAAAGAAGTATGGGCTAGATGAATGGACTGTAAGGTGGATAGAAAGCTGGCTAGATCGTCGGGCTCAACGGGTAGTGATCAATGGCTCCATGTCTAGTTGGCAGCCGGTTTCAAGTGGAGTGCCCCAAGGGTCGGTCCTGGGGCCGGTTTTGTTTAATATCTTTATTAATGATCTGGAGGATGGTGTGGACTGCACTCTCAGCAAGTTTGCAGATGACACTAAACTAGGAGGCGTGGTAGATACACTAGAGGGTAGGGATCGGATACAGAGGGACCTAGACAAATTAGAGGATTGGGCAGAAAAAAACCTGATGAGGTTCAACAAGGACAAGTGCAGAGTCCTGCACTTAGGACGGAAGAATCCCATGCACTGCTACAGACTAGGGACCGAATGGCTAGGTAGCAGTTCTGCTGAAAAGGACCTAGGGGTCACAGTGGACGAGAAGCTGGATATGAGTCAACAGTGTGCTCTTGTTGCCAAGAAGGCTAACGGCATTTTGGGCTGTATAAGTAGGGGCATTGCCAGCAGATCGAGGAACGTGATCGTTCCCCTTTATTCGACATTGGTGAGGCCTCATCTGGAATACTGTGTCCAGTTTTGGGCCCCACACTACAAGAAGGATGTGGAAAAATTGGAAAGAGTCCAGCGGAGGGCAACAAAAATGATTAGGGGTCTGGAGCATATGACTTATGAGGAGAGGCTGAGAGAACTAGGATTGTTTAGTCTCCAGAAGAGAAGAATGAGGGGGGATTTGATAGCAGCCTTCAACTACCTGAAGGGGGGTTCCAAAGAGGATGGAGCTCGGCTGTTCTCAGTGGTGGCAGATGACAGAACAAGGAGCAATGGTCTCAAGTTGCGGTGGGGGAAGTCCAGGTTGGATATCAGGAAAAACTATTTCACTAGGAGGGTGGTGAAACACTGGAATGCATTACCTAGGGAGGTGGTGGAGTCTCCTTCCTTGGAGGTTTTTAAGGCCCGGCTTGACAAAGCCCTGGCTGGGATGATTTAGCTGGGAATTGGTCCTGCTTTGAGCAGGGGGTTGGACTAGATGACCTCTTGAGGTCCCTTCCAACTCTGATATTCTATGATTCTATGATTCTATGTCTGTGAAACCCTTAGATACAATGGTGAGAGCACAACAAGGTGGAAATTAACAATTCTGTATTTGATGCAGATTTGCATGGTTTGTGGTACATAAAATCAGGAGCTACATATTGAATCAGAAGGATATAAAGAAATATGGAATAACTTCCCATTCACTGTATAAGACAAGAGTCCCGTGGAAAAAATAGTATCTGATCGTATTATTAAAGACTGCGTCACAATGAATACACACAAGCAAGCTTCTGGCATTTTCTAACTTTTCAGTGCTTGATTCTGCAACCTTAATGAGGTTCTTTTAATGTATATGTTGGGTGCCATATTGTACAAAAGCAGTGATAGCAGAGGCTGTCTAGGGAATGCCTTTGTCTTGCCCTTTTCTAGTCAGTTCTGCCCACTCTTGGAGCTGTACCAACTGGGTGCTGGATCCCCTCAGAATCCAACCCAGGCTGAAGCTAGAATTTGTCAGAGATACATCAAAGACACTGCTGGGTAATAATGATTATTAACACTTAGCATAGTTGTTCAAAGTGCTTTAAAGACATTGACTAATCCTCACAGTACCTGATTGTTACCCCTGTTTAAACAAGTAAGGAAGAGAGGTTGCATCAGTGTAAGCAAGAGGACCTGTTTTTCTTTTCCTGGATCCAGCGCTGTGCTCGTGCCTCAATTCAGCAATGTACTCGAGCGTATGCATAAATTTAAGCACATGTGCAGTCCCATTGATATCACTGTTAGAACCACTCATGCTTAAAGTTACTCACAGATTAAAGTACCTTGCTGAATCAAGGTATAATGCAGATGATGTAGGCCTCATATTCAGGAGTGGCACCAGGGTTTTGGCCGCACTAGGCGGCCGCGCTCCTCCTCTGAGCATTCGGCGGCGGGGGGTCCTTCCGCTCTGGGTCTTTGACGGAAATTCAGCAGCGGGTCCCGGAGCGGAAGGACCCCCACCGCCGAATTGCTGCCGAAGACCCGGAGCGGAAGGACCCCTTTCCGCCGAATTTCCGCTGAGGGCAGCAAAATGCCACCCCCCAAATCCTGTCACCCTAGACGACCGCCTAGGGTCGCCTAGTGGAAGTGCCCACCCTGTTCAGATTGGATTTGTGTTTCTAAAATATCTTGGGAGGGATACAGGCTTGGACACGAAAGCAATAAGTCACAGCGCCTGGGCTATAGGTAAATCCACAAATGTGTCCTGTGGCTGTAAGAAAGCTAATGAGTTTCCCTGTTTTTATTATTTTATTTTATTTTATCCTTATAATAAAATGAATTATGTTATCAATCAAGTGAAGACATGTCACGTCCTCTCACAGGCACAATGTATTATTATCAATTTCTTGACATATTAGAAAGAAAAAACATCTTAATCTGTGCCACGTGGATTCTCTCCTTAAAAAGAAATAGAAGAGTAAAGCACAGTGGAAGTCTCCGTGTAATTGGTGTGTCTGGTAATACAGAAAGAAAACTAGGGAGATGACTATATGTAAAACCAACCAATATAGTTGCTTTTTTTACCTTGTTCACTAGAAATGGGGAATTGATTTAAAATGCCAGTGTGGGTGTTGCCCTGTGCAAAATAAAAGCAAAGGCTGAATTACTTGGCTTATTTCATTCATTTGCATGCATCCCCAAAGAACAGATAGTTTTATGTTGGATTCGCATTCATTGCCATGAAGTCGTTTTTAAGATTAGAGGACTTGACAATGACAGGAACATCCTGTTGACAAAAATGAATTCTTAAGATAAAACATTGGCTCAACCAGAGCTGATGGTTTGTTTCGCAAGTGAAGAAAAAGTATTTCCTACTGTTTGGACACACATAATGGGCCTGAACTTGCACTTGCTGGGTTCATCTAGGTATGTCTCACCAAATCAATTTTCTGCTATTGCAGAGGTGTTGGTCATTGATGCACCTCAGTTCCTCCTATTCTCAACCTGTGGCACACAATAATTTAGTTTCCTGAGGGCTGTGATGCTTTAGTCCAGGGGGAGTCAATTATTTTTTGTTAAGAGCCAAATTTCTTGGTCAAGGTATGGTCAAGGTCCAGAGTCCAGAGAAAATAATGAAATGATAATAATTAAGTAAAAGATTTCGGGGTCTGTTCAAAAGCATCTGGCAGTCTGGATTTGGCCTGTGGTCTGCTTATGACTACCCTTAATTTAGTCTGATCCCGGTTATTGGGTGCAGTGCCGGTAACTGGGTGGGATTTAGTGGCTTGTGATAAACAGGAGGTCAAACTAGGTGATCTGGTGGTCCCTCTTGGCCTTAAACTTTATATCTCTTTACTGATGAAAATTTCCCATTTTATTTAAAACGTCATTATTCTCTTCTCAGATTTCATTGGGAGGTTAGCCTGAGTCAGGAATGCAGGATTGGGCCCAATATCTTAATAGGTGGCATTGACTTAGCTATCGGATGGCCCAATTCGTCTCTTTATTAGGGTTTTTGTTGTGAGTGGCGGGTGGGTTTTTTCCAGTATTTGTAACTTTTGGAAATTGAGAGTAATGCTCATGAAAATTAGGGGAAATAGGTTTGTTTGAAGCCTGGCATACTGCTGTGGATAGGCACTGTGATATCTCCACTCTGCACAACAGTGCTACTGTGCATAAGGGTGGGAACAAGATGGCACAGAATCAGCTAGCTTTGGTGACTGCCATAAACTGCAAAAATAAAGCCCATTAAAGCACCTGCAGGATTCCAAAACAGGCGGAAATGCTTTTGAAAACCAAGGACAAACAACCTTAAACAAACCAAAGGCTTTCACAAGGCTCAGGAAAGGAGCACCCTCACACTCGGGCAATATGTCCACTGAAGCTGTGAATGATCATTTTGCAGAGGAAGAAGTCACTGACCCTGTGGAGAAATGTGGGAAGGTTTATTAGTGAGAACAAGTAGTCTCAGAAAACTGTACTAGCAGAGCAGGTTGCAGTTAAAAGCTCGGAGCCCCAACAAATAAAGAAAACTGGAACATTTTCAGGAGAGGTTCTAATCCTCAGACCATCAGATAAACAACCTGGAACATCAGAGGCTGGCAGTAAACATCATCATCCAAAATGAGTTAAAATAGCAAAAATGCGATTTTAATTTACAATATGTTGCCTAGATACAGCTGGCACATAATTTGTTGCAAATCCTATTTGACAATTTTGACAGTTTTTTCAGCAAGTAATTATTTGTGAACAAATTTTCCCATTATTTGATTTGCCTTGGGCCTGTAAGGATTTGGTCTTATATTGGGCTTGTCTATGCTTGAAATGCCACAGTGGTACAATTGCAGTGCTTCACCATAGACAGTACCTGTGCCAATGGCAGAACCCCTCTCATCGTTGGTAGCTAGGTCAATGGAAGAATTTTTCAGTCGACCTGGTGCTGTCACCACCTGGAGTTAGATTGGCTTAACTCTGTCACTCAGCGGTGTAGATTTTTCACTTCCCTGAATAATGTTGACCTAACCTTTTAGTGTAGATTAGGCCATTATTAGTAATACCATACTAAGGTACAGAGAGGTTATTTCATCACCTCTCTAGAGGTGATGAAATAACAATAACAAGGGAACAGAGTCCTGTGGCACCTTATAGACTAACAGATATATTGGAGCATAAGCTTTCGTGGGTGAATACCCACTTAGTCAGACGCAATAACAAGGGAAAAGCTTCAGTGAGACAGTCACAAAAAAATGACGTCAGCCAGGGGTGTGGTTGCCTGCCGACCAACCCTTTGTCCCTAAAAGAGGATTCTGATTGTTTGATAACCCAGAAGACTTGCAGTTTTTCAGAAAATCTAACTTTTCACTTTTGGAAGCTCCGCTTAAGAGACTGTCCTGGGAAATCTAGTTGTGACAACAGAGAGGAGAAAACTCTGTCTCTTTCCAGATGTGCTGATTGAACTCCCTTTCCTTAGAAGGGATCACTGAGTGTCACTCCTATTATGTAATACCTCATTAAATTACTGAATGAAGGCCCTTTTGTTCTTATTTTTTTCTTTTAAAAACGAATTGTGTAATTGTACTAATGTTTAGCTTCATGTATAGATTGTTTCCCTCCTTTGGCTTATTTATTTCATTTAAATAAGTCTCTAGATTTTGGGGGTGGGAATATTGAGTCACACTGGGATTTCCAGAAAAGACATAAATATATATTAAGAATACAGAGGAGTTTAAGAAAACATAGGGATGCATAAGTCTGCTTGTCCCTGGAAGGGTTCTAACCTTGTTTTATATAAGTTGGAATAATGGGTGTGGCGATAAGAGTCCTGGTCCCAGTTGACCAGTAGGTGATGTTATTTTAATTTAAATATAATACAGACAGCTAATATAATGTCCTCTTTTTCAAAGGAAAAATAGTCATTTCTCTTGTTGACCTTTATCACACAGGCCACCATGGTGCTGTTAGTCCTGTTAAAACAGTCTTTTTAGACAAAGATGATATGGGCTTTCTGTAATAGATTTTACCATAGTAGACAAACATTTCTATATTTTATGCCATTTCTAGTCTTGGTTGCCCGATTATTTAAAGACCCTTCTTTATTGACTGCTTGGTGTTAGAAGAAAAGAGTCTCTAATAATTATCATAGTAGGGAAAGTTGAAATTTTTTTTTTAGCTATCCCCAAATGGAACTTAAATCATCATGTAATATTTGAGAAAGGTATTTCCAAAGTTATCCCTGATTTCTCATAGGTGTCACAGAAAAAATGGATCTTCTAAAGAGATACAGAGAAGGCGGGCGTTGACCTTTCATATTAGCTTAGGGAGGGCATTCCCTGAACTATGGGCAGCACAGATGTAGAGATGTTTGTGAAAAAATCAGGCAGATGGATGTTGAAGGCTGTCATCACGGATAGACTGGAGCAATAGGAGGGTGTCACGAAGAATTGTGAAAGTGAGAGGAAGCAATTTTAACTTGATGTGGTGGAGAAAGGAGAGCTGGTGAAGGGAGAGGTAATATCAGAGTGAGGAAAGTTGGTGTCAAGGAGAGCAGACAAGAGGAGGTTACAGTAATCAAACATAACTGATAAGAGCCTCACCGAGTCTTTTAGCAGTGTGGACCATCAGAACAGATCAGACTTTGGAATGTTATGGAGGAGGAAGCAGTATGATTTGATAGTGTTCTGGATGTGTGGGGCAAAGGAGAGGGCGGAGGGTCAAAGTTGACCTCCAGATTATGGGACTGAGTGACTGGGAGGATGGCGGTGGTGTCAAAAGTGGCAGAGAAGGGCAAGAGTGGGGAAGGCCTGAGAGGAAAGTTAAGGAGTTAACATGGCCAAAATGTAAATTTAAACTAATAACAAGACATCTAAGAGATATCAGACTTGCAGAAATGCAGGTTTGTTCAAGGAGACAGATTAGGAGCAAAAAGGCAGCTTTGTGAGTCTTCGAAGGTCTAAAATGGTGCTAGAATCTGTGTGATTAGATTGTTGCCTGAAAAAGCGAAATATGATTGATCTTTCCTACCACTCTCTTTGCTGGACAAAATACTGCCACAACGTTGCCCGAATCTACTAGAGATGATCATACTCTAAGATCAGTACTTTTTGGAAGTCATTCAGGACCCTAATTTAAAAACAAAGCCAAATGCAAAACCTAATTATTAATCTGAAGATCTGTGATGATTTAACTGTTGGGTGTTTCCTGCCAATATCCTTACTGGATCAGTACAGTGCACTCTGCTCTCATTTGATTATAGTTATAGTATCAGTAACTGACAGGAGGAGGTATAAGTACAAAACACCTTATTTACACAGATTGGCTCTGCGCTCACATGAATTAAAGTCTTCACTTACAAAATGTTGTGTGTGTGTGTGTGGGGGGGGGAAATGTTGATTAAAATGTGGTGATTAGAATGCTAATCAGGATATAGTTTATTCCAGAACGCATGAACAGAGTCTAAAGTTATTCTTTATACCACAGTTTATTTGGGGATTAGGAATATTTTGCATCCATTCCCATCAAACAGTAAAAAGATGGAGCATAACATAGTTCAAGGTGCCAAATGGAACATTAATAAATAAATGTGAGCATCTGGCATATACATATTTTCTGATTGCTGCCTGAAATCCTATGCCATACATACAAAGGGCTGGGTTTGCAATAAAATACACAGGAAACACTGTTTGCAGTATTGTTGCAGCCTTATTGGTCCTGGGATATGGGAGGGACAATGTGGGTGAAGTAATATCTTTTTATTGGACCAATTTCTGCTGGTGAGACAAGCTTCCAAGCTACACAGAGCTTTTCAGCTCTGTGTAGCTTGAAAGCTTGTCTCTTTCACCAACAGAAGTTGATCCAATAAAAGATATTATTTGATCCACCTTGTACATTTTATAGAAAATACTGGCTTTTTTCACCCCATTAATTGAGTATAGTCTTTAAAAAATAGTCAGAAGTGAGCTTTGAACTTTTAAGCCTCATTAAAAATGTTTCTGTATATTCCTTGCCCATGTAATTGATAGAGTAAATTTAGAACTAGCACATAGGGATATTAGCAAGAATTATCCACTTGCATGAACTGTCATTTCCTACATGGTTTCCACTAACAGAGCACAGAGGAATGTGCCCCTTTCTCAGCCTCTAGACTGCTATGAGTATGTGTGACATGTAATTGAAGAGAAAAGGGTAGAAGTTTCAGAGCATAAATATGACTTCACAGGAGACAATATACCTGTACCAAGAAATTTTTTCTTTTCAGTAAAATCTAAAAGCAATATATATATAATAGCAGTCTGCCTGTATTTTTAATGTGCATTTAAATTAAACAGGAAAACATTTTGGGAGGGAAAATTACTGGTAATTTGATTCATAAGGAAAATCACAGAGTGTAACACAGTTCACAGAGTTTAAGGCCAGAAAGGGCTATTAGATTATCTATCTGATCTCCTGTGTATCACAAGCCATTAAACTTCACCAAGATACTTCTATATTAAGCCTAAAGTCTTTAGTTAGACCACATTTCAGTCTTTAGGAAGCCACAGGCAGAGAACAGGAGGGAGACCAAGCTGTCACCAGAGCCTGATGCCCACGCAATGGCAGGGAATTGATTAGGTGAGAGATAGCCAGATGATCCCAGAGGCAAACCACATCTTGTGCTTCAGACCTGGTAGAAAATTCCTTCTTGACCTCAAACCTGGTGATCAGTTAGACACCGAGCAAATGAGCAAGCACACCAGTCCAAGAAGGAAGGGGATGAACAGACGGACTCACAGATGACAGATTCCAAGGTCAGAAGGGACCACCTATTATATAAAATTAGAAGGATTAAGCAGATCAGGTAATACAGTAACTCCTCGCTTAACGTTGTAGTTATGTTCCTGAAAAATGCTATTTTAAGTGAAATGATGTTAAGTGAATCCAATATCCCTATAAGAATTAATGTAAATAGGGAGAGTTAGGTTCCAGGGAAATGTTTTTTGCCAGACAAAAGACATTATATACATATACAGCATAAGTTTTAAATAATTTTAAACAAACAATTTAATACTGTACTCACCAGTGATGATTGTGAAGTTTGGTTGAGGCGGGGGCATAGTGGAATCGGGAGCTTGCCCACTCCTCAGATAGAATGCCAGGCGGGCGGAGTGGGACAAGCCACCACGCTCCGACCCTGCTCCCCGGCAGGAGCACTGGTGGCCGGAGTGGGGCAAGCCAAACCACCTAATAACGGAACATTGTGTGACTTTAAACAAGTATGTTCTCCAATAGATCAGCAACCTGGTAACAAAACAGTGTTAACCAGGACAACTTTAAGTGAGGAGTTACTGTGTGATAATTGTCTATAAAATAAACACCCTTATTCTAAAAGAAATGTTCAGGTGCAATATAAAGATAGCATTGGGCTGCTGCCATCCTATTTTGTGCAATGATCCTATCAGATGGTATGAGCAATGAGATGTGTAGCTGAGCCAGTAGTTGGCTGAGAGGAATTTAGCAGTTTTGTTGCTGCAGAAAGTGGTGGTGGTCATTCGGCACTGAGTGAGTATTGAACCAGGGTGGTGCCTCAGGTGATAGAGGGCGCTGCAGAATTTGTTGGGCTACATTTACAGAGAGTCTGGGTGGGTGAAATTTACACATTCTTCCAGCCCCTCCACCAATTACACCAATGTAGACTCCCTTTAGGGCTTGTCTGAATGAACAGTTAGTGCACGGCATGCTGGGGTGTAAACAGTGAATCTGCATCCACGTGAATTAAAATTTCCCTAGTGCACATTGACCTATCCTGTGCATTAACTGTTCATCTCAGCAAGCCCTTGTTTAGCAGAGCTGGCTTGACAAGCAGCAGGGTGGGTGTGAGTATGCTGCACCCTTTGAAAGGGTGTACCAGTTCCACACTCACTCTGAAGGCACAGTCACTCCCAGAGTTCTCCCTGGGGCAGTGCAACTTCAGAGTCATCCCCAGCGCAGGTCAGTGGGGATCAAGCACAATCTAGCCCTATGACCTATAAGGTGTTTATATGGTATTCTGTTAGTACTTTAAATCACAGTCCTGCATCCGTGGCTTAACTGTTTTTTCCATGATAACACATTTGAACGTCTTGTACAATTTAAAGAGTCATAACTCAAGTACATGGAAAGGGTGAAGAGTGGCAGAAAGAAAAAAAAATGGAAGTGAGAGAGCACATTTGATTTCGCATACAAATGACATGTAATTTCCAATAAGTCAAAGGAAAATGATTGTCTTGCATTGAAGCCTAGCTGTTTTATTCCAAAATCATGTTTCTCAAAATTTCATTTCTTGGGCCAAGTATGGAAAATGTCATAGTGTACTTTTAAACTCGTATAACTAAGAGAAGATCATGTTAAATATAGCATGCATGGTTGTTTAGGAAAAACTATAATTTGTTACAGTGCAGGGGTTCAATTCTTCCCAGTATCTAGTTAGGCTAAAAAAAAAAAAAGAATATGATATTACTAATGTGCCAATGTATTATTTTGGTTAAGGTGTGTTAAGCAGTTAAGAACCATTTGAAAATAGTGCTGTCAAGTGATATTACTTTAGGTAGATAATGAAAGCATTTGTGGTTTGTAAAACACATGATCAATCAAAAGTACAATAGAACCTCGGAGTTACGAATACTGGAATTAAGAACTGACCGGTCAACTACACACCTCATTTGTAATGAGAAGTACGCAATCAGGCAGCAACAGAGAAAAAAACAACAGCCAAACAAACAAACAAATACAATACAGTACTTGTTAAATGTAAACTACAAAAACAAATAAAGCGAAAGTTTAAAAAAAAAAGATTTGACAAGGTAAGGAAACTGTGCTTGTTTCATTTGAATTAATATGGTTAAAAACAGCATTTTTTTCCGCACAGTAACGTTTTGTTCAGAATTATGAACACTTCAGAGTTATGAACAACCTCCATTCCTGAGGTGTTCTTAACTCTGAGGTTCTACTGTATTTGTATTAGAAAGTTCATTTCTGTAACTGTCCAAGTTGTTTGTAATGTAATAAATGACGGATGCTTTTTTGTTTTTTGCTTTTTTCCAGATGCTTTATTCCAAATGTCTATGCTGCCCTCTTCACTGCTGCTCTCGTACCATTAATGTGCCTGGTGGTGGTATTTGTGGTATTCATCCATGCCTACCAGGTGACTCCCCAGTGGAAAGCATATGATGATATTTTCAGAGGAAGAACCAATGCTGCAGGTAGGACACATGGGAGGATTCCACAAAGGCAAATAAAAACATTGAAGGCAATTCTAACTTAAAGTGGAATTCAATCTAGTGCAGAGTACCTGCATAGAAATCCAGATTCAGTTAAGTCCTTATGCACATGCATAAGTTTAGGCACATTAGTAGTCCCTTTGAAGTCAGTGGACTGTATTTCCATGATTAAAGTTATGCACATGCTTTGTATCTTGCTGAATTGGAGACAAAGGCCATTGCACTACTTAAACTTTTAATATGGTCTTGAGCAAAATATAGGATATTGTGTGGGGTGTCTGCACTAAAGCGAACATCATACTTCAGGAATAAGGAGTGGATCATGTTTATTTATGGTTTAGAGTTACTCCTTTTGTTTTGAAATTTCAGAGTATTAGTCCCAAGTAAATGAATAAAAGTTCTGTACATGAGAAACATGCTAGTTTTAAAAAAAAAATCTGTCTCAGGCACAGCAGGGATGGGTGTTGATTGGTCTTTCCTGTTAGAATGATTATTAATAAAATAGTGTTCACTAAACCAAGTTCTAATGTGCTGTACAGCAATTTAAGCCAATACTTTAATAACAGGGCACTGTGTGAATGACTTGTAAAAAGAACTGTTTTCTTTTCATAGTGTCTGGATCAAATTTAGCTATAGTGTAAAGAGGTGCAATTCCATTGGCCAAGGCTGAATTTAGCTATTAGGTTTTATAAACTCTCAAATGGTTCTTGAATCAGTTTTTATATGTAAAGAGAGTTTCATCTATCTACAGAAAAAATAAGTTGAATAAAAGAGAAGAAGTGAATCACTACCAAATTCATTTCACAAGTCCAGGATATGACATTATACAAATATATAAAAGATACCTTTGTTAGATTCCAGTACCAAAAGTTGCAGTGATATAGTTTTAAAATCTTAACTGACTAAATAACTATTTACTAATTAGACAAATATTATATGTATTGTATATGTGCCGGCATGTCACGGCATCCAGCTTTTAGAAATATATCTTCTGCAGTGCAAAAATAAAATATCAAGTATATGGAGTCTGGTAATTTCCTCAAAGTTGATTTGTCCTTCACTGGTAAAGTACCAGATTAGCTAACAGGAATATGTGTTTGTATAAGATTCAAATGACAAAACATAACAGTTTGTTTCATATGTACTTAGCATTATATAAACACAACAAGGAGTCTGGTGGCACCTTAAAGACTAACAGATTTATTTGGGCATAAGCTTTTGTGAGTAAAAACGTCATTTCTTCGGATGCATAGAGTGAAAGTTACAGATGCAAGCATTATATACTGACACATGGAGAGCAGGGAGTTACTTCGCAAGTGGAGAACCAGTGTTGACAGGGCCAATTCAATCAGGGTGGATGTAGTCCACTCTCAATAATAGATGAGGAGGTGTCAATTCCAGGAGAAAGAACAGGAGTACTTGTGGCACCTTAGAGACTAACAAATTTATTAGAGCATAAGCTTTCGTGGATTACAGCCCACTTCTTCGAATGCATATAGAGTGAAACATATATTGAGGAGATATATATACACACATACAGAGAGCATGAACAGGTGGGAGTTGTCTTACCAACTCTGAGAGGCCAATTAAGTAAGAGAAAAAAACTTTTGAAGTGATAATCAAGCTAGCCCAGTACAGACAGTTAGATAAGAAGTGTGAGAATACTTACAAGGGGAGATAGATTCAATGTTTGTAATGGCTCAACCATTCCCAGTCCTTATTCAATCCTGAGTTGATTGTATCTAGTTTGCATATCAATTCCAGCTCAGCAGTCTCTCGTTGGAGTCTGTTTTTGAAGTTTTTCTGTTGTAAAATAGCCACCCGCAGGTCTGTCATAGAATGACCAGACAGGTTAAAGTGTTCTCCCACTGGTTTTTGAGTATTATGATTCCTGATGTCAGATTTGTGTCCATTAATTCTTTTGCGTAGAGACTGTCCGGTTTGGCCAATGTACATGGCAGAGGGGCATTGCTGGCACATGATGGCATATATCACATTGGTAGATGTGCAGGTGAACGAGCCCCTGATGGTATGGCTGATGGGTACCCGCATGGCCCCACAGTATGCCAACATTTTTATGGCTGACTTAGAACAACGCTTCCTTAGCTCTCGTCCCCTAACGCCCCTACTCTACTTGCGCTACATTGATGACATCTTCATCATCTGGACCCATGGAAAAGAAGCTCTTGAGGAATTCCACCATGATTTCAATAATTTCCATCCCACCATCAACCTCAGCCTAGATCAATCCACACAAGCGGTCCATTTCCTGGACACTACTGTGCTAATAAGCGACGGTCACATAAATACCACCCTATACCGGAAACCTACTGACCGCTACACTTACCTACATGCCTCCAGCTTCCATCCAGGACACACCACACGATCCATTGTCTACAGCCAAGCTCTAAGATATAACCGCATTTGCTCCAATCCCTCAGATAGAGACAAGCATCTACAATATCTCTATCAAGCATTCTTAAAACTACAATACCCACCTGCCATGTACATTGGCCAAACCGGACAGTCTCTCTGCAAAAGAATTAATGGACACAAATCTGACATCAGGAATCATAATACTCAAAAACCAGTGTTCTCCCACTAGATACAGACTAACACGGCTACCCCCTGATACTTAGCATTATATGGCTTGTTTGCACTTTGTTCTCTACTTACCCTCCAGAGATAGAAAAGGCAATGCCTGCAGCCTACCTAAAAGTCGCACAGCACACTGTGTGACAAAGAATGATTCCTTTGTTCAATAGGGTTACCATATCTAACAAATAAAAAAAGAGGACCCTCCACGGGCCCTAGCCCTGCCCATTTCCCCACCCCCACCCCGCCCCAACTCCACCCCTTCCCCGCCCTAACTCCGCCCCCTCCTCCCTCCTACTCCCAGCCACGCGGAAAGGGCTGCCCGAGCGCTACTGGCTTCACAGTTTGCCGGGCAGCCCCCAGACCCTGCGCCCCCGGCCGGCGCTTCCCCAGCGCAGCTGGAGCCCGGGAGGGGAAGCGCCCAGCCGGGGGCGCAGGGTCTGGAGGCTGCCCGGCAAACCGTGAAGTCGGTAGCGCTTGGGCTTCGGGCAGCCCCCTTGCCTCCGGACCCTGCGCCCCCAGCCGGGCACTTCCCCTCCCGGGCTCCGGCGGTGCAGGGTCCGGAGGTATGGGAGCTGCCCAAAGCCCGTAGCGCTCGGCTCTTAAACAGAGCCGAAGAGTCGGGGAGGAGCAGAGCCGCCGCGGCCGGAGACTCTGCTCCTCCCCTGACTCTTCGGCTCTGTTTAAGAGCCGAGCTGCCCCAGCGCTACCGGCTTCAGGCAGTCCCCATGCCTCCGGACCCTTAAACAGAGCCGAAGAGTCAGGGGAGGAGCAGAGCCGCCGCGGGAGGGGAAGTCCTAGCCGGCATTTTCCTGGACATGTTCGGCTTTTTGGCAATTCCCCCCAGACGGGGGTTTGAGTGCCAAAAAGCCGGACATGTCCGGGAAAAAGAAGACGTATGGTAACCCTATTGTTCAATGGTGATTAATACTGTAAGTTCAGTTACAAGGAATCCTTTTTCATATTTCAAAGATATTTTGATCCACCATCTTACTCTTTAATGGGTTGTGTATGAAGATGTTTGGTGAATCTCCTGTACATGAAAGCCCTGGATGCTTACGTCTTTTGTCTAATTAGAAAGCAAAGTACAACACATTCACAAGCAATGCATGCTTCCCTACTCTGACCAGCTAATGTATCTCAATGTAGGTCAAAACGGGAAGTTCACCCTCTAAATCCACTTCATCATTAATCTTTCAACTAGCATCCTTTTGCCAGTCTCAGTAATGATAGATTTTGTGATGTGGACACTAATTCTCTAGGAAGTGGGCAGAGATCCCCAGTTTTCACACAGGCCTCTCACTGAACTGTCAGGTGTAATGACATTTAGGTCCAGACCTGCAATAAAATCTGTGCAGACACAAAGATTAACCTTGCAGAGCGTATTGCGGGATTGGGGCCTTTGTCACTGTGTACTGAGCCTGGATTCAGCTCTGCTGCTTTGAGATGAAAGTCTGTTCATTAATCTTTTTCTATCTGTTCTTGTGAATTTTAATTTTTTATTTGTAATATTAGAATTACTAATCTGTTGCATTTTGAAATGAGGTGTAAAACATTTGATTCATTCATGTAAGATGGGAAAATCAGATCAATGCAAATATGTAAAATTCACTGGCCTACTTAACTACTAGATAACTTTCAATCCTGTTTGCATAGAACTAATGGATTCAATCCTATCCAATGTCTAGGTGTCATTAAGGAAAGACAATACGTAGGCAATAACATACATAAAGTCAACAAGGAGGATGCAGAAAATATTAACAGTAACCATGCCTGGGTGAATCAAAAGCATGAACTAGTAGATATGAACAAAGGCTTAGTTAACTTAGTATGGGTTGTCAGGGCTTTGTTGTAAGCCAGTACAAAAGCAGAGTGGAAAGGGCATTGTGAGGTGTCTGGAGAAAATGAAGTTGTGAAGAAAGCACAATGAAATGTCAATAAGAGCTTTTTTATCAGGAGAAGAGGGGTGAACATTCCAGTAGTCATATATCATCAAGGGAAATTGGACTTTAATTATCTTAGGACTTCTGCAAGCAGATCCATTCCCCAAGGAAAATATTACACGCAAGTTGCTTTCTGGTATGGTTGGCAGTATTTTTAGCTTTTACAAGGGTAATATCTAATTATTAGTATATTCAGAATGTAAGTTTCTCGAGATAGGGGGCCTGTCATCTCACTTGCCTGTGAAACGCACTGAACATATACAGCACCATATACATAATAAATAATAGTCTTTTTGACTGTCTTGTCAAATATTTCTTTACTGTCACATGAGAAGTGGCTAGGTCACTGAACCGTCTCATGGGAATATATACTGTGTTTTAAGGCTTACTATACTTTTATTTAAAGTATGGTTTCCCACTATATTTTATTTTACATTTGCATAATCAAAAATTGAATTAAGGAATTGATTATTTGGCCTATAAGGTGGATAGAAAGCTGGCTAGATCATCAGGCTCAATGGGTAGTGATCAATGGCTCCATGTCTAGGTGGCAGCTGGTATCAAGTGGAGTGCCCCAAGGGGTCGGTCCTGGGGCTGGTTTTGTTCAATATCTTCATTAATGATCTGGAGGATGCCGTGGATTGCACCCTCAGCAAGCTTGCAGATGACACTAAACTGGGAGGAGTGGTAGATATGCTGGAGGGTAGGGATCGGATACAGAGGGACCTAGACAAATTAGAGGATTGGGCCAAAAGAAATCTGATGAGGTCCAACAAGGACAAGTGCAGAGTCCTGCACTTAGGACGGAAGAATCCCATGCATTGCTACAGACCAGGGACCGAGTGGCTAGGCAGCAGTTCTGCAGTAAAGGACTTAGGGGTTACAGTGGACGAGAAGCTGGATATGAGTCAACAGTGTGCCATTGTTGCCAAGAAGGTTAACGGCATTTTGGGCTGTATAAGTAGGAGCATTGCCAGCAGATCGAGGGACGTGATCATTCCCCTCTATTCGGCATAGGTGAGGCCTCATCTGGAGTACTATGTTCAGTTTGGGGCTCCACACTACAAGGAAGATGTGGAAAAATTGGAAAGAGTCCAGCGGAGGGCAACGAAAATGATTAGGGGGCTGGGGCACATGACTTATGAGGAGAGGCTAAGGGAACTGGGCTTATTTAGTCTGCAGAAGAGAAGAATGAGGGGGGATTTGATAGCTGCTTTCAACTACCTGAAGGCGGTTCCAAAGAGGATGGATCTAGATTGTTCTCAGTGGTAGCAGATGACAGAACAAGGAGTAATGGTCTCAAATTGCAGTTGGGGAGGTTTAGGTTGGATATTAGGAAAAACTTTTTAACTAGGAGGGTGGTGAAGCACTGGAATGAGTTACTTAGGGAGGTGGTGGAATCTCCTTCCTTAAAGGTTTTTAAGGTCAGGCTTGACAAAGCCCTGGCTGGGATGATTTAGTTGGGGATTGGTCCTGCTTTGAGCAGGGGGTTGGACTAGATAACCTCCTGAGGTCCCTTCCAACTCTGATATTCTGTGATTCTATGAAGAGAACTGTCTGATGTCTCTAGGTAGTCCTCTCTATGAAGAGGGTATAAAGTGGTGCGAGTGACATCATGATCATGTTTAAAGGATCGAACTGTGCAAATATAGAAGAAAAGTATTTGCAAATATACTAGGATATAAAACCTGATGATTCAGTTTGCTGGTATTTGTGAACTCTTTCTTTTCATGTTGATTCCAGTGAGCAAAGAATGTTTGCAGAAAGCATACAAATTCTCATTTATATATGCATTTGCACACAAATATTCATACAAATATACACTCGCAGAAGTGTTTATGTGGTCATCATGAAAGCTGTTTGGGAATCATCCAGTTAGAAAGTTGTAAAAATAACATGCAATATAGACTAATTACCAATGTGAATAGTGAAAAACGAATATTCACAGAAATCGTTTCACAAACAATCCAGAGGCTAAATATTTTTCACACAATTTGCTGAATTATTTATTTGTTTTGAGAGCACTTCTTGTCTAACTTTTGCCTTATCTACTCTTTTTGGATCTTAGTGTAGTTTATGGGAAAAGCTCAGACAAATTCTACTTTATTCTTTAAACGACAGTGGGTTTATCTCCTAAAGTGCTGGATTCTATGATCTTTTCTTGAACAGAACTTTCATCAACTTCAATAGGAGTTTTGCTGAATGAAGTCAGAACGGCACAATTTGTCCCAAAATACCATTTACACCACTGGAAACTTTCAAAATAATCAGAGCTCTAGGTGGGTAACCTAAGCTTGAAATGTGAGTCCAAAAAAGTGTCTTTTCCCAGAGATTTGGAAGCATAACTTTTAAAGCAGCTTTAGCTTGTACAACTTTCTCTTTCACAGCAAATCAGCCCATGTCTCCCTGAAAGGGCAAAATTCTCCCCTTGGATATGAATGGAAGTATTGTACTTCACTATCGGTGTGGATAGATTATTATCAATGCCGAAAGGGGTTCCCACATGTTCTGGGTAGTGAGCACAGAATAGCAACATTGGATATTATCATATGGATCTCAGAGGAAAATTTCACCCTAAGCCAGCTTGAGGGATGACATATTTTCACATGAATGAATTCCTTAGGCAGTTAGAAATAGGAATAGTTCTTTAGGCTATTTCTCAACTGTGATAGGAAATAAACAGATTGTTTTCAAATTAAACATTCAGGCTTTTATCTTTCCATTTATTTTTCTTCAATGTCTATTTTTACTGTAGACTGTATAAACAAATTCTGCAATCTTTGGGCATGTTTGAGTTCTCCTACATCCTTGTGCCAGCATCACAGGTCACCAAAGCAAGGCAAGACATGGTTTCACACTCCTATTTCACTGATTTTGGGGGCATTTCTTTTTTCAAAGGCGCAAAGCAACATGTAGAGATCATTGCTCTCTTCCGACCCTATGCTTTTTCTAGGGGGCAAAGGAGGGCTGGAATTGATTGTCCTCCTCTACTTTCCAACTGAAGACATGAACACTAAGCTGCATCGCTGCATGATAGCATCTACATTGCCATATGTTGTATCACATTGCATTGGAGGTAGCTGGCACCAGGTCAAGGAGACAGAGGGGCACAGGAGAGTCAAATTTTTATTATTTTGGGAAAGAATGAATGTCTGACCTAGTCATGAAAAGGAGAATGCTATGAAGGAAAAGACTAGTTTACAAGAATGTATTTTTATCTAAGCAAATCAGAACTTTACGAAGATGTAAATTTGGTTTGCCTAGAAAGGAGATTTAAAGTTTGGACTGATTCAGATTATTTTCAAACCAGTTTGCCCAGCCCTACTGCAAACATGTTCTGTTGAGTATGAGAATTTTTATATATACAGAGCATCTCAGTAATCATCTCCGACAGGAACCAAATGGAAAGTGTACAGTGGTAAACACCCCTCAGGAGAATTAATATTGAGGTTTAGAGAGTGTGATCCTGCTGACATTGAAGTCATATGGCATGGGAACAGAACTGAGTCCATAATTAGGATATACTAGCTATAGGGAAACTGAAACTGGACATGATTACAAATTTAACATTCTCTTTCCACAAATATTCCGCAATACCTTTATTTCCTTGTTTTTCTGTGACAATTCCTGCCAACAAACTTGTTTTCAAGAATATTTGTGGAAAGTGAACACAAAGATGGTATGAGCACAGTTGAAGCTCATTCATTTGAATTTCTACTATCAGAAAATGTTTTTCAGTATTCACCCAGCTCTATATATTCACTTTAAACATACAGCTCTTCATGGCTTGCTAAGCAAGAGTCTTTGCAGTTTTTACTGAACTTAGGTCTCCAGTTAGACAATGAAATTCACAGTGCATGAATATCACCGTCCCTCCAGACCAGCTAGGAATAGAGTATCTGAAAATTTAATCCAGATTCTGCAGTGGGTCTTCAACTCTAGCCGAGAACAATTAAGAGAAATTAGAATCTCACTGCCAGTTCAACAACTTAAAGGGGGGAAAGCACAACAAGCAATATTTTTAATCATTCTTTTTATTGACTTTTCCATTTTTATAAAAACTGTAAACACTCCAGGCACAAGAAAAATAGGCAACATAATAGCAAAAATACAAACATTTAGGAGTGCTTGTGAGTGTGCACCTAATTCTTTTTTATTTGTTTTTCATAACAGAATATTCCTTATGTTCCACAAGCAAAAAAAAAAAGCATATTCTGCATAAAAAGGCACATACACCATTTCCAGTTTATTAATTCTTAATTTAATTCACATTTTTCCTTCTATTCTGGCTCAACCTTGGTGTAAGTGTCCCAAAGGGTCTTGATCCTTTTGACAGTTCTTCTTTGTGATGAATCAGATTTAAATAATAAATTCAGGAAACAGTTATCAGATACAGTTAGGCTATTTTTGTTGCACAAACAACAAAGGAACTTCTAAATATAATATATTGTGTTTACAAACAGAAGCAAAGGAAAATTGGCCATTAACATTCTAGCAACCAGCAGTTTCAAAATCAAGGGTACTATGTTTACCAAATTCATTGTATTTTATATATTGTTTTTTCTGATGTAGGAGCTGAATTTATCAGCAGGGCTTTCCCTCAATACCCTTGAGACAGATTAGTATATGTTTCTATATGTCTTCTATTTGCTGAATGGGCATATTAATTGTTAAACTGTACTAAGCCTTCACTTTGGCACTATAGCCTCCATCTTGGGATGACACACTTGGGAGGTGTCAGGGGGAATCCTTGCATGTGGGAGGGCTAATAATGGAGAGCAATCAAGAGCTGTCAGCCTGAATGGTCTTCCATTCAAATGGAAGCACCCAAGAAAATGAGCTTGCTGCAGCCTAGGGGGAACCAGTTTTCCCAATGTGCACTTCAGGTGGGCTGGAGCTAAGCAACAAATCAACTGGTAATAAACTTGAAGCCATGCAGTGGGGCTCACCTAACAAACTTCATAAAAGGGAGACTCAAGGTGGACAGACCAAAACCAGAAAGAGGAGTGAGGGCGCAGAAGAATCCTGGACTCCCTGGAAGACTCTAAGACACAAAAAACTCTGAGGAGGGATGTGGAAAATGAGACAAGTGCTTATCTTTCCATAGATCTGTGTCTCTCTCTTGTTCATTGTCTTTCAGTAACGTGAGATTGGTTTAAAGGTGCCTTTGCAAAGTCTCTGGGTTACTTGCTATAACTGTCATGAAGTCCCCAAAGGGTGAAATTTGAATCCAGAGTGCCCATGAGGTTGGAGCTATGGAGAGGGCATACAAAAGTTACTGGGGAGACTTAAGAGATCCATATTTGTCTTGGGGGCCTAAGGCAGCTGAGCTGCAGGGCCCCACATTCCAGAAAGGGGTTCCAGCATTAGAGTC
The DNA here is from genome assembly GCF_011386835.1 of Chrysemys picta bellii. NCBI lineage: Eukaryota > Metazoa > Chordata > Testudines > Emydidae > Chrysemys > Chrysemys picta. Next base: position 56,966,151 of record NC_088796.1, read on the forward strand.
TGTATCCCAGGAGTGTGCCTGAAAGGCTGGCTATAGAGTCAGTGTCTGGATGCTGCTCAGACTCAGTAAGCTTAAGAGCACATGGGATCCAAGGTTTTGGGTCCAGAAGCCTGGTGACTGTCTGCAAAGGGGGAGCTCAGCTGAGTCTGTAACAACACTTTTATTATCCAATTTTACTATTACAGCATAATCTCCTAAAAATCACCAGCCCAACAAGGCAATTGTTTCCTGTTTGTGTCTTTTGCCACTTTTCATCTGCATTATGGTAATTTTATACTTTTATAGGTTTTCCTGCTGCTTTGCCTGAAGTTGCAACTTATTCAAAACTCTTCTGGTTGATTGCTCATGATAATGTGAATGGCTGATCACACTACTTCTAGACAGAGGTTGCTCTGTTGGCGTTCTGTGAAGCAGTGGGATGTTTTTCTAATAATCTATTCACATAGATTACTTCTTATGATGATACTCTGAATCATTTTTATAATCTTCTGTTCCCATAACTTGAATCTTACCCTACAAATGGACTTCAGGCTATGTTCAGGGCCGGCTCTGGCTTTTTGGCCGCCCCAAGCAAAAAAAAAACGGGGCGGCCAGAACGGCTAGCGGGGGGGGGGGGGAGAGGAGGAGGGAGCAGGTGGGAGAGAGAGAGAAGGGGGCGGCCAGGGCTACAGCGGGGCGCTGCCACGTGGCCCCTCCCGCCGTGGTCGTCAGGGAGGGAAGGACGAGGACTGCCCTGCCGGGCTTGCTGCAGGGCGCTCCCGTCCTCTGCGCCGCCGCCCCCTACAGGGCGGCTGGAGCAGAACAAACAAACAAACAAAAAGCGGCCGTGCCGCCCTAGGATTGGGCGGAATGACACCTCGTTCAAATTGCCGCCCAAAGCACCAGCTTGCTCGGCTGGTGCCTGGAGCCGGCCCTGGCTATGTTAATTATTGTTATTATGAATTCATTTTTAGAGAAGAGCTCCTGGTTCCCTAAACTCTTAGTCTGGGAATGTGCTTCTCTTTAATGTTCATTGCTTACCTTCATATTCACTAGTTTTAACAACTGCAAAGTGTGGGGCATTCATGTAAATGGCATTTTTGAAGATGGGATTAATTAATGTACACTCCACACAGTATTTCATGTGTTGTAGATTCAAATTGTGCAAACAAGTACCCAGTACTTCAGTTCTCCCTTACAAAGTCGGTTATGACTGGCAATGTCAAACATCATATTGTAGTAAATATATTGCTTACAAGGCTAACACAGATTAAATGTGTAGACAAAACTGCACGATGTTAAAGTGAATTGGGAATTACGGATTCACTTTAACTCCGACTTGCCAACATGTGACACAAGTCATCAAAACTTGTGACAAGGACCAAAATGGGGAACACTGGTTTGCTCCTCCTACTTTGCTCACCCTTTGTTTGCTCCCTTTGTTCCCTCTTCAGTTTTCTTCTGTTGTTTACTTTTCCTCTTCTCCCCATATTTGCTCTTATCTTTGCTTTCTCCCTGTTTTTGCCCTCTCATTTACAGACCTTTCAATTGCTTTGGAATGTACAGAGGCAGCAGCTCCTTGCTTTGCCAGGAAGAAAGTGGTGGTGTTGGCAGCAGGCCCTCACAACTCCTCCCTGTGCCTGTCAGTGCCCGTGTATGGTGAGGTGTCACCACACACATGCAAGGAGTCTGCCACATGCAGGCACTCTCCCTCCTTCCTCCATTCTACCCTCCTGGCAGGCACTGCTCTATCTGTTGCCCAGAACATCGCAGATGCAGTACCCCACCTCAGGGAGTGAGAAGCAGGGCCGGCTCCAGGCACCAGCGGAGGAAGCATGTGCCTGGGGCGGCACATGCTAAGGGGCGGCATTCCGTCCATTTTTGGGGCAGCACAGTCCGGGCGTTTTTTTTTTTTTTTGCGTGGGGCGGCAAAAATGGTAGAGCCAACCCTGGTGAGAAGTGGCACTAAAACATGAAATACCATGTAACACAATACAGTTGAGAGGTCTGGTGACTCATTAGGTAATGGTTATGCCTCAATACTGCATATTTCAGCATTTCTTTATGGGAATCAGAGAGCTTTTCAGAATGCAGGAGTGTCATGATCTGGTCTGAATCTCACAGTTAAAGCCATTCAACCACATTGGACATGATGTGACTCTTTCCCTAAGTCATACCCAGTAGTATATGTAAAAACTGGACAAAAATTTAATCCAAAGGTTGGGACAATAATGATTTGAGAGCAGGGAATTCCATAATTAAGACAATGAGCAAAAGACCTGTAACTATGGAAAAGAAATGGATCTCACAGAAACAGTCGTGCCCAATCAGGGTGGTAATATATATTTTCAGGAAATGGATGGCCTGACAGTAACTTAAATTAAACCCTCCACCTACTAAAGTGCTAAACAATGGATGATATGTAGTTTTGCCATGGGTAGGGACCAAATATAGTTCAAGTTACAGTATATAACGCACACCAAAGCTGTGTTGCAACATGTCCCACCCACACTGTACTGCCACTGACTTTACTGTTCCACCACAGCTTTCTATTCTGTATTACTTGTGGTTTATTGAGGGAATATGTAGGTGGGTGCTTGCTCTTTATTTGATCCTGGTTTGGTTTTAGACTTAAATGAGCGTAAGAGAAAACACATTTGTCTGAAAGCACCATTTTTTTTCCATAAAGAAACCACAGACATTTAGAGTCTCTTCAACTCCAAGCTCTGTTGAATTCAGACCTATTTATTGATACTCTCTTTTCTTACCCTGTACCTATTTTTGCAAACTATTTAAAACCAGGTATTTTACAGTTGCTTAGCAGGTTTATTTGTCCTAGTTTTTGAGGCATTGTTTGATCAAAATATACCCAGTTGTCAGAACGAAATGTCAATGAGGTGAGCTCAGACAGCTTTTGAACGATAAAGACTGGCTGAGCTTCAGCAGTCTATTACTCGGCTATGATCTCCTTATTGACCATACGGCTGCATAATAAAGCCGAGGCTGTTCTTATAACAACATTGGGCACACAGCAAGCCAGAGACGCTCTTTGTATCTTTTTTAAATTGACACGTACAGATCCCAAAGCTTGTGATTATATTTATTATAGAGTTATAGTTCACCATCTCAGATGATGTCTATGAGATCTTGTTAGATTTACTGGGCTTGATTCTGATTTTACTTGGACTGGTCTTACATTGGTTTAATTCAGTTGAGTTCAGTGTTGTTCTTGATATGTGCTGGTGGGAAAGTGACATTAGAATCAGGCTCCCCATACTTCAAAAGTAGTTTAGATTGAGATAGATAGTTTATCAATCCATTTTCTTCATCTTTTACTCTTAAGATGTGTTAAGTCTTTATGGATTTCAGATTTTTTTTTTTTTTGGCTAAAATTACTTAAAGCTAATATTGCACATGCAAAAATCTGGCTTGCACGTGGAGAAATGCTGCTTTTGGCATGCTCTGCAGATTCATTTTGTTCCATCAGCACTCGAGTTTTCCAGTGGTAAAGTTACATTGCAAAAGAAAATAAAAATCTACTATAAGAAAGAAGTTGTTTGAACTTACTTTGAATTTGTTTTTGCACTGCTAACTTCTTAGGCCCAACTATGGGTTTTAGAATGTGTGTACATTACTGCTCTTTGTCTTTACTACATTGCATTAATTCCATTTTACGTGGTACTGTGAGCTAAGTTAATTAAAGGAATACAAAGATACTGTAAATGATTGTGAAATTTAGACAAGAAATGGCATTTCTATTCATTAACATTTGAACACAGATAAATTAATAGTTGTACTGGTAACTGCTGAATTTCCGTATTTATAGAAAAGTGTTAAGTTAGATAATAGCACAATTCCTTACTTTATGTTTAAAAATAAAAATGTGGTAATTCTCACAAAAGAATTAGTTGTTTATGTACTCTCAGATATTAGCAAATAGAACTGCCAATTATATCCTATCTTTTCAAAAATATGAAAAGCAAATATCTAATCAGTGTTTGTCAGATCTGGTTCAGTGATGCATACAACGTAGTGTGAAAAGAAATACTTAACACTTATAGTAAGAAATAGAGCACTGCATAATACTTAGTGCTTTAAAGTGTTCTACATCTTAAAACACTTGAATGCATTATGAAGTCAATAGGAGTAAAAATTACAGACACTGTAATGGCATGGATATTCCCATTCTTCGAGTAGTGTCTCTGTGGGTGCTCCACTGTAGGTGCTCCACTGTAGTGTCATATGGGTGCTCCACCATAGTTCCTTCTCTGTGGGTGCTCCCCTGTAAGTGTGTCTGCATCCCTGTGCTGTTGATCGGAGAATTTTGTTAGCAGTGTCCATTTGACCCAGACATATGTTGCACCCCACGTGTGCTCTGCCAGGAGTTCCCTTTCTAGCTCTGAAGTAGAGGGGAGGAAGGGGAGTTGTGGAGCACCCACAGAGAGACATATCTCGAAGAACCATAGTTACCGCACAAGGTGAGTAACTTCTTCTTTCCACGTCTGCTAGTACCCTAAAACATTTGCAGATTCATTTTCTGTGCAAATTTGCTGCATGCTTTCCTCTCTGGGGTTGGTTCTGTGGGAGTAAAACTGGATAGAGCCTGCAGACAGCTGATCATAAGACCCTGAAGCATCAATGGAAAAAATCATGACCAAACCTAAAGCATCTCAGGACAACCTTGCATGCTGGTTTCTCTTAAACAAAATGTACTGTGCTAAGGCCTGCTCCAAAGCCCATTGAAGATAATGGGAATCTTTCCATTTACCTCAATGGGCTTTGGATCAGGTCCTTGGTATGGAAGAGCTGTGATGAGAGCAATGTGTTGCATAGTCACATTTCCCTTCTTCAGTTAGCAGTATTGTGTTCCTCTCCATCCAGCAGTGGGGAGCACAGGGACCTATCTTATCCTCACAATACCGCTCTGAGAGAAATAGACATTATTAGCTTCATTTTGCAGATGGTCAAACAGAGTAAGAGATGATTGATGTCTTGTCCTTGGCCATAGAGGAGAAAGTCAATACCTGGACCAGGATTAGAATTGAGTTTTCTGGCTCCCAGCTCAGTGCTCAGGCCGTAGGACTCTATTGGCTGAAGTGGCTTTGTTGTGGCATCTTCCACTCATAAGGAATGTATCCTGTTAACTGTTCTGGAGGGCTACATGTTCCTTTATTTTAATGCTTTAGCTTTTCACCTCAGGAGTCCTAAATTTCCATTTGTCATACACAGTGTAGATTTTCATCTGCAGCACAAAACCATGACATAATCTGGTCAGGAAAGGTACAGCAGGTGCTTTGAAAATCATTATTGAGGTATCATGAATGTCAAACAATGCCGTGTCCATGTTGAAATCAATATCAAAGTTCTCATAGAGCAGGATCAGGTCTTATGTGGGGAAACCTGCAAAGTACAGTACCTGCTCACGCTGTGCTTTTTTCTAAGTAGTTCCCCCCACGGTGAAAGTTTAAACATTCCTTTAACAAAAGTAATTGCCAAAATAATAATGAAGTCCCTGAAGTAATTATTCCCTGCCTTGCTGGAAGATAGTCAGGCAACCAATGCCATGGCTATGTTCGTGTGACTTTTTTCTTGCAACACAATAGGAAACATAGGCAAGAAAGGCTGTACATGCTCCTGTGTAGTCTCATTTACCTTGTTTAATCCCCCTCTCTTGTCTGTCAAATTTGCTGACATAGCATTAATTACAGGGAGAAGGGGCAATGCTTTGCAGAACACCTCTGCAACGTGAAATTTACAAAACTGGGCAAATAAGGACTTTGAAATCTGTCATGAGAACTGTCAACAGTAGAAGCCAATCCAGAGTCACATGACTTTAAGAAAATAATTTTATTTATTTATGCTGTATTCTGCTTCCCCTTTTTGTGAACTTTGCACTGTATTTCCATATCATTTCCTCAACATACTTAGATCCTGTGGACTACAAATACAATAAGAGATATGAAATACATCTGGATATAAGACAATCTAGGAAGACAAACATGTATAAAATATATCTGGATATTAGGCAATCCAGAAAGACGTGTATAGTTTAAGTTTTTGAAAACAGATCTCTTTATATCGTCTGGGTTTTGTGCTTAGGTGAGATTCTGCAAGCACTTTTGCACGTGAGTAAACTCAACATGCAAATACTACCTTTGAAGACAATGGGAATAGTTAAATAAAGTTACTTATATGCTCATGTCTTTACAGGACCATACTCTTGTTTAACTTGCAGCATAAGTAACAACAAATCAGTGACAAAGCAATATTCTCAGTTTAAAATGTCAGAGTCATAAAGGATTTTAGTATTGTTTATATTTAGGATTCCCTCCCCCCCATTCTAGGAAGTAAATCTTCCTTATTTTTCCTCCAAACTTCCAGGATTTATCAAGAACTCCTCCACTTAGTTTACATATTTACCAAGGCCACGTGTACACTTCCCCACCCATAAAGCAAGAGTCCTTATTTATCTCATTTAATTGGATTGTCTCCCACTGAACCTCGTCCCCACCAATTGTGCATCTTCACAAACAGCTTTCAAATCTGTTTGATAAATCAGCCAGCAGGTGGTGCTCTAAGTGAGGGACAGGACATATCTATACCCCTACCATCCCCCGCTGCCCCCACCACAATACAAAGAGTGGGCAATCTCAGAAATGCGCCTGGTCATCACTGGAGCATGAACTCCAATGTTAGTCCTTTAAAGCAAGATATTCAGGTGCACAAAGGGTAGTGAGAGAGATCTGAAAACTAAAGCTTCTTTATACATGGGTAATGCTGAAAGTATTTTTTACAAGGCATAACAACTGAAAGACTATGTTTATGGTTTCCAGAGATCCCACTGGTCTTATATCTGTTTGCCCTGATTTCCATTACATGGCTTTGGGGAGGACTTCACATGGCTTACAGGCACCTTTGGATGTTAGTCTTCTTTGTTATCTTCAACAGCCTGCAGGTAAGAGCTTTTCCTTGCTGTCCAATTACGGAGAATGGGAAAGCCTCAATTATGCATAACATCTGACATTTCAAGTTGTAAGAGTTGTGTAGAAACCAGAAGCAATAGAAGGTTCAGTAGGTTACCACTATGCAATGGTCACTAGAAATGTGGTTATTTTTAGAATTAGTATATTAGATGCATATTCAAATAATAGGTATGTTATTCCAAAACAACAGCAACAATAATAATTACACAGAAATTCATCTCACAATCAATACACTGGTGAGAAAACAGCACCTGTTCTGTACACAATATAATCCTGTGGCAATAAGTCTAACAAAGTAATGTAGGCAATTGCAAAAATAAAATGGGAAGAATTTCATTTAAAACTATGGTAAGTATCAAATAGAAAAGGTTTAAAATGATATGCAACAAGACACTAGTATTTAAATTGAAACCTGTCCCATGCTATGTGTACACAGATAAAATAAGATCTTTTCAGTGGAAAGATCAATATAGACTAGAAGTTGTTTGAATTACAAAAACCACACACAAAAAAAGATATGAGATATACTAGTACTCTCATCTTGATACATAGTGCTACACTGTTAATGCTACCAGTGGCCCTGATCCTACAAACACTTATGCACATGTGTACCCTTCACACCTATCAATAGTTCCATTGAACTCAGTGTTACTCATGTGAGTAAGTGTTGCAGAATTGAGACTCAAGATTGAGAAAATGCCTGTAATTCTTAAAAACAACAAAATGTTGAGAAATAAAGAAGAATTCTATTCTATTCTGTATAGATTGTTATATTGTACTCATCACTGTAGTGTCTGAGAGCTTTCTAGTAGTGTGCTAAGCAATATGATAAACATCTGTCACATTATGAATATAGATTCAAAATCTTTGAACTTCATAGTATGTGAATTCATGAAAATAGTCTGATTTCACAAACTGATTCTTTTGAGAATTTCCCCCCCAAATACCATATTCTTTTAAAAAATGGACCTTTCCTTAAGCAAGACACTAAACTCATTATAGAGATCCCAAAGAATGATGTCGTGCCAGTAAGTTTCACTTGCATCAGCACAGAAGTGTCCATGTATGGCTGGTGAAACACACTCACTTCACTGCATGTGGATATTTCACAAAGGTGGACATGATTACTCTGTAAGCATCTTTGAGAAAAGGTCATTCATGTTCAAAACATTGACGCTTCTATATGACTGCCAGAAAATACTCTAAATTAATCTGCTTTACGTAACCTAAAATATGTTATTGAAGAGTTTTTTTGAAACTTTTAAAGGAGGGGAAATATATTTTTGTCATTAATTTTTCAAAGATCAAGACACTCACTCATATAAAAACTACAATACATGACACAAAATATTGAAAAGCATACAAGCAATACCAGAAATCTACCCACATGAAGCCTACAAGATCCTTACAGGACTTGTTACATTGTAGCTGCAATAAGATCTTGAAACCATGTGGAAAAGGTGGATACAAAAGCATGACTAAGCCATTAAAGACTCAAGAATTGTTTAAATAGTAAACAACATTACAGAAGCACCCGCTAGTGACTCCATAGTTAGGATTGTGTTCTAAAAAGACCTTAAAATTGGGCATAAATCACTGTGTTTTCTCACAGTAGATGGTCAAACAATGTGAAATTTCAGAAAATGTTAGTTTTTATTCCCTTTGAATTTTCTCTGTCTTTTCCGTTTGTTTTCTGTTCATAAATTCTAAAATCTTTGAATTTTGGCTGTGGCTGAGATTTTTAACTTGGCAGTCCTGTCATTGCTACACATACACACACCGTACTTCATGCAAACCCGCAAAAACAAGAAGAGAAGTTAAACTACCTAAAGAATTTTTCACTTAAATACTCTCTATTCCTTCACCCATAGGCACATGCCTTACCATTACAATTCCCATACACCACCAATCATATACTGCAACTTTAGATCTGACCCCTAGAGATGCCAAACTTCCCTCACCCCTTCTAAATGCTGATCTGCACAAAACAGTTGACTAAACTACCCTCTCCCATCACAACCAATCACTACACCAAACATCCACAGATATTAGTGTGGAGAGGGAACTTTCACTCCCTGACATGGTGCTTAAACCATACCACCTGCTCCCTCACCAACATTTGGATGTCAAAACAACAGAGCAACACATGCCGAGAAGGTAACAGTCAAATAAACCTTTCCCCTGAATCTCCTAATTCCCTGTTTTTCCAAATTCCTCCTCTAAATGTTACTATCTTCTATGAAACACAGAGTACAATCAAAGAACTCTCACTCCCGCAACTGGATTCTTACCAAAACATCTCCCATTAATCAGTTGGGAAGCTCTGGGAGGAACAAAAGTACAGGAACCATGAGAAAAAAACCCATCACATGATAATGTCCCTACTATTATCCAAGAGACTTCTGGTCCAACAACTTGCCCCCTTGTTTGCTGCAGAACTACAATTAGTGCTGCAGTGGTAATTATATCTCATGCACTAATGGAGGGGATTCACATTTGGCCTGAAAGTTTGAAGGGCAGTTACAGGAGAACCACTGTGGGCTGCTTGTAGCCTGCAGACTGCACTACAATAGCTAGACAGTAGATACATGCTCCACCACATTTCTGTTTAAGGTATAGAAATATCAACCTCCTATAGCACACAAAAAGCTATGCAGGAAAGATAGTGCTCTACAAATTTTTATTATTTTTATGTTTTCCTTGATTCTAGACCTGGAGGAGCTCTCTAACTCAAGTGTAAAATCCATTTTTTCTCTAGATTGAAAGTAACTCTAAAATTTCAAATGTAAATAAACAATGTTTTTCTGGCTTGATAAAGTAAATAAAAACATGTAGCCCTGGAGGAGCTGCACAGTAAATAAAAAATTTCCTTTGAGCCTCTTGAAGAGCTTAATAATTTCGTATGTCATGTTTTTAAAAGCATGTTTTATGCTTTGATGGAGATTTTAAACATATAATAAAACAGAATGACACTTTTTGCTGTTAGTCTTTAGACAGGGCTTTTAAAATATAAAGCTATCAAATATTAAAAGCAAAACCAGAAGAAACATTTTCTAATGGTGGCCGCATTGGGAGAGGAGTTAGAACTATAAAAGCTCTTCTTCCCCTTTAATAGGTTTATTATTTTTATTTAATGGAGGTTTGTTTTAAATGTTTTTGATTTGTAATCATGATACATTGTTTTCTATTTTATTCTCCTATTTATTCTACTACTCTTCTATTTAAAAAGTTTCAGTGATCTATTCAGGAAGGAGAATGTCATGTGACTTAGGTGACCAGTCACAGAGCATGAATAATGAACAGTGAATGGCCAAAAAGAACAGTTTGTAAACAACCCATAGGCTGAAATTTGTGTGTGTATGCTGCTATCAAATAATTGTGAATGATGATCAGGTTAATAAAAGAGAATCTATTCACAAACTATTTGTGAATAAGAAAAAAAGGCTAAATTCATAACAAATATTATTCACAATAATTTAAGCCTTTCTTGTAAACAGCTACTGTTTTATAAAACATTGACACATCTCACTAATTATGAACTGGGAGGCCTAGCCTCCAGATGGAGGCGGTCAGAAAGTTCCCTCTGGCCTGCAGATTCCACAACACAGAGCTTATGCATGATATGAACAGTCATGGGCGGCAGGTATCAAAGGCCGGGGGAGTCTAAGCCTCCCCAAACAGCCCTGCGTGGCCCTGTCCATGCTCCACCCCCAGACCTGCTTCCTGCCAGCGCAGACTGCAGCTCATCCCCCATGGCCAGGGCCCTGGGCTGGGGCTGGGGCTAGGGATAATGGGGGCCGGTCTGCAGCCAGGGACTGTGGGCGGTTGGAGCCAGTGCTCATGCTGCCCAGTGCTCCGGGGAGGGAGGGGGCGGGCTGCGCTACCCTCCCAGCGTTCCAAGGCTGCGGGGTGGGGCGTGCTGTCCGCCCAGCACTCCGGGACCTGGGGGGGTGGGTGCGCAGCCCGGCCAGCGGACCAGCGCTCCAGAACTCGGGGGGAGCAGAAGGGGCCTGGAGGTCGGGGGGGGGGGGGTGGCCTCTGGGGCAGGCCGGGTGCTAGCCTCCCTGAGCCCACGGTTCACCTGCATCTTTTGAAACTTTTATCTCAGCCCCACATTTCAGAGCAAGGAGTCAAAAAAATGAAATGGCACTTAGTGGACCACATTATTTCAGAACAAATCCAAGAGGAACTTGCTACCTTCCAGTTTTTGCCATTTCAAGTCATTCCCATAAATTCTTTGTATTCAACTGCTCTGTGAATTGACCAACTAAAACGTAGGTTAGGCATTTCTAAAATAAAAAGTTGCTTTATCATTTATTTGTGCCACATTGTTATTATACATTATACCTAATTTCAGCTTAAAACAGAAACTCACTGTTCTTTTAGAGCCTTTTCCCAACAGGAAAAAAAGCATGCAAAGGCTCTGAAGAAACAGGGCCTTCTTCTGTGTTGTTGAAGAGATACAGAGTGCATAACAAAACAGTGTTAAAAAAACAGAACATAACAGCGAATTTAGAAACACTCATACAAATAAGTTATTCTGTAAAATACTTCCTGTTTGGCTTCCAAAAAGGGCTCAGTGTAGGTGTTTGGTAAGGTATTGTATATTATCCATTTGTTCTGATAATAAACAGCTCTTGGGAAATACACTTGGTACAAATAACCAGCTATACAGGACAAATTGTTTCCATGCACTTCCTTTGCTCTCCCTTTGCAGCAACTGACAGTAATATGAAATGTCATGATTCCATTGGAGATGAGTATACAGTATGAACTATTCATGTACAGTGGAAAGAAAGGCTACTCCTTTGGCTGGAATAAACATGCAAAGTCGCGTTTGTGGGGACAATTGCTGATTTACATGGTCAGTGAATAAACAACAACCCAGTATATAGCTAAATTAGTTCTGTGCATGAAGGCCAGAATAAAATTGTAAAAGGTTTATTTAATCCTTTTACTCATCCTGCATGCTTATGTAATGGGGGAAACCAAAAAAATAAAAAGCTAAAGAGGAATGGATAAGAGCATATTCACAATATCTGATGTTTTGAGTTCCTTGGCTGTATGTTCTTGATTGTTACTAGAGCGGCATCTGTGACACAGAAACATCCCTGTATTCTCGTGTGAAAGGCCTTGGCTGCTTGTTCTCTTTGGTTGCAAAACACAGCAATGAACACTTGCCTTTTCTTTATGCATTTGATTGGCTAAGAAGAATATTCACAATATGCTCATCAGGGTCAGGAAGGGGAAATTAAGCTGGTATTTAAATTGCTTGTCATTGAATGAAAGAATTGGGATCACACAGGCTGTCCTGCACAGTTACAGTAATATAAATGATTCTTGTATTTTTCAAATGATTAATGGGATTGTTTGAATAAATAATTAGTTCTTTTAATATTTGTATGTGCTGTTATAGGGTTTGATACAAAGCTCAGTGAAGTCAGTAGAAATCTTTTTATTTATTACAATGGGCTTTGGATCAGGTCCTTAATGTATTTAGAGGCTAACTCCTCATATCTTCCCAATAGGTGCATTGTTTTATCTGTGCAACTTCTCAGACCCTGACTTCCTCCTTTCTCCATGAATTTGCCATTGGCACCTTCCTTCCAGCTAGTCTTTGAAAACCCTTTGTCACCCATGCCACATTTAAAATCTGCTAGGGGATTCAGATGGCTCTGGTGGACTCCAGGGGTATGTCTACACTGCAGTTAAAAACCCAGGGCTGGCCCATGCCGGCTGACTCAGGCTTCGGCTAAAGGGCTGTTTAATTGCAGTGTAGACATTCGGGCTCTAGGATCTTGCAAGGTGGGAGGGTCCCAGAGCTCAGGCTGCAGCCAGAGCCGCAACATCTACACTGCAATTAAACAGCCTCTTAGCCCGAGTCAGCTGATAGGCCAGCCACAGGTTTTTAATTGCAGTGTAGACATACCTCATGAGCTCAGGTATATTCTGGCCTTGGTATGCCACAGAGTGCTTTATATGAGTCATGAGAGTGAGTTTCACAGAGGTGGTGCATAGGACCTAGCAGGCAGGCTGCATCCTGCAACCAATCTTAAAAGATGGGGCTCAATTAAGGTTGCCACCTGGCTAATATTTCTGGTACAGCTGGTTAATCCTACTTTAGGATGGATATAAATATTCACTCCAGTGCCAGTAAATTTTAGCTTCCTCAGAGTGATAGATCTCACTGTAATAAACAAAATGTTGCTTCTTGCTCTCCCAGTGTGCTTGTAAGGTAGGGACCCTTCAATATCTTGAGTGATTGCAGAGCAAGAAAGAAGCAGGACTATTTATAAAGAGTCTCCTTAAGTGAAACTGTCCTTAACCATAACAAATATTTATTGTAGCAGGTTTTTATTTTTCAGGAATCCTGTTGCCTTTTCTTTAATTTAGGTTTTTGTTACCAACATGAATCAGTAGTGTGAATTGGATTTGTCAAAACTGACCCTTTCCTGCAAACAGTTTAGATTTCAGTGAAAATACATTTCATCAGAAAATTCCAGACCAGTCTACTTGTAACATTTTGGGCCCAATACCACTCCTACTATAGTCAACGGATTGGGTCTGTGTTAGGGTTACCATATTTAGTGCCTCCAAAAGGAGGACACTTTAAAGGGGCCCCAGCCCCGCCCCCAGCCCCGCCCCAACCCCGCCCCCTCCCCAAAGTCTCCGCCCCCTCCCCTGCTTCCCGCGAACATTTGAGTCGCGGGAAGCCTGAAGCAGGTAAGGGGGTGTGTGTGTGTGTGAGGGGGTGTGGGTGGGTGGGTGTGTGTGTGGGGGGGGGGAGGAGGCGCGGCCCACCCCCGGCACCGCAGGTCCCCAGCCCGTCCCCCGAGCCCCCGGCCCGGCCCGGCACCGCCGGCCGAGCTCCCGGCCCGGCACCCGGCCCCCCCGAGCACCGCCGGCACCCGGCCCGGCACCCGGCACACGAGCCGCCGGCCGAGCCCCCCGGCCCGGCCCGGCACCGGGCCCCCCCGAGCACCGCCGGCACCCGGCCCGGCACCCGAGCCGCCGGCCGAGCCCCGCGGCCCGGTCCGGCACCGGGCCCCCCCAGCACCACCGGCCGAGCCCCCGGCCCGGCACCCGGCACCCGAGCCGCCGGCCGAGCCGCCCGGCCCCGGCCCCCCCCCCCCGGCACCGCCGGCCGAGCCGCCCGGCCCCGGGCCCCCCCCCCGAGCACCGCCGGCCGAGCCGCCCGGCCCCGGGCCCCCCGAGCACCGCCGGCCGAGCCCCCGGCCCGGCACCGCCGGCCAGGCCCCCGAGCCCCCGGCCAGATGTCCGATTTTCCCGGACATGTCCGGCTTTTTGGGATTTCCCCCCAGACGGGGATTTGGAGTCCAAAAAGCCGGACATGTCCGGGAAAATCCGGACGTATGGTAACCCTAGTCTGTGTATGGTAAATCAAGTCAAGATTGGGGAACTATCCCATTGTTTTTGTGAGCATTGTAGCTAATGTCGTGTGGCAACTTGAACATATTAAGCCATGATGGGTGTTTTCTCTGAAGACAGACTGCAGATTAAGTGGTTCTGCCAGTTCAGTGTTCAAGCTTTCCACCCAGAAAAAATGTCATATGCAAAAGGTGTCTTTTCAACAAGTGTAGTGAAAAACCTGGAGAAATCAGTTTATTGCCAAATTGTGCAAAATCATGCGATTATCAAATAATAAAAGATGAAGTAATTCATGTTAAATTAGTAATAGGGACAAAGATGCAAGAACTCAAATGAGAATGCTCCGAGCACCCACTCCTAGCTCTACCAAGAGCTAAACACATGTGCAAAGCCAGTGAGCAAGCTCATGTCCAAATGCAGAGCATAAGTGGAGCATACACAAAAAATAATTCACTAAGCAGCACAAGGAAAATATGAAAATATAAGAAAAAATATACGAAAATTTTGCAAAGGCAAATGCATGAAGTGGAAGAGACAAACAAAACACAAAGGAAGACCTGTGAATACTGTGGAGAAAAACATGATAATGGAAAATGCCTTGTGCATGCAGTCATATGCAATAATTGTACCAAGAGAAATCATTATTCCAAAGCTTGCAGACAAGAAAAGCAAAGGGGCGGGGGGTGGGGGGAGAGAAAGCACCATATTGAGGAAGCAAGGAATGATTAGAAAATTAATGCCTCTCCTAACCCCCCAAATAAATGTTTTTTTAAAGCTCAGACTAGTCTAGCACCAGATACAAAGACAAGGCAGCAGCACACAAGCAAACAGGAAGTCAAATGCCAAATAGACAGTAAGGTATCAGTGACTGCTAGGCTACAAAGATTTCCTCAGCATTATGCAAGAGAAGTAAGTGACGTTCCAACCAAGCAAAGTCAAACTAAAATTATACACTGTCATTGGGTTCATGTAGTCACTTGAAATATACCTGAAAACAGAGGTCATTGTACCACTAAGACAATGTAAGTTACAAGCAGAATACCAAGGAAAAGTATACCGTCTAAAATTTCAGGTAGTACTATCAGAAAAATGCCACCTGCCTGCATTAACAGGCGGGAGAACTTGATGAGGCCAGTGGTAAAAGGGGAACAGTCCTAGCAGCACCAGAAGAGACACTCATCAAAGGACAATAGGTAGCTCCTGCCCCTGGGAGTCTTTCACAGTGAGGGATAGGGATGCTGACTGGCCAGCATTCCCCAGCTCCCAGGATTTAACCTGACATGGGGGCCATGTAGAGCTCTTTTGGCTCTGTTCCAGCAGCCCCACCACCACCACCTGAACTAGGATTGGGAACCCAGCCTAACATGCTGTGGGTCTAGCCAATCGCCCATTTAGTGGGTCAGTCAGGAATTTTTTCTCTCAGGGGACCAGGGAGTTTTTTGCCTTCCTTGCAGCACCTTGAAGCCACAGTGGGTTAAGTAGGAATGCCCTTAGTATCTAACTGAGGTACTGGGATGTAATTGTTTATTCGTCACAACTTGCGGGCAGTTTCCAGTGTGGCTAAGAGAATAAAATGAACAGTTCCCAGAGGTAAAAGATCTGGGATTTTGCTGATGGGCCTTGGGCTCATGGGATGGGGTGAGACCTTCTGGCCTTTGCGGGGTGAGGTCAGACCTTGAGACCCTCACAGAAAAGGTCCCCTCCAAGCTGCACCCTCAGTCCCCTTCACAGGAGGGTGGTGTATCCCTCAAAGAGAGCTGAGTCCTGGTGGGTAGGCTGAGGAGAGCCTGCTCCACATTATGGGTTATGTGGTAAGGAGATGTAGGAGAGTTTGGGTGATGGGCAGGTAGTGCCTCTTCCCTATGTTAAAGTTTAATATAAGTTGTGACCTGCTGCTTAATTCCATGCATGTGTCTGTCCTCATTTTGCCACTGTGTCCACATCAAAAACCCACTGCTCTCAGGTAAAACAAGTGAATACATGAATCCAGTGACATTAAACCCAGGACAAATGTTGTACACAATAGACATACAAGCAAAACAGTAAATATATCCAGAGCAGATAACGCACTGTGGCATTTTGGCAGCAAAGCTGCTAAAAGTTACCAGGATGTTTTTGAAGGGCTGGGGTGTCTTCCAGAACATTTCACCAAAAAATAGATAAAATGATTTAGCCACTGGGCTTTGCACAGTGCCCATTATACTAAAGGAAAAAAGTAATGGAAGCAATATAGCAAATGGAGAAAGAAGGTATCATTGTGAAAGTGACAGAGCCCACAAGTTGGGTAGCCATTGAGAAGCCAGGCAAGTTATTCATTTACATAGACCAACGCAGTTTAAACAAAGCTCTAGAAAAATCTCACAACCAAATCCCTGCAACTGGAGAAATATTACCTGCCATGACAAAAGCAAAAATATACTCAGCACTTGATTGCAAAGGCAGATATTGGCAAGTGTTACTGATAAGCAGCTGCCATACTACATTTTGGAAACCATCAGGTAGATACAGATAGTTGAGACTGCCATTTGGAGTCAAACTTGCAGTGGAAGAATGTCAATGCCACCAGCAAGAGGTACTGACAGGAGTCATAGGGATTAGCATCATAGCTGATGACATTGTAATGTATGCATGTATGACAGAAGCTGGGACAGATCATGACCACAACCTTATCCGTCTGCTTGAAAGAGCAAGATAAGTAAATCTAAAATTGAATTAAAACAAAATGAAATTGTGTTTTACTGCATAGGGACAGTCTTTTTGTTCTGTTTGTACAGTGGCTAACACAATGAGATTCTGGTCTATGTCCTGAGGCACTGTGGTAATACAAATAATAATAATAATGGGATACTTGCTGACCTCGTAAGGGCTGTGGTCTGATACCAGAAAGTTAAAAGCAGTGCAGAAGGTATTCACATCTAAAGATATTAAATCAATTCATAGACTAATAGGATTTGTAAGCTATCTGACAAAATTACTTCTAAGCCTCTCAGATGTGCATGAACCCCTGAGGTAACTACTGAACAAGGATGCAGTATGGACATATTTACTTCAGCATGATACAGCCATCAAGGAGCTTCTGACCAACTATCCAATCCTGAAATACTACTATGTGGACAAAGAAAGGTGCTAGTGAGACAGGGCATGGGTCCTCACTTCTATCAAAGGGACAGTCATGCTTTTGCCTTAATGGAACAAAGATGCATCCAAATTGAAAAGAAATGTCTTTCAATAGTGTGTGCATGTGAAAAGTTTAACCAGTATGTTCAAGGATGGGGAACCACTTGAGTAGAAAGTGACCAACTGTCCCACTATTAACACCATGTTCAATGTTGAAGCATGAAAAGATAGTTTGGTGAAACGTTCAGGTTTTATTCCTTCCATCACGTATGCTGTCTTCTCCTATCAAGTACTTCCTGAAAGGACAGTTCTCCACATTCTTAGACATTACCCTGTACGTAAGCATGCTATCATACTATACCATCCCCTACTGGAAAACTAATAATAGTTATCCAAGAGTTCTGAAGGAACTCATATATGAAATTGCGGAATTACTAACTATAGTTTGTAATGTATCACTAAAACAAGCTTCTGCACTCGATGATTGCAGAGTAGCTAATGTAACACCAATTTTTAAAAAGGACTCCAGAGGTGATCCTGGCAGTTACAGGCTGGTGACCCTAACTTCAGTACTGGGCAAATTAGAAACTATAATAAAGAACAGATTTATCAGACACGTAGATAAATGTGATTTGTTGGGGAAGAGTCAACATGGCTTTTGTAAAGAGAAGTTATGCCTCATCAGTCTATTAGAATTTTTTGAGGCTTGTCAGCAGCCATGTGGATAAGGGTGATCCAGTCAATATAGTGTACTTGGACTTTCAGAAGGGCTTTGACAGGGTCCCTCAGCAAAGGCTTTTAAGCAAACTAAGTTGTCATGCGATAAGAGGGAATGTCCTCTCATGGATCAGTAACTGGTTAAAAGATAGGAAACAAAGGATGGGAATAAATGGTCCATTTTCACAATGGAGAGAGGTAAACAGTGGGATTCCCCAAGGATCTGTACTGGGACCTGTGCTGTTCAACATATTCATTAATGACCTGGAAAAGGGAGTGAACAGTGAAGTGGCAAAGTCTGCAGATGATACAAGATTGTTCAAGATAGTTAAGCCCAAAGCTGACTGCAAAGAGTCACAAAACTGAGTGACTGGGCGACAAAACGGCAGATGAAATTCAGTGTTGATAAGTGCAAAGTAATGCATCTTGGAAAAAATAATCTCTAGGCATATACAATGATGGATTCTAAATTAGCTATTACCACTCAAGAAAAATATCTTGTCAACGTGGATGGTTCTCTGAAAACTTCAGTTCAATGTGCAACAGCGGTCAAAAAGGATAACAGAATGTTATGAACTATTAGGAAAGGCATAGAAAATAAGAGAAGTATCATAATGCCTCTATATTAATCCATGGTGTGCCCTTGAACACTTTGAATACTGCATCTAGTTCTGATTACCCAGTCTCAAAACAGATATGTTATGCAGTATTCAGAGAAGGGCATCAAAGATGATCAAGGGTGGCTTCCATATGAGAAGACACGAAAAAGATAAAGGCTGTCCATCTTAGAAAAGAGATGACTAGGAGAGGATATGATAGAAGTCTATACAATCATGAATGATGTGGAAAAAGTGAATAGAAAGTATTATATACTTTTCTACACAGTACATAAACCAGGGACATCCAATGAATTAATAGGCGGCAGGTTTAATGCAAATAGGAGGAAGTACTTTTTCACACAAGTTCCTTTACCTGTGGAACTCATTACAATGGGTTGTTGTGATGGCCAAACGTATAACTGGGTTTTAAAAAAAGAACTAGATAAGTTCATGGAGGATTATGCCTTTTTCTATGATAGTCTTATTGATTTAGAAATTTTATATTGGAGCCTGAGTCAGAAGGGAATGGCTTGTATCTATGAGCGAAACCATTGCGGCTGATTGTATGATAAAGAAAATGCATAAAATAATACACACTGTAGTTCCGAACACTTGGGGTGGGGGAAGAAATACTAAAATGCTCTGTTTTTTTTTTTAAACTTTCAACTAAAGACAAAATGTCAGGCTAAGAACTAAGTTCTACCCAGTCAAAAGCTTCTATTGGCTTGCTTATGTCCATTATGCAGTTATGGAGAGAGGAAAAATAAAGAAGTGAGACAGACTCAGTCTGTCAATCAACCTTGCAACTTCTTAAATTGAAAATGTGACATGACATCAGGCAAGTATATTTGTCTTTGACAAAGATATGAGCCCTCTAAGCTATAACTGAGTAGTTAGAGAATTCATTTATTTAACTATTGAGATTTAATAGACTGTTGCATTCAATAAAATGCACGTGTTTATCTTCAGAAAGGTTTTGTTCTATTTTCTTGAGAATCACTGTGCAATATCTCATTCATTCACAGGAACAGACCCTTTATAGACAGTAATCTTGCAGCACATACCATTACCCATTTATTTTTTCTCGAACATGAGGAGAGGAGTGTTGAGCGTATTAACTTTTTAAATACATTGTATATGCAAAGCTCCCATTGTGACTTGCTCTTTCCTGCTCCAGTGCATCACTATTTTGGAATAAATAGTGGAATCTTCAGTGGTTAAAGGTCCCATTTAGTACATTTTGATTTATTACTTTTTGTTGACATCACTCATACCAGTCTTTTTTGTTGACTGCTACACAATGATATAAATCAAACAACCATTTCATTCGAAAAAGAGGCAACCCAAACAGGAACACTTGATGTCAGATGTGTTACATATATGAAACCCTGCTGCAGAAAGCATCACAGGTAAAAACAGACAGACTAGTGAAAGATAATTCACCTGCCAAAAAATGGACACAGGAATGTGTATTTATAGGGACTGAATCCTGGCTGACAAGTCTAAAACTTAACTTACACTTTACAATCCTCCTCCTGATCCTAAAAATAAATCACTCCCTTCCAAAAAACAAAGGCTGCAACATTGGAGGAAAAAATCCAATTTGTTCACTCATATACAAAATGAGCCCAAGGTACTAGGTATCTTCACCATATTAAATTCACAAGTGCATACATACCATGATGTCTGTCCTTTTCTGCTTTTCTCTTTTAATGTTGGGAACAGACCCAGACCTTTTGAGTATTTCAAGAGATATGTGCTTATAAAAATTCAGCAAATGGGTGAATAATAAAAGGAATATACATTTTTTAAAAATCCAACTGTTAAATTATATTTTAAGCTTTTCAGCCTTGAGCATCTACCTTTAAGTCCTCTTGACGCATTGTACAGTAATACATCATTAGGAAAGCTGCCTTAAAGTGAGGGGTGCAAAAGAGCACGGGGATTCCCTATCGCTTTGGAGAAGTAGTAGCAATAATAAGTATCATACAGTATGTTAACAACAACAAAAGTGTGTGTCATTACATTGGAAGGGAACATTTGCACTTCAAATGACTTGGGATCGTGTGTTCAATTTTTTTCCCCAGCTGTGTCACCGACTTGCTGTGTGAACTTAATCATTTGACCGCTCTGTGCCTCAATTTCTCACCTATAGAACTTACATAATACATATTTCACCAGGATGTTGAGAGGATCTAAGACCTAAATTATGCCAGGGTGTACATGGGTGCATTAGAGGGGAATGGCTATAAAGGGACCCTTCTCTAACCTAGAGATCAAACCATAATTTGGTTGAAGAACAGGCATGTACAGGGTGAGAGAATGACAAGCTCTATCACTGAGCACTGTACAGTAAGCTCCATAGGACCATGGAGGCATTATGACTTCCACAAACACTAACAGCCCAGGTGATCAGATAACTACCCTGTCACCCTGACTGAAATAATTCAGTAAACGTGTACTTCATAGAACAGACTGTGGCTTGTCCTAAAATTCCAATTTAAAAATTCCTGGGTAAATTTTATAAAGCCACTGTCTTAGGAGATAAATATTGTCAAGCATTCAAAAACTCATGAATCAGAAATAATGAGGCTGGCTTAAAAATCATGAGATTTAAAAAAAAAATTGGGGTTGGATCCTTTAGAATTTATATTTTCAGGCTTTTTGCAACCATGAGGACTAGAAACTTATTTACTAAAAAAAAAAAAAAAAGCAGATTCTCATGTAATCAAAATCTAGGAAATGGGGCTTTAAGAAAAACACCAAATATTGCAAAACTTATGATAAAATCATGAGTTAGAAACAATACAGACACAAAGGAATTGGAAGCAACAGTATCAATATCAGGCACTAAACTGGGGAAATAGCTGATAAATTTTATTTTTAATTTAAATTATCAGAAACTTGACAGTGAGTGCCTCACTTATATAACAAAAGACAAATAGGACATGTAGGCCTTGCTCACACTGGGAAAATTTGCCGTCCTAAGAACTAGTTTAACAGGTTAAACTCTTGTAAAACATTTCGCAAGCACACTGGAAAGAGCTCCAAGAACCATTTGGAATAGACTACATATTCAGCAGGGTTAAGAACCAGTCAAAGCTGATTCAATCTGACCTGATTTCATGACAGCATGAATATTGGTCCTCCCACTACCATCCCACAATGCACCGGAGGTCTTTCAAAATCTTCCAGAATATACTGTTCCTGAAAGATGTGCTGGGAACTATGGGATATGTACCCACAGAGGTTGCAAATGATGCTGTTTAGAATAGTGCTAGTGTGGATGTGGGGCAAACTTGCAAGAATCGTTATCCACTTTAGCATAAGTGAGGATGTGATGAATTGCTTCATCTTAAACTAATTCAATACAACCTGTTCAGTTACAAAGAGTTTAGTTTTCCAGTGCAAACAGGTAGGCTATAGAGTGAGGGGGAGGAGAGATTAGGGCCTGATTTTCAAAGTTAGGCACACAATTAATGCTTTACCAAAATTGCACTCTCAAATTCAGTATTTACATGCATAAATGAGTAGATAGCTCTATAGCCTAAATGTTCATGTGCAGAAATGCTCATTTAGACCCTGTTCTTGCATCATTAAAGTAATTGGGAACATTGCTATTGCCCTCAATGACCCTAGGATCGAGCCCTTAGTGGGCACCAATTAGACATAGCATTGTGAGTGAATTTTGGTATATAACATACATAGCTCTTTTGTTTGAAAATCAGTTCTTTAATGTCTAACGCCACTAATGTTGGCTATTCATGTTGACATTTTTAAGGAATATTTTTTCCCCCAAAGAAGAAAATGTCAGCCATTAAACTTGAGATCTGAATAGAAGCACTTAATAAAAAGTCTCTCAGGAAACTGTCTTTCCAACACATGCGAGGCTGCAAATCATTTGTGTCTGGAAAGAGCTGAGCAATTGTGAAGCTGGAGCTAACCACAACTGGATGAAAATTGCTAAATTATGTTTTCTTTATTTTGAGCAAAATGTCAAGTATTCCTCTTTTGCCTTGACAAAGGTCAATTGGATTTAAAAAAGCACCACATCAGCTTGTACCATTGGCTTATTATTGGTTTAAATCTTCAGGAGTGCTTTGCTGTTACAACAGAGTCATGGAAAGTTTTAGTGACAGAGAGATATTAGATCATAAATTGTTAGCATGGTAACCACCTTGACATTTTTTTCTTTGTTCTTTATATGTCTTCAGGAAGGAGGATGAGGAAAATGACTTAGTTTCGACTGGGGTATCCTCTTTGTTGATGTGTACATGTATGCATGCATGTATAAATAAATAAGATATGCAATGTATTTGAGTGCATGTAGTTGAAGGAGAGACTTCCTAATATTGTAACTGTGTTTCAAAAAAAATCAGGAAGGCAAGCTGGAAATGATGGGACTGATCCTGCAAGTTGCTGAGCCACCCTTAATTTCTGTTAGATAGTTTAGTTGTTCCCAAGAGGCCATCAACACCCTGCAGGATTGGGGTCTTAGCGTTTCAGCAGGGAACAGAAAGTTAGGCATTTTAGTAAGTTGGAGCTTCTAGTGAATGATGTGGAGCCAGAAGCTCTTACAAGACTTTTTTTCCATTCCTAGCAGACTTGAAAAGATGGGAGGAAAGCAAAGGTTCTTTCTTTGGATCCTACTGACTTCTAGTACTACTTTAATATTTTCATTAAACTTATTTAACTATCCAAATCCTGTTAGACAATAACATTTAACAAAATAAACTATGCACTACGGCTCCAGCTCTGATCCTGCCGCGTGATCCATGGCAGTGGACATGTAAGCCTGTAAAAAGCCCCAATTGAAGTCAATAAGGAGGGTACAGGGACCCATTTTCATGGATCAGATGGCAGGGTAAAGGGCCTGTGTCATTAACAATAGCAATGTTATGTGACTGCTCATAATTATGTGACTTTTCAGAATCCCTCACAGAGACATTTGGGCACCTTTTTTTTTTTTTTTTTGGTAAATTCAGATCAAATGATTTGCAAATAGTTTTGACTGAATAATAATGGAGAAAAACAAATTATGAAAACTGAAAGCATTTTGTTTTGATAGCTATATTTAACCCCAAAACACACAAAAAAGCATAAAACACAACCGGAATGAAATGAAATGTTTCATGCTTGAGGTGCCTAGGCGAGAGCCACCAAAAAGACAGGTGCAGTATCTGCAGGGCTTTTCGCCCCAGGACTCTCAAAGATAGAGAGCAGAGACTTAAAGTCCTCCTAATGGAGGCGGCCCTGCAGCCGCAATCAGATCCCGGGCCTACTGAGACGGCACCAAGCACTTCATCCTCGGTGCGCAGTGCTCCGGTGCCGGAGATGAGTCGTGAGGCCAAGGCCACCAAACCCCGGCACCGGAGAGAGTCAGCACACAAGAAACCGTCCTCTATGAAACACCGTTCCCCATCGCCAGTGCCGGTTAAAAAGAACAGGCTGGTGAGGGATCGTTCTCCACACTGGGACTCTAAAGGGCCTGTGCCGTCCAAGTTTACTACAGGACAATTCGTGCCACAGACCCATCCGGCCATCCCGTTGACTCCCGCCCCAGAGAGGGTACGGTCGAGTCTGGAAAAGCCTAGATCCCCGGACACGATGGAGGAAGTGCGCCTCCCATCGACGCTGGAGGCGTTTGAGGCCACCTGAGACCTCTTGAACCTCCTGGTGCTGGCGTCGCCGCACTGGTGCAGAGAACCTCCGGCTACTGCTCGGCCCCATTATCAATCTAGGGGTCAACCAGCATTGCTCTCGCCGCGCTCCCCGCGCCGCACTTCTCTTGCAGCACCGGTGCAGACAGCACGCCTCTACGGCGACAGTGGGTACCGCGCCTCCTATGTTCTCCTACTCGGAAACTTCGGACTCGGAGGTGGACTCGTACCGCTCTAACAGATCGAGAAGTAGGCGATCGTCCTCGCGTACGAGTGCCCAGCCATACCCATCACAGCGGCAGCAGCAGCAGTGGCAACCGCCCCCCCAGTGGCCGTTCTGGGCGCCGTGGGCCTACCACCAGTCAGTGGGTCAGGCATACGGACCCCGCTCATGAGCCGTATCTGTCTCTTCGACGTCCGCGGTACCGCCGCTAATGCCACCACCGGCACCACCGTCTAACAGGAGTGTGCCACAAAGGGACACGGCACCGCCTAGCCAGACAACGGCACCGACGGGGACCTTCCTTCCAACACCGCAGACACTGCCTAGCACGCCTCGTCACTCGGTGTCGACCCCGGTACTGGCCGCGGTGCCACATCCCGAGTCTGCACCGGCCGCGCAGCCTGAGTACCGTGTGCTGCAGGCCCTCGTAGAGGAAGAGGGGCTAGATGAAGGCCCTCTTCAAGGGATCTCTTCCTCCTCATCTCCGGACGAGGCAGTAGCGGGAACTTCAGCGGCACCGGCCCTGGAGGACAATAGGATCCTCCAACAACTCCTTACTCGAGCAGCCCAAAGCCTCTCGATCCAGACTGAGGAGATCGAGGTGGACACGGATCCGGTGATTGATATCCTGACCTCGTCAGGCCCATCCAGGGTAGCCCTACCTCTCATAAAGACCATTACGGACACAGCCCGCACCTTGTGGCAAACCCCTGCCTCACTGGCCTCTACGGCCAAAAGGACTGAGAGGCGATATTTCGTTCCAACCCAGGGCTATGAACATCTTTATACACACCCTCCCCCGGACTCCCTAGTGGTGGATGCCGCCAACCAGAGGGAATGCCAGGGTTTTCAGGGGGCTACGCCTAAAAATAGAGAGGCCAAAAAGTTGGATCTGTTTGGGCGCAAAGTTTATTCAACGGGGGGCCTGCAGTTGCGCATTGCCAATCAGCAAGCCATAGTGAGCTGGTATGGACACAACACGTGCTCGGCTTTGTCTAGGTTCATGGACCTCCTTCCGCAGGAGTCGCGAACGGAGTTTTCAGCCCTGGTTGAGGAGGGAAGATTGATTACCCGGGCTTCCCTACAGGCGGCCCTGGACGCGGCCGATTCAGCTTCACACACGTTGGCGACTTGTCTGGTCATGAGGCATGGAGCCTGGCTTCAAGTGTCCAGCCTCCCTCACGAGGTCCAACAAATGGTCCAGGACATCCCTTTCGAAGGGCCCACGCTCTTCTCGGAGAAAACCGATAAGAGGCTTCATAGCGTAAAGGACTCACTGACCACTCTCCGTTCACTTGGCCTCCACACCCCTGTCACTCAGTGTAGATAGTTTAGGCCATCGCAGGCCCCTTGGCCATACCAACCTCAAAATCGAGGGGATGCCTTGCGCAGAAGCTCAAGGACGGGCAGGAGGAGGCAACAACAGCAGCCCTTCGGCCAGTCTTCTACCCAACCAAGGCCTACACAGGGGCCTAGACCACCATTTTGATGGCCCGGTCGAGGACGACCTACCGGTCAGAACTCTGGATCCTACCAGCCTTACCTTTTCGTCACGTCTGTCCCCCTTCTATCGTGCGTGGGCCCGGATCACGTCCGATGCTTGGGTGCTTCGCACGGTAAAGGAGGGATATTCTATCCAGTTTTCCTCCCTCCCGCCCCACCAGCCCCCCTCCCCATCCTTCTTCCGGGACCCTTCTCACGAGCAACTTCTACTTCAAGAAGTTCAGTCCCTCCTCACATCAGGGGCAGTAGAGGAGGTTCCTCAGGAGCTATGGGGCAAGGGCTTCTATTCTCGATATTTCCTAATACTGAAAGCGAAAGGGGGCCTCAGACCCATTCTAGACTTGCACGGTCTCAACAAGTTTGTGAAGAAGCTCAAGTTCCGCATGCTCTCCCTGTCCTTCATCATTCCTTCCATGGATCCAGGAGACTGGTATGCCGCCCTTGACTTAAAGGACGCATACTTTCAGATTGCGATAATCCCTCGGCAC
Source organism: Chrysemys picta bellii (assembly GCF_011386835.1). NCBI lineage: Eukaryota > Metazoa > Chordata > Testudines > Emydidae > Chrysemys > Chrysemys picta. The sequence goes on from NC_088796.1 coordinate 56,992,809, forward strand.
AGGTGTTACCTCAGGTTTCTCATGGGAAACGCTCATCTACAACTTACAGTTCTGCCCTTTGGTCTGTCAGCAGCCCCAAGGGTCTTCACGAAGTGCCTGGCAGTCGTGGCTGCCTTCCTACGCAGGCACGGGATCGAGGTGTTTCCCTACCTGGACGATTGGCTCATCGAGGGCAGGTCCAGGGCGCAAGTGGAGGCTCAGGTGGTCTTTGCCAGGCAAACCTTCCTCGAGCTCGGCCTCTTACTCAACGAGGCCAAGTCCACGCTATCTCCAACCCAAAAAATCAAATTCATGGGAGCGGTTCTGGACTCGACATATGCCAGAGCATATCTCCCAGACGCCAGATTCCCGACTATATCCAACATTATCCTCAGCCTCCAACGTTACCCCACCACCACAGCAAGAAGCTGCCTCAAATTACTAGGGCACATGGCAGCATGTACCTACGTGGTGAGACACGCCAGACTCAGACTGCGCCCACTCCAGTCTTGGTTGGCACGGGTTTATCGGCCAGTCAGGGACTCCCTAGAATCGGTGGTGATGTTACCTCGGCAGGTGTTGGACTCCCTTCAATGGTGGCTCGACCCGGGGGTGGTCTGCGCAGGAGTTCCTTTCCTCGACCCCAAGCCCTCCCTCTCCCCGGTAACGGATGCATCAGATCGGGGATGGGTTGCACATCTGGGTGACCTCAGAACCCAAGGCCTTTGGTCATGAGAGGATCTTTCGCTCCACATCAATGTCAGGGAATTACGAGCTGTGCGCCTCGCATGCATAGCCTTCAAATCCCAGCTGGCAGGCAGATGCATTTCTGTCCTCACGGACAATACTCCAACGATGTTCTATATCAACAAACAGGGTGGTGCTCGCTCCTCTCCCCTTTGCCGGGAAAACCTCGCATTATGGGACTTCTGCGTACAGAACATAATTCATCTGACAGCATCGTACCTCCCGGGGGCGCAAAACAGGCTTGCGGACGCACTCAGCCGTTCGTTCCAGGGTCACGAGTGGTCTATCCGCTGGGATATAGTTCTCTCAATTTTCCGGCTCTGGGGTCATCCCCAGGTAGACCTGTTTGCCTCCACCGAGAACAGGAAGTGTCACCAATTCTGCTCCCTCAGGGGACGCAGTCCGGGATCCCTAACAGATGCCTTTCTCCTCTCTTTGACAGACGGGCTATTTTACGCCTTTCCCTCGATTCCCATGATTCACAGAGTAATTCTCAATGCCCGCAGAGATCACGCTCGGGTCATCCTGATCGCTCCGGCGTGGCCGCACCAGCACTGGAACACGTCTCTCCTGCACATGTCTATGCGGGTGCCACTCAGGTTGCCCCTACTCCCGGACTTGATCACACAGGATTGCGGTCGCCTGCTTCACCCGAACCCGGAGTCACTCCACCTTACAGCCTGGATGCTCCATGGCTAAACCCGGTGGAGTTGCAATACTCTCATTAGGTCAGGCAGGTCCTTCTGGGTAGCAGGAAGCCCTCTACAAGGACCATGTACTTGGCCAAGTGGAAGCGCTTCTCTCTCTGGGCCACACAACGGGGCCAGGCTCTCTCGCTCACCCTGGTCCCTCTCATATTGGACTATTTGCTGCATCTGAGACACCTGGGACTGACCCTCTCGACGGTTCGAATACACCTTGCTGCAATGTCGGCGTTCCACCCGGGAGAGGGGGGCATCTCAGTGTTTGCGAACCCACTCGTTACGCGGTTCCTTAAGGGCCTTGACAGACTGTTCCCACACATCCGTCAACCTGTCCCGGCCTGGGACCTCAATTTGGTCCTGTCCGTCCTCACAGGGCCCCCCTTCGAGCCGCTGGCTTCGTGCTCGCTGTTATATCTTTCATATAAGGTCGTGTTCTTGGTGGCTATCACATCAGCCCGGAGGGTGTCAGAACTCAGAGCTCTAACATCCGAACCCCCGTACACCGTCTTCCACAAGGACAAGGTCCAACTCAGGCCGCACCCAGCATTCCTGCCTAAGGTGGTTTCCCCATTTCACATGGGTCAAGACATTTTTCTCCCGGTCTTTTATCCGAAACCACACTCCTCTGTGAGGGAGCGTAGGCTGCATTCCCTTGACGTTCACAGGGCTCTCACTTTCTATATTGAAAGGGCAAGGTCCTTCAGGAAGTCAACCCAACTTTTCGTTGCTGTGGCCGACAGGATAAAACGGCTCCTGGTCACGTCACAGCGAATTTCAGCTTGGATCAGAACCTGCATCCGGGAGTGCTACAGTCGGGCCAATATACCAGCCCCGCCTAGCACGGCCCACTCCACGAGAGCGCAGGCCTCTTCCGCTGCGTTCCTGGCCCAGGTCCCGACGCAGGAAATTTGTAGAGCGGCCACCTGGTCCTCAATCCACATCTTTATGGCGCACTACGCCATCACACACCAGACAAGAGATGATGCTGCCTTTGGCCGCGCAGTCCTCCAGTCTGCAGTAACCTCTGACCCCACTGCCTAGATTCAGGCTTGTGAGTCACCTGCTTGGAATGGACATAAACAATCACTCGAAGAAGAAAAAACGGTTACTCACCTTCTCATAACTGTTGTTCTTCGAGATGTGTTGTTCATGTCCATTCCAATACCCACCCTCCTACCCCTCTGTCGGAGTATCGGCAAGAAGGAACTGAGGGTGTGGAGGGTCGGCTGGCCCCTATATACAGCACCATGAAGGCGCCACTCCAGGGGGCACCGAAGCCGACCCTCTGGATGCTGCTATAGTAAAATCTTCTGGCTTGCGTGCATGCAGCGCGCACACACCTGCTTGGCATGGACATGAACAACACATCTCGAAGAACAACAGTTACGAGAAGGTGAGTAACCGTTTTTTCGTCCAGCTCTAGTAAGAGGCCAGTCCATGGCTTCATGCATGCTGGTACCTATATCTGTACATTCCTAGTGACTTAATTATTTTTCATTTTGTGGAATCTAGGGAAAAGTGGGTACATTGATCTTCATGGAAAGTGAACAAGTGAATATAATTATGCAATAAATGTGATACTGAGAGAGGCAAAGTAATCCTGGGACATTAATGTATATCACAATAATTTATAAGAACTACCATATTCTTACTAATTGAAACTATATCATCACCCATAAAAATATTAATACCCTTTTTTAATTTGTAAGTTATATTAATAATGAGTGTAGTGCAGAACATTTTTGGAGGATTAATGACTAGCTGTGTTCAAGAGTCTAATGCTGTTCATAAAGTCATCAGCCCTTCCTTAGTCATGTTACTAATTAAACAATGAATTTCTAGTTTTCTTATCATCATTTATGCTGTTTGTTTATGTTTACATTTCACTCAGTTTGGAAAATGGCTGGTTTGGACTAAATTTACCAATGGAATATTTGTTTATACTAATTTTAAATAGCTGTCAGCTTCACTTTTGGATTCTCATGTATTAGCATAATATTGCAATGTTTAAGTCCATAGTACTGCAGTGTAATGTTAAAAATAGTGGGGGGGGGGGGGCTATTTAAAATTAATAATGAAAGTATTAGCGTTTGTATTAGGTGTTGAACCATTTCATACACCCCCTTAATAATGGGAAATGCTTCATGATTGGTTAACAGAGGGTCCAATCCAGTTCTTTTTGCATAGGAACATCACTGAAATCTATAAGAAATGTTCTTGCACTGGTACTGATCACGCCACATCACTGCAATGTCTGAGCATTTTGCAATCTTTAATGTATTTATCTTCACAAATATCCGTGGGGGGGAGGGAATTATTTATTATATATTATCGGTATTGCTATAGCGCGTAGGAGCACTAGTCACAGACAAGACCCCATTGTGCTAGGCGCCACACAGGCACAGAATAAACAGATGGTCCCTGCCCCAAAGAGCTTATGGCTACAGACAGGCAGAAAAGGAAACAATCAGGCAACGCCAGCCGGTATGTTAGTCAGTGGTCTCAGCACACCAGCAGCCTATTATGTCCATTTCACAAATGGGGGCTGAGACACAGAAAGATTAAATGACTCACCCAAGTTCTCACAATGTAGGGGGATGGACTCACTAGATGACTTCTTATGGTTCCTTCCATCCCTACATTTCTATGATTCAATGTGACTTGTAAATAAACAATATAAATCCCTATATAGCAATTTACCTTCAGAGGGTGAATAAACATGAACTGGTTAATCTTCAGAAGTACCCCTTTGAGGTATATACAGTGAGTACTATCATTTCCATTTTACAAATGGGCAGATTGAGAAACAGAGAGGGTAAGTGACTTGAACAGGGCCATGCAGCGCACAGAGATCTGGGATGAGAATTCAGTAGCTGCTCTATCTCAGTCCTGTGTTCAGTCTGCTAAATCACACTGCCTAATCCATTAACATGCACTGCCACCACACACCAAAATGGATTGGCTTCTCATAATGAAAGCCAAAGAGAGAATTGATAGTTCATTAATGTCCTTTAACGGAGGAATGTTATTGTGTTGTGGGACCAGTGATTTCCAAAATCTAAATAAAGAGGCTCCTCTTCCTTGAAACAGCTCTTTCTTGATTGCCTTCGGGAATCCTGTCCCTTGGCAAACAGCATTAACACATTCTGTTAAGTCACTTTTCTAATGTGCTTGGCTTAGTTCTTTGCCAGGCAAATCTGCAGTTGCTGAACTGCCCTGCCACAGTGTTGCCTTCCAAGAAGTAACACAGATCTTGTCTTGACTGCTAAAAAAGATGCATTTTTTAACCTTCAGGTAACTAACACGCAGAAGCTATCCTGAGATAAAAAACACAGTGAAGACCAGACGCTTTGGTTTTACATGACGTAAACAGCCCTATGCCCCTCCAGGGGCTGACCTCAGTGAGTTTACCTCTCAGTAAAACTAAAGTGCCTGGTCTTCACTGTATTTTTACCTTGGGACAGCTCAATGCATGTTAGTTACCCCAAGGTAGAAAATACATCTCTTAGCAGTCCTGACAAGGCTGCAGTATTTAAGACTAAGGCTACATCTATGTCGCTCCAGTTCGGATCGAGCCAGTGAGCTCAAAATAGAAGCATAGCCACAGTAGCACAGGCAATGTCTAGAGGCAGACTGGACTAGCTGCCCCAAATACAAACCACCTAGACCCTGTGGGTACATACTCAGGGCAGCTAGCTGCCATTCGCCGCTGCCTGTGCTGTGGCAACACTCTAGTGCAATTAAAGCTAGAGTGAATATAGGCTAGTCTATACCAGAAGCTCTACATCGGCACAGCTGCACTGCACTATAGTGTGTCTGGTGAAGATGCTCTATGCCAGGAGAGAGGTCTCCTGTCAGCGTAATAAAGCCACCTCCATGAGTGGCGGTACCTGTGTCATCGGCGATGGCGGGAGAATCTCACCTACCGACATAACGCTATCCAGACCATTGCTTAGTACAGTGTAACTTAAGTCACTAAGGGGAGTGGCTTATTCACATCCCAGAGTGACGTAAGTTATACAGAAGTAAGTGGTCATGTAGACCTGGCCTAAGACGGGGTGTGATTCTCAGCACACCTAGCTCATAGTATAAATGTAACCTGAATGACATCTAAGTAGGCTGGATATTTCACTTGTCATGAAATTTTCCCTTGTACAGCACTAATACCAACAATGCAAAAATAAAAAGGCCCAGTTCCATACTTGGTGGCCTGTGCTATAGAACGTTATTTCTACACCTCTCTGAAGTGCAGATTCAATCATTTAGTGCACTTTAAAAGGCTTTTTTTGGATTTGCTCACATATACATACTTAGATGTACTGTCTGCTGTATCTCTGTAACTATGTGAAAAAGTACCTTGAGAACCCATCAAAAAATGAATCATTTTTAATTCTAAAGAAAAAAATTCCTGTTTTGTGCATTAGGCCCAAGGTCATAGACTTTGTGTGGGGTGGTAGGGCAGGGAATTGTGGGGATCGGGTGTGGGCATTTGAGACAGAATGCTTCTTCCATGCTATTGTAATAGAGCCTTTCCATAGCAGCCACTACCGCAGCAGCAGCCTCAGCAGTTGCTGCACCCGGGGCCGGCTCCAGGCACCAGCTTACCAAGCAGGTGCTTGGGGCGGCCACTTCGGAGAGGGGCGGCACATCCAGCTGTTCGGCGGACAGTCCCTCACTCCTGCTCAGAGCGAAGGACCTCCCGCCGAATTGCCGCTGCAGATCGCGATCGCGGCTTTTTTTGGTTTGGTTTGGTTTTTTTTGTTTGGCTGCTTGGGACGGCCAAAACCCTGGAGCCGGCCCTGGCTGCACCCCTTCTGTGGCAGCAGCGGTTCAATCAGTGCATTCACAGATCTGAACTCCCAGCCATGACTCATGCTGCCCCAACGCCTCTCCTTTGCAGCATATAAAGAATCACCACAGTGAACATCCCTTTGCAGGCTCTCTGTACCCTGCCTTCCTTGCACAATGGAACTAGGCTGGTTCCACTGCCTATCTGGCCCATTTCCTTAAGGAGCCAAATTAAATCCTGCACTTTAGTTGCCTTCCAGAGAGGTATGAAAACCTATCCTTTATGTAAAAGTGGTACCTGAAGTTTAGTGTTTCACATATATACAAAATGCATTAAATTTTCTACAAAGACATTTCAGGACAGCTTTCAAAGCAAGGCTTGATTGCAGTTTCTGGTATCCATTAGAAATGTGTCATTGTCAGTGACCATCTTTAAAAATGGGGTCACATTTTATATTAAGGTTTCATTTATCAAAAGTGTATTAAGACTTAATAAATGACTAGTAGACGTTTTAATAAATGGTTACTCAATTATAGATTGTTAGAATCCAGCAGGTTGTTTATAATTATTGCTTTCAATAATCTATAACACTACTTATGTGCTTACAACCACCTAAAATACACACTACTCGTATCTGTAACATGCTTGAGTAATACCTTTAAATAATTTATTAACCCTTTATAAGCTATTTATAAATGGAACCTTTAACATAAAGTGTAATCAAAATAAATTACATACCCTGGCTACTTACCTTAAGTACACCATATAATAAGTGTAAAGAATAATGAAAATGCTAAGGTAAGCATATCAATTGATAGATGGCAAAAAAAATCCAGCATTTTTATGTGCCATCTTTGTTACATAGATTTGTAACATAATGGTCAATGATCTTACCTACTAGGTGACCTTTTGCTTTAAAACAGAAATTGCCTTTCCCAGGTGACATTCTTGCAGGAATCTTGTAGGCATTTTTGAATGAATCTATCTAACAGTTTGCAGTCCCCCTCAGCCTCACAGTGGATTTTTATTGTTGGGCTTTGCCTGCATACAGATGTTGAACCAGTTTCACCTTAAAGTGTGACTTTAAACTGATTTCGTTAAATGGGTGCACAGCCCTGTGTAGACACTCTTATTTGAGTTTAATTTAAGTAGATTATGATTTGATTTAAACTAAACTGAAATAAGGCTGGTTTAAACCAAAATAAGAATGACCCCACAGCTCTTTTTATTGGTTTAAAAAGTAACATGTTAAGTTACATTAATGTGACTGTCTCATGTAGACATGTCTTAGCTCTGTAATGTCTTTGTGCCTGTCACATACAGTAGTTGGACAGATTTCACCTTCTCTGATTTCTCTTCTATTCCACTTGCATCCAGAAAAGTTCAGAAGCATTGCCACTGTCTCTGCCAGTTCTCCGCTAAATTCTTTTCCAGACTGAGGGAACCATTTGCTCTGTTTTTGAAAAGATTTAGTTCATTTCTGACACCAGGTAATAAAGATGTGACCTACAGTCCACATATCCAATTGCTCTGTCTCTTCACCAAATATACTGTACATCCTTAATTCTACTCTTGATGGAGAAAGAACATATTATAATCTTTGCCTCTAAAATTATAACTAAGTGGAAGATACTGTACTGTATCTAAAGACTGAGTTAAGACTGTAAGTGGAATTGCAAGCAACTAAACACATGCGCTTCGGTTGGTTCTATGTTTGAATTTAAGGATAGTTGATTGTGGATCTGAGGTGTCCGAGTATGTTTGGGCATTATGATGTTTGGTGTAAAGTGGAAGTTGCTCTTGATGTTAATGTTGCCTTATCTGATGATTTTCCTGATATTTAGTGATTGTGTTGATAGGAAATATTAAGGATAGACACTCCTCAGAATGTTGCCAACTAATATGTGCTGAGGCTTGTTACCTAGAAAATGCACATTAGTTCTAAGACACTCCAGAGTAATATGAAACCAGCTCAAGAAAAGTTGGCTAAGCCCCTCATGTAAAAGCCAGCTTTTTTGCTTTTGATGTACTTTCCAAAATGGCAAATTCGTTTACCAGTGAAGTAAAAATATAGCAGGGCAGAAGCAGATACCTAAAGAGAGAGGCCTGGCAGCGCTCGTGTTCAGAGAGAAGGCTAGATGAGCGAGTTCAGCAGCTTTGTTATACTTATTTATATATAAGGCTAAATTGGGGCTTTAAGCTACAGTCTGGAGCAGGGACCCACTCCCCCAGTGGATCCTCTCAGAGAAATTAGCACTGCAGGCTAGCACTGGGAGTCTTTGCATTCAGTGGAGGTGAAAGTAAGCCGGTCCGGTCCGGCGTACTGGCAAGAGTCGGTACACAGCCCACTGTACTGGCAGGGGGCAACTTCCCCAGGCTGGCGATTTAAAGGGTCCGGGGTTCCGCTGTGATAGCGGCGGCTGGAGCCACAGGCCCTTTAAATCACCGCCAGAGCCCCGCTGCTGGAGCTCTGGGGTAGCAGCGGCCGCTGGGAGCCCCAGGGTTTGGGTAGCGATTTAAAGGGCCCAGGGATTTAAAAGCCCCACCTCTTCCTGTTGAGGCCCCACCCTTTCTGGTTGAGGCCCCACCCCCTGCTCAGGAGTCCAGGTTACCAATAAGTCCTTTAAGTTACTTTCACCCCTGGCTCCAGCCCTGGCACAAGGAAAAGTAAGGCACAAGGAAAGTAATTTTCTGTGTAGGAATGGGAACCACCTTACCCAGGGCATTTGGGTCTTGTAACCCTAATGTTACTTTGTTTAACATTAATTGAACATCTGTAGACCTACCAACATTTCTGCCCAGAAGAGGGGTGGCTCACATTTGGGACTTTACTCCAGCTCTCTTGGCAGATTCTTTTACAGATTCTTTTCGTGTCAGCCCCCCAATTACATGCTTGGGCCATTCTGCTCTGCTTCAACAGTCTGTTCTTCTCCCTCACATCTGAAATATGTGACCAGAGAAAGGAGCACACTCATAATCAGGGCAGTGTTTCTTGCTCTAGTTAACATGAGCACCTCCCAGGTTGGTGTTGCTCAGCTCCCCATACTGGCCCAACTTTTCAGGCAGAGTATGGAGGGCAGATGATTGGTCTGACTGAGAGAAAGGAACAAGTAGGCAAATTGCTATTCTACACCAGCACCTGGTCAGGGAGAATAAGTGTCAGCTCTGAAAAGGAGAAAGCAAAGCAGCGCTGCTTCTTGGCTTGTACTATCTCTCCACACCACCGTGCCGAGCTCGGTCTCTGGCTGGGACTTGGCAGCTCTCTGCATTTGCTTTACACTGGGCTTCACTGTGCAACCAAGACAGCTCTGTCAAGCACTTTGGGTGGTTTTGTAATATGAAAGCATGATACTGCAGAGCCAGCCAAGGGTTATTGCCAGACAAGCGTTTCTGGAAAGAATGGACAGCAATCCACAGCCCCACACACAAAGAGTGAAACCTCAAGAGGCCACCGTTTCATTGCGCGAGGGGGGGGGGGGGGGGGGAAGAGAGAAGGGAAAGAACCACAATAAAAAGCTGTTTGCTTTTTAAAATGAGAGCCATCCATTCTCGAACATCTCCTATTGATTTCTTCCCCTAAGAAATGCTCCACAGATGGCAGAAGCAGATCACAGAACAAATCATATTAGACTTTTTCTGTTCAATGCTGCAAGCATTTCTTAGGTCACTCTTGGCATTAATCCATCAGAGAAAAATAACAAGAAGAAAAGTAACTTTGTCTGTTTTTCCAAGTAGAAACCAAGCAAACAGTTTGATATGTGTTTCATGACCTACTGTATCTGGTGTTGACATTGGAGTGAGCTGCATTTCCAGTAAATTTAATGAGTGTAGCAAGGCACTAAAACCAAAACTTTCCCACTGTTGAACCTTGAAGTATATTTATTTGTGCTTGTGCTTGCTTACATCAGTATATATTATAGGGTTTTTTTAGCAGATAAACATGTAAGTACAAAAAGGCAGTTATTGCACAAAAGGGCTCTGATCCTCTCAGAAGCAATTCATGGTCATCTGTCTAGAGTTAATCAATGGAATTATCATTATATTTGTTTAATTCACTTTTTAATGTATATAAGCACTTTATCTCCTGGTGCTGGGCTCATTAGAGTTTACTGGTACCAGGCTTTAAACATGCTGATGTTTTGTATTTAAAAAAGCAAGTTGTGAATTTTCAATGCCATTGATGTATGTATTTTGAAATAAAAAATAAAAGTTGCAAACTGTGAAAGAAAAAAATTAGAGAGCCTTAAAATGGCATTTTCTTTTAAAAATTCCAGGTGCCTAACCTAGCCAGCTAAAAACTTTCTAACACAAGGCTTTGATGTCATATTCATGTTTAACAAGGTTTGTGAGTGACAGTTTGTCTATGAGAAAATTCCACGAACCTTTCCCTAGATTATTCCTTTTTTTATCCTGTGCTCCATTGCTTTTGCTGTTGGTTGTGTGTGTGTGTTTGGTTTTGTTTATTTGTGGGATCAGCTCACCACATCAAACCAGAGAGTTATGGTTTCAGCGATGGAGCCAAAGATGATATTATACCTCCACCTGCTTACATTCACCTACTCATCAGATATGGAAGGGCATCTGTTCCTTGTCCCCCTTTTGCCCACACATCACCTACTGAAGGGAACACTCCTAACCCAGAAGGTGTGAGCCACCTACTTCATACGTAAGATTTGCCTTCTGTTGCCTCTGATGCTGCAGAAAGGCAACGAGCACCCACAACAATTTCAATTAAAATCAATGGGAGGAGGAGATGCTCAATGTCTCTCAAGATAAAGCCCTCTGAGCAGAGTTTCTCTCTATTATGAGAAAGCCTAACATATTATACCCTGCTCTTCACCCTGAGAGTATTGGCAGGGCCTTTCTTACACCCTTTACTAATGCCTTATGGGAGTAGCTGTAGCTAACGGTATCGTGGAGCTGGCCAGGATTTATTCAATTCCCAGTATAATTTAAAGTAGCCTCAGGACTGCTCTAAATTGCACCTGACTATCCCCAAGGAGTTATTCTGTCAGGCCGGGCTTGCTAGAGCACAAGAGTCCATGTCCCATTCCCATCAGGCTTGCTTCCAACATGCCTCCTATGTCAGAAGCTATTGGGGAGGTGGTGGTGGTGAACTCTGCAGGCTATTTATCACCCAAGGATTCCCCTTAAACCTGCTGGCTTTCTGGCTGCTTTGTGCCACGGAAACAGCACAAAGTAGCCAAGTATCTGGCTCCTTTTGTGGCAGATCAAAGCAGTGCTGTTAAATCAATGGCCTACCCAGATTCTCAGCTATTACAGTATCACAGAATAACAAGTGACACACAGGTAAAGTGGATGAGCAAGAGAGATTTGTGATCAAAATTTTTAAGGACACTAACAAAAAAGGAAACAATTAAGGATGAAACCTCACGTCCACACCATTCTAATAATGATTCTTAGCTGTTACATAGGTCTTAATTTTATAAGATTATCTCGATCACAACGAGAAAGACTTCAACCCTAACCACAAATTTACTTTATCCCTTTAAAAGCTTTCTGTCTTTCAACACAAGCTTTTCATGCCACTATTTCTTAATTTTAGCCCTTTTTTATTGTTGTCATTAATATACAGGAGGAGAAAATACTTTCTACAAAACATTCCATAAAAGGGAATAATCTAGTATTCTTTCTTGCCTTTTTAAACTAGGGATATGGTTAAAGGCTGATCTGACGTTCCTTCTCAGGTTGGGACAGTCTCAGAAGGTAGTTTTTCCAGTTTGTAGCAAAAGTAACTATCTGACGGTCTAGCAGGAAGGCTCCACTCTCGAGCATCATCTTTGCTTGGCCATGTGGCTGCACAAGGTTGTTGCTGTAATTTACCAGTTGCATGAGGAGAGAAGTGTTTCTGTGGATGGTAGGGAGTTTCTACACTGAATGAATAGGGTTGTGTGAGGACCCAACCTAGAGTGGTTTGGCTCGAAGGCCCTTTTGGCATGTACTTTCCTTTACAATAGTGCAATACAATCTGCTTTTTAAAGGCACTTTTGATGATGAGCATCCAAATGCACTGCTTGAGAAAAAAATAAATGTGTGATGCTCACTTCAGCTTTCAGCCTGCTTTCAAATATAGCTATAAAATTCACTGATTTATTGTTATTAGTCAGGGAATTCCTTAGCCTGCGGGCACAGCTGACAATGGCTCTAGCACCTGTCGTCTCCAATCTGTATTAGGGAGAAGTTAATAGAGCATCATCCTTGGATTGCAAGGTATCATGTGAAATATAGGGTTATAAATGTTTACCTACAGCAAGTAAGGGTAGGAGTAAGGCTTTGCTGAATGTTTATAGGATACAAGGTGTAAAATCATGAAATCCATTATTTTTTCTCTCTACAAAGGCAGTCAGTGTAGTAATGGAAAAATAAGAGAAACACATTGCTGACATATGTATTAGGAAATAACCTAACAGCCTTTGGGCCTGTCTGATATTTTCTTAAAGTATGTTCTGAGGACTGACCAGTAGAGAAATAGGGCCAGATTCTCCATTGATGGGCAGTTTAGCTGCTTTCTGCCACCCTACCATTGTATTCTGGTCCTCATGATGGCAAAAGCAGCTGAAGGAGGATCACCCAGTGCAAAGATGATCCTCCAGTGGTGTAGAGACCTTTATGTCGCTCCCTACTAACAGAACAGAAAAAAGAGCTCGTGGCCAGAGGAAAGGGGGCATGGTGGGAACTCACTGTGCTCTACCAGCTCTCAGTTCTGTTTGAGACCCAGGGCCATTTGCAATTGGCATGAGTTAGAGTAGTCCTCAGTCTGCTATAACATGGTGCAGGGCAACTAGCCCTATACAAAGTTGCTATATCAGGAGTGTGCAAAGGTGAATTTTAAGCCACTTTTGCACATCATCCCCATTAACTTTGCTCTCTGCAGCTCATTCACATCCCAGCATCTGTACCATACTATATGCCTCACCACTTATTTCTATCTGGAACCAGGGAGGGTGAAACACCAAAAGATGTCTCTCTGTGTTTCCAACATGACCAGAAGTGGGCAGTAGTAGAAATCTTATTAGTGCTCCAGTTATTACAAGATTTATAGCCTAATTTTGCATATTTGACAAGTCTTTTAAAAAAATCTTGATTTTCTGTACTTCTCCAAATTGAATTGCTGAACCTGTTCAGGTTTGTTTATTGTTATTTGGCTCCTTGTCATATTAAGAAGAGGCATTGTGTCTTAGTGGACAGGGCATTGGCATAGAACTTAGGAGATATGGGTTCTAGTCCTGACTGCTGATGTGTGGTTATGGGCAAGTCATTTCACTTCCCTGTGCCTCAGTTTCCCTATCTATAAAATTGGGATTATACTGATGTTCTTTAATATAGTCCTTTTCATCAGTAGATCTCAATTATTATTGATCTCTTTTAGCATAACCACCCATCCTGTGAACTTACCTGATCTTCTACTGTACTAATTGCCCTTCATAAACAGTGATTTTGTATTCTGATCAGCCACGTATATCTGTCACCTCTGTTTCCTGGATGTGCCTCAGAATCCTTTGAACTAATTCCTATAGCAACACAAGAGCTACAAAGATTCTGTTCTATGGAGACAGTTGTCAATACGAGACAATGTGGAGAACTATGCATATGTTCATAATGAAACCTGACCCTCGGAGAAATTTACTTAAAGATTTGGCAAAGTCTATGAACCTTTCAAGTAAGCCTTGGCCAAGTTTTGAATTCATTTGAGCTCAGTGTTAGGTGCCAGAGAGCAGTTTATGATTTTGAGTGGAAACGATGCAAGGTTGAATGGTTTTGCATGGTTTGACACAACATAAAGAGAAACTTGGCAGTGTTGACTGAGTTTCAGGTTTGTTTGAACTTGAAAACCCAAAGTGAAATTCTGGGGATTTGAACCTATATGAACAAATTTGCAAAATGAATTTACTGAATTTTGCATAGTTCTGGTTGATGAACTCAATGGCACTATGGTAACAGGAAGAAAGCAGGCTAATTTTGGCAGGATTCCTCCTGATGTAGAAATACATCCTCTTGGTTTCAAGCAGCTGTATCTCAAAATATAGGATGAAGATTTGTAAAGTGGACCTAGCTTCTGAATAGCTGATGTGGAACAATAATCTCTAAAAGTGAAAATCTATTAAACTCTCTTATGTTAATGAGGAGAAATATGATTTTATTAAAACTGATCTTTGTCAGGTTGTGAGATATAAATCCAGCACTAACTACAGCCAGATATGCTCAGTGCTGTTATAGAGGCTCATTGCTAACATACACTGCTTCAGCAACAAGGCTGAATCTAACATACAGAGAATGTTCAGCTACAATGGTGTGATGTTTTGGGGTTCAACCTTGACTAGCAAAGCGTTTTGTCACCACCTGCACTGCAACTGTGGGCGCCTTAAATGCTCTGCTGCTCTGGCTCACAGCCCTGACACCAACAGCCAGCATACAGGCCACACCCTGGCTCCCAATTTCTTTTTCAGTAGCCCCAATACCCTCTTAGTCCCATATTTCCTCCAAATCATGTATGAACATCTACTGAGGTTCCCAGAACTGTGAATTACTCTGTTACCCCCTCTCAGCGTCAGCAAGGGAGGGCACATCTATATTGCATTTAAAAGCTCACAAAACAGTCTCAGAGCCCAGGTCAATGCAGGGCTAAAAATAATAATAATATATGGAGATATCCTATCTCCTAGAACTGGAAGGGACCCTGAAAGGTCATCAAGTCCAGCCCCCTGTCTTCACTAGCAGGACCAAGTACTGATTTCGCCCCAGTTCCCTAAGTGGCTGCCCTCAAGGATTGAACTCACAACCCTGGGTTTAGCACTGAGCTATCCTCCCCCCCCCCCCCCCCCCAACAGTGTAGATGTTCAGGCAGTGGTCATGACCAAAATTGCTGCTTAATGAAGACAAAACCGTCAAAGTCTTGATGTAAACTAGATCCAAGGTCAGTCCATTAATTAAGATCCTCAATTAACAAAACTGCACTTTTCAAGGACATATTAAAGTGACTCTGAATGTTAAAGAAGAGAACTGTATTTAAATAGAAGGATCTGATTTAGATTTCAAAGGTTAATACTTCAGTGGAAGCATGAGTGGGATCGTTACATGATGTGACTGAAATACAAGTGATAGCAACCTACCTGCATTTGCCATGATTACACCTCTACAGGATCTTTATTCAGTCTCAACCACCTTGCAAACAGAAAAAGTGAAAGATTCAGAGATCTTCAGAAAAATAAAGTGGGCGTGAAGGCCCTGATGTTAAAATATTTGTGCCCAAAAACGTTGTGCCTTCAGATACCCTGAATATTCATGCTGACTGGACAGATGTGCATCTGACTATCCATCTGTATGCACAAATCGCTGATTAGCATGAGTAATTGTGCATTTGTAAAAAGAAGAACAGGAGGACTTGTGGCACCTTAGAGACTAACAAATTTGTTAGTCTCTAAGGTGCCACAAGTCCTCCTGTTCTTCTTTTTGCGGATACAGACTAACACGGCTGCTACTCTGAAACCTGTGCATTTGTATGTGCAGTTTCATGGCTGATATTTTCAAAAAGAGTTTTCAACCAGCAACATCCATTATCAAAACGTCATTATCAAACATCATTATCAAAACATTATACACTACATCTGATGATGATTCTCTGAATAGTTTTATCATTTTCATTGTGGATTGTTTGTTCCTGTGTGGATTACAACCTTCCTGAACATGGTAAGACATGCAAATGATCTGGTTGCATTGGAATAGTAATTGCCATAAGAGCAGTCTGTACCTGCTACACACAGGCAATGATTATCCAAAGCAGC
Source organism: Chrysemys picta bellii (assembly GCF_011386835.1). Lineage (NCBI taxonomy): Eukaryota > Metazoa > Chordata > Testudines > Emydidae > Chrysemys > Chrysemys picta. The sequence continues at coordinate 57,008,831 of NC_088796.1, forward strand.
CTTTCAGTAGCCCGACAGTGATGGAAAACTGCAGGGAAAGCAGAAGGCAGCAACATGAGAACTGGCAGTAAATCAGTGAAAATCCCCAGGGAAGTTCACAAAAGAGTCAGCTAAGGCACTAAGTATATTAACCGAGAAGACACCACCAGGAAGAGCAGCAGCAGCACATGTGCCCACAGACAGCCACCAAAGAAACCACAGGCAGCGGAGAAGAAAGACCACCTGAATGTAAGCAGTGAGTAATACAAACACCCACCATGAGGCTGACAAGCAAAGCAATGAAGAGGGCTGGCTGCCAAGGGCAAGCTAGCAGTGTCCAGAAGCTATATGGAATCTGAAATTGGAATAACTGAAAAAACATGAAACTAACCAATACACCCTCAAACCTCTAAAAAATAAAACTAGCAACCTAACACTAATAAAGCTAATATATATAATAATATATCTACCTCAATATAACGCTGTTCTCAGGAGCCAAAAAAAAATCTTACCGTGTTATAGGTGAAACCGCATTATATCGAACTTGCTTTGATCCATCGGAATGCGCAGCCCTACCCCCTGGAGCACTTTACCGTGTTATATCCGAATTCGTGTTATATCGGGTCGCATTATATTGGGGTAGAGGTGTACTAATTCCATCAGCTAACATGAAGAAACTGATCTAAATCCAGTCCAAGCTGCTGCTGGGTTTGGGGGTGACTTTTTTGTTTTGTGACTTCTTGCTGCTTACCAACGGACCAACCTCCCAAGCCAGGTCACTGTTCTCAGCCGACAAACACTGCTACTATTTGTTGTTCCACCAGCTCCACTACAGGAAGAATCAGCCCAAGGCAAATTTGTGCACTAGATAAAGAAGGAATTTGCCACTAGGGATGGGAGAGCTGGTTCAGGAGGAGAAAAACAACTGGCCTGAAATTTGAACTGAAGCTTATCTTTAACAATTTTAACTTTCCAGTGCCTCCGAGCACTGCCTAACTCTCTTGCCCTTACTGGAAGCAAGAAGTACCAGAAAATTCATCAGAGCCCAGTGTTACAAATTCAACACATTTTGATAAGCATCCAACTTTTTAGAGCTTTTTAGAGCTTTCCAAATTCTAATTTTTTTTGACGTTTGCCTATTGCTGATGCTTGCAAGTTAGGCTTGCAAGTTCCTTGCTCTGGAAGTATTCACCTTGTGGCTCCCTAAACTCTTCAGTTCTTAATCTAGGTCTCATGACCTCCGCAATAATTGAATGCTGCCATATTCCTTTGAATCTCTCGATGCTGAATAAACTGCTCAAATCAAATTAAATCTCTGTGGAGGGTTGAAGCTGCTTAAAGCCCTATGGCCAAAACTCTTTTGCTCATATTAGGGTCAAGAAGCAGAACTTGATGTATTAGCATGAATGTCACACTGAAGTCCTGAAGCTACAATTGCCTCATTGCGCCCCTGTCTGACAGGAGGCAATGGCCAAACTATCACAGTGGTGATGCATTTATCAGGCCAATCCCCACTCTCTTGGGCTGCTCCTTCATCGCTGCAAAACCCTGCTGTGCAAGGAGAATCTGCATAAACTCCCCAAATCCTGTCCACTTCCCCTGTACAGAAGAAACAAACCACTTTCACTACATCTGAGGACCTCTGCTGCCACAGTGGGAAGGGCAGATTTGCCCAATACAGCAGATACCCAGGAAAAAATTATCTACAGATCCGTACGGCATAGCTATTGTGATGGCATTGTCAGTACAACTGAATGACACTTTCCTAGTCCAGCTGGTGTAAATGGGCCTGCCTCCATTGACTTCAATGGGACTGTACAGATTGACAGCTGCTGAGCATGGGTCCCTTTCTTGTAAATCTATAATACTAAAAGTAGGTCCATTAGCAAATCTGTACTTGTGTAATGATGTAGTAACGCAGCTGAGTGCTGTTCAATTAAAATATGGACCAGGGTCTGCCACTGAAGGGTGAGTTGCTTTTTTGTGGCAGCTGATTAACATCCAGGAAGGGGATGAGGACCAGGATTTGCTAAGGTAATATTTTTTTAAATGGGAGTTCTGCACCACTGCTTTTACTTTTATAAATACAAATACAAATCACCTGGTTTGAAATTCAGGCCTAAGGAGAGTTTTCAACTGGCATCACCTGTTTCCAGTTCACTGTTGGGAAATAAATAGAGGCTTTGAAATATCAGGGCATATCTGCTATGGCTGGTGATATATATGACGGTAGTGTTGTATGTGTGCCTTAAAGAAAGCTGTAATGTCATGGTGGGAAGTGTCACTTTCCATAAAAACAATAGTTCACTTTAAAAGCCCAACTTAAAATTATGGAAGGGAGCAGCCTTCTTGGGGCTATTTTTGTGGAAAAACAACAGCAAAAAAGGGAGTTGTTGCTGATCTGTATTCTGGTCTGTTCTCTTACTTTACATTGTTATTAGTTGAGAGTTCTTCCTAAATCCCAACTGTAACAGAGCTCATAGCAGTAGCCACCTAGTGACACAGAACAGAGCAGAACCAAATGTCTCAGGGCATGAAAACAAAACCAGTTTGTGTTGGATGTGTAATGGAGACCAATATAATGGGTCAGCCCTCCAGATCTGTATACATTTGTGTCAGGATGCGCATGTATTCTGTGCTTCTGCTGAGAGCAGAAGCTCCTTCATCGCTGCAAAACCCTGCTGTGCAAGGAGAATCTGCATAAACTCCCCAAATCCTGTCCACTTCCCCTGTACAGAAGAAACAAACCACTTTCACTACATCTGAGGACCTCTGCTGCCACAGTGGGAAGGGCAGATTTGCCCAATACAGCAGATACCCAGGAAAAAATTATCTACAGATCCGTACGGCATAGCTATTGTGATGGCATTGTCAGTACAACTGAATGACACTTTCCTAGTCCAGCTGGTGTAAATGGGCCTGCCTCCATTGACTTCAATGGGACTGTACAGATTGACAGCTGCTGAGCATGGGTCCCTTTCTTGTAAATCTATAATACTAAAAGTAGGTCCATTAGCAAATCTGTACTTGTGTAATGATGTAGTAACGCAGCTGAGTGCTGTTCAATTAAAATATGGACCAGGGTCTGCCACTGAAGGGTGAGTTGCTTTTTTGTGGCAGCTGATTAACATCCAGGAAGGGGATGAGGACCAGGATTTGCTAAGGTAATATTTTTTTAAATGGGAGTTCTGCACCACTGCTTTTACTTTTATAAATACAAATACAAATCACCTGGTTTGAAATTCAGGCCTAAGGAGAGTTTTCAACTGGCATCACCTGTTTCCAGTTCACTGTTGGGAAATAAATAGAGGCTTTGAAATATCAGGGCATATCTGCTATGGCTGGTGATATATATGACGGTAGTGTTGTATGTGTGCCTTAAAGAAAGCTGTAATGTCATGGTGGGAAGTGTCACTTTCCATAAAAACAATAGTTCACTTTAAAAGCCCAACTTAAAATTATGGAAGGGAGCAGCCTTCTTGGGGCTATTTTTGTGGAAAAACAACAGCAAAAAAGGGAGTTGTTGCTGATCTGTATTCTGGTCTGTTCTCTTACTTTACATTGTTATTAGTTGAGAGTTCTTCCTAAATCCCAACTGTAACAGAGCTCATAGCAGTAGCCACCTAGTGACACAGAACAGAGCAGAACCAAATGTCTCAGGGCATGAAAACAAAACCAGTTTGTGTTGGATGTGTAATGGAGACCAATATAATGGGTCAGCCCTCCAGATCTGTATACATTTGTGTCAGGATGCGCATGTATTCTGTGCTTCTGCTGAGAGCCAAGCAATGCCTGTACTGAAGTTGTTGGCTACTAGAACAGAAGTAACAAGAAGACAAAAACCAGAAGTTAATATTGGTACCCCTTGTTCAGTGGAAACTGTGGAACTGTAGGCTATTGCAGAAACTGAGGAGAAAAGTGACAAGCATAGCAACACGCACACAGACAAAGGCCCGGTGCGGTGCAGGCATGCCTCCATATGATTGTGGGCATCCATCACCAGTAGGTAGCATTTTCAGCTGCATACATTCACAAGAAGCAATGCAAAGCAGCTGAGGTGGGAAGACTATGAAGATCTGGCCCATGTTGTACAAGTGTAGTTGCTGTGGTAGATTCACAAGACCTGACAGGCACCCCTGTATTGGACGGGCACCCCCATCTTAATAAGAAACATTCTATTTAGTGTATGATGAGTATGCTCCAATAGAGCCACACACAAAAAACCCCAGGCTGCGCAGTCTGAGTTCAATATCACACTCACAATTTCCAGTGAATCACCATATATGCAGAAGAAAAGTGGTGGCAGCAGGCCAGCTGACACTGTCTGTCCTTCCTCTCATTCAGGTTATTTTACTCTTCTGCTGGTAGTAGTGCTGTTCTTCTGTTTCAGGTACCAGTAGTAGCACCAGCACTTCTGTCCTCTAGTCCTCCCTTCTCCTCTGCCACAGCCACTCTCAGTGTGAAAAAAGCAACACCAGAGCAGCAGTGTTAGTACTAGTCTCATCATGTAATCTTTTCATTCTAAGTTCAAGTAGTTTCAGCCTCACCCCCACACATAACAGAACTAACTTATGAGGTACAGCCATGAATTTCTGAAGTTTGTACAGGATACTGGCTCTAGGCAACTACTGATTTTTTGAACACAAGATGTAGAATGGTCTCGAGAACAGTGAGGCCAGCCTTGTATTTAACAGATTTTTTCAAACTTCTGATAAAAATGGCATTAGGTGCACTGCTGACACCTGAGCAGCATAAATACCTTGTTTACCTCTGCGTGTTTATCTTTGATCCCCTACTGAAGTAGTTGGCTGGCCTCACTGAACTTGTGCTTTTGTTACCAGGTTCACTTGCTGCTTCCTTCCCCATCATGCTGCAGGTCTGGTAGTGCCAGCAGCATAACCTTTCCATGTTCACTGTCAGCTCCTCAGCAAAGACCATATCCCCACATATCCCTAAACATATTGGATTGAAAGTATGCAAGAAATTCTAGGCATCTGGCTAGAAGGTGGGTACCTGGATTCTGGAAGTTGACTTCATTGTCACTAAGAATGATACCAGCTTGCTCAAAGCAATTAATAACAAACATAATAGCAAAATCCATTGCTTTGCTACCCCTTATTTACATAGTCATTGAGGAGTGCTTTTCAGAAAGAGTCGTAACACTGTGAAAGTTGCCACTACACACAACACTGGTGTGTGCACTTTTCTAATGCTCTATCAAAGCAAACAATCAGCTGCTACTAATATTTGACTTATAGCTAAAATTAGGCATAGGTCAATGTTCTCTGGTGCAGGGCATTTCAGTCTTCACAGCTGTTGGAACTCAGCATTGTATATTCAGAACCACCTGATTGACAAAAGCAAAGTGAGTACACTTAGATTTTGCAAGAGTCAATAAGTGTAGTGAGGGTAATACTTAAGATCCCTTTGAATATATACATAACCACAGTGAGAGCAAATAGCATCACTGTGCCAACTCATCTGTGTAGTGCATATACTCCAGACTTACTGGGGTCAGTTGGGGGAGTGAGTCAAAGAAGGATCCACCTTTTTTCAGCTAGCAAGACTCTTCTGTCTATTCAAAACAGGTATCTTAGATACAAGTGATCATGGATTGATCGTATTTATGATACAGAGTCTAGACCAGTAATATATATACTTGGTGCTTTAACAGTGCAAGTTTCACAAAGCTGAAAAAAATATGAGCCATATCAGCCGGAAGGAAGAATTTAATCAGAAAGTTTTGAATGATAACTGGGAATTATTTAGGAACACCTTGCTAGATGCCCCAAAAACCATAATCCCACAATTGAGGAAGAAGGCCATGCTGGTGAAAAAGCAAACTGGCTTAGAGGGAAAGTGTAAAAAATAAAATGAATGAATGAATGAATGAATGAATGAATGAAACAAAAAATACAACAAATGGAAGAAAGGGGAAGTTGATAGTAATGAATATCAAAAGATAGGAATTGTAGAAAATTGATAAGGGAAGCCAAGGGGCATAAAGAGAAATCTCTGGCCAGTTTTAAAGACAATAAGAAGGAATTTTAAAACATATATTAGGAATAAAAAGAATCCTAATAATGGTATTGGTCCATTGCTAGATGGAAATGGAAGAATTGTCAATAATAATTCAAAAAACCACAAAAGTGTTCAAAATATTTGTTTTATATATGGAGAAAAAAACAGATGTTATCAACATATGATGAGATGATATCGCTCTTTTCATTCCACTATTATTTCTTGAGGATGTTAACAGAAGCTATTTAAGTTAGACATTTTAAATCAAAAAGTCCAGATAACTTGCCTCCAAGAGTTTTAAAAGAGCTGGCTGAGAAGCTTACTGTACCATTAATGATGATTTTCAATAAGTCCTGGGGCCCTGGGGAAGTTCCAGAAGACTAGAAGAAAGCTAATGTAGTGCCAATTTATAAAAAGGGTGAACGGGATGACCTGGGTAATTATAGGCCTGTCAGCCTGACATCCATCTTCGGCAAGATAAAGAACTAAAGAAGAAAAATACAATTAATGCAAATCAACATAGGATTATGGAAAATAGATTCTGTCAGACTAAATTGATTTTTTTTTTATAAGATTACAAGTTTGGTTGATAAAGGTAATAGTGTTGACATAATGTACTTAGACTTCTGTAAGGTTTGATTTATTACCGCAGGACATTTTGATTAAAAAAACTAGACTAATATAAAATTAACATGTCACACCTTAAATTGATTAAAATGAGATAATTAATAGGTCTTAAAATAAGTCTTAAAATGGGGAATTGTCATCAAGTGGGTCTGTTTCTACTGGGGTCCCACATGGATTGGTTCTTGGCCCTATGCTATTTAACTTTTTTATCAAAGACCAGATGACTGGTGCCTCCCCATAGTGGGGGGCACCAGCTAAAGCGGAGGATACGTGACCTCCCCACATGTCTCCCTTCCACCCCACCCCCAGCCAGGGACCCCCAGGCTCTCTCCCACACAGCACATTACCTGCTGCTGCTCCGGCTCCCCCTTGCATGTTTGGCTGCCCCCTGTCCTCCCTGGCAGCCAGACCCAGGTGAGGAGTGGGACAAAGCCACTCCTGGTCACCGCTCCATGCAGCGTAGCCAATTGCCTGTGGGAGAGCCTGGCTGGGGAGGGGCAGCAGCCTGCTCCCTGCCCAGACTCGGCTTCTGGAGACAGAGGCCAAACGTGCCCAGGTGGGGCTCTCTGGCTCACTCAGCTGCTGTCCCCAGAAGCTAAGCCTGGGTGGGGGGCAGCCAGCCACCATCACAGCCAGGCTCTCTCCCAGGCAGCTGCTGTGGGCAGCTGCTGCTGAGCCGCCAGAAAGGCTCTGTCCCCGCCCCTTCCTCTCTCCACCTGGGTGGCTGCTGGGGGGGCCACTGGACCCTCCATGCCCCCCTCCCACACACACACTAGTTACCTCTGAATGATCTGGAAGAAAACTTAAAATCATTACTGATGAAGTTTGCAGATGATCCAAAAATTGAGAGAGCGGTAAATAATGAAGAGGACAGGTCACTAATTCAGAGCAATTTTTAGATTGCTTGGTAAACTGGCCACAAGCAAACAATAGGCATTTTAATGTGACTAAACGTATACAGCTGGGAACAACCAATATAGGCCATACTTACAGAATGGAGGACTCTATCCTGGGAAGCAGTGACTCTGAAAAAGATTTGGGGCTTATGGTGGATAATCAGCTGAACATGAGCTCCCAGTGTAATGCTGTGGCCAAAAGAGCTATCCTGGAATGGATAAACAGGGGAATCTTGAGTAGGACTAGAGAGAGTTTATTTTATCTCTATATTTGGCAGTGATGTGACCACTGCTGGTCCAGTGTACAGAACCATGTCCAGTTCTGGTGCCCACAATTCAAGAAAGATGTTGGTAAATTGGAGAGGGTTCAGAGAAGAGCCACAAGAATGATTAAAGGATTAGAAAGCATGCCCTATAGTGATAGACTCAAGGAGCTCGATCTAGCTTAACAAAGAGAAGGTTAAGTGGTGACTGGATTGCAGTCTATAAGTATCTACTGTGACAGACCCAGACCAGTGGGGTACAGGAGTCTGGTAGAGGGCAAATATACTGGTCACTGGATGAGTAGTTTTCTGTTCCCTGAGTGAAAGAGAAGGGGCTGCACTAGAGTAATCAGGAATCTGCTAGAACCAGTTAAGGCAGACAGGCTAATTAGGACACCTGGGTTTTAAAGCACCTAAGGATTCTAGCACCTAAGAAGAAGCTGCTAGAATCAATTAAGGCAGGCTAATCAGGGCACCTGGGTTTTAAAAGGAGCTCACTTCAGTTTGTGGGGCGAGTGTGAGGAGCTGGGAGCAAGAGGCGCAAGGAGCTGAGAGTGAGAGGGTGTGCTGCTGGAGGACTGAGGAGCACAAGCGTTATCAGACACCAGGAGGAAGGTCCTGTGGTGAGAATAAGGAAGGAGTTTGGAGGAGGCCATGGGGAAGTAGCCCAGGGAGTTGTAGCTGTCATGCAGCTGTTACAGGAGGCACTATAGACAGCTGCAGTCCACAGGACCCTGGGCTGGAACCCGGAGTAGAGGGCGGGCCCGGGTTCCCCTCAAATCTCTCAATTGACCTGACTGTGGGTTCTTCCAGAGGGGAAGGTCTCTGGGCTGTTCCCCAACCCACATGGTGAATCTCTGAGGCAAGAAAATCCGCCAATAAGCACAGGACCCACCAAGATAGAGGAGGAACTTTGTCACACTACATGGGGAACAAATATTTAATAATGGACTCTTCAATCTAGCAGAGAAAAGCTAGGAATCAAAGGGCTGGAAATTTAAACTAGATAATTTCAGAATGAAAATAAAGCATACATTTTTAATGGTGAGAGTGTATATACTCGTTCATTAGCCTGTTCGTTTATAAGACGACACCCCCCCCCAAATGGATAGGTAAAAATAGCAAAAACGGTATGACCCTTTCATAAGCCGACCCTATATTTCAGGGGTTGGAAAACTTTGGCTCCGGGCCTGTCAGGGTAAGCCGCTAGCGGGTTGGGACGTTTTGTTTACCTGGAGCATTCACAGGCATGGAGCTCCTCAGCAACCTGTGGCTGCGGTTTGCCATTCCCAGCCAATGGGAGCTGTGGGAAGTGGTGTAGACCCATTTATAAGCCGATCCCTGCTCTTTGATGCGTCACTTTTTTACCAAAAATATTCAGCTTATGAACGAGTATATATGGTAATTAGCCATTGGATCAACCAAGAGTCAGAGTAGATTCTCCATCACTGACCATTTTTAAATCAACATTGGATGTTTTTCCAAACAATCTGCTCTAGGAATTATTTTGGGAAAGTTCTATGGCCTGTGTTATACAGGAGTTCAGACTTAGGGTGACCAGACACCAAGTGTGAAAAATCGGGACGGGAGTGGGAGGTAATAGGAGAAAAAGACCCCTATATAAGAAAAAGACCCAAAAATTGGGACTGTCCCTATAAAATCGGGACATCTGGTCACCCTATTCAGACCCTATGATCACAATGGGCCTTTCTGGCCTTGTAATATATGAGTTTATGAAAGTAATGCTTTTGTAAATGATGCATAGCAAGGAGTGTTGCTTCCCCTAGTCATAATTTAAGTTGCTTTCTGAGCTTCTGCTTGGATGGCAGTGTTGTAATAGTGAGAGCACAGGGGTGAGAGAACTAAGGCTATGTCTACATTAGTGAGTTTACAGCGGCAGAGCTGTACCAAGGCAGCTGTGCCACTGTAAGATCCCTCGTGTAGCTGCTCTATGCTGATGGGAGAGAGCTCTGTCGTTGACATAATTAAACCACTCCCAATGAGTGGCCGTAACTATGTTGACAGGAGAAGTTCTCCCACCAACATAGTGCTGTGTACACTACTACTTGTGCTGGCCAAACTTATGTTACTCGGGTGGGTTTTTTTCACACCCCGGAGCAACATACGTTTTGCTGACATAAGTGATAGTGGCCTAAGAGTCAGGATTCATGTTTCTAATACCTGACTCTGCCCTTTGACTCAGAAAGGTTATCTGAGTAGTCTATGTACCCATTATGGAAAAACACAGAGGAGCAATTTCATCACCAGTGTGTATTAAAATGTGGAAGCTGCTCTGAACCTAACATAATGAAATTCCATCCCAGCCTTCAACAGTAACCATCACGATTGCAACAGCTGCTTGGTGGCTCTCATAAGAACACTGAGAGACTTCCAGGTCCTGAGAAAAGTATCTCTGCTGTTTGTCTCTGTGTCTGCTCTTGCAAGATAACTGACTGTTTTAAATTAGGGAATACATACTGTAGGTCACTGACCTTAAAAGTATTTTATGATTAATATCAGCCCTTCTGGACCAAGAGTGTACTTACAAAGGCAGATGAGGCAGATGTATCCAGCCAACAGCAGTTATTCTTAACCTTAAGTGTAGCAGAGCTGGGGATCTTCTATAATGATGCTTTGTTGCCATAAGCCTGGGGTGTTGAAGCCTAGCTGCTGCTAGTAAATTGTCGCTGTGTGTTCCCCACTACTGTGTAACTCAAGGAAGGGTTATTTTCAGAGTTGAATTGTACAGATGAATCTGGTTGGTCTCTCAATCTCTCTGAATCTCGACTAATATAATAACAGTTCCTCTGGATAAAAGTGTTAGGAATACACTCAAAATTAGACCTGCATAGTAGCTACTAATCTGGTTAGGATAATGTCCCACTGTGACCACTGAGCCTACTTACTTATGCATATATGCCCATCTTTTTGCCTTGTCCTTCACATCCATTTATTTGTTCATCCACCTGTTGCACCCAGCCTTAACTATGAGATATCTGGAAAAGGGACTTGTCTTTGTTCTATTCATTCATACAGTGCTTAGCACAACGGGGCACTGATCCCAGATCAAGACCTCCAGGTACTTCTGCAATTTAAGTGTCTAAAAATATAATTAATATAGTGGAATAAGTTGAGCTGAAAGCTTGGGCTGACAAGGAGCAGCAAGCAACCACCTGCCACATCGGTGAGGGCGGCTTTAATCTCTTCTGGGGCTCCATAGTTCCATAATTATGTCACTGCTCTCCTTTGGAATTGGGCTGTGCAGTGCAGTGCTCTGTGCACAGAACAACCATACTGCCTTCTGTTTGCAGCCTGTATTCCTGCCTTAAATCCTCTAAAGATACCCTTCCTCCCATGTACCAGCACTGCACAGGGAGACAACCTCTGTTCCAGATTCTTGGGTTTGGTAATTGAGCTTGATCTCTCATCACTGGCAGATTCCAGTCTAAATTGGTAATCTTCTGGTGGTATGGAACCACTCCAGGAACTCATATCCCACGCTGGCATGGGAGCATGCATGGGAGAACAGGGATGTGACCAGGAATTCCCTATGCCTCCCTGATCCCCAGTTAATTCATCCAGTTACTTGAGGGATAGCAGTTGTTCTGAATTGACCTTTCCTTTCTTGTTGGAAGAGCACACTCCCTTTGAGGTGCACAGGGAAAGCTTAGAATGTTTCAAGGCAGATTCACTCTTGCTGGCACAGGGAAGAGGGAAGGAAGTGCAAAGGGCACCTTTCTGCACCTGCCTGCTCTAGTATGTTTCAAGCAAATTCATTTGAGATGATTTACCCAGGCTAGTGCCACCACCTGTCTTCCCTTGACATTTCTGTATAGGATGCAGCTTTAGTTACCTAATCATGCCCCCGCGTTGGCCAGCTCTGTCTGCTTTTGCAGCAGCGCTAGTTGACTGCTGATCCTCAGTGGCACTCTGCATCATATCAGGTTTTTCTGGCAGAGTGTTCACTGGCAGGACATATGGCAGGGCCTGGCAGAATTTGGCCCTCCACAGCAAAATCCTATATCCTTTCAATTCGATGGGAAGGAAGTGTGCAGTTTTCACGTGAGTCATTTTCAATATGCAGATTCTTTTTGAAAAATGCAAACAGTACATAAAATATATGTGCGACTTTTATGAATGGGTTCTTAGAGATTGAATTTCTAGAGACTGTCTGAACTCTGGAGTGCAATGATTTTACTATCATCAGTTCTTCTTAGAATTGCTTCAACATACCTTTTTAGGCTTTATACTAAGGCTGTGGATTAATCGCAGTTAACTCACATGATTAACTAAAAAAATTAATCATGATAAAATTAATCGCAATTAATCGCAGTTTTAGTTGCATTCTTAAACAATAGAATACCAATTGAAATTTATTAAATATTTTTGGATGTTTTTCAGTATTTTCAAATATATTGATTTCAATTGCTAGACAGAATACAAAGTGTACACTGTTCACTTTATAGTATTATTTTTATTACAAATATTTGCACTGTAAAAATGATAAAAGAAAAACAGTGCAATCTCTTTATCGTGAAAGTGCAATTTACAAATGTAGATTTTTTGTTTTTGTTACATAACTGCACCCCAAAACAAAACAATGCAAAACTTTAGAGTGAGCGAGTGGTGTTGTCACCTGGCTCACAGGGTCATAATGCCACTAGGTTTTGCAACCACCATCAATAGTGCAGGAAGCAACTTGCCCACCCCAGCTGGACTCAGACCCTTCCAGGCGCAAGGCAAGACAAGAGCCCAGAGGCAGAAGCAGGGCTGGGGATACTATTACTACCGGCAACAGAGCCTGAGTTCAGGAATAGGGGGACTGGGAGCAGGCCCCTGGCTGCATACAGGGCTAGAGTCCCCCTACCCCATTCTTATGGGGAGGGCAGCAACCCCACAGGCTTGGACCCTCTCTGTCTAGTCTAAGGTAGGTAGCGCCTCTCCCCTTCTCCACCCCCACCCCAAATTTCCATAGTGCATAGGGCTCCAAAAGTCTTTAATATGGCCCTGACAATCATAAGGATCTCTTCTGGCCTTCAAATCTATGAATCTGTGACTCTGATAAAGTGTGGTTTCAATCAGTCTGTCGCATGGGTGTGCATACATGCAGAAACTGGGTGATCCCAGTCTCGTTTCATATTTAAGTTGCAAATGTTAGAAATTCCCGAGAATAAGAGGCTAAATGAAAGCTCATTTACTATTTATAATCTCAATTACAAGTATCATGCCTCCAGGGTACATTTCAAATGACTTGTCCTATTTAGTTTTTTCATAAGTCCTGAGGACAGAAGGAGCCATTAAAACAATGCAAATTCAATACCAGGAAGCCTTCCTAAATTCTCCTTTCTGCAGATCTTTTCTTTATTTAACAAGTTGTTCCCTCCTGCGCCCCCAGTATTCATATAATTTAACAATCAGACCAGAAAGAGAGAGTCAGATTTCATTCCCAAAAGTTAAATGATATGATTTCTGTGCAGACAAAAGACACAGTTTTAACACTTTTTGTTGGCTCAACTTAAAGGTCAAAATTAGCAAGTTTTAAAGAAGAGCCACCAAGACATACAGAAGGGCTCTTGTAAAAATCGTAAATGAAACCCACTGGAGAATTTCTTTTAAAACTGCAGCTTGATATCAATGATGGCAGCAATGCAGTTTGCATGAGATTGATATTAGGGCAGGAATGTAAGGAGCCAGCAGGTCAATAAGAGAACAAAAAATAGTGTCTGGCAGAATAAAATAAGCAGTGAGCAGTTGCCAATTTCTGTTGTAAAGCAGTCCCTAAACCTGTTTTCTCACAGTTGTGATGGTTGTGAAACTTGTTTTTTGCTAAAACAACAAGGAGTCTGGTGGCACCTTAAAGACTAACAGATTTATTTGGGCATAAGCTTTCGTGAGTAAAAACCTCACTTCTTCGGATGCATCCGAAGAAGTGAGGTTTTTACTCACGAAAGCTTATGCCCAAATAAATCTGTTAGTCTTTAAGGTGCCACCAGACTCCTTGTTGTTTTTGTAGATACAGACTAACACGGCTACCCCCAATACTTGTTTTTTGCTGTGATCTTGGCTTCACAACTGGGTGGGTTAAACCAGATAATAATTTTTAATGACCCATTACTGGAGGCCTCAGGACATAAGACTACGCTTACTGTTAACTTCTAAACCTGTGTTTTACGACGACACCTGCTCTTGTGATTCAGTGCATCATATCCCAATCATATGAACCATTGGCTGTTGGAGTAATAGGAGGCATTTGCTATGGCATGTAGAATCTTGTCATGACTCTGTGTTCCCAATCTAGGATTGCTTCATTTCACTGCTGCTTTCTTTTTCCCTAGGGCCTTTATGTTTTTGTGGTGTATTTTATCCTACACAACCAGCTTTGTTGCCCCGTGAAAGCAAGTTACACCATAGATATGAATGGACATACAAGCCCAGGCTCTGCCTTTTTCACACATGGCAGTGGGATGCCCCCAGCAGGAGGAGAGATCAGCAAGTCTACTCAGAACCTGATCAGTGCTATGGAAGAGGTACCTGTATTCTATACCTCATAATCATTATTATACTTACTGTAAAGAGGCCAGTTGTATAGCTGAATGGGGAAACAGTGATATACATAGATGTGAAATGACCACCTGGGAATTGCCGGGGTGGGATTATTTTTGTTTTTATGCTTCGTCTCAATTATATAATTATATATAATGACGTTAGCTTGTACAATAAAAGTTGCTATTCTCAAGCATGGTAGTGCTCCTGTGAATTACAGCTCTCTGGTAACATCAGATCTATAGATCAACCTTCCCTGTTGTTGTTTTTTTACATTGCTTGTTAGCTTTCTTATAAAGCCATGGATTGCGTATTTGAAAAGTAGGTCACAGTCAACATAAAATACTTTCCAGGTTACTGTAATTCTGGGGTGAATCCTGGCCCCATTGAAGTCCATGGCAAAACTCCTGTTGACTTCAGTAGGGCCAGGTTTTCACCTCTCATCTTTATGGATGTCACTATTGGATTTGTTATATGTTGTTATGTAAAACAAAAACAATTCAACTCAATTTTTTTTCTGGGACAGAAATTCTGTTTTCTGGCCAGCTCTAGTTTTGAATTAGGTGGCTGATGGGATGTACTACTAAGGTCTGCCCCAGCATTTTCAAAGGCACATAATATTGTGAAGATGAATTACTTAAACAAATAAATAAGATTGTCATGGGATGGGAGGGAGGAAGAGTGGAGCGCCAATGAAGGTTGTGTGAAGTGGAAAGATAGAGGATCTTCGATGGTATGGAGAGGAAAGACAGACTGTATTGGAGGGTCTCAAGAGACGGGGAATGGCAACGATGTTGACATTCAAAGAAAGAACAAACAGAGATTTTGAATGGAATTTTTAGAGTACTTCAACTGGAACTTCTTTGTATCTTAGGAGACTGTTCAGATATAGGGAAACGTTGGATTACTTTTTTAAACCAACTAGTCCATCCATAATGAACACAAAGCTAAATTACTTGTAATCAATTAGTCATTTTAAAAAGAAAAACTCAGAGCTAGACTTTCCCCTGGAAGAGGCGCAAAAGAGCCCTTTACAATTTCCCTGATCCTGCATAGTCATGAGTTCAAACCATTCAGATACTGTGGTGATGAGGGGTTGATTAAGAATGTAGACAGACAGAACTATTCATGTACTATAGCTTTGATGATAACTGCAGCTTTGAGACTTTTTAACTCATTTAAGGTGCCAGCAGACTGGGAGAGGGCATCCTTGAGGCCAGCTAGTCAGGCCAGTGCTGCTTTTAAGCAAAGCCCGCAAAATGGGAATGCCTTCAACGCTTCTGGAGGATTTAGTAACGGCTCATTGGTGGCTGACGAGGAATCACAGGAGTTTGATGACTTAATATTTGCTTTAAAAACTGGTGAGTAGCAGTTTTTTTTTTCTTTGTTTCTAGAAGCCTGTATGCTATGCTTTGTCCTAACATAACAGTTTCCCAGGGAGTCACTAAAAGGGAAGATCCAATTGCTGCTAACACATTCTTGATTGCCAGTGTAAATCTAGAACAACATTTTTGTTTTGGTGTGAACTGTTATTCTATGAACTAAGAATAATGACCTTATTATTTGAAATAACAAAGGGAAATAGGCCTACAAAAGCATCATTTGAATAACATTAAGCTTGTGATGCAAACCAACAGAAGCCAGGAAAGGTTGAAAGTTTTTAACATTTTTCTCCAAGTACTTTTAGGGTAAGTCTACATAGGAAAGTAAAACCAAATAAATAAACAAACAAACCCCACAGCAGCGAGTCAATGGACTTGGGTTTGCGGGGCTCTGGGACCCTCTCCCTTCATGGTTTCATCTGTTTTATTAAGTATATTCATACTGCCTTATGACTCAATCCAACTCCAATTAAACTCTATGGAATGATTCTCATTAATGTCAATGTAGATTGGATTAATCCCTCAAAAGTTAAGCTTAAATAGTATTCTCTCATTTAAATTCCTAATATATGGAATATATTAGGTGCAGTATATTCAAAGTATATGCACATTAAATCTGAACTACCCTTGAATAGTTGCACATTTCTGATTTAATTAAAAAGTGTACCCCAACAATGGGGACCCTTTACTTTAGTCCTGTGTATGTGAAACGCTAACCATTTAAAAGTGTTCATGTTCCTTTCTGTGCTTGAGAAAGTCCTCCACATTCAATTCAGTGCAGCTTCCAAATAAACAGCCAATGTTACAATAAATACACAAAGGTACACAGTCTGCTGGTGCCACTTAACTTGTTTTTGTTTTATAAAACTATAGCAAACCAATTTTTTTTTATGAAAAAGGGAATTATAAGATGATTCTAGGGGTTAGGCACAAAGCAACCAAATTATTTTTTTATAAGTTGTCACTAACTTTGCATTTTTCAATGGTATTTTTTTACATTGTCCACTCTGCTGTTCATTTCCTGAACATGTTAATTTCTACTGGACATTTTGCAGCACATTTTTATTTTGTCACCCAGTCTACTGCTAACTATTGTTGCATTTAGTAAAGTTTTTGACCAAGATTTTCAAAATTGGGTGCCTGAAATTAGATTCCTAAATCTGTAATTGGGCATCTAAATAAATTGCCTGATTTTCAAAAATTCTGAGCACTTGGCAGCTCCCGCTGGCTTCAGGCATTCATTTAAAAAATGTGTGGCCTTTATTTTTTTCTTTTATTTTTTTCTTCTATATGCTTTTAAAATAGTCTTATGGGAAACGGAATGAAACAGAAGATTGGTAATAAACAAGGATCCTAGAAATCCATTTGCCATGGAAAAACATGGAATTTGCATTTTTACAGAGAATCTTTTTTATTTTTTCACAAAATTGTAAAAACTACAGTAGAACCATGTTTATCTGAGCCTCCATTACCCAGCCGCCTGGGGTTGACTGCCCAAGCCCCAGTCATGTCCACTCCGGGCAGCTGGTGGTTCAGTTAATAGTGAGAGCTGGATAACGGAAGCTCAAATAAATGGGGTTCTACTGTATATCAACAAAACATCGTGTTCAACTGATACTTATACATATTGTGGCTAGGGAAACTAAAGTTAAGCATTTCATTTTAATTGTGGAAAATTGTGGATTTTATGTTTTTTTTTTAATCAGAGAACTTTGTTTTTTTTATCACGGAAAACTACAATCCCTGATAATAATGGAGTCTTTCATCATTATGGGTTAGATGTTGCACATGCTTACCACCAATAATAGTGCTTATTGTTTTGTGCAGCTGCATTGATGTCAGTGGGGCCATTCACAGCAGTAATCACAATGTTCAATAGTAAAGAGTGTTCAGGAGTGCGTCTTAAAACATCAGTTCCAATTTGAGACCAGCAGGGATTTAATGTGATGGTGGTTTATTAACCAGCAGTAAGAATAGTTTGCCTTAGTTCAACACTACTTTATTTTATATGAGAGGGGAGTTTGAGCCAAGACCTTGGTTCTGAACAGTTCCAGGCTTTAAGAAAACTCCAGTAATGGAGATCATAAAAGTAGCTAGATAAATCCGATCCAGATTCAAATCAAATCAAGATCTGAACTGGCCCCACCTGTCTAATGTACCCAAGGAAAACCCCGAAGAGAAGAGTTTGAATGAGGAGCCAGACTTTGTGACTGTGGGCCATCACACTTAATCCAAAATCCATGGCAGAGTTAAATAATACAATTACGGGGATAAACAACGAGAGAGCAATTAAAAGATGCAGACAAAAGAGAAGATACATTTTCAAATGAGACTTAAGAAATGGCACATTTGAGGTTATTAAGAAAAGCATTTCTATTTGGTTCCTATTAAATTCTATCTGACAACCTTTCTGCAGACTCAAGAGAATGACCTAAGATTGCATGAACATAGTGTTCATATTACCCTGTGCTATTCTGGTAGCCCTTTTAGAAAAAGGTTGAGGCATTTTAGTGGGGTGGGGAAGCTTGCACTCCTGCTGCCTTTGTTTTACCTGGTCTAAGGATAAGTAGAAGACTTCATTCCCCAAGATTGTCAATCCAGAAAATTCTACAGGTAGCCCTAGTCACGCTAGAAATAATGGCTCAGATCCTGAGCGACTGCTCAAGATGAGAATGTGCAAAGATGTCTTTGACACCTCTGTACTTCATACCAGAGTAATTCAGAGCAACCTGAGGGTTTCTCTAATTTATACTTGCTGCCAATGAGCTCAGGGGTTGTTTGTCAGAGGGGAATTGCTGAACATAAAAAAACCCAGCTATATCCACTTTCCATTAGCCAGGCCTCCTGTATTGGAAGGAATATTACAGGAGCCACTATGGTGAGTCTAAGTCACCCAAGGATTCCACTATCGGGGAATTCTCCAGTGGCCAGTTAAGCTGGCTCCAATGCAGCATTGTGCCAGGGAAGCAGAAAAAATTGGTACAGTATCATGTAGTTTGCATAACTCCATGAGCTTCAGCTCTGTGCAAGGGATTAAGGAAAGATTACTCCAGGAAAAATAATATGAAAAAATGTACTGCCTGTTGATTGATGCTAAAACCTTGTTTGTTTCCTGCTAGTAATTAGGTTGGCTTAAATGGTTTATTTTATTTTATTTCATTTCTTTTATGGCTTTCATAATAAATCAAAGGACTCTGCTTCCACTGAATAAGGATAATTATTCCATAATTAGTTATTGCTAATTACATTAATTATCTAATAATACCCATTCATTTTGGGCTAGATCACATTTTGCCTCTGATTCCTTTTTTAGTGCTCAAGCTCATCTTGACAGCTTAATGAGCCCCTCCTCTGTCAGACTGATTCACTCTAATACATGGGGTTAGAGTAATTAAGATATAAAACTATTTTAAAGTGACTCCCATTTAAGCACAGCTACACTTCAGTCCTCCTGTCTAGAAAGCAGTAAGCCGCTGGATCTCCACATGTTATGTAAGGGTGGAGTGTAGTCAAAAAGGGATAGGATGAAGGGAAAAATCGGTGGATGTTGGCCTCAAGTTTAGGAATTACTCCTAAGCGTTGCTCCTTAGGCATAAATTTTAATGCCGGAACTGCATGCTAGCCTTACTGACCTCTCAGTTCCAACCGTATTCCCACCAATCACAAACTCTCCCATCCCTCCTTTTTGGAGACATTCTACTGAAGTCACTCCCTCTGGGCCCAATGAAGGTTCAACACATAAAAGCCTCTAAAACAGGCCTCATGCACAGTTTCGTTCCTTCCTCCTTCTCTTGCCTGTGGTATGAATAAGCTGTTTGGGGAGCAGGGCTGTTTATAGGGGTCATTCAGAAGTCAGAGCAGACCATACTTTTGGCTCATAAGCACTACCACACTACACCTGAGATTATCAAGTGATGACAGAACCACGGTAGGGAGGTTTATGATCCACATTTGCAATGTTTAGTGCAGTTTCGTTCACTGCCAGCCTGAATTTGGCCCTTCTGCATTAATAATTTAAAAAAACACTCAAAAATCAAAAATAATTTGAAAAGTAAATCTATTATTAAAATACAACACATAATGCCATGTAAGCTTCCCACGATAATTTGTTGAGTATAGTATAGACCAGGTCAACATTTTCAAAAGAGTCTGCTAATTTTAGATGCTGTCATTTTGCTTGCTCAATTTGAGACTCAATGTCTCAGATTGGGAACCCAAAACTAGAAGTCACTTCTGAAAATATTGGCTGAAATGTTCAGTTGTTTAGCATTTCTGAAAGGTGCTGGATAAACTCCTTGTAGGGAAAAGTCCTTTTTATCCACAGCTATGGTACAGACAATGGCAATGTTAGCTCCCCCACCTTGCTTCACCAATGCACCTCATATCCAGTTGAAAGGAACAAGTCAAAAGGTGAGAAAAGGGGGAGAAGGTGATCTCCCTGCCCATTCAATTGGCTTCTCCTCTGTCACTGCCAACAGAGGTGCTAGTTGAAATAGTGGATGGGGGACATGGTTCCACTAGGACCAAGGACTCATTTCCATTGAATCCTAAAATTTGTCACTAGAGGTATGGATATCGATTGGTGACATATTACTCTACCAATCTCTATAGCCAGCCAATCCCATAAAACAAGATGTAAAGTGTAAGAGTGTGTGTATATCTACCATCTGATTTTTGTATTTAATGTCTAATATCACACATTGACTATAAAAGTGTGATGGATACAGAATATAGTCTATGTGTATATAATATGATAAAAATACCACTAGAAAATGTGTACAACAGATAAAAATAACAAGTTGAAAATACAC
Organism: Chrysemys picta bellii; assembly: GCF_011386835.1. Lineage (NCBI taxonomy): Eukaryota > Metazoa > Chordata > Testudines > Emydidae > Chrysemys > Chrysemys picta. The sequence goes on from NC_088796.1 coordinate 57,029,353, forward strand.
CCAACATTTTGTACCGACATTATAGTGAAAGCTTGATACATGTGCAGGCAGTTAAATAAGATCTAACTTGGGCCCTTCATATGGAACAGTTATTAAAGTATGTTGAGTGTTGGGATTCACTGAATAAATCTTTTGACCAGTAGATGTCACTGGAGGGGCCTCGCTGGTTTTGCAAGATAAACATGCTCACTCTGAAATTATTGCATCTTCTTCTGAAGCAAGATGTACCCTAAACTGAGAACAAGCTGGCTCAATGAACTCTGCAAACCTTGTCTTGTAAACACTCCTAGCCTTACTAATCTGTAGACCAACTGTTTGGTAGTTTGGTATCCCAGTTACATTGAAACTCTAATTCCTAAAAAGGATCAATTCCTAAACATTTTGTCAGAACAGTGATTGTTATAAAGGGAATTAACCTTTTTTAAACACAACAGTACTATTGTCTCCTTCCTAAAAAGATGCTGCATGGCCATGTTCCATTTAGGAATGTAAGTATTGCAATATCAGGTTAGTCAATGTAGTCCAGTATCTTGTCTCTGATAGTGACCAGTGCCAGATGCTTCAAGAAACCCCCACAGTGGACAATGCTGGAATAATATGCCTGCAAGATAAATTTCTTTCTAACACCATCAGTTAGTGGTTACCTAATGCCCTGAAGCATGAGGGTTCATGTATATTGTAAAATAATCCTCATTAACCATTTAAGTGTCTAATCCTTTTTGAAAGCCATTCACCTCTTTGTCTTAAAGATATCTTGTGGCAATAAATTCCACAGGCTAATTGTTTTGTGCAAAAAAATAATTTTCATTTATTTTACATGTGTTGCCTTTCAAGTTCATTGAATGCCATCTTGTTCTTGCATAACAAGAGGGCCAATATGAGTGTCTGATCTACCTTCTCTATATTACTCGTTATGTTGTATGTCTCCTTTCTAAACAGTCCCCGTCTAAGAGAAGGGAAAAAATAGATGCGCTTTTTCCAATTCAAAACAGTTTCATCACTAAGGTAATTAAGCAAGTCTAACTTTAAGTGTAAGAGTAGGCACACTGGCTTCAATAGACCTACTCCTCAACTTAAGAATTTCGCTAATTCAGAGTCTAAACTCCTCCACAGCTAGCATTATGGTATATCTTGCCCCCATCAGTGATCTCTTGATAGTGATCTCTCACCTGAATTCATTCAGGAATCACACTCCCAGAGTGTTATACCTTCTTGCAAAAGTTAACCTGTCACTTTGCTTCCTTCTGAGTCCTTCTCCAGCTCACAGCCACAGATCTCTTATAGCTGATCTTTCACATTTCCTATATTCAGTGCCCCATTTCCCCCTGCCCTCCAGTTTCCTATTTGGAAGTGCATGGTGAAACTTACTAAAGGAGAGAGCATCTGGTGACCTAAAAAGATATGAGGCACATTCTGAAACTTAGAAGGAAAACTATTGACTCACAACCTTTCCATTCCTAAACATTCTAAAGCCTAGGATGCCAGCTAGAGAGAGAAGAGCAAGAAGTCAACTTTACAACTGATTTATATTTCTTAAAGTATTTTAGCCTGAAAAAAAGGAAATTATGGCTTTCATGAGCACATTTTCAGAACCTAGTGAGCCAAATTTCATTCCTGGTGTAACTCCTTTGCAATCACTGGAGTCCCCGGATTTTGCCCAGTCTGTAATTTTCCTTAGCTCTTGGCTATTTGTAACTGATTTCACTGGAAAGTAATGTTTGGTGTTATTCTGTTTTGGAGTTACCACACTTAATTTCATTGATGTGCAGTTCTGAATAAATCTGAATCTCAAGTTCCGAAAAGCCCAAATAAGAGCTGTTCATTTTTATGCTTTGTTTACTACAGTGTTATCTTGCACTAGAAGAAAGGCACAATGCATTAGCCATGCCAGTTGTAGATTTAAGCAGGGAGGGTTAAGGAGGGATATTTAACCTGCCCTTTTGCTCATGTTGAAAGTAGAACCCTATTGAAACAACTGAAATTATCATTTTAGCATCATATGGTAAATTCCACCACTAGAAATGAATCACCTAAGAAGAAACTCCTGTGGGTCAAATTTTGAGCGCAACCATAACGAGGCTTCCATTTATGCATGTGATGTCAGGGAAACAACAGACTGCCAGGTAGACATCTGAGTACCTGTTCACACCATCAAATCAGGTACTGAGACATTTAAGTGACCTAAGTTGCAGGCAAAGGCATGAACAAGTGTAGGAGCAGAGATATGTCCTCAGTTAAATGAGCCTACAGTCTGTGGGTGCAAAGCTATAGACCATATCAGAAAATCTGCTGTACTTTTGTGGGGGAGGAGAAGAGCTGCTGTAATAAGAATAGAGAAGTAGGGCAGGTTTCCCTGTTTAACAGGATATGATCTCATCCTTATTGTTTCAGTCTTCAGTTCTCACTATTGCTTTCTTGGCTTTGTGTTTCAGGTGCAGGCCTCAATATCAGTGATAATGATTCCTACCATGGCAGCCAGGATGGAGGCAGCATGGCTAACTCACAGATTGTAGAACTTAGAAGAATACCCATAGCAGACACTCACCTCTAACACCATTGGGTTTTTTTTTTAATTCAAATCTCCATATTTTTATATTTGTATTTCCTTTTGCACTAAAACACTACATGCAGCTGTGTGGTAGAGTGCTGTGAGCTGTACTGGATGATTAACAAAGAATGGTAGGTTTTCTTTTTGTATATCAGAAAATAACCTGTACATTTTTACAGTGACTGACCATCAACAGATTCAACGGAAGTTGGCCCAGATTTGTATCCTCTAAGTGGATGCACATATTCCATGAAGTGTAGATTTTTTTTAATTAACCTGTATGTGTAACACCATTTAATAAACCCAATAGAGTTCATTTGATATAAACTCGTCTGTCATTATTTGTGTCTGAGCATTGTCCAAGTGAAAAATAATATTTCTGGAACTGGAAGTTGAGGTGGTCAATTATAGTTGAGCAGGAGAGGATTTTATTAACACAGTCCCTCCCTGTAACATGTTCTTTGTTGTTTGAGAGCCAACAACTATGAATTCACAGAAGCAAAGAAAGACACAATGCTTGCTCCAGAGATCTTTAAATTCTGACATGACAACATGTGAGGGTCAGAAACAAATAGAAGGGAAGGAGAGATAGAGGACAGTTATAAGATCACTCAGTAGGTGTATACATATCTTGATGGTTCTCTTACACTGTTGTTGGGGGGTTTTTTTGTTTTTTTTTTTTAAACTAAATTACTTCTCATACACCAGCAGAAAATCTGTAGGAGGGATTTCAATGAGTGGAGTTGTCTAATCATCTCTGTATAGAGGGCTATATTCTAGCTGGTTTAAGGGTTAAGAATTGCATTACAAGAGGGTCACATAAGTAATTTAGAATTACAAACCTGCACACAAAAAAGTGGCCGGGGGAGTGGGGGACGGCTGGTGTTTTCCTCTGAACAAGACACACTGGAAGCAACTGAGAATTCAGAAGGGGAAGCTGAACAATCTTATAAGAATCATTAATTGTGTGTTACTGCACAGAGAAGCTGAAAAAAATATTAAAGAGGGAGGCTGAAGTAGTTCGCCACAGAACATTTTTTGTTAAAATGGTGTATTGTGGAAGTAGTGTAAATTCTAAACAAGGCTTTCACATATTAGGGACTTGCCTGAAGGCTTTAAATTGGGAAAGCTCTGAGCATCAAGCGCTCTTTTTTTAAAAGAAACCTTTAATATGAGAACACTTATGGGAACTTTAATTTGAAATAGTGCATTTTATAATTGCATTTTGTGTAACTGAGTGACATCAAAGACCTTGCCAGTCAAACTGTCTTTAAGAGGGTTGTCTGAGATCTTTTACTAAAGTGTAACCTTTATCGTTTGTTCCTAAATAAAAAAAATAAATTGGCTGTTATAATGCTTGTCTGGTATATCCTGCTGTTAACAGGTATTGTTGTCCAGCTTCCATGATAATCCCATATTTGCATACACTTAAAACTTTCTGAACTTCTGCTTTCTGAACTTTTGCATGTTTGGTCTCCTCCAAGAAGAAAATTATTTTGGTAAGTATGAGTACCATCACCTCAATCATTCTTGGAGAAGTGTGAGAGTGAAAAAATACATACTTTTAGTCAAATTTTCAGATGTGAGAAATAGCCCTGGCTGAGACTGTGAGCAGAGTGGAAGAGAGGTAATTACAGGGCCAGAGTAAGTGTACCTTGACTATGGTTCTGCAATTGATCAGAAATAAAGGAATCTATTCTATGATTTTCATAACTAAATAAATATAAATACTGTCCTTTATCAATGACACACATATCTGGTAGTACAGTGGGCAGGGAGTAGGTGTGTCTCCCTGTTTTGCTGCAGCCAATTACTCTTAGGCTAGGTCTACACTGGGGGGGGGAATCGATTTAAGATACGCAAATTCAGCTACGCGAATAGCTGAAGAGGCTATATATAAATATATGTGAATAGCGTAGCTGAATTCGACGTATCCGAGCCAACTTACCCCGCTGTGAGGACGGCGGCAAATCGACCGCTGCGGCTCCCCCATCGATGGCGCTTACTCCTACCTGCTATGGTGAAGTATGCGTGTCAATTCGGGGATCGATTGTTGCGTCCCAACGAGACGCGATAATTTGATCCCTGAGAGATCGATTTCTACCCGCCGATCCAGGCGGGTAGTGAAGACAAGCCCTTAGTGTGAATATACAGCCTAGCAAATGTGAACCCTTCAGCTGAAGTTAATAGGATTTAAGCTCATGCCTAAATTTAAACATGCATTTTCTTGAACAATGTCCTAAGTTCTCTGGATGCCAGTTCCTTTGTCCACTGCTCTTGTACTCTCCACACAGCAAAGCAAATACTGACTGAGGGCCAAATCCTGGTACTGTTGAAGTCAATGGCAATACTGCAGATGGAGAATTTGAACCTCTATGATTTGGGCCCCAATTCAGGAAAGCCTCTTTATTTAGGACAGAACGTAAGCACCTGATTAAGAGCTATTGAAGTCAATGAGACTTGAACACATGCTCCTAAACTAGGTACCGTAGGGACAGTCTTTAAAAATTCGGTGCATGCTACCTAAACATTCATCAGGCAACTTGCTGGGGGACCAGCCATAATGGATAATGCTCTACAAAATAGTGAATGCTCTATATATATTTTGGGATTTATATTTCTTCACTGTTAGCATATATGTAGACACTGCCAATGGGGGGAGCTTGCTATTCTATGTGCTTGTGTCTCTTAAATATGCCATTAAACTAAGACTCTCATACACCCATATTCAATTATAACCAAGTGTGTACAGTTTGCTTGTCATGATCATAGAATATCAGGGTTGGAAGGAACCTCAGGAGGTCATCTAGTCCAATCCCCTGCTCAAAGCAGGACTAATCCCTAGACAGATTTTTGCCCCAGATCCCTAAGTGGCCCCCTCAAGGACTGAGCTCACAACTCTGGGTTTAGCAGGCCAATGCTCAAACCACTGAGCTATCCTTCCCCACATGATAATATACATGTTTTTTGTTATGGAGGAAAACCAGCAGTTGAAGGAGTTTTGTGTTCTTACTGGGTCAGTTTTTGGTGAGTATTGGCCAATGCAGATATTTCGCATTTATCCACTAATGCCTTAACCTGAAATATAGTTCTGGAGAATGATTGTGACACTATTGTCTAAGGATTGCTCAATTGCAAAGGAGTTAGTACAGTCACAGATGTTTTATTGGCTTGCAGTACGTGCTACTACACACGTGGAAAGCTTATAAAAGAAGAATGCTTGTTTGATTTTTGACTCATGACCATCAATGCTGACATCTTGCGTCACTTTGACATGTTGCTCAATGGGCCTGGTTATGAGTTCACTGTAAATGCATCAGCATTTTTGGAAGAAGCTAGTATGGTGATGCTAGTTGCATAATTTGGATTTGTAGCCACTGGCAATGTTTGTAGGGTGTATGGTCACAAGACTAATCTATTTTGCCGTCACAGACTCAATGATTTGGGAGAAAATGCAAACGGGGAGAAATCCTATTTTCTAATAGCATGAAACTCTATTGGCTTACTTCTGCGTGTTCGCTGAGTACCCGAGAGACAATGAAGATTCATCTCAAAGCACTGCAGCTGCATGCTCCTCTTCAGATATGTCAGACAGCCAGACTCTGACAGGAGCAGCTTTACAGCTGAAGTGACTTCAAATTGACAAGAGTCATTGCTTCTGCTGGCGCTCTGATCCCAGGCAGTATTTAAAACCTGATGCAGACTATAAGTAGCTCTTAGATTCTACCAGATGAATGAATACATAGTTAGACAGCTACTCATGTAAAATGAATGGACTAGATTTCAACCCATCTGCTCCATCATTGTACATGAACAAAACTGAGACACCCATGTTTAGATCATCCCTTCTCTTAGATGTAGAAAGAGCCCCTGGTTGTTCCCCTGGGAGCTTATCCTTTGGGTTTGAAGGAGCAAGAGGAGCTGCAGTTTATGCCCAGGTACAAATTTTCTAGGCAGCTGGAAGAAAAACATCTATTTTCATGCTAACTCATGTAAAAGCATCTCATCCCTCCTCCAAATTCTGCTTCCATATATTGGCATAGTCTACATAAGCATACACAATGCATAGATGCTTTTTAGGCGTTTATGGTGATTTACATGTTGAATCAAGAGCATAATAATAGACCTGATAGAGTATTCATATTTTTTAAAGGATGTTTGAATTGGCTGGTGCATCAGAGTCTTGCTGAGCAGACAAGTAAATAAATAAAGCAAGTATTATTGTTTTGCTAAATAGGGCACAAAATCCTATTAGGAAACTTCTTAAAGAAAGTCACTAGGCAAGATTCTGATCTTACCTTCACTGGTGTAAATCCAAAGTAATTCCATTGATTTCAGTGAATGTTCTCCCACAGCAATTTAAAAATGTCCAGAATATTATTTTTAATTTTCAGAGATTGATAACTTAGTTAAATTCTGTCCATGCCATACAAGCCCTAGATCCCCCTAACATCCTGGGACCAGATTCTTCACTGACTTATATCCTGCAAGCCCATAGATATGCACATTGAAAAATGTGATCTTCGAGGATTATTGCTGGTATTACAAACTGTTATTCTTAGCCAGAAACTTCATATACTAGAGTTTTACCCCAAAGGGTATTCTTATGGGGTTACTTAAGGTGAGTATTGGACATTTCTCATCTGTCTACTAATGACTTAACACAAAGCATAATTTTGTACAATTGATTCAATAAACGGGGATTATAGTGGAAGACTGAGTCGATTTAGTGCCAGATTCTACCATCAGATAATGCATGTAGCTCCCATTGATTTAACCATCATAATCAGTGTTGTGTACGTTGGGCTATTGCAGTAAATTCTGCTTTCAGTAACACTGGTATAAATTAGGGGCAACTCTGAATCAACACCCATGTTACTCATAACAGAATTTGCCCTTGTGCTGCTTAAATTAACTATAAGGTATTGTTTTGCACGCATGCACATGTACAAGTTAGCTGTAGCCAAAAGTTTAATCTTCAAATCTCAATGTGTTTCCCTCTTTATTTGGTTTCACAGTAGGGAACTAAGAGAGTGTATATATATGTCATTTCATGGTTGATTTATCATGTGTGTACTAAATATATTGAAGCAACTATCTGCATTCTAATACTCAAAACATAAGTCATCATTTCAAATGTTATTGAACCAACTAAACGAGACTTATTATTCTATGAAGATCAGGGAGTAAATGTGTATCCCAATCTTCATGGTAGCTTGAAAGCCTCTGGGTAAGAAAGCTTTCTAACAAACACACATGCATTCACTGTACACAGAGGCATCTTCTTTATGCAAATACACAGCTATTAAGTACATTTGACAGGAAACATTGTAACCTACCAACCTTCTACCAGGGCCACCCAGAGGATTCAGGGGGCCTGGGACAAAGCAATTTTGGGGGCCCCTTCCATAAAAAAAAGTTTCAATACTATATTTTTTACATTTCCAAATACATGATACTAACCAGTGAAATACATTCAAAAATTAATTTTTAATAATTTGAAAATACACAAAATACATTATTTAAAAACATTAAATGCTTTAATGATATGTACACATTTGTAATTATATAATGGGCTGTCGCTGGGTGATGGTTGGTGCCAATGGGCTGTTGCTGCCTGGGGGTGGCGCTGTTGTTGCCCAGGGCTGGGTGGGGAGCTGGGCTCTGGGTCGGTGGGTGCCTGGTTCACAGGGGCTGGGCTCAGAGCTGGGGGTCAGAGCTGTGTGGGCGGGTGGGATCAGGAGGGTGTCTGGCTCAGAGGGGCTGGGCTTGGAGCGGAGGGTCAGGGGGGTGTCTGGCTCAGAGGGGCTTACCTTGCTGCTTCCTCCCGCCTCTCCCGGACCCTCAGCGCACCGCATCCAGAAGCGGCCCTGGACAGAGCTAAAGCAGCATGGCTCCACGGGACTTGAGCTCCCGCCACTCGGCTGCAACTCGCAGCCCCGCCCCCTTACCACGCAGCTTCAAGTGGGAAGAGCTCAGGCCCCAGCGGTGCCTTGCCACTTTAGCTCTGTCCCGGGCCGCTCCTGGACGCAGCGGGTTGAGGTGCCGGGGGATGTGGGAAGGTGGAAGTGGGGGGGGAGCCTCCAACATTCTCGTGGGGGCCCCTGCAGGGCCCGGGGCAAATTGCCCTCCCTCCTCCCCCCCAGGCGGCCCTGCCTTCTACCCTGGTCTCCCTGCAGACACAGCCACTGGTGAGGCATCTTCATAATTATTGCCTTCTATCTGGCAATGACTGGAAGGCTGAACACTTCAGAAGTAAGCCTTGGTCTTACTGATAGGGAAAGGTGTTGCTAATAGAATAATTTTGTCAGTGGCTGTTGTTAAAGACTGCCTGAGGGATCTGACTAGAGACCCAGAAGAGAGCAATGCAGTCTGGGAACTGTCAGCACCCAGGTTGGGACTGTGACTTTAACAACTCACCCCAACTCCTGGCTGAAATGTAGCAGCTTAGAAAGGTCTCCATGAATGTGTTGTAATAGTATTTGGTGTCAAAAGTGCAAAGGAGGGTTTTGCCAGAAGATGGATGGATTTCAGCTCAACATTTTAAGCTTTGAGGACAATGAAGTGGAGAAAGTAGATACCGCAGTTCAGAGTATTCAAAAATGCTCCCCAGAGCCTCCAACTTCCAAAAGCCATGCCCTTCAATATAAGAACATAAGAAAGGCCGTACCGGGTCAGACCGAAGGTCCATCTAGCCCAGTATCCGGTCTACCGATAGTGGCCAATGCCAGGTGCCCCAGAGGGAGTGAACCTAACAGGCAATGATCCAGTGATCTCTCTCCTGCCATCCATCTCCACCCTCTGACAGACAGAGGCTAGGGACACCATTCCTTACCCGTCCTGGCTAATAGCCATTAATGGACTTAACCACCATGAATTTATCCAGTTCTCTTTTAAACTCTGTTATAGTCCTAGCCTTCACAACCTCCTCAGGTAAGGAGTTCCACAAGTTGACTGTGCGCTGTGTGAAGAAGAACTTCCTTTTATTTGTTTTAAACCTGCTGCCTATTAATTTCATTTGATGACCCCTAGTTCTTGTATTATGGGAATAAGTAAATAACTTTTCCTTATCCACTTTCTCCACATCACTCATGATTTTATATACTTCTACCATATCCCCCCTTAGTCTCCTCTTTTCCAAGCTGAAGAGTCCTAGCCTCTTTAATCTCTCCTCATATGGGACCCGTTCCAAACCCTTAATCATTTTAGTTGCCCTTTTCTGAACCTTTTCTAGTTCCAATATATCTTTTTTGAGATGAGGAGCCCACATCTGTATGCAGTATTCGAGATGAGGGCGTACCATCGATTTATATAAGGGCAATAATATATTCTCAGTCTTATTCTCTATCCCCTTTTTAATGATTCCTAACATCCTGTTTGCTTTTTTGACCGCCTCTGCACACTGCGTGGACATTTTCAGAGAACTATCCACGATGACTCCAAGATCTTTTTCCTGACTTGTTGTAACTAAATTAGTCCCCATCATATTGTATGTATAGTTGGGGTTATTTTTTCCAATGTGCATTACTTTACATTTATCCACATTAAATTTCATTTGCCATTTTGTTGCTCAATCACTTAGTTTTGTGAGATCTTTTTGAAGTTCTTCACAGTCTGCTTTGGTCTTAACTGTCTTGAGCAGTTTAGTATCATCTGCAAACTTTGCCACCTCACTGTTTACCCCTTTCTCCAGATCATTTATGAATAAGTTGAATAGGATCGGTCCGAGGACTGACCCTTGGGGAACACCACTAGTTACCCCTCTCCATTCTGAGAATTTACCATTAATTCCTACCTTTTGTTCCCTGTCTTTTAACCAGTTCTCAATCCATGAAAGGACCTTCCCTTTTATCCCATGGCAGCTTAATTTACATAAGAGCCTTTGGTGAGGGACCTTGTCAAAGGCTTTCTGGAAATCTAAGTACACTATGTTCACTGGATCCCCCTTGTCCACATGTTTGTTGACCCCTTCAAAGAATTCTAATAGATTAGTAAGACACGATTTCCCTTTACAGAAACCATGTTGACTATTGCTCAACAGTTTGTTTTTCTATGTGTCGGACAATTTTATTCTTAACTATTGTTTCAACTAATTTGCTTGGTACAGACGTTAGACTTACCAGTCTGTAATTGCCGGGATCACCTCTAGAGTCCTTTTTAAATATTGGCGTTACATTAGCTAACTTCCAGTTATTGGGTACAGAAGCTGATTTAAAGGACAGGTTACAAACCTTAGTTAACAGTTCTGCAACTTCACATTTGAGTTCTTTCAGAACTCTTGGGTAAATGGCCTCTGGTCCCGGTGACTTGTTAATGTTAAGTTTATCAATTAATTCCAAAACCTCCTCTCGCGACACTTCAATCTGTGACAGTTCCTCAGATTTGTCACCTACAAAAGCCAGCTCAGGTTTGGAATCTCCCTAACATCCTCAGCCGTGAAGACTGAAGCAAAGAATCCATTTAGTTTCTCCGCAATGACTTTATCGTCTTTAAGCGCTCCTTTTGTATCTCGATCATCAAGGGGCCCCACTGTACTCTTTGAGCAAAACAAACAGTAAATGTGGTGCATATCATGTGATGAGCTCCAGGTACTGATGAGAGACAAGTACATGTTACAATGCAGACCCAAAAACAAAACAGTTATGGTATGTGTGAATTTTAAATAACAAAAGCAAATTCAACACCCATACCACAGCCAAAACACTATGAATCTGTTGCCATTGAACTCAGTGGGTATTTTAGTACATGGGAGCAGAATTAGGCACTAAATCTGGAGCTAGGAAACTTGTGATCAGCAATAGTACCCTTTAGTATTAGGCCGATTTATATGGGTTGAGCTCCTGTGTATTCTTCCATCTCTGTCCTCCTTTCCCTCTCTTGTGTTCTGGTCTCCCCTGCCTCTTTACAGTTATCACTACTGTAGGTGGGAGTAGGTGCTCCAAAGGTGTGGGGGTGGTTCTTTCCCCACTCTCCCTCCAGTGTCTTCCAACGTCTTTTCTCTTAACTAATAGATGGCTATTTATACATCTACAAAGCATGCCACTATGGCTTTACAGATACCGAGTGTATGAACAAATAGTCATCTCTTTTCAAGAAAATAATGTGATGCTTTTTCTGCCAACAATACTTGTTCAACAAGTGCCCTGTGTCATGATAGCAGTACACCCCCGTAGTGCCAACTCCTGACTGATTTACATCTTCCAGGGGGCAATGCTGTGTGTTTCCAAGATGGCCGCACAGTGACAAGGAGGGTGGAAGGAGTTTCCTTACACACTGTGCAAGGACCACACAGAATTTCCCTTCATGCATATAAGGGAGCATGCAGACAGCTCCCTCCTACTGCCTTCAGGGCGCACAGTACCCCAAAGGGGATAGTGAGGAAGGCAGACCCTTGGCTTAACCCCTCTGTGCTGCACAGGATGGGTGGGAACAGTGAGCTGTACTTCACCAAGGAGTGTAGCATCAGTGTCACAGTCTGTGTGTGCCCAGCATCTGCAGGAAGGACAATGCAGGGACATTCTTCACAAGGACTCCCAACACCATTCTCCTATAGACTTATAGGAGGTGTGATGGGGTCAGACCAGATGGCTATAGGAGAGTGGTCCTTTTGAGTGCCAGGATGTGGGCCAGGAGAAGCAGGTCCCTTTCTCCTTGGTAGCTGAACAGGGTTACTTTTGGTTAATTAGGACACCTGGGGCCAATCAAGAGCCTGCTAGAACCTGTTAAAAGCCTTTTCTCCAGCCAAATGAGTATGTGCTAGGAGAGGAAAGCATGTTACTGGAAAGGTGGGTGGTGCTGATACCAGCAAGCACCAGAAAAGAAACCCTGCAGATACAGAAGTGAAGGGTGGGTGAATCTCTGCCCAAGCAGGGTCTGAGGGAAGAGACCCTGCCCAAGGAGAGAGAATGAACCAGGTGTCTGGTCTGTGGCCACTGCACCTGCAGGGGTTACCAAAGACTGAGAGCTCCCTTCAAGGAAGCTGGGAGAAACCATGCTCCAGCAGAGTGTGGACAGCAAGCCCAGAGTGTGTGGGGGAAAACCTCTGAGGGAAAGAAGCACTATACAGAAGTGCAGGACCCACCGAGGCCGAGAAGAAGCTCTGTGACAGAGCGTCAAGAAATTCATCAGTTGTGTACCATGCTAGACTGTTTATCGATGAAACACAGTAGTACTAAACATTCTCTGGTAAGTCACTGCTTTAAAGTCCTGGACTAAAGCACTAGAACTCAGTCAGGCCATCAGCTCAAGGCCTGATTTGGAGGCTGGTGAATAATTGTGCAGTTAGATTTTGGGTACAACACACAAGACTTGTTATGAAACACACCCAGGGTTCTGAACAATCTAAAAACAATCTCTCTTCCACCCTCATCTAGACTGACAACTGTCAGGGCCAGAAATGTGTGTAAATAGGATCCTAACCCAGCCTTGTAATTACTACAACTCCACCCATAGGAGGGTTTTCTTCAATGAGTGAAGGATCCTTCATTTTAGATTCTTTTCTAATTCAAACATAACCTCTAACAGAATGCTGAAGGCAGGTCAAAGAGCCGCACAGAATGTCCCCAGTGTCACTGGAACAGCCCAGGCAGGAGGGGCAACTACAGCAGTCATTAAAAAGGTGCAGCATGCTTTCTCTCAGCTCAGTTGTATTCCCTGTGCTTATTACATTGTACTGTGTAACATGAAATTTGTCCCTCTGGTATGTAAAAGGATTGCTCAGACTCCACCTGCTTCAAGGGGAACTGAAATGACAGCTCAACATGTCATCACATGCTCACAAATGAATTATATGAATATTAATTATAAATAGATTTTGCTAGTGCCAAGCTTCTAAAAGGAACAGGAAACCATGTATCACTGGTAGACTTGATATATAAAATTACACCACTCTAGAGACCTTAGCTGACTGACCTGTAGTGCCTGCCTGACCTGCTGTCCCTCCACTCTCCCCCTTCCTCATGCCTGTGATTCTAGCATTGCTCACAATCCAAGCACACAACCTTCTTGCTATGCCCACAATCCCAGCATTCTCTACCTTGAAGCTGAGAAGAGCCCTTTCCTGCCACCGAAAAGCCCTAAATGGTTGGGCTCCCTAAAAATAGCCATTAGGCAATGCTAAGGAGAATGGTGTGGCCTAAGTCCCACCCCAAGGACTCTAATTAGCCACAGTGAAATTGCTTCAGCAGGAGAGAGCAAGGGAGCCCCTGCATCAGATTGTAGCCCATTGGTTAGGGCCCTCACTGGAGAGAAGGCAGAGCTGTGCTCAGGTGGAGGAGGGCCTTGAACTGTGAAGTTGCGCATCCCAGGTGAGTACCCTAATCACAGGGCTAAAAGTTCTGAGGGAGGGCTCTGCCTCCTGTTGCTGCCTCCACCCACAAAAACAGGGTAGGCACCTAATGCTAATAGGTTTGCAGCTGAGAATCCCAAGCAGAGGGAGGCACCTTCCTCCAACCTGGATTTAGGTGCTGAATTCCAAGAACAGGGGGTGAGGCTTAGGACACACCATTCTCCTCAGCATTTCCTAATGGCTAATTTAGGAGATGAGTCACCTTACCATGCTGGCTTCTGTGGATTCCATTCTCAGGTGCCTATCTATTCCCATTCATTGTACAGGGAGCCTCGGTGCTGAACTCAGGCTTTGTGAATCCCAGTGGTGGTTGGGGTTTTTTTTTTCTTCTTCTTTCTTTTCTTTAAGGCACCTAGAAGTTAGGCATGGTGATGCTCAGTATCAACACACCTAAGTTGCTTTGTGAATCTAGCCCTTAGGCACATACTTAAACCACTGGGAGTATGCATGTATTTAACTTCAAATGCTCTGCACATTGCTATATCAAAACCTAAATGCCTCGGTCGTTGCACCCGAGGTGAGTACCCTGTTGGAATCAGACTAAAGATGAGGAAGGGATCTGTGTATGGAGGGTAAAGTGCTGGTAGACAGAGTAGCTGGAAAATCAAATAAATTCAGACCTTTGAAAGTAGCATGGAGGAGGCTAATAAATTGCCAGAGGATCCACTGACTTTTTTAGTAGAATAGCTAATGCAGAACTTCCAGAGATTTATATTAAAGATAATCCTCTGAATATCAGAAAATTATACAGAATCCCCCAGGAGATGGACAAGTAATCCTCTGAGCCAGTATACACAGTTACTGTTATGCCATCACACCCAAGGGATACAGACCTTGTTTTTGAATGCAGCATGCTCCAAAGGAGAAAGTAAATGGAAAAACAACACCATCTTGCTTGTCTAAACCAGCAAATGAGACTTGAGTGTTCCTGAAAATGATCTTGTATTGCAAAGGAAACAGAAGCTGAGGTTTGTCTCATCACAAAAATAACATGATGGAAAAGGCTTCTGGTTGCTTTTCTGACAGTACAAAATATCAGGTAACCCAAAAAGGAAAATAATTGGAGAGATTCTGAATAAATGGGGAACTGAAATATCCAAGTTTGCTAAGAGCTACTGCTGGATGCAAAGAAACTAATAGATACAAAAGTTTGAATATAATTGACTCCTACAGTTAGCTGTGACAAGTGTTCATTTTGGGGCTGATTCATGTTCTAATGTGTACCCAAATATCTATGTGAAACTGTTGGAAAATGTGTCCTTCAAACCTAAGGGGAAAGGTAAAGTAAGTGCCCCTATTCTACCAGAGAATGTACTGAGTTCCTCTTTTTGTATGCTGGGTTTTATCTCATATATACTGTACTATAGTTTAAGTGTTAACCTAACTGAATTTTACCCTAAGCAAATGCTGTAGACATTTTCACATGGTCTGAGGGGAAAGGTTACACTTTGATTACAGATTGTATAACATATCACTTGATACTCCAGTACAAGTGGCTGAATGGGATGGAAGAGGAGGGTATCCAGGCACATGCATTAGGCTGAGAGTGCACATTTTTTCCCCTGGGAAATTGTCTGTATATTTTATCGATAATTTGCAAAACAACCAACCAAAAAACGTGGCTTGCAGCTTTTCTGGATATCTAGTGGGATTTAATCAGCGTTAAACTACATATGCCAGGAAATCACATGATATGTGGTTGCTAGGAAGGTACCCTTGAGTTCCCATCTGACTAGCAAACTTTTCACTTTGAACTTGAAATGTTCTGGATGCGAGTATTGAACTATGACAATGTAGCAATAGGAAGGTATCATGCATGAGGCTCCTGAATCTCTACACAGATCTCAGGCTAGCCATCTAGAGAGAGGGGCTATCTGTGCAATAACCAAGTATCTTGGTGTGGCTTCCTAGGGCAATGTGGTTCCTTCAAGATTTAGAAAATTTTAAACCACTGCTCCCACCCCACCCCCCCCAGAGGTTTTCCCAATATGATGGGACAACCTGTAGAAATACTATGATGACTTAAGCACAGTGCCCAGATAGAGTGATTGAAATGGAATGTAGAAGCCTTCACTACTAACATCTCTACTGAGACTTCAAACATACATTAACATTGTAGGCAGATAATTGTGATAGTCACTGTCAACTCTCCCATGATAAGACTCAAGAGACCCAGGGGTGTAAAAACACCTAAAGTTACAGCTCCTTTTTGCAAAGATTCCCTGGAGATTTTTTTCATCAGTGGAAAGAGGGGAGGGGGAGGAGGGAAGTTTCCATACAGGAGAATACTGTTTTCAGCCTACATTGCATGGGAACATTAATGTATGAAATCTAAATGCATCTTAATTTGAGATGGTGAGCAAAACCAGGTTTGAACTCCATTTTGGATTGCAATATTCAGCAATCAAATATGGACCTGCATTACCTTGACTTTTTCAAATCTGAGAGAAAATGAAACTATTCCACCACTAATAGCCGCAGACTCTAGCAAAAATTAGTGAAATTTCCTATCTAAGGATTTTCCATAGTACCCATCACTGTAATAAGAACAGCTATGCTGGGGGAGACTTATAATCCATGTATCCCAGTATCCTGTCTTCTGACAGTGGCCAGTACCAGATGCTTTAGGGAATGAACAGATTGGGTCAATCGAGTGATCCATTTCCTGTCATCCAGTCCCAGCTTCGGACATGGGGTTTTGTCCTGACTATCTTGGCTAAGAGCCATTGATGGACCTATCATCCATGAAATTATCTAATTCTTTTTTGAACCTAGTTATAGTCTTGGCCTTCACAACATCCCCTGGCAATGAATTCCACAGCTTGACTGAGTTGTTTGAAGAAATACTGCTTCTGATGTTTTAACCTGCTGCCTATTAATTTTGTCGCATGGCTCCTACTTCTTGTGTTGCACGACGGGGTAAATAACACTTCCATATTCACTTTCTCCACACCATTCATGATTTTATAGACCTCTATCATATCCTTCCCACTCCTTTGTCATTTCTTTTCTAAGATGAACAGTCCCAGTTTCTTTAATCGCTCCTCATATGGAAACTGTTCCATGCCCCTAATCATTTTTGTTGCCCTTTTCTGCACCTTTTCCAATTCTAATAAACCTTTTTTGAGAGAGATTACCAGAACTGTACACAGTATTCAAGGTGTGGACATATCATGGATTTATGTAGTGGCATTATAATATTTTCTATTTTATTATCTAACCCTTTCCTAATAGTTCCTAACATTGTTAGCTTTTTTGATTGCTGCTGCACATGGAGCAGATGTTCTCAGAGAACTCTACACGATGACTTCAAGATCTTTCTTGAGTAGTAACAGCTAAGTTAGAGCCCATCATTTTGTATGTATAGTTGGGGTTATTTTTTCCAATGTGCATTACTTTGTGCTTATTAACATTAAATGTCATCTGTCATTTTGTTGCTCAGTCACCCAGTTTAATGAGATCTTTGTGATTCTTCATAGTCAGTTTTGGACGTAACTATTTTGAATTGTCTGTCTGTAAATTTTGCCACCTCACCACTCATCCCTTTTCCAGATCCTTTATGACCATGTTGAACAGCACTGGTCCCAGTACATACCCTTGTGGGACACCTCTATTTAACTCTTACCACTGTGAAAACTGACCATTTATTCCTACCCTTTGTTTCCTATCTTTTAACCAGCTACTGATCCGTGAGAAGACCTTCTGTCTTATCCCATGACTGCTAGTTTGCTTAAGAGCCTTTATTGAAGGACCTTGTTAAAAGCTTCCTGAAAGGCCAAGTACACTATATCCACTGGCTCACCCTTGTCTGCATGTTTGTTGACCCTTCCCTCAAAGAATTCAAACAGATTGGTGAGGCATGATTTTTCCTTTACAGAAGTCATGTTGTTTCTTCCCCCAACATATTGTTTTCCTCTGTCTGATTAATTTTTTTCCCCTACGATTTCAACCAATATGCCTGGTACTGTAGTTGGACATACAGGCCTGTAATTGCCAGGATCGCATCTGGGGTGTGTGTGCGGGTTTTTTTTTTTTAAACTAATGTTACATTATCTATCTGCTAGCAAGTGGTATGGAGGCTGATTTTAAGTAATAGGCTACATACCACAGACAACAGTTCTGCACTTTCATATTTGAGTGCCTTCAGAATAGGGTGATCAGACAGCAAGTGTGAAAAATCGGGACCGGGGTGGGGGGTAATAGGAGCCTATATAAGAAAAAGACCCAAAAATCGGGACTGTCCCTATAAAATCGGGACATCTGGTCACCCTACTTCAGAATCTTCAGTGAATACCATCTGGCCTGGTGATTTACTACTTTTTAATTTATCAGTTTCCTCTACTGACATCTCAAGCTGGGATTGTTCCTTAGATTTGTCCCCTAAAAAGAATGGCGCATGTGTAGAGCTCTCCCCCTCATCTTCTGCAGTGAAGACTGATGCAAAGAACTCATTTAGCTTCTCCACAACAGTCTTGTCTTCACTGAGTGCTTCATTAGCACTTCATTGAGTGCTCCTTTAGCACCTCGATCACCCACTGATACTTAATCTGTCTTCCTGCTTCTGATGTGCTTAAAAATTTTCATTTAGTTTGTCTTTTGCTTCTTGCTCTTCAAATTCTCTTTTGGCCTGCCTTACTATGCAGTTACAGTTGACTTGACAGAGTTTATGCTCCTTCCTATTTTCCCCACTAGGATTTGACTTCCAATTATTAAGGATGCCTTTTTATCTCTGCCTCTTTTACTCTTTAGCCATGGTAGCTTTTTTTTGGGGGGGGGGGGGGGGAGGAGTCCTCTTACTCTGTTTTTAAACATTTATTTGGGGGTATGCATTTAGTTTGAGTCTCTGTTATGGTGTTTTAAAACAGTCTCCATGTAGTTTGCAGGCATTTCACCTATGTGACGGTTCCTTTTAATTTCAGTTTAACTAGCTTCCTCATTTTCTGTAGTTCCCCCTTTTGAAATTAAATGCTACTGTGGTAGGTGTCTTTGGTATTCTCCCTACAAGGTTGTTAAATTTTAATTACATTATGGTTGCTATTACTGAGCAACTCAGCTATATTCACTTCTTGGGCCAGAACCTGTGCTCCATTGAGGATTAAATCAAGAATTGCCATTCTCCTTGTGGGTTCTAGAACAAGCTACTCCAAGAAGCAGTCACTTCTGGTGTCTAGACACTTTATCTCTGCATTCCTTCCTGAGGTGACAGATACCCAGTCACTATGAGGATAGTTGAAATCCTCCATTACTATTATGTTTTAAGGCCTTGGTAGACTCGATATTCCTGCGCATTTTACAATCACTGTCACCTCCTAATCAGGTGGTTGGTAGTATATCTTGTCTGCTATATTCTTATTCAAGAATGGAATATATATCCATAGAGATTCTATGGTACATCTTGATTTATTTAAGATTTTTACTTTATTTGACTTTACATAATTAAGTGGTTCTTTGATTCTCAAAACTGTGCCAGCTACTGCCAAGTACAATATAACCACTTAATCATGTTAAATCAAGGCTATAAAAATCTTAGTCATTGCATAATAAGTGTTTTAAGGCACTAGAGAAATGAAGTGTTGCCAAGAAGACTGATATCCATAACCAGTATAAATCAATAAAACGTAATTGCACTCTGTACCTTGACCTTCTCTTTAAAGTAGTATCACAGTGGTGAATGTATGCTTCAGGAACTTTGAGAAACAATTAAGTAATTTAAAATTTTAAATAGTTTGTTGGCAATAATAATTCATCTACAGTTTCAGAGGGATTTAAGTAAGTTTGATTTCAGTGGCATCACATCCAGGATAAATTTGGCCCACTGAATCTCATTATGAGGTTAACATTAACAAGATGCTAAAACAGAGCACTCTTCACTTTTACATTTTTGTCTATTGTTTCAACCTGCTGATGCATTAGTTCTCTGATTCCAATAAACCAGGCAATGCATGCTAAAGTGTTACATATTTCAGCCACTACACCTAAACTAGATGTGTCCTAACTGATTCCAAGCCAGGAGCGTTGCCTGCTGAACCCATAATTATTGATATTCTTATCCACTGTTTATCTTTTCAGTAGTAGAGGTCGTGGTTTGGATCAATTCCTCCTACCCCCGCTTTCCCCCTCAACTTTGAACTCTGAGAACTTTCTGGCAATTGCTGTTTTATTGTACCACATTTTACTAGCAATGGGAAGGGGAAAGTATTTAGCTTCTGTTGTTGTTGCTGGTTGTTCTGTTACAAGTACTTTGGAGGCTCCTGTCACCATATTTAGGTATCTGTTAAACCGGTTAAAAGAAACAAATCATAAGAGAAGGAAACTCATAATCCAGTGCCCTCAAGAGCATCTATCTCCTTGATGAGCTCTGAGCCAGTAGAGAACATCCAGAAGATGAGGAATGCAAATGAGAATCCAGTGACTGCCATTGATAGAAAGCCTGGACAAAGGAATACATCTTGTATTGCCCCATGAACATGGCCCTGCTAACGCTCAGACATATTTCCAGCTGGATCAAATTCCAGAGATGAGGCTATGTCAAGGATCCCTCCCCACTCTAGACGGGGCCACATTCATGGGGCAATACAAGATGTATCCCTTTGTCCAGTCTTTCTATCAATGGCAGTCCAGTTGCCAGTGGTATTAGTTGGCAGATTAAACAGGCCAGGGTGGAATGGGCATGAGACTGAATTACCCTGTCACCTAGAAGGATAATCCCTTCACATCAGGATTGAGGCATCCTGGAGATGTTTACTTTGCCACTTACCATGCAGCACTAACCATTCTGAGTAGACAGAGGATATCCGCATCTAGGGCCATCAATCCAGTACCCTCTATTAACTTGAGTGTTTAGAAACACATCAAGAAAAAAATTAAAGCCCTAGACAAGGGGAGAGACCAACAACGTTTCTGGACAAAACTACTACAGCTTATAGGCTGCTTTGGTGTTTTCCCAACCCTCCTCATTACTAACCTTCCATTTTAAAATATATTGTACATAATAAAGATTAAATTAAAAGGGAGAAAATTAGTCTGAGGAAAAGGGGGATTTACAGAAAGGAAACTCTATTAATTCACATGTAAAACCTGAAAGTGGATAAGATTTTTATTCATGACTTTCTCTGTTGGATCACTGAGTCAAGAGTAGCTTATTACAGTTACATTTTCTCACTGAATCATGGGTACCTCCTTTCAGTAATAGCTGCAGGACACGGTCTGCTTTTCTGGTTAGAATTTCATTCTAGAAAAACATTAGGAAAAGGTCAGCTGTCAACTGCATATTAACAAGTAAAACAACCCAGCGAACTAGAATAAACCTTATCAAAATTCCCATCTCACATCTAGAAACTACAAGCCAACACATATCTGAACCTCCTCTTAAAGGAGAGGTCATTTAAAGGTTTCATGTAGAGCTTCCATCTGTTTCTTCACAATGGTATTAGAAATTTTCTCATTAAGCCTCACAATGAAAATAAAATGAATTGTGGGTTCACCATTAAATTTTGAATAGTCAAAGACGGCACTTGGGCATGTGAACAAACTTGCTCTGTGCAATAAAGCTCTTAAAGCACATGCAGGATAGAACAAAAGTTCAGTTTACCTAGGGAGTTTCAAAAATTGGACCTGTGTAAACAGCTATTGGAACAATGGTGCCAAAACATGGCTGGCTAACTTTATAGACTGACGTGGTCTGAGGGAAAACATACTTAGGCCTCAATCCTGCACTGAGATCCAGCCAGCCAGATCCCTGCACCTACACACAACCTCATTGAACCCTAATTGTCTGGCTACCTGTCTGAGAAAAGAGGTAAGTCTACAGTTTTAAAACTTTCTACATAGTTATTTATCCTTTGATAAGACCTTGAAGCTGGACTGGGGGCCTCATTGGCAGGCCCCTATACCTGCAGGGCCAATTCTGTCTCCTTGTCCACTGAAATTAATGGAGCTTTTATGGGTGCAATAGGCCACGTGCAGTGTAGTTCCCGGTGCAGCATTGAGGCTTTAGGTTATAAATATGTATGTAGGAAGCTTTATGTTGTGTATATTAACAGCTTTTGGTCAGATAGGAAGCCAGTGAAGGTTTTGGGGAGGAGTGGATAGTGGGGATAATTGGGGAAACATTTAGTGGGAGCATAAATGTGTGTAATATCTATCTATATACATACACACATGATGGTGACCATTAAAACATCCATATTTACTAATGGATAGCGCATTATTTTTAATAATGCAGCATCCAAAAGTGTGAACACTTCTGGGGGGGGGGGAAATCTAGCTGTATCATGAGTATTATGTGCTGGTTCTCTGTGTGGTCTTGCATGATATGAATTGTGCACCATGACAGTCTACTTTAAGAATGATGATTGGAGGCTACAAGCTATCTTAAGTCTGTGCTCTTTTTGGGAGGGGGGGGGGAACTTCTCTATAGAAGAGTTTGTAGCTGCCCTGCAACAGCTGTTTCTTAAACTTATTTGAGGGTCTAATAATTCCAAATTTAAGCCCCAATCCTGTGCTGTGTAGCATGCAGGTGGACTGCTGTACCTGCACGGAACACCATTAAAGTGAATGGGATTCCATGCCGATGCACAATTCAGTTGGTCTGCTAGACCATATAGGATGGCGGGATGGGGGCTAACAATGATGTTGCATCACCACCTCCATGGGTGTGCTCAAACTCCACCCCAAGTATCCACCTACTGAACTGGAATGGGAAACTGAATTCTTCTCTTCCTCCTCCATCACAACAGGTTATGAGGAACTCACATCGGTGGGAAATGTAAAGGAAGCTGCCGCTGCCTATGCTATCGTTGCTCTCTGGATAAAGAGATGACTTGCGCTTCCACAGGTCTCAATCAATGCACAGTTCACAAGCACTAAATTCTTATTTTTGAAATGAAAATGCATGTAAGCTACAGAGCTACAAGGCTTAAAGGGATGTAACTCTGTACTTCTCCCTATGGTAGAAAGAAGAAAAGCCAGCTCTGGCAGGCTTAATATACATATTGTAATTCACCTCAGAGCATTTCTGCTGCTTTTTATTGTATTATTTGGTTGTATTCTGCTTTTGGAAATTACTTCAAAAGGTGCATATACATGTATTTGTGTAAGGCAAGTGGAATTGTGTGAGGTTTAGCCTGAAGAAAAATACGTCACTTTGCGCTAAAAGCTAATGAGTTCAGCACCCAAAACTGAGGGAGGCAGCAAGAGCTAAAAGAGTCTATCTAATGGGTTATGGGTTCTGCCTGGAGAGCAAGTTCTCTATCTGGAATCCTGCTGTTTTCTAGGTTTCACTGTGAGGAGTGTTTTCTGCAGATTGGGCTAGTGTTGGTTCTGTAGGACCAGATGGGTACTGATGGAACAGACTCAACTCTGTGTGACCAGACTGGTTGTGGTGAAGTAGAGCAGGACCAATCCAGTGAAGCTAGCAGCAAATGAAATCTGTCCGGCAGACAGGCAGGGAGAGCCTCATGAGTGAGGTTCAGATAGGTGGGGAAATGGATTCTTGTTCCTTGATCCAGCAAAGTAGATGACTGGGGAATTAACCACACCCTACATACATGAAATAAAATTAGCAAAACCTAAACACTAAGTATATGCTGTATTTTCCTAAACAAAAGTTGTTGGTGGTTTAATATTATAGAGGACACTCTCAGGTGCTTGTAAGTAGGGAAGAAACACCTGGAGAGGTGATCAGGGAGGTTAAAATTAATTTTCCTACAGCTGGAAATAGAAGAATGGCTCTAGATTGGAGGGCTTAAGCCATTCATTTCAGAAACAGCCCCCAAGACTTATTGAACTTGGCCCTTATTGCTGCCCTCTATACCCAAGAGAAAGTTTACATCCAAATAATGAGTTTCCAAGAGGACTGAACAGTGACTAAAATTCAGGGCTATCTTTAAACCATTCTTAACATGCAAACATGACACTCAGGGCTAAGAGTGATGGTAACTGTATGTTGTGTTTTTTAGAACTCATATCTAAAAGCACTATGCACAGATTCTGTTAAAGTAACTGAATACATGATCCTGGGAATGTTTCAAAGAGAACACATAAAAAGACATATGTGATGAAGATGTGTATAGGGGTTGCTTTGCTGCCTCTCTCGCTCACCGACAGTTTGACAGATCTCTTGGCTATACACACAATTTACTCATAACCACCAATGTTGTGTTTCTTTAAACTGAGGTACTGAGACTAACATGACTTTAAATCTTTCCATGGGTAGCTGTAGTAAAAATCTTATTTGTTTCTTCCTATTTATTATGAAGTATTGAGAAATCAAAATAAAATCTTCCAGAAATTTTCCAATATTCCCAGTGACAAAGTGACTTTACAGTCTAATAGGACACAGTTGCTGGAGCCAGCCATGGGCCTGGTAATGCACAAATTGAAGTCACCTGGTATTATTTCTGGCACATTTGTTCTATGACCCCCAACTACATTAAACAACTTAATTTGTAAGGTTAACTACACACATGTTTAGTTCCTGCTTATTTGGTAGGAGATTAGGAGGCAATAGAACATCACTGATTATACTCAGAAGGCAGCACATAAAGTTAGTCTACTAAACAAAGAAATTATATAACTGTGCAGGATTTTAAGGCCTTATCCCACTCCCAGTGAAGTCAGTGGGAGTTTTTCCCACTGACTTCAAAAGGATCAGAATCAAGGCCTTGTACTTAATGCAGGACACCAGAAAAACTCAACAGCAAAATTAGTCACAGTACAAAATGGGATTCATTTGTCTGATAAACAGACATGACCTTCAGCTTGCTGTTGTATGTATGGGTCATATTATTAATTGTACTCATGTATTTAGATGGAAGACCTATTTAGATTTACAAAACTCAAAAGGTTTAATTACTTATAAATTATTCCTAATAGTGCATTATTTGTTTTTTTTATTCATTCATTTCTTGTTCTTGTATTTAAAAACTTGCAGTCATCCAGTTAGGGAACAGATACATAGCATGTGATTTTTAGGTAGCCAATTATACACCCACAAATAGTGACAGCTCAAAGTGAAGACTTCATATACAACTTTTAAAATCTGTTAACATAAGCTTTTGGGTGAATACTTCTGAATAACATGAGTAGACATAAGGATCAATTAGCAAACAATTCACTACCAGACAAAGAGGGCTACATTCACAATGATTATTTGCAATGAACAGTTCAACTGTATCCTGTTGCAAAAAAGTTTATAAAGTACCAAGGAACCATGCCGAATGATTCAATACCCTTTTTCATTATATAAACACATTATTATCAATATTATTGTCTAATAGGCTACTTGACTTGTTACTTTGTACGCATATTCAGCCTTGCGAACTTGCTAATTAGCAGATATGTAGTGAACCTGCCAGGAGTTAATTGGGTTTATCTCCAGGAACTCAGTCTCAATGTCTTTTCCCAGTGTGTTTACAGGGTTTGATGTTCCAAGGCGTTCTGGGACTCATAGCTCTTTGGGCTGATGGGAACTGTAAGCCTGACAATGTGGCATACAAGGAAAGGGAGCAAAACTATAGGAAACCTCTTTTTCCTCTGTGTGAAAGTACATGAGCAAGATCTATAATAAAGCTCTTAGCAGAGGAAAGCATTGGGAAAGGAGCACAGGAGAGGCTGTAGGAAGAACTGCTAGACGGATGGAGAAGAGACATAAGAGGCATGTAGGGAGAGTTGTTTCATTGATAAATGACGGCTTGAGTCCATGCACTAGACTGGGTTGGAACTCGTGTTAGGTTGGTTCTTGGAATCTTGTTACCCTGGAAGGTGTGGACTTTTGGTTACCTGGAGAGAAAAGTTATTCACCCAACAAAGGAAAATTTGAGAAACTGGCTGGAATAGAAAAGTAAGCTGTTGTAAGGCCATGGAAATCGATTATGCTAGTGTAATCAATAACACTTCCTTTTGTGTATGGCTAACTGTTTTCACAGTGTTGAACTTTCTGGACAACCCGCCACTGTTCCCCAGATGTAATTTCTAGACACTCACTAATGTTCTGGTTGGGATTGGTGAAGTATAGGGGCAAATATTGTAGTTTTAAGCCTTGTTCCGTATAGACCCCTGAATCTCTCTCTGCTTTGCATTGCAGGTGCGTAATGTATGCTGTAAAACGTTCTAAAACATTTATTGCCTCAATATAAAATGGTTCAAAGTACTAAGAATATGTGGTTACAAAAATAAACTGCAGTTTGTTGTTTTACTCTGTGCTAGACTGGGCTTTGAACACTGTAAAGGAGCAGAAAAGCTTGACCCACATGGCTTACTGTTAAGCAATTGAATCAAGTTTTTCAGTCACGTTAAACAGTGTTTGAAACATTGTAATTTGAGTCCTGGTCCATAAAGACCCATGAGTCAGTCTCTCTGATCTGTATTAGAGGCGTTTTAAACTATCTGAAGTAACTATCCTGTGCAAAGAACAGAATCTGAGTTTGAAATGTGTCACTGTAGGCCATAGGCTAAAGTGACTATATTTCATAGGAGCCAGTTAACTCTCTTAACTGAGGGGCAAGTCATCCTGATCTAATAGTTGACCTGAGCAAATTCCCACTGGAGGAGGGAGCAGTTATGGATACTCTCTGTGGGCTAATCCCTGGACTAGTCTCTTCTGCCCTTTACATGGGCCCCTGCAGGGGAGAGGGGAAGACTAGGGGCACTGCATAGCACTTGATTCTCTAGCATGCCCACTGCTTATCCCCACACTTCCCTCCCACTGTGCAGGGAATGCATACACTTTGAGTAATCCCTCACCCACCAAAATCTAGGGTTACCATATTTCAACAAGCAAAAAAGAGGACGGGAGGAGCCCCGCCCTAGCCCCGCCCCTGTCCCTCCCACTTCCCGCCCCCCCAGAACCCCCAACCCTCCCCCCGTTCCTTGTCCCCTGACTGCCCCCTCCTGGGACCCCTGCCCCTAACTGCCCCCCGGGACTCCACTCCCTATCTAAGCCTCCTTGCCTCTTGTCCCCTGACTGCCCCAACCCTTATCCACACCCCCACCCCCAGACAGACCCCTGGGACTCCCACGCCCCATCCAACCACTCCCCACCCCCTGACAGCCCCCCCCAGAACTCCCAACCCATCTAAACCCCTCTGCTCCCTGTCCCCTGACTGCTCCGATCCCTCTCCCCACTCCTGCCCCCTGACAGCTCCCCCCCAGAACTCCCAGCCCCCTACCCCCCGCTCCTTGTCCCCTGACTGCCCCCTCCTGGGACCCCTGCTTCTAACTGCCCTCCAGAACCCCACCCCCTACCTAAGACTCCCTGTTCCTTGTCCCCTAACTGCCCCCTCCTAAGACCCCCCCCCAACTGCCCCCCAGGACCCTACCCCCTACCTGTACCCTGACTGCCCAAAACTTTCTCCACTCCCCTCCAAAAGCCCCCCCCCCGTTTCTTGACTGCCCCCTCCAGAACCTCCCTGTCCCTTCTCCTGCCCCCCCTTACCCTGCTGCTCAGAACAGGGTGTTGGGCTCTGTGCCAGCCGGACACATGGCTGCGCTCCCCTGCACAACACAAAACCCGGTCCCTGGCCCTG
Source organism: Chrysemys picta bellii (assembly GCF_011386835.1). Taxonomy (NCBI): domain Eukaryota; kingdom Metazoa; phylum Chordata; order Testudines; family Emydidae; genus Chrysemys; species Chrysemys picta. The sequence goes on from NC_088796.1 coordinate 57,056,774, forward strand.
CACAGGGTTGCCGGAGCGGGCTGCAGGAGGCGGAGCTGCCGGCCGGCTCAGAATGCAGGGGGGGGGGGTGGGAGGAAAAAGCTGCTCCGGAGTCCAGCCCGGGACTTTCCTGCAGCCCTCCCAGCCGCTCGCTCTGCTCTGCCCAGGGAGGGGGAAATCCCGGACATTGTGTGTGCTTTACAAATTCCCCCCGGACGCTATTTTTAGCACACAAAAGGAGGACATGTCCGGGTAAATCCGGACGAATGGTAACCCTACAAAATCATAACTCCCCTGCATTTGTTCCATTCCCAGGTTCTCAGAGATACACATGTACACACTTTTTGTGTACATGTTTCTTTTAAGAACTAGATATGTTGTACACTAACTCTGTGCATGGGATTTCTAATAAATGTGTCCTAAAAAAAATGAAATCTCTGCTCTCACCTCTTCAAAGGCTGTTGATTTCACCAACTACTGTCTTCATTTACCTTCTTAATCCAGTTGTTTCTTCCTGCAAACCAGTTCCAAGGTATCTTTGCTTTTCTATTTCTATAGCTAAAATGCTTGTTCAGGCCCTTATCTGTCTGAATTACTTCAACCTTACCCAAGGAGGCCAGAGAAGATATGTCTATGCTGCAATTAGACACCCACAGCTGGCCTGTGCCAGCTGACTTGGGCTCGAGCTAAGGAGCTGTTTTAATTGTGATGTAGACATTTGGGCTCAGGCTGCAGCCCAAGCCCTGCAAGTCCAAGTCAGCTGAAACAGGCCAGATGCAGGTTTTTAATTGCTGTGTAGACATACCCCTAACACCCAAGCTGCCCCTCTCAGTGCTTACAAGAAGCTTACCTGTAATTCTGACCATGCGATTCCTCTTTAAATTCCTACATTAGTTCCTCACCACATGAGGTTCAAGCTTCTTGCCTTTGCTTTCAAGGTCATTGTAGTGGGGCAACTGCCCCACTCCCATAGACAGGGGTTAAAAGCAGCCAGGCTAGGCTGATTGGGGAAGCAGCCACTGCTGGGGTCACACCCCAAACGGGCCACAGGTGGCCCTATAAAAGGGCTGTGAACCAGGAACTGAGTCAGTTTCTCTCTAGCTCTAGAAAGAAGAGGACCAGGGTACCTGGGGTAGAGTAGTGCTGGGGAAAGGCAAGAGGAGCTGGGGTACTCTAGCCTGGTAACTCTGCAGGCTTTGTGCAAGGCCTAAAGAAAGTATTGGGGCTGTAGAGGTGCAGTCTGGGGTTAGGCAGAGGCAGCTGGTCTAAACCCCTTGCTGATGAGTGGCCCTTAGAGACTGCAATCTTCCCTGGGGAAAGGGGGCTAGATGACTGTCAGTAGTAGGGCCAGCTCCAGGCACTAGCTTAACAAGCAGGTGTTTGGGGCAGCACCTGCAGCAATTCGGGGGCAATAGGTCCCTCACTCACTCTAGGAGTGAAGGACCTGCTGCTGAACTGCTGCCGCTGATCGCGGCTTTTTTTGCTTGGGGCGGCAGAAATGCTGGAGCCGGCCCTGGGCAGTAGCCACTGAGGCAAGGTGGGGTTAGGGTTGGGGGTTCCCCTGGGAGGGGAGACCCAGAGTGTGGGGGTACTGCTGGGGCAGCACTCCTGGAGGAAAGGGCACCAGGGTCTGGGAGGGACACAGGGCCTGAGGCAGGTGAGCCACCGGCCAACAGGGTGCTCCGATGCTGGAAAAGTTAATTCCCAGGATGACCAGCAGGAGGTGCTGTGCTGGTGAGATGGCTTTGCTACAGTCATACATAACTCAGGGCTTCCCTAATTATTTTCTCAAGTTTCTCTTCATGTCCATCCTCCCTATCCATTTCACCACACTAACCATATCAGCATTAACACATCTTTTGTTTGCTTTTCCAGTAAATGTCTCTGCACCTTATTCCATGCTCCCCATGAATGCAAGCCCTGCCTAAGCTTGTCCACACAGCCGCTATCTTTCATTCATTCAAAACACTCCCAAAGACCCACCTCTGTCATGGCATTGATAAGTAACTCTAAATGTATGTTGTGGGATGATTTGGGCCTGTCTATACAATGTTTGTGTGAGTGTTATTGCACATCTGTGCACAGGTGCAGCACTTGAGTTTTTAAAACAAGTATTTGTACAGTGCATGTCTGAGATTAGAAACTGCCCCTGAGAGAACATCATGGGCAGCATAATGAACAAACATCTTTACTGTAATTCAGTCCACAATCAAAGCAGATTTACTTTAAATGACAGATCATTGGGTTTTATGGGATACTTATTCCTTCATTGATCCGTGGGCATACAGTAACATTGAACACTATGTGGGCTGTTCCTTTCTTTGTGATCTTGGAGCTAACAGAAGTGGTTGCCGCATGACATTATAGCTGCATTGCCATGAAACAGCCCCCTAGGCATTCTGGCATCCTTAGCCAAGACATTAGTTCCAAGATCCTGTTGAGAGTATTTGTGTGACTGTGTCTCAGATGGAACACAAGCCACTACATGCTCTTATTACTGCTTTCTCTTTTTCTGTAGGGGAGGGTGAACCTATGGACACTTGGCTTCTGCTGTTGATGACAAAACTTGGCAAACTTGAACCTGAACTCTTCCTGCCTGGTATTTCTCAGTTGGCCCTCCCCTCCCTCTTGTGCTCCAGACGTGGCCTATCAGATTGGCTGCCTGCTTTTGCATTTGGCCACCCCTCTGAAACCAGGATCCTAGAGCTTGTACTCTTCTGGGTTCGCTGCAGAGAAGTAGCTGACCTTTTCCTTCCAAGGGCATGTACATTCTCTGGGCCAGATGCTGGGAAGCAAACAGAGTTTTTCAGAAATCTGCATTCCTAGAATTCTGAGATCATATGAGCTAATAATGGACCTTATGCGACTCCTGTGCTCTTGGGGGGCCAAACTTTCCACTCCATAAGCGAGCACAGTTTCATTGTCTACAATGGAATGGGGCCAGATTATGCTAGCAATGAATTTCTTCTCTGAAGCATGGGCTATAGAGAATGTAGACCAGCTACAGGGAATCTTCTCTTAGAAAGCAGACCCTTTCCAGCTTTTTGTGTGCCAAGAGTTCAGGACTCTTCTCGATCAGCTACGGCAAAGCAGCCAGTTATCTGCTCCTCAAGAGTTTAGAGTGCTGCTATGCTGGCAGTACCATATTATGATGTTTTGGTCTAAGACCATGTCAGGATGCGGTCATCCAGTGTCATATCATCACTGTAAAACTGGAATTTAAAATAGACCTTCAAATAAGATGCATGTAAAAGTTGCTCACAAGCAACTGATGTTAAGAGTTTTCTTCAGAGACTTAAGATGGTTCCTCTAGTCCCATATGGCTACATTTTGTACTGTTACTCTCAGGAGGCCCAGCACACAGGCCTGGCCTATGAGGAGGAGTGGGTATGTGAAAGATGCTTTAAGCCTCCCAAATTCTGCCTGCTCCAGGAACTGGCATAAATTAGAGCACTCCCTACAAGCTGCTTGAACTTACAGCACCTCTGAATGTCTGCCTATGGGCTGCTCACAGCATGTTCCTCTACCAGAGGCTGCACCAAATCCACAAAACATTCTCCATCTGAACATACAATGAATAGTAAATTTTTGAGATTCCATTTGCCCATCTATTGAAACTTTGCCCACCCACTGACGTCAATGGTAGCTGCATTTTCTCAGAACATTTGGGAAAATAGCCCTTTTCTATTGAGGTGCCTAAATAGACTTGAGAGCTTAATTTTAAGGAAGCAGATTTGAAAACTTCCCCCTTACCATCTAGGAGAGAAACATGGTTAAGGCAAGATGCTCAGACAAATCCAGAGAAGAGTACAAGCTTATATGTTTGTGTTCAGCTCACTGTCTCCTCTAGTGTAATGCTGGGGTGGACAAGGTTTTGTAGGCACTTTGTAGAAGAAGTGAATCTTGAGGAGGGATATGAATGAGCAGGATAGGAGTGGGGTTTGGCATACTGGCAATGGGAATTTTCTCCACACTCTTGGATTAAAATAATTTTGCCATGAAAATTTCATGCTCTAATGGTATTATCAAACCCTGATTCCCCACGTTAAGACAAGATAAATGTGACTTGTGTGAGAGGACAGAATGCATCCCTCAGTTCAGAGGCAGGGGAATCTGGGATATAGAAGGAACTTTGGCTTACGGCACTGTCCCATATACTCTACGTTTTATGAGCTTGATCTGCAACCTCTTAAAATGAGCAGTCCTTACTCATGTGAGTACACAAATAGAAATCATGGGACCGTCTGTGATTAGGGGCTTCCAGGGTTGTGCTCTAAGATTGGTCTAGGCTTAAGTTTTTACTGGTGTAACTGTCAGTAATGTGTGTAATTTATTATTCTTTTGCCAACATAGTTATGTTAGTAAAAGCCCTAGTGTAGGCACAGCTATACTGGAGTAAGGCACTTTAGACCAGTACAGCTTAATCTGTTTTTGCTGAATTAGAATAAGCTATCGAACCATAAGTATTTTTATGTGGTACTAATTAAAGCAGCAACACTTTGGTTAACTGCCAGCTAACACGCTGTTAAGTAATACAGTACTATTATTTGGGGCCAAATTCTGCCATTAGTTGCACAAGGATCTCATTGTTTTCTATGGGCGCTGCATGCATGCATGCATAATTTGACCCTTCTGTGAACAACTTTTAGAAACAAACCTTAGTTTTCATGAAACGTGATAAGAGCACATAAACAAATCCACAAAACATTCTCCTCTCTGACAGGCAAAACAGCAGGGGCAAAATTCTATTCAGTTATGTGGGTGCAAAGCTGGAATAACTGAATTGCATTCAGCTGAGTCACTCTGTATTTACACGAGTGTAACCGAGAGTAGAATCTGTCCCAGGAGCTCAGAAAATGGATGATCTAATTTTCAGGACACTTGCTAAAATTGTGCCCAGTGTATGTTTGGATGGGGAGGAGTGGAGAGAGGAATGGAATGGTTAAGAACAGGCAATAGAAAATGTAGCATAACCAAACTTGGACAGTCCATATTTTGGCTATTAAACAACTTTTTCATGTTCTGCCAAAATATCTATCTAACCCAGTGTATTTCATTTGGAGATAAAAATGTGGCCCTATTTCTCCCAACAAATGTTTGATTAATATCCTTCAATTGTTGGCATCTATAACAGCATGAGCTTGTCCCCATATGTCCTGTGATCAGCTTGATTGAGCCAAGAAGGTTATTAACCTTTTAACATGGAATCCAATGCGAAGGTCAGTGGCATACTGTTCAAAGTCTACTATGTCAGAAAATGTTGTTGACCAGCAGAAACTGTATTGGCAATGTAACACTATAAAACATAGTTTGTGGGTGATTACTAGACATCAGTGTATTATTGTTTTTATTTGTTAGATAAAAGGAAAAGAATATTACTACATGTTGCTAGAATTGCCAGAAGGGGGAAAGATTGCATTTAGATGGTGACTCTTTTCTTGCCAAAACTCAGGCATCTGACTCTATCTTGCACTCAGTCCCATGGAAAGACTATATTGAACACTGCATTAAATCTAGAGGACTGCATATAAAATGGGAGGGTGCCTAATAAGATGTTTAGAGCAGAGGACTAGGATCTAGCCTTCTGGATTTTGTTCATGCCTCAGTCACTTACCTTCAGCAAGTGTCTTAACCTCTCTATACCTTTGTCTACCCATCATAAAAAATCAGTATGATAATACTTCAAAGAGAGGCTGGAAGGTTTAATAAATCTCTTAAGATAAAGGCTCATGGGACTCAATTCAGTAAGGTGCCTGGTCACATGCACAGTCCCACTGAAATCAATGTGGTATTCAGGTGGTTAAAGTTATGCACATACCTGAGCATCCTGCTGAACTGGGGCCTTTGGCAAGTGCAATTATTGCTCAAGTGCTGTGTGGAGGTGGCAGTAGCCTCTGTCAGATTTAAAATTAGACAAAACAGAATTGGGAGAAAGTTTTATACTTCTGGCCAGGTTTTCCAAATGGCCACTAAAGCGGTACATGCAAATATACTCATACCTATTTAGGGTGTACAGACTTAAGTACACATGCCAACTGCATAGCTGTGGATGCATTTAGAAACGTTGGTCATGGCAGATGGTCTTGAAAACCAACGTAACATTAACAGACTCATCACGATCTATGGACCCCCATTAAAAACTCCTCAAACTGGAAGAGATCCTCTTTGTGTTTGTTTAGAAACTACAGAAAATTCTATTGCAGTAAACATACCAATATATTATTGGTCAGATTATCAGCTGATGTAAATGGGCCCATTACCAGCTTATTTGACAGCTGGATGCCTATGATTCTGATCTAGAATATGAAGGAGACTGATACATCATGAATTGAGAAGACATTCAGGATATCAGCCAGGAAGTAGAGGGACAAAGAAAGGACCCATTTTCCCCCCAAACAGGGCCAAAAACTAATCCAAGCTATCACGGAGAAACTGGAACTAAGGTATCTTATCAGAGTCCAGACAGTGTCTGTTTTCTTTTCTAGACATCAGTGTAGCTAACCAAGACACAGAGAAGAGTTGAGTTACTTCAAAGAGCTCTTGTATTGGTTGTTTGTACATAAACTGACTGTCAAACTCCAGAAATCGTTCAAAGGAAAATCAGACTTGCATGTAAACAGGATACTGTGGGACGTTTTCAAAATAATTGAGAAAACGCCCATTGAGGTCTCTGGTCTTTGGATCAGGCCTAGACTGCAATTTATCTTGAATACTATAATTGAGCAATAGATTTGGGCTTAAAAATGAAAAATTATATTCAAGACCAAATATTTGGTACAGTATAAAATGATACCTTCAGTATATATTGAATTATAGTGTAATTCTGATTTTAAAACTTATCTGAGATTGTTCCATTCACGTGCTTGGATGATCCAAATTAGCATGAGTAAATGTTCCTGGTTGTAGTATTGAATACAATATTAATAAGGAATTCATTAATATTGCAATAAGTCATGATTTGTCATATAAAAAGAAACTCCTCTTCAGATATTGTCATGAAATAATCAGCATAATGAAACCCAATTTCTGTAACCTTCACCCAAACGAAAAGAAATGGCTTATTAGAAGAAGAAGAAGAAAAAATACACACACCCACACCCACCCACCCTTATATCTCAGGTGGTCAGGTTCATTACCCACATTTCCTAGTAATTTGCAAATCATTTGCAGGAAATCCCTCTCCAGATATTGGAGGATTTCAAGTTAGACCTGTAGTTTCGTTGAACTGAAAAGATCAGTCACGTCAACTGATGTTTCAGAACGGAGTTTTAAATGGTCTGTTAGAACCTTGAAGAGGACCTGTTGCCTAATTTGTTTTCCACAGGGGTTGTCCATTTTCAGCTCCCATTTAAGTCAATGGAGACTGTGTATACTCCCCACCTTTCACTTAGGCTCTGGAGTTTTGCAACCAGGTTTTGCTGACTCTGAAGGACAAAGCTTAACAAGATAAATCAATATACTAAAGGCTAAGTCTACGAGTCTGTTGTAATCATGCAACATTAAACAAATTTCAAGCAAACAAAGATGTGTAGCCTTGATATTATTTTTTAAATTGCCATTAGAGTCATTAAAGAATGAGAACTGATGTGATTTATCATATAGTTGGGCAAGAAATCCAGCTTGTTCAACCAAAGAACCTCAGTTAGGTAAGAGGTCCCTTGGCTCAATTACCATGTCTCTTTACAAAATTAATAGCTGAAACACTACACTGTGGAACACCCATGTAAATCTATTGTATTTATTTAAGACTAAACACCATGTACTGTGAAATAAGAGGGCATACAACTTTAGCAAAAGTGGGCTCCACTCTTGCTTTCCTATTTCATCACTTATACCTGAAATCTATTGGGTTTTTTTGGTGCCCTAATGAATCCCACAAACTGAAAGAGGGTGTACAGAGCCCACCACGCTGCTCCTTCAGACTGTTTTTGTTTTGTTTTTGTTTTGTTCTTCTGACTGGTTCAGATAAAGCAAACAAGCTGCTCTCTCCTAGAGCAACGGCTTCTTTTAACTCTCCAGATACCAGGGGCATTGTTCAGCCAACCAGGGGACCAGAACAATATCCATGTTCCTTATGCAGCAAGTAGTGCACAACTAACCAATGCACGTCAGATCTGCAATGCAAAGAATTTAGAAGTTATCTAATAATAAAGTGCAGAATTTCATCAAGACTCAGTCAAATGGCTCCAGTTTCGCAAATGTTTTATGCTTGTGAGGAAAAAGCGTATTTTGACTGGAAAAAAATTGCTACAAATATTTTGCCCGGATGTACTCTCTGCATCAATCTTATTTGGCTACTTGAACTGGTAACTAGTAGTGATGATGAAGACAATAATTAGATTTAATTTTTTCAAAAAAAGATACACACATTAATACACAACACAGCCATGAAAAGCTCTATTCCCCATTACCATGCCCCTGAGGTATATTATTTTTCTCATTTATTAACATCTGTGGAGCCTCCATGCCACAGATCAGTGATCTGGGGCTGGCTCTAGCCCTGGAGCTTTGATTGGTTAGGGCATGGAAAAGCTGGCCTCAGTTTCCACCCCTACAGAGCCTCTGTTGGCTAGAGATTTGGCAGGAAATCCTGCCCCATGTTCTGCTACCGTATCTCCTCTGACTGAAGGACAGAATTGCGATTGGAGAAGGGACAACACATATGGAAGGAGAGGGCACCTGGTTCCACTGGAGGGCTACAGCAGGCAGAGAGTCAGAGCTTGGGGCTGGGGAACAGGCCCAGAGAGCAGTCTGAGCATGTGTCCTTATAAGCTTGCACATACGTGAGAATCTGCCAAAAGGAAAGAGGTGGCTTAATTGAGGACTAAGGTTATATCTATACTACCCACTAGATTGGCGGGCAGCAATTGATCCAGCGGGGGTTGATTTTTATCGCATCTAGACTAGATGCGATAAAGCGACGCCTGAGCGCTCTCCCATTGACTCAGGTACTCAACCAGGGCGAGGGGTGCAGGCGGAGTCAACGGGGGAGTGTCAGCTGTTGACTCACCACAGTGAAGACACCGTGGTGAGTAGATCTAAGTACGTTGACTTCAGCTACGTTATTTACGTAGCTGAAGTTGTGTAACTTAGATTTTTCCCTCCCCTGGTTTAGACCAGGCCTAAGGATCCAGGGCTGGAGGGGCAGAGGAGGAGACAGAATTCCTTTCAGGCATCTGGGGTTTATGTAATTTCCCACTGCTTGCTTCTTTGCAATGACACAGGGGTTCTGTTCATATTAGGATAGATCTGTGTTACAGTGATTCCTGGGGGAACTCCTGCCTCCCTTGAGCTTGTAATAATATGGAATATCCTGGGAGAGAGGGAAGCCCCCACCAGACACCCAAACTCTATTAACTGCAAACAAGCAGGCTCCAGTACTGCTGCTTGCTTGTGTTCAACTTAGTGTAGCTGACATCTCCTAGATTGGCAGATCTTTTACTTCCTTAGCTTGTTTACAAATCACACAGGTTCTATTCCTGCAATTCACAGCCAGGGATTATTCTTGGAAGAGTTGACTTGGCAGCCATCCCTGTAGAAGAATGAGAGTCAAACCACTTTTTATATGTGTAACTTACTTGTATTGAAAGCACTGGATGAAACATAATGATACAATAAACCTCTGTCATATACACAATGAAGGCCTCAAGTTTGAATTCTCTGCCAACCTGGTCTGTCTTTATTTCTTTAGAAATGGGAGGCAAAAAGAGAACCTGGAATCCTTAAACAATCTTGTAAGTTCACAATGTGAAGAGCCAGTTTGTGTCAGAGAAGTCCCACTCCCACTACTGCAAGGCCTATATAAGGGATAGACACAATAATAGTATCTGCACTCTGGGAAGCTCAGGGATTGCTCCTTTCTTGTGCTGAAAGGTGTATAAGCACCCCTCAAGGGGCATGGGAAGGAGGCAGAGCCCCCACCAAATCCCTCAGCTGCATTGGCCCACAATCTAGCTTGTCCCAAGGGATAGTGTGCACATTACTCCTATGGGTTGGGGTTAGACTGAGTCCTGTGGCATCCTTTCTGGAGGTTCTCTGGAGTTGTGCAACTCCATACCTTCCCTAACACAGGCCTGTCTAGCAGCAGTGTTAGTGATTAAACTTTGATCTTTATGGCTCCAGTCCTGCAGTTATCTCCACATGAGCAGACCCTTGTCAGTGGCGCTCCATGCAGGCACCGAGATCTGCTGCTGGTGCAACAAGTTCTAGGTTCGGGGCCTTAAGCAGGCCCTATAGAGATGACAGACCGAGGATACTGTGGTCCAAGTGAATGGAAACAAACACTTCCTCCTATTCCGACTATTACCAGAGAAGTTTCCCAAAAATATGACTTGAATGAACAAAGCAGAGCCATAGTATGGCAGGTTGCATGGCTCACCAATGCTAACAGCCCCCTGTGTTCTCCAAATAGTCAACTGCTCTCTTTAGCTTTTGATGTTCTAGAAACAGGAGTTTTCTGGAGTCTTTTCACCAGTAGAAAAGTACAGATTTCTATTTGTGGGGGGATGGGGAGAGGAGTTCATGCTATTAGAATGAGCAGAATTTAACTGAGAAATGATTGCCCATGTTCAATGGGTGCTGATTGTGACACATGAAAGTCAATGAACACTTAGTGAGTATCGCAGGGAAAAACTCAAATTCCCATGTCTTGAAGATGTCTGATTCATAATACTGAGTAGTTACCAAAATATCAAACAACTCAACATAACCTGCATAACAAAGACTCGATGGTAACTTTGAAAACATGATGGTGTGTCTGGAGTCTGAAAGCAAAGTATAACATAGAGCTATTTATCTCTAGCTGTGGTACACAATAGTTATTTGCTAACTGGCTGCATTAGTTGAGCAGAATCCATGTATTTTTCCTGACATCCTACAAAAAGTTGGTTGTGAACTATTCTACAAATATAAATAAAATCAGGTGATGTGATGAAATTCTATGCCATCCTCCAAGTGTCCTTTTTTTTTTTTTTTTTGGGTCACCACAGGTATCTTTTAACTGAAAAAAGTTACCTTAGATTTGTGAGCCACCCTGTGCTTCCTTGCCCCTCATTCCCTTCTGATCTCTACGAACAGCTGTTTAAACTGTTTATTTCAGTCATTCTTTTTAAAGAAATTTGAATGCTCAACATGGCTGTGAGAACTTCTGTTTATTTTGTTGAGTTGTAGTGGGGGTGCCTCCTTTTTCACCAATCTTCCCACTCCTCCTTTAGTTTGTTACCTTCAAGACACTTCCTGCTAGCAAAGGTTTTGCTTTACATGTACTGCTTATAGATAAAGTTTGTCCAACTCAACAGCAAATGAGAGTGTAGCATTCCCAATTAGAGCTATGTACTATTATTATATGAAAAAAAGCTGATTTTCTTCTTGGCCAAACCAGCCCATTAAATTCTTTGTGGAAATCTTTGCAGAAATTATTAGTAGGGAAAGTCTGTGTTCACACTGAATCTACATGAACACAGCTGGAAAACAGTCAATAGAATGAAGAGGGACTGAACTGAGGAAAAAATTACTCTTCCTGTATTTTATTTTAATTGGTTGCATTAAAGTTTTTCTATGACACACATTCCTCTGGTTTTCAAGGATTTCATTTTCAGAATTAAATCTCCACTCTGAAGAGAGGGAGATCATTCTCCCAGGAATGGTGGGTAGAAAAGACAGCATCTTCCCTTCCTCATGGAAGATCTATGTGTCTGAGTTACATGGGAAGGGGAGAGATGAGAGGGGAACAGTCATTGTTTCCTGGACACCAACCCTTCCCTGACAACTTTCTACTGGATGAGAGGATTTCCACCACTTATTTTATTCCATTAAAAATAACTTAAGGAGTATATTATCACAGATTCAGAGCAGCAAGGAGACGGGCTGGACTCTGGACTCTATTTTGGTGCCACTCTGATGGCACAAAGCAGGTTTAAAGTAACTGAAGTGGCTTCCTTTGGGAAGTCTAAATGTAGTATAGAACTTCGGTCAGCATTCTGGCCCTCTCACCGCCCCTGGAAGGAGCTGACCATAGAAAGGGATGCGGCCATGGAGCTGCAACATCCATGTGATTCATAGCTGCCTGTCTTATGGAAGCCACAAATGGCTGGATGAAAGACTATTTACTTTGTGGCCTGGCCTCTGTTCTATATAGGTTTTTATACCGCATTCATCATGAGAGTATCTGAGCTCTTTCCAGGAATACATTAAGCAATGTGACTAACATTTGTCACATGTTGTTTGTTCTCTTATCCTTTCCCCAGAGGGAGAAGTATTTGCAGTGGAGTAACTTGTTTTGGTAAGGTGGGTGGGTTTTTTTTTTTTTTTTTAACTATACCTGTTGCTATGTGTATATATTCGAGAAGGCAAGGTCAAAAGAAATGTGCCTAGGACTTGGAGCAGAAAGTGGTGAGGTTTGTGATGGTCCTGTGGGAATTCACTCCACCATCTCTGACCACCCCCTCCCTGAGCAAGCTCTGTCTCCTGCCCAAAGTAGCGTTACTATTATTCTAGATTGCTCCTCTGGCACAACAGAGCAAAGTCACTGACCACAGTCTTCGTCCCAGAGCTTCAGATGATCTTTTACATATTTGAAATTCTATGGGAAGCCAGTGTAGAGAGTGAAGGACAGGTGTGATGTGCTCATGGTAGCCTATGTTGCTGAGGAGATGCACTGCAGCATTTTGTACTAGCATTTGGAATTTCCTAAATGCTGAAGGCTTCATGCCCAGTTATATTGCATTGCTATAGCCCAACTGAGAGGGGACAAAGACATGAATAATTGATACCAAGGCCTTAACTACACTTGCACGTTATACTGCAATAAAGCCTCATGGAGCGCTCTACCTTACTCCCTGTAGACACTGGCAAGACACATAGAGTGCTCTGACTCCCTGGCTGGAGCGCTCCTGGTACTCTCCACCTCCCCGAGAGGATTAACAGCTGTTGCATATTGGGTGAGATGCTTCAGTGCCAGTGTAAACGAGAAGTAGCGTTACAACGCTCTAATTGACCTCTGGAAACGTCCTATAATCCCCTTAACTGAAGTGGCCTCTCTTGTCTTTGTTGTGAACTCGGGACGCGGAAGTGCCCTTTCAAAGCTCCGTTTCAGAGTGCCGGCTGCTCCGAGGAAAAAAAACAAACCGCTAATGTTTGTTTTGAGTGAGTGGGAGGGAGGGGGGGTCTGAACTTACAAGACAGCGTGCAAACCCAGACCCTATCCTCCCCCATTTGAAAAGCACATTGCAGCCACTTGAATGCTGGGATAGCTGCCCATAATGCACCCCTCCCAATGCAGTTGCAAGTGCTGCAAATGTGGCTGCACCAGTGCGCTTTCAGCTCTGTGTGGACAGACTGGAGCGCTTTCCCTAGTGCGCTCTCTGAAAGCTGGTTTAACTTAAAGCACTCTACAGCTGCAAGTGTAGCCAAGCCCCAAGTCGTCTTCATATACCAGAATTGGACAGAGTCTCCTAGCAACCTGGATGTGGTCTGTGGACATGGCCATTGTGATGTGAGAGCTCAATGTCAGTGAGGAATCCAAGAGTACTCGTAGCCTATGCACTGAATTAAACAATTGTGGAAGTGAACTTTCAACCAAAGAAGACCGCACCCTGGCTGCAAACGCCTCAAAATACTTTCTTCTGCCTACCAGCATCACCTCTATTTTGCTCTAGCCATGGTGTGAACAATATGTTAGATATTTGGGGGTTTTTTGTAAATATTGTAGGTATCCCTATCTATATGATTATCATGCTGTCTGCTATGTGGGGGTAAATAGTTAACTCAATTGTGGATTGTTTTAAAAATATCCAGTAAGGTAGGCGATGACTCTAACTCAATTTCCGATGCTCAATGGACAGTACAGTGAATTCACTGCTGGAAGTCTACTTCCGATACAGTTGGTGCCATACATAAACCGGAGTGACCAAGTTTAGGGGTCTCAGGTCCAGGCAAAGAAATCTAAAAAATGGATAAAAAGCCTGCCTGTGAACTCAGGAGGAGACACTGACTGAGAAAGAAGCTGCAGACAGGCTCACCCATACCCATTGCTGGGGGTAGGGAAGGGTGTGCTGGTACAAGTGGGGTCTACCTAAACTATCAAGGAAAGCCTAAAGTTTAGGTAAGATAACGTGCATAGGGCTTCTCTTGTTTTAACTCTTTCCCTCTCTGCTACAGTCCTGTGGTAAATTTAAATACTTTGTTTTAAAGAGGTTGTTCTGTGTCACTCATTTTCATTCTGATCACAGGTTGCTGAAGGGAAGACACTAATAGGGGTTAGTTCACCTTGCTAAAGACAGATGGTTAGCACATGGGTGCTGTGAGCAGGAGATCAAGTTTAAGATTGGAGTAAATTGCAGGATTCCATCTTGAGAGAAGTACAGGTGTGGTCACTTGGAAGGGGTGCCCATGGAGAGACTAAGTGAGGAGTCAAAGGGACAGCTCACCGTGAACCATGACACATGCATAGCAGGAAAAGGCATGAAAAAAGGATAAAAGAAATATAATATTTCATCTTAACACTTTCAGACACCTACAGCTCTGTGCAGAATGCTTCTCTATCCTGGTCCGATATGTGGGGAATTTGGGAATCCGACTCTGGACTTTCTTTAGCCTAGTATAAAATGCAGCAAAATGGCAAACCAATGGTGGTTTATTTCAGCAGGTGGTGGGAAACAAACAGCCCATAATTTACAACAGGCTTGTCTGCATTAGAGAGAGCTATCCGTTGTAATGAGTCTCTGTTGCACGCTACATCCACATGCAAGTGATTCGAACAATTTAAAGTTTCCTGAATAACTTTTAGTTAAGTTTCAATCAGTTTTGAGGTTCAGTCAATTGTATGCCAGTGGAGAATTAATGAGGGGGGTAGAAAACTGGGCTTATAATCGAAAGCTAGTTTCAACTGTGTGTGCTTTTCCATCATCTGAATTTTTATACTGTTAATCATTGTGATATCTGAAAGCCTGATTAACTGGACAAGTGAAAAAATAATTACATATTTGCCCACTTGAAATTCAATTAACTTACACAGGCACTCAAATGGAGGACTTCCATATACATTTCTGCATATATATCTCTGCTTTATGACAATTTACCCATCATACTAATATGAAGAAGTACCCAATATACTGCATGTTGAGAGATCCTGTTAGAGCAGCACAAATGAAGACAAATGTAGATGACCAAAACAATGTCATTGGAATTTTAGAAAAAAGTCGCTCAGACTCGATCCCAAGCTGTAGAAGATAGTCTACACAAAGGCAACATATTTTTTTCCAGGCCTTTCCCTGGCTGCTAAGGTCAGACCACAGGAATTTAGTATACGCATAAAAGCTTTTTCTTATTAGTGATGGGGAAGAAGCCACCATTTGGTTTCTTGCAAAACTGAGGGTCATCAGTGAGAACAACAGTTCTATTTTCTGGGACTGTGCTGACGCAAAAGGCTTGGCATATGAAAGAAATCACAAGCAGAAGACCCAGAGGGAGATGAGGAACATGAGTAAAGCATGGAAAAATGGGATTAAAGCAAATATCTGGCTTAGCTTTCATCCTGGGATAATTAGAAAATGCTCATTAACTTGTTTATGGTGTTGCTTTTCATTTAAAGTTACAGGGATTTTATTTTGCTAATGCTTATATGCAAGTGAATAACTTTACGCACTAAGTAGACCCAATTAACTCAAAAGGATTGTTCACATGAAAAAAGTAAAATTTAGAGAAGCTGCTTGCCTGTCCCTGTGCTGAGCGGAATAACCAGTCAGATACATTAAAATATTGTCAGTCTCCGTTAAAATGGAAACATTAACAGAAGAGAGAGACTTTCCAGTTCTTTGAGATGACTCAAAATATCCATTTTGCTATGTATTATTCTGAAGACTTCAAGCAGTAACTAGAAACAAACTTTTCGACTTAATGCCAGGAGGTCAAGACAGCTAACATGCCACAACAAAATTACTGAAACGGGATTTCCAAAAACACACTGTATACAGTGCTAGGATCACTGTACTAAACTGTGTGCCTCATGTAATTGCCATAAACAAAATACATTTTGGGGTCTTGTGTGCAAAAAATCTTTATAAATACACTGAAATGCATTTATGCACATTTTTGCACTTGAAAATAGTAACTTTGCTATAATCTACCTGTGACGTTGCACTCTATATGAATTTATAAATATGCTAATGAGTGAATATAATGTAACTGGAATATGCTTCATGCAAAGGTAAGGTATCATTACAAAGCTTATAATCTACTGAGTGTGGTCATCCTATTTGTATAGATGTATCACTCTTGTATCTGAAACTAGAAATATGAAATAAAACTCTGAGGGCCTATTGTAATTATGCAAAGTGTGAGCCATTAATGGTGGTTTGGAATCTTGATGGCTCTCATCAACCAGGATAATTGACTGTGGATGGCTCTGTTTGCAGGCAAGCCTTCCTGTGAGTCAGGCTGGGAGAAATGAAGGTGTGAAGTCTTACAGTGATATGTGATCATGTCACCTGAACTGGACTCTATCTTTAACCTGATGTCTTTCCATTGAGAAAGAGGAGGTGGGAACCCAGAGAGGGACAAAGGATTCCCGCCTTACGCAAAAGATATATAAATGGGTGGAACAGAACAAAAGGGGAGGAGCCATCATGAGGAATCCCCTAGCTACCACCTGAGCTGGAACAAGCGCTGTACCAGGCCTGGAAGGTGTCCAGTCTGAGGGGAAAAAAATTACTGAAGCATCTCTAAAGGTAAGATTATCTGTATTCAGTTTGATTAGACATAGATTTGCATGTTTTATTTTATTTTGCTTGGTAACTTACTTTGTTCTGTCTGTTACTACTTGGAACCACTTAAATCCTACTTTCTGTATTTAATAAAATCACTTTTTACTTATTAATTAACCCAGAGTATGTGTTAATACCTAGGTGGGCAAACAGCTGTGCATATCTCTCTATCAGTGTTATAGAGGGCAAACAATTTGAGCTTACCCTGTATAAGCTTTATACAGAGTAAAATGGATTTATTTGGGGTTAAACATCATTGGGAATTGGGCATCTGAGTGTTAAAGACAAGAACACCTCTGTTAGCTTCTTTCAGGTAAGCATACAGCTGTTAGGGGATGTGATTCAGACCTGGGTCTGGGTTTGCAGCAGGCTAGCGAGTCTGGCTCAAACCAGGCAGGGCACTGAAGCCCTAAGCTGACAGGGCAAGAAAGCAGGGGCAGAAGTAGTCTTGGCACATCAGGTGGCAGCTCCCAGGGGGGTTTCTGTGATCCAACCCATCACACAACCTTCACTTCATTCAGTCAGACTAAAGCAAGAAGCAAACTCTGAAGATATTTTGTTTGTGAAACAAGTATCAGAGGGGTAGCCGTGTTAGTCTGAATCTGTAAAAAGCAACAGAGGGTCCTGTGGCACCTTTGAGACTAACAGAAGTATTGGGAGCATAAGCTTTCATGGGTAAGAACCTCACTTCTTCATCATCTGGACCCATGGGAAGGAGACCCTGGAAGAATTCCACCATGATTTCAACAGCTTCCACCCCACCATCAACCTCAGCCTGGACCAATCTACACGGGAGGTCCACTTCCTAGACACCACCATACAAATAAGCGATGGCCACATTAACACCACCCTATACCAAAAACCCACCGACCGCTATGCCTACCTTCATGCCTCCAGCTTCCACCCCGGTCACACCACACGATCCATCATCTACAGCCAAGCACTGAGGTACAATCGCATCTGCTCCAACCCCTCAGACAGAGACCAACACCTACAAGATCTTCACCAAGCATTCTCAGAACTACGATACCCACACAAGGAAATAAAGAAACAAATCAACAGAGCCAGACGTGTACCCAGAAGCCTCCTGCTACAAGACAGGCCCAGAAGAGAAACCAACAGAACTCCACTGGCCATCACCTACAGTCCTCAGCTTAAACTTCTCCAACGCATCATCAGTGATCTACAACCCATCCTGGACAATGATCCCTCACTTTCACAGACCTTGGGAGGCAGGCCAGTCCTCGCCCACAGACAACCTGCCAACCTTAAGCATATTCTCACCAGCAACCACGCACCGCACCATAACAACTCTAACTCAGGAACCAACCCATGCAACAAACCTTGATGCCAACTCTGCCCACATATCTACACCAGCAACACCATCACAGGACCTAACCAGATCAGCTACAACATCACTGGCTCATTCACCTGCACGTCCACCAATGTTATATATGCCATCATGTGCCAGCAATGCCCCTCTGCTATGTACATTGGCCAAACTGGACAGTCACTCCGCAAGAGGATAAATGGACACAAGTCAGATATCAGGAATGGCAATATACAAAAACCTGTAGGAGAACACTTCAACCTCCCTGGCCACACAATAGCAGATATAAAGGTAGCCATCTTACAGCAAAAAAACTTCAGGACCAGACTCCAAAGAGAAACTGCTGAGCTCCAGTTCATTTGCAAATTTGACACCATCAGATCAGGATTAAACAAGGACTGTGAATGGCTATCCAACTACAGAAGCAGTTTCTCCTCCCTTGGTGTTCACACCTCAACTGCTAGCAGAGCACCTCACCCTCCCTGATTGAACTAACCTCGTTATCTCCATACTGATTTATACCTGCCTCTGGAGATTTCCATTACTTGCATCTGAAGAAGTGAGGTTCTTACCCACGAAAGCTTATGCTCCCAATACTTCTGTTAGTCTCAAAGGTGCCACAGGACCCTCTGTTGTTTGTGAAACAGGAATGATTAACCTTATTTACTGTTTAACCTGAACATTTGCAGAATCTGAAAGAACGGTAGCCCAGATTCTCCCCTGCCTTTCACTTGGGTTTGTCTACACTAGAGCTTTTAACTTAATTGATTACCAGGTAACTCTAGTGAGTTAACCCGTTTGTAGACGTGTGACTGAATAATCTGTGTTGCCAACCTCGAAGCATTCAAAAATCATGAGTCATTCCCCCTGCAAATCATGAGATTAACAATAATAAATGTGGGGTTCTTTTTGTTTGCCTTCAGTTCATTCAAGGCATGTTTTCACTTCTGGACTTCAGCATTTTTCAATCTTTTCTCCACAGTCCTGAGGGCTACTTACTGTTTTTAAATGAAAGCTGTGATTATCACTTTTGACTCCAGGAGCTGGAGCTTTTTAAATAATAAAACAAACCAAATACCACAAAAAAGTTGTAGCTGTTTACATGGTAGTTTGACTGACTGAAACACCTTCTATACCGGTATAACTGGGTCCACATTAAGGGGATTGCACTAATTTAACCAGATCAGGTGTGTGTGTTTGTGGTGTGTGTTTTTTAGTGATTTAGTCAAATTTGGTGCAAATACTGTGGGTACACAAGCCCCTTTAGGATAAACACCCCTACCTCCCCTCCACCTTTTTTCTTTTCTAGCTGTGCATGTTCTCATTATCCATATACATGTCTAATCCTTCTTTAATTCAGACTAAGCTCTTAGTCTCAATGGTATCTCAAATTCAAAAGGCTAATTGTGCATTATATAAAAAGATAAGAAATTATCAGTTTTAAAGTTGTTTTTCAGTATACACCCGTGAAGCTCATGGGATACATATTGAAACTGCTGATTTTTGCATAATTCTGGGACTAATATATCATTTCTTGATCTCTGTTCTAAGTGTGTCCTTAGCTCAGTTACATGAGCAATGTGTTAAAGTGTTAGAACAATCACTACAAGTAAAACCAGAAGGGGAGAAAACTCACCTTACTTTCAATCCAGTTCTTCTGAAAGGAAAGCTGTTATCTCACTGCCCTTCAGTGCTGCATTTGGAACAGATTAATTCAAAACTGTGAAATTAAAATGTGATGAGTGACAGTTCCCAGAAAAACAGCTGCTGCATTAGATTTTCATCATTGCAAGACTGATCAGCTCAACTTCTGGCCACTTTTTTCCACTGGCACTGAGCCTCAAGGATAAGAATTATTGTTTTTCTACTAGCTATTTCTAACCCACCTGCTGACTTCATGAGTTAAGAGATTTAATGGAGTACAAATGGGGGAATATTCTCAGGCCATTTTTAGTAAAATTCTGCTCTCAATAATACGTAGTCCATTGATGAGGGGCTATATGTGATATAGTGAAACCAGGTAATAACAGCCATTCTAGAAACTACCCCGAATCTGCTGAAAGCTTGTTCCACTGTGTTCTCATTTTTTAAATAATGTTTCACTAATATAATATGGAGCTCACAGAACTCTCTATACAGACTAAAACAGTGACAATAATGTTTGTGGTGGCAACAATTGCAGGTTGTTGAGCAGATATTTTTAGACCTTTGTTTTGTAATCAGTTGGGCATTAAATCAAACTTTTTTCATTCTTGACTATGATAGCAAGCTGCTTAGAACTCATTCCATGCAGCTGAGTGACTCAGTGGGTTACCAGTAACATGCTAAGCAGATGACCACATAATGAATTATGGTGTACATAAGAAGTAAAAGCTTGTACAAGGACTGGGAATTTAGCAGTCATGAAGACAGGTGCCAACAGTTAGTAAATAGGTTCTGTAAATACAGATTTTACCAGATAATTATGGGGCAGAAAATAAACCATGTAACACTGGACCAAATTCACTTACAATCCACTGGGCACTACTTATATTCATTGAAAACTATTGATTTTTAGCTTATTTTTTATAGAATACCACTTGTGTTCAGCACTGTACAAACACAGGGACCGATCCTAAATGGCCCTTACACAAGCATCCCAACAGCAATACATTCTTGCGTGAGAGCTATCCTCAAGACTGCGTGCTTGGCGATTACAATCTAATGGCCCTATTAGATTACAATCTAATGGCCAATCCCCACTCATGTGAGTTGTTCCGTTGATTTGGGCACCAGATTAGAAACAGATGATATAGTCTAAACATTAGACATTCCAAACTGTAAGGGCTACAGGCTTTTTAAAGCTATACTTAGGAAGCTGAAAATGATATATAAATGTGTATGCGCTAGGCAGCCAAGGCAACAGTGCTGGAAGAACTGAATGTTTGTCTCTTGACATTGGCACATGAAAGGCTCCTGACAATCCTGCCATCTCCATGTGCTTGATTAGCTCTTCAAGTCCCTTGGCAGAGACACTGGATTTCATCACTCTAGGCCCTATACACACTCTTATCCCTAAGAGGGGTAAGAGGGAATCCCTGTCAAGCTACTATTGGTCTCCCCCAAGCCCTCATGATCTCCTAAACTCCTACCCCTTCCTCTGTCCGCCAACATCTCCACTAGCTCCTGAGAATCCCAATAAGCTCTGTTTTATGCCACACCAAGCTCATAAGTGGCATGAGCAGAAAAGCGCTGATAAGGGATGGAGGATGGCAGCATCAGAAAACAGAGGTAGCTGATGAATGTAAGTGGGGCAGTCTGCTAATCCTCATGTAGCTCAAACAATTTATTCAGAATAAGGGAAATAACTTTGATAACTATTTATTTTCCAAAAGTGGACTTTGTCCAAGATGCTTTTAAAGTTTGTCAGTTTTGGGGAAATAAAGCAGCAAGTTAGAGCTCACTTTTCCTTTTTGCCATGTTTCTTTTTTTTTCTTTTACAAAACAACCACTTTTCTCCTAAAACTAACTCCAATGAAAAGGTTAAAATGGCAGTCTTTATATTGCCAGCAAACTCTCTTGGAGATAAGTCCTGAAATGAAGATGCTAACAATGGTAATTTTACTTATTGCCAATCTAGGAATCCCCTTAGACTCGAAGTGTGTGAATGAGTCACCCGTCTGTTCTATATATAGGTAACAGGCAAGAATCCCACAGCTTGAGAGATTGATGATTATTATATTAGTTAGGCAGCAATTTCTTTGAAATAGCCCTATAGCTTGGCTAGGGGAATGATTTTTAGGCAGCCAAGAAAAGTGCAGTTTTCCTATACTGTATCCAAAAAGTGATCAGTTTTAAGCTATATGTAACTCTGTATCTGAGTAGTGAAATGGGATGGGGAAAAATTAAATTATGCTCATATATGTATTACAAGTGAATAATTACAATGTGCATTTTTGTAGAAAATACTACATAATCCATCCACTAATGGAAAGTAGATCTAATCTAACACTGTAGTACCTTCCTTTAATTGTCTAATGTCTCATATCTGGAGATGACAAGCCACCTAACAAATCCCTGTAACCTGCATTTACTCTCCCCTCAGAAGCTCTCATCCCTGTGGGCAAGCCAGACCGCTGCAATTTGACAGGATTGCCAAACGTGGTATTTTTATTTAACATTTATATTGTGGTGGTACCTAGAGGCCAACCATGTCAGATGTCATTATGCCAGGCAGAGTGCAAACATATTGCAGTCCCTACCCCAAAGAGCTAACAATCTTAAACTGACGCTTTTATGAAAACTCATGTGAGGTAACTAGTTGCAATGATGTTTACAAATGATCACTCTTGAGCAGGGAGGAATTAAGGCTAATTGTAGCATAAATTATTTAAAAACAAAGGGCCCCCAGATGGCTCTTCAGGAGGAGTTGGTTGTTTCTGAAAACTGAAGAAATTAGTAAAATGAGCCATGGGTAGGGGAGGGAAAAGTGGAGCACAGAGGTATGGCAATGCTGTTGGAAAGCCAGTAGGGGAATGGAAGTAAGGAAAACAATCAATGTGATAGAGGTGCTGCTATGCAAAAATTGAAGGATTTAATATTTGTCAGTCCATCTGCTCAAGCTTAAATTACTATTACATTTGATGGCAAAACTTTCATAAATGGAAACAACTCAAATGTGGCAGCCATTACTCTGGATAGACAGAAACATTTGTAGAAGAATAGATGCTCTAGCTGTGTGACTTCGAGCACTCTGTAATTGATAGTCTATAACTAAGTATATCCATGTTTATTTTCCTCATGCCATAACGATGAATAAAATAGGACAGGTGATACACAATGGGGACTGGATAGCTCAGAGTGTGTAATGGGTCAAAGAAACATTCTGCTGTAAGGTCATCAATTGAAATCCAGGTCAGTAGTACCCAAAAGTGTTGTTACCATTTAATTGCTGGTCAGTGAATCACGCTAACTAGCCTCAGTCAAGTATACAGTTGGTTAGTACACCAGCCCTATGCCAGGATAACTCCTTGCCATGTCTCAGCTGTCTGCCTGGGGCAGCCTCTGGGTTTTGTGGATAGTGGGCTGCAGAAAACTAATTGAAATGTAATAGGGCTCTATGTGGAGGAAGATATTTCTCTCTCTCCCACCCCAACCTGTCCACTACCGATCCCCTCCCACTGTGTGAAACCGATTGTTATGATGTAGCAGTAGGGAAGCAGGCCTTGGAACTCCAATTCAGGGCACTTTGGTGGGGCAGCATTAGAAAACTTGGGCAGCTGCTGCCTCTATCGTACTGGTTCTGTAGATCAATAGAACTCAGACCAGCACCTTTTATAAACAATCACTTTTTTTTTTTTTTAATTGCTGTTCTGTTGTGAGGGTCATTTGAGTCCAAAGTGCAACAACAAAGCACACAGTTTCCCAGTTTTGATGCCTTCTGGCAATTTGAGTTTCAAATGTCTAATCTGGAACAAAGGCGGTGCAGAAAAACAGGGTGACTCAGTGTCTGAGGCAGCGTACCAGACAGCTAGTAAACAATAGCCAACCAGCCTTATCTGGATTTTAGGAGCCTGCACAATGATTTCACCAAGCATGGATTTCTTCTCCATGTGTGAACTTGCTGAAAATTGGAAACATTTAGTAATTAGGGGAAATCTTTGTAATTTAATACTTTTTATTTCAGTTTTCAAAACTTTAGGCCCCAGATCATGTTCCTATGAGGAAAATACCCATACTGGGGGGGACAGGCAATTCTGTGGGGTTTCCCTGGTGGAGTTTCTTCTGCATTTTCCTAAGGGAGGATGGAATTTCCTCATATAAGAAAGTGAGGGTGTAGGTCACTGTCACAGGATGGACTGAGCCCTTTAAGAGGGAGTTGCTCCAGCCCACCTGTGCCTCATTAACAGCCTTGATTGGGCTTCATTGACAGGTGTTCCCTATAAAGAGTCAGAAAGGAACAGGAAACTGTGCCAGAAGAGAGCTGTAGTGAGCAGGAGATGCTGACTGGGAGAAGCTAGAGCCGGAAAGCTGAACTCTAGCTAGGAAGGGCTGGGAGTAATGTCATGTGAAGGGCAGACTGGGACAGAAAAAGAGTTGAGTATAGGGGTGATGAACTTTAGTAGGACCTTGAGGATTGTTTCTGGACTGTTTCTGTTACTAAACCAGATGCAGGCAGGGGTGATGTTAGCCATGACAAAGACTGTGTGGGGTTCTTAAGGAGACCTGAAGAAGGAAAACAGAAGCAGAGTGCTGCAGAGCCATCCTTGGCCATGAGGGTGTGCATAGGAGGTGGTTGATGCTGTAATAACCACAAATGGCCTGGATTATAATCAGAATCATAGAATATCAGGGTTGGAAGAGAGCTCAGGAGGTCATCTAGTCCAACCCCCTGCTCAAAGGAGGACCAATTCCCAACTAAATCATCCCAGCCAGGGCTTTGTCAAGCCTGACCTTAAAAACCTCTAAGGAAGGAGATTCCACCACCTCCCTACGTAACCCATTCCAGTGCTTCACCACCCTCCTAGTGAAAAAGTTTTTCCTAATATCCAACCTCCCCCACTGCAACTTGAGACCATTACTCCTTGTTCTGTCATCTGGTACCACTGATAACAGTCTAGCTCCATCCTCTTTGGAACCCCCTTTCAGGTAGTTGAAAGCAGCTATCAAATCCCCTCTCATTCGTCTCTTCTACAGACTAAACAATCCCAGTTCCCTTGGCCTCTCCTCATAAGTCATGTGCTCCAGCCCCCTAATCATTTTTTTTGCCCTCCACTGGACTCTCTCCAATTTTTCCACAGTAGTGTGGAGCCCAAAACTGGACACAGTACTCCAGATGAGGCCTCACCAATGTCGAATAGACAGGAATGATCATGTCCCTTGATCTGCTGGCAATGCCCCTACTTATACAGCCCAAAATGCCGTTAGCCTTCTTGGCAACAAGGGCACACTGTTGACTCATATCCAGTTTCTCGTCCACTATAACCCCTAGGTCCTTTTCTGTGGAACTGCTTCCTAGCCATTCGGTCTCTAGTCTGTAACAGTGAATGGGATTCTTCCGTCCTAAGTTGAACTTGTCCTTGTTGAACCTCATCAGGTTTCTTTTGGCCCAATCCTCTAATTTGTCTAGGATCCACATGGGCCCCTTCCTCATGGAAGCTTTATGCCTCTGCTTCTCTTTAGCCATGCCCAAGCTCCATATTACGGGCCAGATCTGCTATGTGAGCAGGGTGTGCTGTGGAAAAATGGATTACTTTTCCTATTACATTTCCAAGGGGTCAGTGGGGGAATAATGTGCATCTCTCCAGTGCCAGCCTGCCCATTGTCTGCCCTGATTTATTGTATGGCTCCTTGGATCCATATGTCTCTCCAGTGCAACAGAGGGGATGCTGTTACTGAATGTGGCTCTCTCCCCCAGTTTCCATAGGATGCATTAGCAGAGCTTTCAACTGGTAACATTTCAGCTTTTCCTTTGACACTCTATGTGGGGAAAATGTGCATTTGTACGATGATTTTATCCTCATAATTAGTGTTGGAAAAGGTTTCTTCTCACTAATGTGAGAATTAATCATATTTATGCAAAGCAGTAACTTTTTTCAAATAATAGAGTAACATGAGGGAAACAACTTCTAATTAGTTAATTACTACATCCCAGGACAATGATAATAAAATGTATCACTTGTTTAGCACTGTTCATTTGTAGACAGATCACTTTAAAAAGGAGGTCAGTATCAGTATCCCCATTTTATAGATGGAGAAACTGAGAGAGAGGTGAAATGTCTTGTCCAAGATCTTAGAGAGACAAGGTGGGTGACATAGTCTTTTATTGGACCAACTTCAGTTGGTGAGAGAGACAAACTTTCGAGCCACACAGAGCTCTTCTTCAGGTCATAGCTAATATGTCTCCCTAACATCTGGGTCCAACACAGCTACAACCTCGCTGCATATTGCTCAAGATCTCTCAGCAGACCTGGCAACAGAACAATCCGGACTCCCAGTCCATTGCTCTAGTCTATCCATTAGGGACACAGTTTATAAATCTTAACAATGGGATTCATTAGGTAATCAAAATCCCATTGAAAGTTAATGGTGAGTTAAGCACCTATCACATAATCTGAGACTTTCAAAGGGGCTTATCTCCATATTTTTAAATTCAGAAAATAAACTATTAAACACTGACTATTACAATAATTTCATTTCATGAGAGGTATGTTCAATTTATTATTGCAAAATTATTGGTTTAGACCAGGGGTTCTCAAACTGGGGGTCGGGACCCCTCAGGGAGTCGTGAGGTTATTACATAGGGGGTTCACGAGTTGTCAGCTTCCACCCCAAATCCCGCTTTGCCTCCACCATTTACAATGGTGTTATAAATCAAACACTTTTTTATATATTTAAGGGGGTCACATTCAGAGACTTGCTATGGGAAAGGGGTCATCAGTACAAAAGTTTGAGAACCACTGGTTTAGACATAGCAGTATCATATAAATGGCTTTTAGCTGTGAGGCATATACAGCACCTAAATAGTCTCCACATTTCTATTGTCCTTATTGCTCTCCCTTTATCAGACAGCAGGTCTCAGTATTTAAACTAGTGAGGTATGTAACAGAATTAGAAAATATAAAAGTGAATTGAATGTGATAAGGGATAGGTTTTGATCTAGACAAGAAAATCCTAGAGGTGTGTCAGAACTGAGAACATCACTAACATCAGTTAATTAGATGGAGATAGGTAGGGAATAGATGCATCTTATACATCAATACAAAATGTTCTTTGCTGTTTTACTCTGCCACTCAGCACCAGTGCACTGTGCCAAGTGCAGATCTGATTTGCGTCACTACTAATGGAGACTAGTGCCATAGCTAATTAACAGAGGGATAGCAAAGATAACCTTATAATGCTGAGGCTTGTAACAAGTTGAGAGTTTATTGTAGCAGTATAATGTTCATTTTCACCAGGCACAGTTTGGATACAAAGGTAATGACTGAAGTGATTTTTTTTATTAATATTGAAGTCTCTTCACTGAAGAAATTCAGCTAGCTGAATAACTTTAGATCATTCCTGAAAACAAGATGTCTTTAAGAAATCTAATCAATTCAGTGCTTAGATTACAAAACTGATTAGCTGTGAAAGTCATGCTGCCCTGCACATAGACACTGGCAGGCAAACTGGATAGAAGGGGATTTAGACTACAGTTGAGTGTTTTTTCAAGGCTGTGCTGATAGGCTGATGAAGAACAGCTGACAGACTGGGAAATCCATTGGCAGGGAATTCAGTGAGTCAGTGCTGAGTCACCTTCTGCCCTACGTGACAGAGAAAAGTGCACAGCAACAGTTGCTGGACTAGCATGCAGTCTAAAGAAGTGATCAGAAACTTCCCCCTTTCAGAAAGGGCAGCCTTGTCTGGCAGTTCACATAACACCACTTGAATATTGGACACGTGACACTGAAAACCTTGCGAAATTGGGAATTTAACACTAGAAATGGCTAAATTTCACACATGGTCACTTGGATATTCTAAATCCATGCGCTGTCATCTTCAACAAGAACTCCATTTATTCTCACCCTTTTTACGGCTGCAGGCGTTACTCTGACCTTTTTATTGTTTTCATTTATAAAAAGAATTACTGGAAGAATGGATTAATAAAACAAGCTAGAATTGAATAGTATGTAGCAGAACTTTAGACTCTAAAAGTTTAATAGATGTGGAGTGTGTTAACAAAAAAACCCCAACAACCTAAAAGCCCCGTTCAAAGCAAATCAAGAGATGGGATTTTATGTCTATAGTACAGCAGTGTGGAAGACTTGCAGCACAAAACTCCAAGCTATGCAACTCCCCTGGTTTGGGGTTTTGGTCTAAACCAAAATTCAAATCAGTTTGAGGAGTTAGTTGAACTTAACCTGGGGCTGTCTTTTGCCTTTTTTTGCATCAGAATCTTACAAAAATCACTACTTTTTTGTGTAAAATAAAATGCAGTTTGTCAAGCCCATCTGGATATCACTGAGATTTGGATTTGTTTGATGTAGGGCTTCAAACTTACTTGTATGTGAACTGATTAAAATGTTTATGTAAACTCCTGGGGAGTGAAACTGCTGAGTTGAATATAACTCTGTTTGGAGGTATTATGTAAACTTCAGCTCCATGCCTTGTAGAAAACATTTGATAAAAGCCAGTTAACATAGCATTATTATTTGTATTACCATAGTGCCTAGGAGCACCTGTCATGGACCAGGACCCGATTGTGCTAGTATGGTACAATATTTCAAAACTCCCATCCTAAGGTCCAAATTCTTCTCTCAGATACTCGGCACATCTCCAATTTTGTAAATAATTTATATCACTGAGAGGCTGAAATCAGCTACTTCTCAATATATTACAGTCCATCTGATTACACCTGGCTTCTAAAATTCATGCATCTTCAGATCTTCCTGTTGTCCATAGTTGTTCTAAGTAACCTCTAAAGAGGCAATTGTTAAGCATACTGGTTTATTTTATTTATGCTACTATCTTTACCCAATCAGGGTTGGATATTTTCAGATAAGGTTAAGATTTTCAAAAAATGACTTGGGTTTAATATCTTTTTGGGGTGCCCAACTCGACCCAATGAAAAACGAGAAGCCTGATTTTTTTTTCAGAAACAGGTGCTCAACACTTCCTGAAAATAGGCTCCTTCAAGGTGTCTCAAGTTGAGCACCCAAAATATGAGACCTAAAATTACAGGTCACTTTTGACAATCTTGGCTGTCTGTTACAAATGAATGAAGTGCATCATAACTAATCTCTTTCTGAACTGAAACAAACCTTCTTTAATGTGTAGAATCAGCAACTCCTCAGCTCCCTTTCTTCTGAATTCAATTCTCTGTGAAATTCCACATACCCACAAGCAGGCTATCCTTCCACCACGTTTCCAGCTTCCCTCTGACCTGTCTGACCCCTCCCTCCTCTAGCCTTTCCTCCACTGGCCCATACAACCATTAAAGGATTTTTCCAATCAGATATTATTTGGATTGCGTTGCCCAACTGTATCTTTCTCTGCCATGTTGAAACCTTGCTTGAGCTGTAGGACTAGATACATCTCAGATTTTACTGCACACCAGAAAAAGTAAGAATTGAAAGTAGAAACCTAAGGCCTAAGCAGAGAAAGAGCCAAATGCACAATGTATTTTTAAAGACATATATTATAGTGACCTGGATGGCAATGTATGGGAGAAATATCACAGAGGGCTGGATGTGAAGAGACAGAAGGGACAAAGGGCCTGCCTAGAGCATGTAATGGTGGGTCACAAAAGGCTGGACTAAGGGAAGGGGATTGAAAAAAAGGTCTTGCAGACCTAATGAAGGAAGGGGGAGAGAAGAGTTGCAGGTACTTGGATGTAAAGAAAAGGGAGACAGAGGTCTAAGTAGGAGTGAGGAAAAAATGGGCACATGATCTAAACGTTGTACTTCTGCAGATTTGGGAAAACATTAGCTTCAAATAAAATAGCCCAGGAGTTTTCGGACTTTTTGATACTGTGGGCCAATTTTTAATAGAAATTGTCTTGCGGACAAGCTCCTCTCCCAGTCACAGTCACACAGATTACCTCACCTCACGTAGCATGACATCCATGAGCTAATTATAGCAATTGCTTACACAGAAAAGTACAACTAGTAAAGCATATAATGAATTTTTGCTGTATTTAGTTTGCTTTATCAGCTGGATATAAGGAAAGCCAGCAGCCTTGTTGTCTTCATGGACCAGCAAGTGTTCCAAGAACCAATAGTGATCCACTGGCCACAGTCTATGAGCCTCTGAAAGAGTCAACAACATAAACCCCACTCACTGTGAAATTAGATAAAGGGCACAATTTTAATGGTATTTGCAATACCTAACTGATTTAAGAACCTACATCTTATTTTTCAAATGAATTTTAGGCACCTAGGAAACTAAATCCTATTGACTTCCAAGTTGGGATTTTCGCTCTTAAGTGCCTAAATCCCTTTTGAAAATGAGACTTAGGCTCCTAAATCAGAAAGATATTGCAATGCTGAGTGCAGAAATGCCTAAATACCATTAAAATTCTAGGCCAAAGTGTTGACTTCTGCATTTATCAGTGCTAGCTAGGATCAGAAATTGCAATTTTTCCAGCCTGGTGAAAACTAGGAAGCGTTGACTGTCTCACTAACTGTGCATAGCATTAGCTGAATAATGACTAATAATTAACTGAAACTCCACAATGCTAACCATCAATCCTAAAGAACATTATTTTAGAGGGAACAATATACAAGATTTTACCTGGTATTTTTTCTTCCTTCATTGTAGTGTCCAGGATTTTCTGTTCGGATTAGGATTAACTGTTGGCACCATGTAGTTTCATCTGAACATTTGTTAATTGTTGGATAATGCTGCTAGATGGCTATTCTGGAAATACGGAATGGGTTTCCTAGTTACAGTATTTCTTTAGTGAAAGGCAGGCTCTAGGAACAAAAGTGTTTAAAATGCAATTATGCTCTGAAAAGTGATTATGTAAAAATAGCATCAAGGGGTCTTCCGTATATTACCTATCCAAGACTTCCAGATTAAAATTGCCTGTTTGCAAGTAAAAATGTGTTTCTAACTACCAGCCCTGCAAGTCAACCTGGGACCTGATATTCAAGCAGGGTTCTTTTCTTCTTGTGCATCACCAGCAATAATTTAGTTAAGAATTCTGCAATTGGAACTCTTCTGTTGAGATATGTGTGAACCACCTCTCTACTAAGAGGTGAAAACAGAGGTATCAGGTCTGCTGGGTCAGAAGGTTCTGTTTTTATATAAGTGCATCAACACATTTTTAAAAAAGAAACTTCTAACGGTATAAGTATGGAGAAAATAAATGGCCTTATTGTTCTGGGCTGAAATTCAAACATTGCATAAGATGACATGTACATATACATCATACCTGCACCAGTGAGCAATATATATAGTTTGTATAAGATACTTGGAGTGGCTTCTAGTTGAGCAGGCATAGCAAAGCTTCTATTGGCTTGGCTGGAAGATGATTGTTTCTGACTCCCCCTCATAAAAGTTGTTTCCTATGGTTTCAAGGCTCAGCTCCTATAAATATGGGATTAACATAAAAGGGCCAAAAACTCTGACCTAAAGTCATCTTTCAGTTATATTCATGTACCCAAGGATTCCACTGAAGCCACAGGGGTCACTCCAGATGCACACCAATTCTGCACTGAGTGGAATTTGGCCCACTGACTTGCATTGAATTATACCAGTAGCAAGTTTGGCCCAGTAAATTCAGCCATCAAACCAGGAGCCTTCTAATTATTCCCTTCAATTTACTATTTTCCTCTAGCTTGTAGCCCAGTCAATTTGTTGTTGTTTCAAGACTGAGACTTTGGGCCATATCGCTTTCAAAATGGCTAATCCTATTCAGATTCCTTGTAGGGCCACCTCCCAGCTTTATAGAAGCCAGATCAGGTAAGGCTAGTTCTCTTTTTGTCATTGGCTGTTCAAATTATAGGGACATGGAACCAGTCTTAAAGTGTAAGGGCAAATTCTATTCTCACTTATTTGTGGAGAGTTATCAGGATGAGGTTGGAACAGGCAAGGAAAGACTTAACTGTTCTCTCACCCAGAAAGGGAGCCACTTGGGTATAAGGGTGGAAGCCCATTGTTGAAACTGTGAGATGCTGCACTGCTTTGTTGTGGTTCAATTTGTCCTGTATTGGATAAGGATCGTCAGCCCAGCCTCTTCCACCAGCACTAAACTGGCTTAAAAATCAGTTGTAAAGATATGTGAATGTTCAACTGAAGAAAAAAATTAATCTGGAGTATAACCCTCTTAATCATGTGGCAGAAGGTTTGAATTTGATTGAACTGGATCAGCAGATGATGTCAGCATCCTCCATAAAACAAATCTCATTTGTAAACAGTTGGGTGAGTCAAACTCATTTCCTTGGTTAACAGGAATAAGATTTCATAAATGTATAGCAATCCCATTTTACATTAGTAACCAACTGTATGATATGATCATCAACTGATGTGGCATGGAGCCAGGATGGAGGGAGCTGCTCCTCACTCCACTTTCTGGGAAGGGAGTGGATAAACAGAGTTGGTTTTGGAAAATCTAGCAGGCTTTGTTAGCATGTGGCCCTGTACCGGGATGGTTACCCGCTCCTGCCCTGAGGGGTTTAAAACAGCCCTGGAGGAGGGCTGTGGAAGGGCAAGATGCCTGGGCTGATTGGGAGGAAGCAGGCTCAGTTGGGGCCATGCCACAATCAGGGCCCAGCTTGCTCTATAAAGGCTTGAGCCAGGAACTCAAGTAGACACTCACTCTCTGCATTCAGAGAGAGAGAGAGAGAGAGAAGGGCCTGGCTGCAGGGAGCTTGAGACAGGGTACCTGAGTGGAGCAGGGCTCGGGAAAGGCAGAGGAGTTGGGGAGTTCCAGCCTGGAAAGCCCCAGGCTGTGACCTAGCATTGGGCCAACAGGTACTGGGGGTTGCAGAGGGCAGCCCACGGGTAGGCAAAGGCAGCAGGTCCAAACCCAACCTCACCTGTGATGAGTGGCTGATACTGCAGTCTGCCCCAGGGAGTGGGGCTAGATGGTGACTGGCAGTAGCCTTACACTGAGGTGAGGTGGGGATAGTGGGTGGGGGTTCCCTGAGGAGGGGAGACCCTAAGACTGAGGGGTTACTGCCAGGGGGCAGCACCCCAGGTACAAGGGCACTGGGGTCCCGGGAGGGACACAGGGGCCAGAGGACAGGTGGACCACTGGTCTGCAGAGGGCGCTCCAGGACACTGGAAGAGCTAATTCCCTGAACAGACCAGCAGGAGGTGCCGCAGGGGTGAGTCCGCTCATCCACAGGCTCCCTGGAACTGTTTATAATGTTTTAATATTGCTGTCTTGCCTTTGGACTGGCATATTT
Organism: Chrysemys picta bellii; assembly: GCF_011386835.1. Classification (NCBI taxonomy): domain Eukaryota; kingdom Metazoa; phylum Chordata; order Testudines; family Emydidae; genus Chrysemys; species Chrysemys picta. Next base: position 57,089,713 of record NC_088796.1, read on the forward strand.
CCTTTACTATTCTATAAGTGGAAACTTGATGAATCTATGTGCTTCCCCATTTTATAAGTTAATTCAATACATTTAAATATGAGTCACAAAAATAAAATGGTGAGAGATTCATTCAACAACTCAGAAGCTAATTTAGTGACCATTCCTGCACCTGTACTATGCCTTCAAATACTGCTTACTTCAGTGGAAACTTGAGGAAGCTCAGTTCTTATAGAGGTCCTCAGCACCTCACAGGAATAGGGCTTTATGTAGATAGACAAGTGCAGCAGAGTGAGAGTTCTTCACTATGCCATCACTGGGGCCCTACCAGTCCATTGTGGTCAATTTCACGGTTATAGGGTTTTAAAAATAGTAAATTTCATGATTTCAGCTATTTAAATCTGAAAATTTCATAGTGTTATAATTGTGGGGGGCCTGACCCAAAAAGGAGTTTGGGGGGGGTGTCGTAAGATTATTGGGGGGGGGGTTGCGGTACTGCTACCCTTATTTCTGCACTGCTGCAGCTGGAGAGTGGTGGCTGCATAGCTCCACTGAAGTCAATGAAGATACACTGGTACACCAGCTGAGGATCTGGTTCTGTGTTTATCCTGTTGTTGTATTTTATATTTAAATCTTGAGCCTGAATGGAAACTCAGAATGTGGAAACAAACAATAGCATCCAGGAAAATTAATTAGGACAAAACTGTTTCCCCATATAAATGAATAATACAAATCATAGCGTAATTCTCCATAATTTATTATGCTTTGGAATTATAGTTGTAATTATTACTTATAATGCTAGACAGATTGTTAAACCTTCTGATTTTAATACTTCAGGGTCAGCCTGTGGCTTTAAAGGCTGCCTGAACCAGGGGGAAGGAGGCGAGCTACAAAGTTAACATGCAGCAAGGTCAGTCACACTTACACATAGGGGCTGGAACTATAGGTACTAGGGGTGCTGTCGCATCTCCTGGCTTGAAGTGGTTTCCATCATATACAGTTTGGTTTAATGGCTCCCAGCGCCCCCACTATAAAAATTGTTCCAGCACCCCTGCATTTACAATAGGGGCTGCACTGTCACATCAAAGAGCATCACACTCTTCCCCCCCCCCACCACACACACACACACACACACACACACGCACACACTTTTCATAGGGTTCCCCTTTGAGCCAGATGAATATTGCTACCTGTAGTGGACTGGAAACAAAACTATGGCTCATCCTTTATCTCATTCTTCCCACTTCCCTTCCTCCCCCATTACCCTGTGACTAGTCCCTAAATATGAGTGGAGCAAAAGGGGGAGAAGGCTCCTTGTGCCTTCTCCCACCCTCCTCCACCCCCACTGTTTGTGGACCCATTCAGGGCTGTCACTATTTAGTCCTTAACCTATACCAAAACTTCTGATGCTATCAGCAGAATACTCTGCAGGCTCAGTGAGTGACTGCAACAGAGACCAGACAGTCAAGTACATTTTCCCAGCACACAGTAAGGGTATAATTTTGGACAATGATAATATGTTGCATTACTATAGCACCTGCCATCAGAGAATTCCAAGGCATTTTACAAGGGTTAATTCAATAAACTCTACAGCACTCCAGTGAGGTATAGAACATGATAAAGTCATATTTTCTTTTTTCCTGTGCTTAGTTCTGATGACCTTACATTGGGATTTTTAAAGGGAGAGGGGGAGTTAAAATTAAAGTTGTGAGTAATTCAAAACCACCGAGTTTTTCAGTTTCATAATGTTGGCATTGTACTTTATTATTTATTTTGAAGTAGTGCCTGTTGATTTCAACCAGGTCAAATCCCCATTGAGCTAAGCACTGTCCATATACTAAATTATAATTCCTATACCAAAGACCAGATCTTTTCTTTGGTTTCTTTTTGTGTAGACTTGCATACCTTGTGAGTTTGGGATTTGGATGAAATTGCTGTGTTTAACCTGGTTTCACATTGAAATTCTAAATCAGTACAGGTGTGCTCAAAAGTAAGCCCGGTTCACTTGAAACATTGGTGGTTTAGCAAGCCTCAGCGACAGTTTTTTCAAATCTGGGCTGTTTCATATTTGTAACAATATCTGAAACCAGTTTTACCTGGATTCAAATTTCATAGCAAACATTTCACCCTGCTTGTTAATATCCCAAGCTATAGTAGTTACATGGCTTCAAAATTTCTCTTCACTGCTCTTACAATATGTATTTATTATGCAATGTGGTTGGGCAAATTCTTATTGAAGCTGGTGGGTGTAACTGCTGCCCTTCATACAGGATAAATGTAAGAAACAATCAAGCTCTTTCGTGGAATAATGTAGTTGAAAAAATAGGAGCCACCACCCAAAACATAGGCACATGGCAATGCTTGAGTAAAAGCTGAACCATGTGACCCAAGGGGTTTCCCTAGAGATTGACATAGCAAGAGCAGGAGCTGGCACACTGGTGGATCTATGTCTATGAGAGAGATAAGAGAAACACAAAGAAGAAACCTCAGACCCTGAGGGAAAAAAAGCAAAGAGCTGTGGGGGAGGGGAAACAGCAGGGGGCTAGCCTCCCCAGCCAGGAGCTCGGGGCCGGATAGGAGGGTCTTATGGGCCTGATGTGGCCCATGGGCTGTAGTTTTCCCACCTCTGTGCTACAGCGATAGGTATATCAGAGAGAAAGACAGAGAGATCAACTGGGGTTTTTGTGGCTGTGGACCAATCCCATTGAAGTTAATGGAGGTATCGCCATTTGCTACACTGTGGCTTTTAATTTGCAGGAGTAGCTGTGAAAGGCAAGAGCTTCCTTTCATGACTGTAAGTACAGTGAAGAGCTTCTATTCTGTATTTACAGAGTATCTGAGGTGGATTCTTCTAAAGTGAGCCTTCTCAGTTCAGGTAGAGGTTCCTAGGTGCCCTTTCTAATTTCTTCATGGACTATAGTTTTTGGACTTGGTGAGGGTAAATGGTACAGTTACAAAAAATATGAATCTGTTCAGACCAGACCACTTTAATGTGGTTGAATTCCATTCTTACATCACAGGTTCACATTGACTAGACTTGAATGTTGTTGAATCTTTGTACCTTGACTGCAAAAGATTCTCTGCTTTCAGAGCCCATTCTCAGTACAGAGAGCAAGAAGATGGCTTGACTCATGAGCAAACAGCCAGGCAAAAAGCCTGGCTCTTTGGAAGCCCATCTACAGAATATGGGGGAACAGCTTCCCATGAAAACACTCCTTTCCTGAAGCACCCATCCTCCACTCATCCCTCGAGCCAGGGCATCTATCAGCCTGGCATAAGAATGTGCCGATGAATCATGCCAGGGTTAAGTTTCAGTGAATTTTATAGGTAAGCCTTGTAACTGTGGGCTAAATATTGGTTCCTAAAGCTGTGGCCCTTATTTATTTTAGTGGGAGCTTCTGGGTGTTCAGCATGTTGGGAATCTTTCATTTATTTTAGTGCCTAAATATGAATTTAGGAATCTTACTTGAGATGTCTATTTTTGAAAATCTTGGCTTATGACAGCAGCCACTGGAGTCAGTAGATACTTACTGTGACGGGGGTCCCCCATAAGGATTTATGGAATGTGCTTATGTATGTATATATGACATAACTGGAATATGTTTTAGGCTACATGTCTCATGTAACATATCTATGTAAAGGTTATGATCTACTGAATGTATTCATCCTATTTGTATGCATGTATCATTTTCGTATTCAAAGTTATGAATATTGGTTGTGTACTGGCTTGATTTTAACTAGCCTAGTAGAGCATTTGGTCAGCTTCTTGAGAAGTGCAAATTAAGTGCCTAATGAAAAACCATCTAAGCCAACAATGAACTTGAAGATACCAATCCACATCTGAGCCTTCCCAGGAATGTGGCTTGGCTGGTAAAAAATGAGTCATGCATGGATATGTGACTCCAAAACTCGATCTTGGAGCTGGACTTTGCATAGGAGTAAGGAGGGGGTCTCCACCCACAAGAGACAGTCTACTTAAATCCCTGGGTGACCCCTGCATTTTTTTCTTCAGCTGGCTAAAAAGTGAGCCTCTCCACCCCCACCCCCCCCCAAAGGATACCTGAAAGAAACTGGAACAAAGGACAGTAACTACAGGGGGTGAGAGTGATTGCTGGACCCAGACTAGCAGAAGACTAGTCTGTAAAAGGAAGCTTACTGGAACTGGTGAAGTTTTATTTGTATTCAGTTTCTTAGACATAAACTTGTGTGTTCTATTTTACTTTACTTGGTAATTCACTTTGTTCTGTCTGTCACTACTTGGAACCACTTAAATCCTACTTTCTGTATTTAATAAAATCACTGTTTACTTATTAATTAACTCAGAGTGTGTATTAATACCTGGGGGGGGGGGGCAAACAGCTGTGCATAGCTCTCTATCAGTGTTATAGAGGGCAAACAGTTTGTGTTTACCCTGTATAAGCTTTATACAGGATAAAATGGATTTTTGGGGTTTGGACCCCATTGGGAGTTGGACATCTGAGTGTTAAAGACAGGAACACTTCCGTAAGTTGCTTTCAGTTAAGCCTACAGCTATTAGGGGACGTGGTTCAGACCCTGGGTCTGGGTTTGCAGCAGGCTAACGGATCTGGCTCAACCCAGGCAGGGCACTGCAGTCCTAATGTGCCAGGGCAGGAAAGCAGGGGCAGAAGTAGTCTTGGCACATCAGTTGGCACCCCCAAGGGGGTTTCTGTGATCCAACCCATCACACTTACCCCTATCATATGACAGATGTATGGTGTGTGGGGTTTTTTTTTGTTTTTTGTTTTGTTTTGTTGTTTTTTTGGTAAGCCTAGCCCAGGTCATGTGTGTAGGGTGCCACCATGCCTCTAGCCAATCTCGACAGCTGTTTTAGTAACTGTAAGTATGGGATGCAATTGTTCACAGTCTGGCATGCCTTCTGCCATGCTGCCCAGTTATTCCACATCTCATTTTCCACTGTAGTTTTTGCTATACATTTTTCTCATTTCTCTTAAATTTTTCATCTTTGTTTTTTTTAAAATGCTGTGTACATAGTGTTACACCCTAGACCTGAGGCAAGTGGAAGGAAACAACCATGGTGGTTTCTGGTCCAAACTCTGGTGATGGAAACACAGAATAGTGGTGAAGGTTATAATGACTAGAAAATGGTTGATACTAAATAGTGTTATGGGTATAACTTTTAATATAATAGTAGCTACCACAGTCAGTGGATAATTACCCTTATCACAGTAACCCCAGTCCAGACAGCTAATGAGGGCCAAGAAATCTAGCTATCTATTCAGGTATTTGACCATCTAGATAAAGTTCAGGCTATTACTTAGTACTATTCTAATGGTAAAGTGGTGCATGTTCCATCTATTTGACGCTCAGCTGCATAAAAGAAATGTAATAACATGCTAATAGAGGATATGACAGGGAAGGCAACTTACAAGAAGAGTGTGAAATAAAGTAGGAGAGGCCTGCTGAGAAAAGAGGAAGCAGGGAGTTATGATTACAGCCCTTAAAGTTGATAGTTAGAGTCCCATGTTAAGTGTGTATGCATGTAAAAGTTGGGCTGAAAAGGCAATGGCTGCTTTCTCACATAGTAGTTTTAACCTAAGTTTTGTCTCTGTTATATTTGGGTTCCTCAAAAGGGGGGAGGGGTAGAGGGAAAGCAGTCAGTAGACTAAGGAAGCCTCATTGACTCTGTTATTAAGAATGACATCTCTGGCTTGTTCAAAAATGGATAATTCTCTGTTAGGTGATGGTTGCTCTTTGTATGTTAGTTTATAGCTAGTATCTCTGCCAAAGACAAATTGACAGTTGTTCGAAGAAAATGGAGAGCAACTGGCAGCTAATCAACAAACTCCTCCACCTCATCCCATCAGAGGATATTTTCTTAGGCATTGTAACTTGGTTCTCAGTACTTTAAGCTCCATTTAATACACATGTTGAAATATGTAGTATGTTATTTGAAGTCAAAGAAAACGCTGAAAAACAAATTGTGAAATTTCACTTGGCAGAGGAAAGTTGCGTCATTGGCTTCCTTCTCTGCCTCAAGAGGTTTCCTAACATCTGAAAACATCATCTGTGTGGAAAAAGTTGACATTTAAGAGACTGAGAATGGGAAAGCTAAATTAACCCTTAAATGACAAGGATGTTAAACAACCTGAGCAATGCTAGAAAGAAGATGTGCTTTAAAAGAACAATTGTTGATGAAACAATGAAAATGTGGCATGTAAGATCCTCATGGCTCAATTTGGACAGTGTGAAGATGCTGCCATGCTTCAAGGCACGGTCTGGTTTCTGGTTGCTGATAAGGGTTTGGGGAAAAATCCCAGTACCCAGGAGGAAGATGAAGTTCTTACCAACATTTCTTTCATAGGCCATTGCTCGTAGCTGGTCTGAACACATCATTGATTAGCCTTATATAGTAAATTCTATGTAGTGTAATTTGGGACAAGTATTTCTAGAGGTGTATTTTCCCCAGCTAATATCTCTTTAAGTTTGTATAATATAAAAGACACACCATTATTTTGGTCACTAATGATTTGATCTGTTCCCATTGAAATCAAAAGCCCTATTAACTTCAGTGGGAGCAGGAATAAGTCTCAGAACACATATATGGCCATAAAAATGGATTCCAGTTACTACTGATTACTTAAAAATAAGGGATGATCTGAACTGAATTTGCATATTGAAACTTGTATCTCTAGGTCACCAATAGAGCCATGTGAAATTTGGTTATGTGGGTGCACTTCAGTTTGTTTTAACTTGTGTTTAGATTTGCTCCATATGTTACACTTGAGTTTTGATTGGAAGCCATACAAAGCTTCTCTAATTTAAGCAATGCAAAGGAAGCCTGTACTTTGCGGGTTCAGCACCTAGAACAATGAGGTGCTGGCCCATGTCTGGTGTTTCTAGGCATTACGGCAATACAAATAATAAAAATAACTAACTATAGGTGGGGCTGGTAGCACCACTTATTATTAAGGTTTCCTGACACTTCCCATTATAAGACCCTGTTTTCAGTTTGGAGCAGTTTTGAGAAAGCAGGCTGTGATGCATGGTACTTTTTAGGGTTGTCTGTAGAAGGGAAGGTATTCATAGGTTACCATCAGGGGATGATAAGACTTTAGGTAAGATAGATGTGTGCAGACTATTCCTTTTTTAAAAATCTTTTTCTCAAATGCTGTGTTCCTATTGTTAAAATTCAATAATACTTCGGTTTTAAGAATGTTGTCCAGTCAATATATACACCATTGTTGTCAGGCTCCCGAAAGGAAAAAGCACACGTCCCCAAACTGCTGGGTAGGAACCAGGAGCGCTGCCAACTTTTTTGCCACCCTAGGCGGTGGAAGGTCCCGTCCCCGAAATACCGACGACGACCTGGGCGGCCGAAGATCCGGTCGCCGCCCCCCAAATGTTAGTGCCCTAGGCGACCGCCTAGGTCGCCTAATGGGTTGCACCGGCCCTGGTAAGAACCTGGTCTGAGAGTGGGATAATCTTGTGATTCCACCCCTGGAGAGGTAAAGGCAAGAGGCCTAACTCCTCAGAGGGTTCACTCAAAGAGACCACAAAGGGAACACAGGTATAGCTAGCTCTGCAACTGTGACAGTCATTAATACAAGAGTATCTCAATGTGCATTTCAGAGAGAGGTAAAACAATGAGACAGTATGTTATATAATGCTGAGGCTTCATTCATAAATGAGCCAATCCTACTACTACTGAAGATGATTATATTTAAAAAAAAAAACCTCTGATTTTCAGTGGGTGCAGGTTTGGAGCTGAAGTAGGTTTTCCAACTGTGTTTTGGGTTTTGTTTTCTATGGAAAAAAATGTGTTGAAGTTAGAAAACAATTTGACAGGCTCAGACCTTTGTTATCCTTGAACTGTTAGTCATTTTCCATCACCAAGATGAAATGTGCTATGGTGATCTTGGCACACTATTATAATGCTCAGGATTTCAGCAAAGTTCCAACTTTACAGAATTTTCCAATTTTACAGACATGCTTGTTTTATAACAGACGTCTAGCTATGGTTTAGGGCTGTACACCAAATATGCTTGCTTGGAAATATGAGATGTAAATACCCTCGAGATACTATGACTATGAGCAACTGATTCATTTGCAAAACAAAAATACACATTTACTTTAGTATTCCTAAAGAATGCCTCTTACTAAACTCTTGGGGAGGGATAGCTCTGTGGCTTGAGCATTGGCCTGCTAAACCCAGGGTTGTGAGTTCAATCCTTGAGGGGGCCACTTAGGGATCTGGGGTAAAATCAGTATTTGGTCCTGCTAGTGAAGGCAGGGGGCTGGACTCAATGACCTTCCAGTTCTATGAGATAGGTATATCTCCATATATTATTTTATTTTCTCTTAATTTGCAAAGATTTAAAGACATGTAACTTCATACACACGAGTAATCCATTTGACTGCAATGTGACTGTTCATGGTTGTAATTTACATGTGAGTTTAAACTTTTGCAAGATTGAGTTCTAAGAAGATATACCGTATAATTTATTGTATTATACTATGCATTCACTCATTCTCCTGTAGTAGTATCTACTTCCATCTCCCAGGCTTTAAAAAAAAAAAAAAAAAAAAAAAAAAAAAAGCTGAGACTAGTTGCTTCCTGTTTGGGAGAAAAACCAAGGTTCAACACAGAAGTAATGTGATGACTCACTAGATACTGTATCCTTCTGAGTAACAACTGAATCTTTATAGAAGTGAAAGATGGAAAAGACCAGTTGCTATTAAAAATTCTTAGATACTTTTAAGCTGAATTAGAGGCAACTGCCCAGTGTCTTGACCAAATTTCTCTATGGGTAATGACACTTTGCCTACCCAAATCCTTGCTCCATAATTGTGTTAGGTATTCATTTCCTGCCCCTAAACAGTTTTATAGTATCATGGGTAGAATTATAATATTTATTGTGCTAAATGCTACATAGAATCCTAGAAATGTGGGGCTGGAGGGGCCCTTGAGAAGTCATCTAGTTCAGGGGTTCTCAAACTTCATTGCATTGCAACCCCCTTCTGGCAACAAAAAATACTACATGACCCCAGGAGGGAGGGGACTGAAACTTGAGCCTACCCGAGCCCCGTTGCTCTGGGTGGGGGTCCAAAGCCTAAGGGCTTCAGCCCCAGGTAGGGGGCTTGAAACCTGAGCCCTATTGCCCAGCTGGGGGCAGTGGGGCTCGGGCTTTGGCCCCAGGCCCCAGCAAGTCCAAGCCAGCCTTGGCAACCCCATTAAAATGTGGGTCCCAAACCACTGATCAAGTTCATTGCCCTGCACTGAGGCAGGACCAAATATATGTAATTAAGATTAAACTAGCTAAAATGAGCTTGTTTTTCTTAAACTCCCCATATACATTACTGAAAAAGAGACCAACTGCATGCATATTACACACATCCCATCCCATTGCAGAATAGAAATCCTTTTGGGAAGCCTGGAAAACATAAGAAAGAGTTTTCTAGTGGTGGAGTTTAAAATTTTTCTCTCTCATTGACTTTTTGTCAATGTAGTGTTGGCAACCTTCCAGCAGAGTATTTGATGTATGTATGTATGCCATGAACATAACAAGAACACACCTTTTATGCGGTGTAGCCATACCCTAAGTCGGGTGGCAACGCTGGTGAGTTCGGAAGGATTACCTGGCAGTGTGGGAACTGTTGGATCCCATCACTCTTCATTTAAATACGTGTTTATGCTAGAGGTTTTTTAAAGGTGTAGTTTTTCGTTTTTTGTTTTTTTTCTGGGGAGTATGGAGGAGTGTGAGCTGGAATCTATTGAAACACTTGCAGCCTATATATAAACTGTGGTATATACATCACCAAATAATAAAAATGCCCAATGCTTATTTTCGTGTTTCTCTTGCTCTACTAGTATGTCTTTTGAAGATGTAAATTCATATTGTTGCTGACTTTTAAGCCCCTAAAGATTCATCACCTCACTATCTTTGGGAATTGACTGTGTATTCCCCAGTCTTTTAGCTAAGTTCATCTCATCATGACCTGCTGCTTATTTGAACATTTTAAAATGCCATACTTTTCAACACCTTGCTTCCTTTTGCTGTCACTCTCTCCCCAGAGAGATTGAGTTAGCCAGCTCTCTGGCTATTTTTAAGTCTAAACTGAAACCTCTTCTTTCCCTGAGCACTTTAATTTATGTCTGAGGTTTGTACATTCTAACTTTGTTAAGCACTATGATTCCATGTGCTGTATCAGTTTTAAAAATGCTACTGCTACTAGCATTGCTTGGGGAACTCCCATTATGGACTTTTCCAAATAGCTATGTTCATTTTAGTGGGGGTTTTTTTAGATATTTGAAGCTTTTTACTAAACTATAATCCACAAATAACAACTTTTTTACAAGTTGAAGTAGTAGTCATTTACTTTCTTATGCAGTTTTCCCTCTATTGTTTGTAATATCCTATTTCCCCACCAAATTGTTCCTTTTTCCATTTGGCAAAAATACTTATTTCCTGTTTTCTGAAACAAACTTGGCTGTGTTTGTTTACTTCCTCATTTGTGTATCAGAATAATTTAATTAAATAATTGCATTGTTGGAACCGTGCTTGGTAGTTAATTGAAAACTAATGAAACATTTACTCAAATGACTAGGAACTGGGGCCTTAAAAACACTAAATGTTGTGAGACTGGTGATTAAAATCACAAGAGTGCCATTATCTGGTGGGACAAGATAGAGCAGCCCTGATGATCCTCTAATTTGTACTAGGGTTTGATTTGATCCCTGGTAGCCTCCAAGGTCAGGGAGGTGGAAAAGGGGTATAAAGTGTGCAGAGCACTGCTTTGGTGTATCTGGGGATCTAAAACAATGTCTTCTAAAAGTGAAAATATGCTCTATTTTCTTGGAAAGGTTACAAAGATGACTGTGGCACAGCTTGAGAGCAAAATGGCTGCCATCTCTGCAACTAGGTAGAGTTTTTAGAAATGCAAAGCTGTGGTATGCAGAAAACAGTCATCACTGTTTCATAGCTACATTTACCACATCTTCAAAGGCAGCACAGCCAGAGAGCAATGCCACCAAGCAGGTTTTACTTGAAGGAAAGAGAAACCAGACACATACCCCCACACAACAGATGTCAGGTGAAACAAAAAATCTTGTTACTGAAAGTTAAGCCTCTTACATAGGGAAGAAACTGCAAATTTATGTCAAGGATTGTTTGGACTACACCTGACATCATCTCAAAGAGACAGCTGGTGCTTCAATTCTAGACAAATAAAGTGGCATTACTCCCAGGATTATAAAGCATCATGCACACCACTGAATGCTGTTAAAGCCTCACCAAGCTGTCACCATTTTGGAAAAAAAAGCTTAGCCGAATTTCATATTGATTAAAACTCTCATGATGTTAAGCAGATCCGACATGAGGCTGACGGCTGATGTATGATTTTCACATGGCAGAGTGCCTGTTATTAGTTTATATATTGCTATCTTAAATGAACTGTACTGTTGGTTTTTTGTATTAGTCCTCATTGAACTCCTCTTGCTAGTTAAAAGATTGTTTTATTGGGGGGACAGGTTTATCTCTATTTGTGAGAAAAGTACATGCCTTTCTTCTATTAACATTTATTGTCTATGATGAGAATATGCTCCTAAGATTGTAGACAAAATAAAATAATCAGTATTGCCAACATGAAGCATTCAAAAATTCACGAGCCAAAAAATCACACGACTGTCTTAAAAATCATGAATATTTTTTTTAAGTGGGTTTTGTTTGTCTTCAGGTTTCGGGGAGTTTAGGGTACACTCTGTGCTCATTTTCAAACTTTTCTCCATAATGTACTAGAAATTTTCTAAATGAAAGTGGAGATTCTCATGGAATCACCTGATTCCAAGGGCTAGGGCTTTAAGAATACCAAAATATCATGAGACTTGTAATAAAATCATGAGTTGGCAACACTGTTTAACTGAAATTCCAAAGCAAAAGTCAAAACCTTTAATTAGAACCAGAATCTAAATAACATATTTTTTTTAAGTATACTATATTTTGTAGAGGCTTTCTGTTCTTTCAGGTTTTAATGTATCTACAATATATGTGCCTCAGTTCATTTGTCTAATGCAGGTAAAACCCTTTGACTTCCAGCTTTGGTTAAACTGTTTCTTCTGCTGTTTCATTAAACAACACTAAGTACAACACCTATATGTTCCCTCAGCAATGAGCATCCAGTGTGTAACCAAAACATCTGTAAGTATTTGCCTGAAAGAAAGCTAAATTTGCTAGAAGTTAGGCAATCCTGAATACTAATCCTAGTTCTGGCATAGATTTACTTTGGGCAAGTCACTTATTCTCCCTGCCTCAGTTTCCCCACCTGCAAAATGGTATAATATTTGCAATTCATAGGCCATGGAGCTGTGGGGATGAGGGGGACCTGTGCCAAACCTGAGCAGCACTGTGACCCCAAGGGCCAGGTCACAATGCCACTCACTCAGATTTGGAAAGGGTGGTCAGGCTGCTGGGGGCCTGAGAGGGGAAGCGGAGGGTCAGGAAGCTCCTCCACTTAAATGGAACTCTGTGGCCCCATCAAATGCCTTGCTCTCAGGGTTGTTGGAAGGATTAACTGATGTCTGTGAAAAGTTTTGTAACTGCTATGATATAGGTATATTTACTAACAACCCAGCTTGTATGCAATCACTTCTACCCAATCACGTCTGTCACTTAACCAAAATGATGCAACCTGCATAAGACGAGAGCTAGCTTAAGGAAAAATATAGAGTACAACACTATCAAGGTTTCTGAAATGGAGCTTTTTTCGCCCTTTCCTGCTAGTATTACTAAGAATTTGCAAGAAGCCTAATCTTGCGAGCTATCAAGAGGATTGCTATAAACAGCTGCTCTCAATTATCCTGGTGCTGGAGGGATATGTCAGGGCTATGATGACGCAGAGAGAAAAAGAGGAACAGAAACCAGTTCACATAGACATGACTCAGCTTCTGTTAAATAAGCACTTGGTTTAACTGCATCTTGTCAAATCATTACACAGCACATTTAACTGGGCATTTTACACTTCTCTCCTTGCTTGTCCATTTTGATCTTCTGTTTGTACTACAAGGAATAGCTCCACTTACTAGTGCAAAAGCTGGCAGAAATGCAATGTAAATATAAATCTTAAAGACCAAATGGCAGTTTTGCGGGAGTAAGGACTGCAGGATTGAACTATTACTGTTTAAGTTTTGGATGAGGTTCTCAAAGACAGCTAACGAAATTAAAAAAAAATATCATGAACTGTTACCTCACTTTGCACAGACCCCCCTTTGTATCTCTCTAAAGCTTATAACTATAGTTTATGATTTCAAAAAAGCAGCTTTTATTGTGATGCACCCAAAATAGTAAAGAAGGAATATAACTATGATATCTTTAAAACTTCCTTTTAATTGGCTTTAGCAATAAACAATAGGACTCAATCCAGTCTGGATTTGTGTGTTCTTTTATAATTATGGCCAGGCTACCTCCCCTCTCTCCATTCAGGATATGCTTACACTAGAGAGCTTACAATGGCGCAGCTGCATCAGTCCTAGTGCAGACCTCTAAGCCAACAGGAACATGGTCCGTCGACTTAATTAATCCATCTCCAATGAGAGTCAATAGCTGTGTTGTCCGGAGAGCTTCTCCCACCAACACAGTGCTGAATATACTGGCACTTAGGTCGGTGTAACTAATGTCACCCAGGGGGATGGCTTATTCACACCCCAGAGCAATATAAATTATATCGACCTAAACTGTAGCCATAGCCTTAGATTGCATTCCAAATCCATATGTTTCATGAGACAGAAATAAGCATATGTCACTCAACTTGTTTTTCCGATTGTACTTATTTGTGTTTGTAGACTATAGAGGGACTTTTGTAACCTTGATCTATATGTTCCCAATGAATAATTTAAAGATCAAGCATAGAACCAAACTGAACTCCTTAAGGTTTGAGCCTCTGGGATGGCTACAGATAATTCAATTTAGTGGAGTACTGTGAATAATACAATCAGTGATAGAATTAAAAAATTATTTAAAATAAAATAGTTAAGCAAACAGACATTACTATATAACTACACACTGCACTGATACTCACATTCCAAGATGACCAGTCCCTGCATGAGAAGAATGGGTATAATCATTTCTCTAGTGCAGTGGTTCCCAAACTTTAACAGCCTGTGAACCCCTTTCACTAAAATGTCAAGTCTCACGAACCCCCTCCTAAAAATGAATATTTCCAGGGATTTTCTCCTTTACCTGAGTATAAATTATAAAAGCAGTGATCTTGCAAATATAAAATTTGTTTTTATGACTTGCGTACTACACACTATTTATTATTAATTATTTATCATTACAGTATTTTTATTACATTATGAAAACGGCAACACTCTTCCAAGATCTCACTTCCGTAGCTTGTATCACTTTGAATAAGCCTGTTATAAGACAAGGCTCCTATGTTTCATCAAGGAGTATCAGATGTGAAAGAGCATGAAGGTATTTAAGAAGCCAACTCAAAGAGTTACTCCTACACAAGCATTCAGGTCTTGAGCAGTCCAGACAAACAACACACATTACAACAAAGCTTAAACTTGTTTTTCATAATTTTAAAAACCAGACTAGCTGCCTATTTAATTTTAAAAACAGCAAAAAATATCCACCTCCCTTTCCATTTCTTATGAGGAGTCTTGAAGTTTGATAGATATGCTTGCTTTGATCTGCTTAGCTCTGGGAAGTCCACGGGCTCTGGGTTGCTGGCCCCGTGCTGCCCGGGGACCCTAGGGACAGCTCTGTCCGCCATTCAGGAATTTTTTCCTGAGAACCCCCTGTAACATTTTGCAAACCCCCAGGGATTCATGGACCCCAGTTTGGGAACCACTGCTCTAGTGGTACCTTGATGGTGAATGGGCACACTAATCTAAAGTTATCATACTACCCCTTTTAGAATCAATTATAACAACACCTCTTAATTAATTAAGCCTACCTTTTGCCATATCTATGATTCCACTAGCACATTTAATCTTTCAAATATCAATATTAATAGCTAACAAAGCGGTAAATGATATCATTCTAACTGTGCATCAGTAAAATTGCTGCAGTTATCACTCTTGTAAAACATTCAAAAATTTCCCTACAACACCAGTAATATATTTACTACTTGCATCACTTCTATTAATACCTCTTCTTTGTTCATGCTAACAAACTTAGCTTTAGCCAATATGAAGCCAAAAATTTAGGCCTAAAGTCCTGCTCCCAACTTGCATTTCAGCACATTTTCAATTAGCATAAGCAAACATTACCCTACAGGCTACACATTGTTTGTTTAGTGCACCTACTCTTTTCAAAAGTGCTTTGTACCTTTATGACAATAAATGTATTGTTGACTCTGGAGAAAGATGTAATGTTACAGCTCTGTTTTCAAAATAGTTTTAACATGGATTGAAATGTTATGAAGAAAACAAATGTGATAGCTGTCACCTGATACATTTTGTGTGCTGCATGGATGGGCATGTTCTGAAATTTAATGTCTGAAGTTTATCAAATGCATGCCCTGCCGCAGCAAAGCAGATAATAAAATAAAAGTACATTTGAATCTAACAGTATTATCTTTAAATCATATTTCACATGTTCTGTGCATGCCAGAGTGTTGTGTGTCTGACAAAACGTACAGAATTTGAAGGTGGGATTGGTGGGCGCTCACAGCACTCATGAGCACCCTACAATAATAAGCTGTATGCAGGCTAAGTTCTCAAGAAGGTCTGCAAAAACTGTACAAAAAAATAAACAGTTGCATGCAATATCTGAAGTTAAGCACTAGGAAACTGCACATGCATCCAATTTGTGCATTTACCTGGACGTTTTGCAAGAATGTCAGTACAAATTTTAAAATTTAGTCTCTTTGTGTGCAATAGTTGAGGGGCGGGGAGAACTTTGGTAATAAAATCACAGTTTGTTTCAAACATCCAAAGGATTATTATTATATGCATCAGTGAGCATTTTTGATTTTTTAAAAGTTTTAAGAATAGGAAAAATTTACACTATCCTGTTTGAAAAAATTTTTTTGGTTTGATGAAATCTTAAAAAAACTTCTGATGTGTTTTTGTTAAATTATTTTGTCATAGTTTAGAATTGCTGAAATGTGTTGCTGATTACAATTGCCCAGTCTTCCTTACTTAAGAGGAAGCATATGAATTGAAAAACCATAAAGAAGGAAGCCATTTGAGTAGTTCTCCTGGCAAAGGACGCTTCCCCCTTCTCTTTATAGAAAGTACTGCTTGTGTGTTTTATGATTCAGTCACATAAACATCATTTAGCTCCAAACCTATCTGAGGTTGCACTTAACACTTTATGGTCATACTGTAAGGATGTGGTGGATGGAAACTATGTCGAATATACTGCTGTTTAAAGTTCCTAAGCCTACACAACTTTAAAAATCAAAAGGCTCTACTGAGATCATAATGGAAAAGTATTTTAAGGTGGGAAACTAGTCTCCAAAAAAACTAATATATTATTTTAAAGAATGTAAAATGAACTCCCTAAGATGGTTTCCAAACACTGTTCCCTTGAATATAAACTGCAGGCACTTTTATGGCACGCAGAACTTACTCTGCATTCATAAAGCATCAAAGGCCAGATGCTTCACTTTGAATGGAAAAATGCTCAAGGCCAAAGTTTTGGTACAACTCCATGTCCCATAAGGACAGCAGAACTTGTCTTAGATTATATCCTTTGATTTCTGCAAATCTGGCTGTAAAAGAGGTTTATAGATCTGCTCTTCAGAGACACGGGGTCAGTGTCCTCTGCCAGGCCCATACTGGGCCTTAGCAGTGAAGTTTTGTGTTTTCTCCATTCCAGGTATCTCATTCTGAGTCCAGAATATATGACTAATAATTCCTTCCTACACGGCACACCTTCACTCCTAGGAATAGGGTTTTCTGAAATACACATATGTTTGTGGCGAGGAAACAAGGTCCCAATGGATACTTCAGATGACTAATGCCATGTCACTTTTGAGAAAGAAATTGGTCTATGAAATCTTAATATTAGGTCATCAACATAATGTCTACAACTGCAAAAGGCTTGCACAGATTTTTGACTTAATACAGTCAAGTTCCCCTTTCTTAGTTTTAAACATCAGAAAATTAGGACATTTTTAGACCCTGAATTTTATTGCACAATGTGAACATGTGTCCAATATGCTTTTGGTAGTACATACTGTTGGAGGAGCCCTTTGCTAGGCAGCAGCAATGAGAGTGCTGTTCTTACACCAACCACAGAGATATAGCAGAAAACATGCTGCTAGGCAATGGGCTCCCCAGTATGGCAAGGACAGTGGTAGCATGAGTGCTGTTGTAGCTTCCTAACAGACTCTCTTCACTAGTACCCATGGCACAGTGGCATGAACAATATGTCTCCCCTGAACAACACAAATTTACAGCAGTGGCTGCTGTTAGCACTGTCCTTTCCAAGCAATGTAATTTTCAGCACAAGCAACTTGTTGGTAAGAAAAGCAACAGCTTTAGCTGCGCGTGAAAACAGGAATGTATTCAAGGGTGCAACGCAGGCACTACAAAATGCAGCACTAATTGCTGTCCGTGAAGCTGCTGGCTTTTGGAGCTGTGTGACATTTAAAGCAAGAATAAAGTCTCTTGTTTTTAAATACATGGCCTTGACCTATTTCTCTATTAAAAACATGCCTTACTAAATAATTAGCAAATACAGTTAAACTTCATTGCAATTAAATTATAATTATTTTGAGTTTTATGTAGGCAAACGATATAATATAATGCAATTGCAACATTCTGCAGTCTAGGATGCGGCATTCTGAGGCATGCGTCAAGTGATCATGAAGCGAGGGACATAATACACACAATATTTGATTTTAGTAATCCACCTACATGGAGTTAGCTAGTCTAGGCATCAGGCCATAGCCCAAAACTACAGGTATAGCATGCCTCTGACTTCACTGATATACGTGCCCCATATCACAAAACGCTGAATTCTTTACTGTTTTGGAAAAACAGTTTAAATTCCATTGTCTTTAGTCACACACAGCCTCCCTAAACAATTTAAACTGTAGCTGTTCTTAACATCCCATAAGGGTGACATTTTGAAAGACGATGCCAAGTTAATGATCACATACTGTTCTCCATGATTAGAAAGAGGGAAAGAGATTTTTCTCTGCATCTTTCTTTTTATAAAATGATTTTGAAATTTTGATTTACTGATCTGAAGGAAACATGGGTGAGTTTTCCTTTTAATAACATGCATAGATAACATTATTACCAGATAATATTGGTCACAGATGAAAAAATGATATTTATGTTTCAATCTTTGGTATAGTTGACAGATGTACAAAATCCAATATACCCAGGCAGCTCACCAGACCATGTCTCGGTGGATACTGAGGAACACAAAATGTTGCTACTTGATCAGCATTTCTGATCATGATTTCCCTCCTCCCTCCCCCCCCCCCCCGATCTGCCTTTTACTGATGTTACATGTCTTGTTGTTTCATGCTGATTACATCTACTTTTGGTTAAACGATTCCCATTTGTTGGTGATCTTCCAACAGAAATACAGAAGACGCAGGGAGCTGAAAATCCACCCTTTTGGTCAGATTAGCAAAATAGCAGGTCATCAATCAGATGTGGAGGCTGCTGTCAGCTCCTTAAATGTACCAATAAAGCCAAATTTCAGAGATGCAATGCAAATCTGATGGAATCCTAAGTGTGACTGTGAAAAGGCATCTCACTTCTAACAATTACATTTAAGTGAATAAGGTGCTAAGAAAAAATAAATTCAATGGTATAACCCAAGAATATTATATAGCTGCATAATGTACACCCCTAAAAGTTTAAGTTTACAGCACTGCCTTTGTTATAATCCACATAAGCAAGCAAAAGTATTTATTATTTCTTCTTCTTTACTTGTTTACAAGTTGCATGCAAGCTACTTATTTAAATAATTGCAACTATGTTGTTTCCCCAACCTTGCTCTTTCCTTTTGGAATGAACAGCTCCTAGAAATAACTAGTGTCAGCTGTGAATACGAGAGGACAGGTCAAGAATATGAAACAAATGCAAGTGCAGACAGATTTGACTCTTGCTGGGGGCACAGAGAGACACTTTCCCTACCCCATCCACACTATGTGAATGTCATCAAATCCTTTTATATAAATCATACGTGCCTGATTTTCTTTGCAGCTGCTACTAAGAATCAGACAGCTTTGCCTCTGACGAGGATGCACTTTAACTTCAACTGGCCTGTGATTGAATACTGTTTACAAAGCACATATTAGTGCCACATTCCTACTTTTGAACAGTGATATATTCTGAGTTATGCTACAGTGTAAAATGTTACTGCACCAAACTGGTGCATAGAAAAGCTTTGACAATCTAAATATTGGATATCATACCTGAACTGGTGAGATTTACATTAACATGCACTTGCAGATATTAAGCCTTGCCTGAATACTCTATTGTCCTTGCAAACTGTTCAGCTTTACTGATTGACATTGGGTCTAGACTGAAAGCAGACAACTGACATCTGGTACCCTCGAATAAGCGGGATGCCAATGTGGTAAACAGTTTTTCATTAAGCAGTATCATTTACTAGCATTGCACAGAGGGTTTCACCTACTGAATCCAGTTGCTTTAATTTTCCTAGCAAGTAGTATAACATTATTAGTTTCCTCTTACCATGGTCCTCTTGCTACAATACTAGCCAGCCTTCTGAATATGAATTTCTGAACTTGAAAATTATTACAAAATGTTTGCTCCTGGTGTCAACAATTTACATTATGCCAAAACTGGCAAAAAACAGTTTACTTTAGTCTCTGGTAAAATGCTGAACCCCCTAGAATAATCCCATAATAATGTTTTGAAACTCTTATTAGAAATGTCACCATATTTAGAAAGATCTATGAGCTGGGGAAACAAAACATCTGCTTATAAGGTTAAAAAATACAACAGCATGTTCCAGTCCAGAATGTCCTTGCCTGAACTTGCAAGAACTCTGTTTTGTGTAACTGGTAAACAGACTTGTGACTTACATAGAATGAAGCTTCCTCTAATCCAAAGCCTACAAGTGTGAAGAGCTTTTTCCTTACAAAGACTATCGCTATAAATTGAGAGCCACTTTACCTGGCTAATGATCTCCATCTCTTCACAAGGGCTGGGAAGGCCTTTCTTCGCTCGCTGCAGTTGCCTGGGACGCTGGAGGCCCTGGGTAGCTGGGCTTGTAGAAGCAGCTGCAGCAAAAAATGGGGTTAGGGATGTCTCAATATTCCTTCCCACATGTAACAGTGGCAACGTCTCATCTCCTTCCCCTTTCTCCTATGCTCACATGGAGATAATCCCCTGGGAATTTTGCATTTCATAACTATCTGTCAGGAGATTAAGGAGTCATGCAATGGAATCTGCCTGTAGTGGAGTGAAGCTTCACTATAAAAGGAGAGAAAGTCCACTGAAACATAGTCAGGGGCTTTCCCTCAACTTTAACGTAAGAGGAGTTTCACTATCACAGAGTGTTGGCTATAGGTAGGTTTCCCTGTACATTTATTATGGTAATGCCAGACGTATTAGTTACAGAGCCCCATTATACTAGGTAAGACACAAAATCATGGAAAGATACAGAACCTATCCCCAAAAACTTACTATGTAATTTAAGATGACGTTAACAGTTGATGTTGCAGACAAAAGGAGGCAATAGAGGAGGCAGGACAGGGGTAACATTGATAGGAACAGTGGGTCCACAGGGAGGCTGATTCCATGTATTAGTTATATGCACATGATGCTTGCAAGTTATTTAATAGTTGTTTTTTGAGGGGGGAAGTGTGTTTATTAGTAAATAAAATAGATAATAGACATTCCCACAAATCCTCTACCTGGCAATTCAATTTCCTGAAGGCATCAAAGTAGACATGGTTATGAGGAGGGATCTGAAGGAAGACAGGGTCGCAGCTATACCAGTTAGTTCTGGGATAAGGGGTGAAATGAAAGACTTTTGTGTAGAAAAATGGGCCAATAGGCAGTTTGACATGTTGGTGGAGTGGCAACCAATAAGTTACAAAACTAGATAAAAGGGGAGGCACTCAGTGATTAAGAGCCTAAAAGGTGAGGACAAGAACGTTGCCATTTGACGTGGCAGAGAAGGAAGACTCAGTGTAGGGATTCAAAGAAGTAGGTGATATAATTAGGAGAGGGGGTAAGGAAGAGCATTTGAATAATTTTGTTCTGAATAGTGAAAAGGGGGAAAGGCCAACGAGAAGGTTCCAGTAGTCAAAATAGGAGAAAGTGAGAGTAATTCTGGATGCTAGTTTTAGCTGTACTGACAGAGAAGGCCAAATCTTGCAAATTTACATGTAGCTAAAATTCTATTTTTACCTCTAAATTGGCTAGGTGTAACTTACCAATCATTTCCCTTTAGGAGTGAGCTTAAAAAAGTGAGTAGAGCATACCTGTATAAATATAGTCAGAGTATCTGTCACCATAAAAATAAGGACCATCTGTACCATACCCTAGGTGTCCTACTTAACATTAGGCTATTAAACAAGTGTCTGTAAGAATATATCCTGTAACATATTGGAAAGCTTCCAAACACAATGAACCAAACTGGACTCTGTTTACACCAATGTAAATAAAGGTTAGAATTTGGCCCTGTCTTCTTACCACAGGGGCTTGAATACATTTTTAAATTTTAGCATCCAAGTAAAAAATCATTGCTTGTCTGAAAATCTGTGTAAGTTACACATTTTTATTTAAAACCATTTCATTTTAAAGAGCCATCATGGACCTGTATCCAATACACCTCTATCCCGATATAACGCTGTCCTCGGGAGCCAAAAAATCTTACCGTGTTATAGGTGAAACCGCGTTATATTGAACTTGCTTTGATCCGCCGGAGTGCGCAGCCCTGCCCCCCGGAGCACTGCTTTACCGCGTTATATCTGAATTCATGTTATATCGGGTCACGTTATATCGGGGTAGAGGTGTATATAGAAAAGTCTTAACCTACATTGCTTTTAATAAGAGGTATTAAAAGTGAAATAATTTTTAAGAGTCCAATTTAGATTCCAACATGTTATGATGATTTCTTCTCTAAAATCCAGTAATGTTGGCCAAAAATATACTGGCCAGGATAGCTGGGCTTATGGGGCCTGAGCCAACAAATTCCATTTACTTCAATGGCCTTTACTCAGGCCCAGACAAGGGTGAGGGGGATAAATAATCATATATAAATTATTCATCAATTAAAAAAATACCCAGAAATAATTAACTGATTAATAGTATTTCATAATCTGTAGAGATGGTTGAATCTTGGACACATTTATTTATGACTAATTTTTTGTCAGTTGGTTGGGGGAAAAGCTGTCAAATAATTATCCAGGAATATTATAGGGACTATCTCTCTTATTCATTTTGATTATGGACACAAACTCTTTGCAACAAGACAAAGTTAAGGATCTGTCAAACCTCTGTTCTACCTGTATTGCTATCTGGGTCAGAAACCTGGAGCCTCTTACAGACAGATTGAAGCAGCTAGAGGCATTCCATATATGCTGTCAGCTCCAAATCCTGAGCACAACGTGGTTTGACTTTGTGCAAAATATCACAATCTCGCAAAGATCTGGCCTTCCTTTGATTGCTCATTACATTTAAAAAATAAATAGCAGTGTTTGCATGCTTATGACGAGGCGTGCATAGCCCGCATTAGGCAGGAAAGGGTTAATCCTACACTATGGGCGGCGGAAGTCCCACCCCTTAGACCAGATTGGGCATGCTCCAAATGCTGCACTAGTATAAAGGAGAGCAGCCCAGCTCATTCTGGGCTGACTTCTGGAGAAGAAGGATGCTCGGTGGAGGCTCCAGCCTGGGAGCTGCTTCAGCCCCTAACTGCAGAAACCAGAGAGTCTGAGGCCCAGACCAGAGACCGATTGCCCATAGCTAGTCGACAGGAGTCAGATTCCCAACAAGTTACCCGTGCCAAGGAGCTTGGAGACCCTGATGACAAATGGGCCCCAGCTTCAGGACGTATGGTAGGAAGTGGCCCAGGGGGATGGAGTGAGTGGTACTTCGCACCTGAAGAAAGTCAGCATGTTGCTCACTGCTGACAGGGCCCTGGGCTGGGACCTGGTGGAGAGGGTGGGGCTGGGTCTCCCTACCACCTGTGCTGCCACCCACCCCTAGGTTGCTGTGTACTTCTTTGACTCTGGCCACTAGGCCACACAGCCCTGACCTCCAGGGCAACTGTACTGAGGCTGCCCACTGGGCTTCACTGCCCTGAACCTAAGGGCTGCCTTTTCGAATCGGACCATTGGGCATTATTGTATTGAGGCTCAAGACAGTTGTGTAGACTGCAACTGTGGTGTCAGCACACCCACGGTCCACCTCAACAGGAGATGGGGCATGCATATACCACCACAATGGTCTTCAGCCATGTCACAGGATGGACAAAAACACCCCAGCACACAGTGCTCTCAAACTTTGCTGCACCAAAGCTGCACACCCTTACCCTACCTGTCACGGCCCATGGGGCTACTCCAAAGATTGGTGGATTTGCAGGACTGAGCCAGATCTGGGATCTTCGCTATATACCATGTGGTGTGATGCCTTAGTCAATCTGGATGGTGCAATGGTCCTTAGTGACAATCTGCATTTGATGATGATCATCTGATTTTGTTCAATATCTTCATTAATGATCTGGAGGATGGCATGCATGGATTGCACCCTTAGCAAGTTTGCAGATGACACTAAACAGGGAAGAGTGGTAGATACGCTGGAGGGTAGGGATAGGATCCAGAGGCACCTAGACAAATTAGAGGACTGGGACAAAAGAAATCTGATGAGGTTCAACAAGGACAAGTGCAGAGTCCTGCACTTCGGACAGAAGAATCCCATGCACTGCTACAGACTAGGGATCGAATGGCTAGGCATTAATTTTGCAGAAAAGGACCTAGGGGTTACAATTGATGAGAAGCTGAATATGAGTCAACAGTGTGCTCTTGCTGCCAAGAAGGCTAACGGCATTTTGGGCTGTATAAGTAGGAGCATTGCCAGCAGATAGAGGGACGTGATCATTCCCCTCTATTCGACATTGGTGAGGCCTCATCTGGAGTACTGTGTCCAGTTTTGGGCTCCACACTACAAGAAGGATGTGGAAAAATTGGAGGGAGTCCAGCGGAGGGCAACAAAAATGATTAGGGGGCTGGAGGATAGACTTATGAGGAGAGGCTGAGGGAACTGGGATTATTTAGTCTGCAGAAGAGAAGAATGCTGGCGGGGGGTGGGATTTGATAGCTGCTTTCAACTACCAGAAGGGGGAATCCAAAGAGAATGGATCTAGACTGTTCTCAGTGGTAGCAGATGACAGAACAAGTAGTAATGGTCTCAAGTTGCAATGGGGGAGGTTTAGGTTGGATATTAGGAAAAACTTTTTCACTAGGAGGGTGGTGAAGCACTGGAATGGGTTACGTAGGGAGGTGGTGGAATCTCCTTCCTTAGAGGTTTTTAAGGTCAGGCTTGACAAAGCCCTGACTGGGATGATTTCATTGGGGATTGGTCCTGCTTTGAGCAGGGGGTTGGACTAGATGACCTCCTGAGGTCCCTTCCAACCCTGATATTCTATGATCTGTTTCATCTGGATCCTAGTTATTTAACTTTCTGGTTCTGGAGCACAGTGTTGTTGTTTTGATTTACAATATTGCAAAGAAATGTTTAGATTGAAAAAAAAAAACCCCAATGTAATTTAAAGAAATCTGATGGAAACAATTATATTCTTGTTGGAATATGTAGTCATCCCTACTTTTTTTTGTCTACCTTGTAATAATGTTGCCTTTTTCATCTGATTTACAGTGAACCTTTGTGAACCACTGAATGACATCAATTACTTACTCACATTCACATTGGACTTTACTTCTAATATCCATAATCAGCTGACAGAACCATTGGCTTCATTATGACCAGACACCTTCTCTTTCTTCGCTCAGATCACCTCTCCTGAGCTCCTTGATCACACCTGATTATTCCGTTCACTATTTCGCTTCTGTTTTTTTTACTCCTTCATTACTCTGGCTCATTGTCTTGCTCCTGAGCCTGAGAAGGGCTGCATACCAGGATGCTCAAAAAAAAAAAAAAAAAAAAAAAAAGTTCTTTCTATAGCAAAGTTACTGACACCACACAGAATCGTCCCTGTTATGAAATGGGTCAGGTGAAGGACACATAGTTCAACTTGCAGATTTCTCTGGAGCACGTGGATTCTGTGTGTAAGCTCTCGTCCTAATGTCCACTAGTTCACAAGAGATGAGGATCTAGCTCTAAAAATAGCAGGTTACAGCTGGCAGAGAGTTTTGAAAACCACATGATTATTTTGATAACAAATGGGGTACTTTTTCCCCCCATGCCTAGGATTCCAGCAGGGTAGCAGACAAAAATTACTCTTTAGCCAAGGTCAAATTGCATTGGAGTCCAATGGTACATGTATGCTTGGTAAGTACATTTCACTAGAAGATCTCAGAACTGAAGCGTATTTAAAGCATCCTTCAGTTCATTCATTTAGTACCAGGCAGGCACTGGCACCTTTTAAAATTTTGGTGCTCTCTTGAAGCGTTGTTCAGATTCTGCTGCCAATAGCAAGTCTTTGACTGGATTCTTGGTGTCAGAAATCGTGTGTGTGTGAATTATGATGACTCTTTTTTTTATTATACCTCTTCAGCCAAGTGTGCATTTCCCCAGGGTAGCTGCCCTCTTAAGTCCAGTGTCCTGGTAAAACTCCATATTTGGCCCTTGATTCTGAAACAAGCCCTACATAGCCATACTCCTGCACCTACATAGTGTCCCATTAAATTTAATGGGCTCCATATGGGTGCTGGAGTTTGCCCACATGGAGCTCATTATTGGACAGAGACCCAGCTTATTGTAGCCCCCATCCAGTTTCAAATAGATGCAGTATTCCTCACTTCCAGACCTAAACTCTTGTATGGTAGAGCTCTGCACTGCTAAACAAAGGTGGCTGCAATTCAACGGTGGGTGTTTGTAGTGGTTAACTTTGTAAAGCATATGGAGATATAAAACATAGCCTGGCTAGCACACATGCATATCTCCAATAGGACAATCAACTTATAACATTGCCAGATCTCATCTGGAAACATGGATACTGAAGGCATTACAATTGGTCACCTTTCACCACTTTGAAAGAGCCTGGATTGATAATTACATATGAACATAGTCAAAGATGTCAGAGGTACATAAGAACATGAGAACAGCCATACTGGGTCAGACCAAAGATCCATCTAGCCCAATATCCTGTCTACCGACAGTGGCCAATGCCAAGTGCCCCAGAGGGAGTGAACCTAACAAGTAATGATCAAGTCATCTCTCTCCTGTCATCCATCTCCACCCTCTGACAGAGGCTAGGGACACCATTCCTTACCCATCCTGGCTAATAGCCATTAATGAACTTAACCTCCATGAATTTATCCAGTTCTCTTTTAAACGCTGTTATAGTCCTAGCCTTCACAACCTCCTCAGGCAAGGAGTTCCACAAGTTGACTGTGCGCTGTGTGAAGAACTTCCTTTTATTTGTTTTAAACGTGCTGCCCATTAATTTCATTTAGTGGACCCTAGTTCTTGTATTATGGGAATAAGTAAATAACTTTTCCTTATCTACTTTCTCCACATCACTCATGATTTTATATACCTCTATCATATCCCCCCTTAATCTCTTTTCCAATCTGAAAAGACCTAGCCTCTTTAATCTCTCCTCATATGGGACCCGTTCCAAACCCCTAATCATTTTAGTTGCCCTTCTCTCTGAACCTTTTCTAGTGCCAGTATATCTTTTTTGAGATGAGGAGACCACATCTGTATGCAGTATTAAAGATGTGGGTGTACCATTGATTTATATAAGGGGAATAATATATTCTCCTTCTTATTCTCTATCCCCTTTTTAATGATTCTTAACATCCTGTTTGCTTTTTTGACTGCCTCTGCACACTGCGTGGACGTCTTCAGAGAACTATCCACGATGACTCCAAGATCTTTTTCCTGATTTGTTGTAGCTAAATTAGCCCCCATCATATTGTATGTATAGTTGGGGTTATTTTTTCCAGTGTGCATTACTTTACATTTATCCACATTATATTTCATTTGCCATTTTGTTGCCCAATCACTTAGCTTTTGTGAGGTCTTTTTGAAGTTCTTCACAGCCTGCTTTGGTCTTGAGCAGTTTAGTATCGTCTGCAAACTTTGCCACCTCTTTTTACCCCTTTCTCCAGATCATTTATGAATAGGATTGGTCCTAGGACTGACCCTTTGGGAACACCACTAGTTACCCCTCTCCATTCTGAGAATTTACCATTTATTTCTACCCTTTACTCCCTTTTAACCAGTTCTCAGTCCATGAAAGGACCTTCCCTTTTATCCCATGACAACTTAATTTACGTAAGAGCCTTTGGTGGGGGACCTTGTCAAAGGCTTTCTGGAAATCTAAGTATACTATGTCCATATGTTTGTTGACCCCTTCAAAGAACTCCAATAGATTAGTAAGACATGATTTCCCTTTATAGAAACCATGTTGATTTTTGCCAAACTAGTTATGTTCTTCTATGTGTCTGACAATTGGTACAGTTGTGTCACTGTAAGGTCTCTAGCATAAATGTAGCTTCCATCTCAGAGCTGGTTTCCATTCCCAGCTTACATAACTGGTCTTTGGCCAAATGATATTTTGATACAGGAGGTGAATACATTTTGCCAGAGGTTCAGCTGTGTGTGGTATGCTGCAGGACTCCCTGGCAGTGTGCTCATTGTTGGAATACTGAGGGACTACTAGTCAGTACCTAGCAAGCTCTACTTAGCAAAACACAGATGGGAAAGGAGAATTATTCACAGCTTATAACTGCCCAACATCAATGGGGACAGCAAAAGGCACCTTCCTGATCCCAACATTATCATCTGCTGCTCTTCCAAGTTCCAGATGCTTTTTCTTTGTTTCTTGCAGGGGATGAGGGGGGGGGGGGGGAGGAGAGGGGTGCTAGTGCTTCCATGATTTGCAACTATAAAATTTAGGTGCTGGGAAAAGTTAGGCAACTTTAATAGGCCACTCTGGCTTCCCCTATAACTATATATAAATTTAATGTCTTTTACAGGTGTCCTATAAATAATTAGTACTTTCCTACGTGGGAAACTAGGGTACAATACCCTAACTGGCACCCATCCTGATAAGTCACTGGAATAGCTGCACAGCAGCAGCTGGTGGGCCTGAAGCTTAGTGCTTGTGTTGCTGAAATGGCTGATCTCACAAAACATTGGTCACAAATAGTTCAAACCGAAGACAATCTCATGTTTGAGCCCTATGATAATAATTTCCCAACTTGTCATGTAAATAGTGTTCATAAGTCACATCTTCTCACAAATAATTTGATAGCAAAAGTTTCGTAGCTGTCTACATAAAGCACCTCAAGACAGTTTTTTTTTTTTGTTAAAAAAAGTTTATTTTCCACAAGGAAGAGCAATAGGAAAAAATTGTTTTCCACTTTTTTTCTGAAATCAGTCTACAAGGACATATTCAGCACCAAACTGAAAAGAAAAAAAAAAGGAAAAAAAGTACAAACAGCCATAGAATATAATCCATAAAGCAAACATTTAATATTGCACTTTGTTTCTCTTAACATTTTGGATTTTACTCATTTTTTTCCTAATTCAAAAATCAGGAATCTAGCTTGAATACTGGGCTAACAACTGTGACGCTCACGTTTTTATAATATCAGGAATTGACCAATATTTATATAACAAGAAAAAAATAATGCCTCTAAAGAATTGTGTAAAATACTTTAATGGAAATGACTATTTGACAACATTTTTTAGACCTCTGAATCTGATCACACTTTGTGATGCAGTGCCAATTATGATGATATTGATCAATCCTGCTTTGTATGTCATTTTTCATTATATTGTGATAAGTATTTAATGCTATGCATATCCAACAATTGTTCCCTAGTCTGTTTCAAACAAACAAAAAACAAAAAAAGGAAAAAAAAAGGAAAACCACCAAATGCCCTTTTATGCCAACAAACCCATCAGTTTTTTTTTCCTTTATGTGGAGGAGGGACATTCAAAAAATGGTCTAAAAATTGAAAGAAAAAAAAAGAATTCACCCAACTTCCTTATTATCCAGCATATTAGTTTGCTTGCTGAAGCCCAAACCCTTTAACTGAATCACTTAAAACGCGACTCGTATTTACACTGGGTTTTTTTCACCCTGTCATTTTTTAAACATGAAGTGTCTTCCATGTTTTCATAAAGGCCACTTATGGAAAAGCCTATTTTGTTTTTTATGAAGCCTTAAAAGCAAGACAGCATTCCATCATTCCACCATGCCAGAGACTTAACTTTTATTTTCAACCACTTTGTAACACATGACATTAAATGATAGAATAGACATGTTAAATAGTCAACCCAAGAAACGCTACTTTTGTTAAAAATCGTGCTTGAATTCTTTCTGAAAAGTTTATACATTAACAGCTTTTGCAAATTAACTAAAATTCCTAGTGCCTAGATCCTGATACTTATACTAATCCAATGCCCCCATGCCCAATACTCTGACAGTTTACCCCTTCCACAATGTGCAGGGTGGAAGCCCCCAGTCTTCGAGTAGTTGAAGTTTTCTACATATGTGGCTGTACAGTTACAATCCTTTTGCTTGGATACATGCTTTAGGTTCGAGGGCACAAAAGGGAATCAATCATCAAGACAAATCTCTGCTGGCCAATATTCTAATAGGGCTGGTAATTTTGATATTCTGTCCATTTCGTTTTTCTGAGAATCTTTTATTGTTTTACAATTTTGTAAACCCTGAAGATCAGCACAATACAAAGTGCACAAAAACAGCCATCTCACCAACCCTATACTCTTCTTGCACTTTAAAATATACGTTTGGACTAGAAACTCACTATATATGTATAGATTTGGTGATTAAGTAACTATGTATAAAAATAAATTCAATTTCCCTTTCCACCCTCCCTCGTTGAGAAACCTCACTATGAATCATGGACAGTACATTACTATTTCTTGTTTAAAACCCTTCCTTAACCCTTGGCTGGTGTCTGCTGGTGCTGCCTTCTTTTAAGCTTCAAAACTTGACCAGTCTTTTCTGAAGTTGCAAAAAGATAAAAAGGGAACGAGGGTGCATTGTTACTTATGGGCATGTCCCTTTTCTAAATCCCCCTTTAAAATAAAAAACAAAGGAAAAAAAAAAACAAAAAGTAACAGTGCAACATAACAAAACACACATAGCTTTTCAACGGTTTGGCAAGTGATGAGTTCACCTGAGATTAAGTGATTTTAGGCAGTCTGTAACAAAATGCTTCTTTGCGGTAATAGTAGAAAGGCAACAAATTCTTAAAAGAAATCAAGAAGGTATACAATCTTGCAGAAGTCTATTATTCTCCTGTTAATTTTTTTTCCATATAACTGTTGCATATCTACTACAGTAGGCTGCAAAACATACAGCAAGAAGGATTGGCTTGAAGGCATTTGATGTTCGTAAATAAATCCACAGCTGAAGAGGTGATAACATGATCAGTCTACTGGAACAATTCTGAGCATGTGCATACGTAGGTAAAGTCCAGGCTACATTAAATTAAAAGAAAAAAAGTCAGTGCATTTGTCATCTTAAAGTTACTGTTTTTCAAAGCTTTCTTTTTGCCTCTTGTTGTGCGGACCACAAACAAGTTAGAAGGGGTAACAGTCCAGCGTAAATGAGAAAAAGCTGTAGTGACACTGAACCGCACAACATAAGCAATGTGCATGTGCAAATTTTCAAATCAGAAGAGGACGTCGTCATCCCTCTCTTTTACAACATGGTGAGTGTTTTGACACATATTACCATAGGCTAATAAGGCTGCTCCTAGTATGTGCCAGTATTTAAGGGAAAAAAGCTCAGGTCTTCAAGCATGTGGAGCAGGTCCTATGATGTTGTAGGCTTCAAAAGCATGATCACAGGTTGTTTTCACTTATTCACCGTCTTACAGGCAAGAGCAATACCACTTCCTTTGAAAGTATATCTCTGATATGATGCCTTGATCCTCAACACGGCAGAGATACGACTAAAAATCCAAATCAACTCAGCTAGTGAATGATTCCTTCAACGAGAGGGACAAGATGGTCTGTCATCTGTGGGCTGATCTGGGTTTGGATCAATCTGAATGGAAGGGAAAAAATAGAAATTTAATTTAGAACTTAACTTTAAAAAAAAAGAATCAAATTCACAAGTTAAATACTGTGATAAATAAACAATACTGTGACTGATCCAAAGGTCACTAAAGTCAATAGAAAGTGACTAGCTGACTATAATGGACTTTGGATCAGGTGACCAATGTTCCATATTGGCTTGTATCCAATACATCCATGTTTAATTTTGTGTATTTTAAAACACAATGAAAGGCTATAGCTGTGACCTGACAATACCATGAGTTTAGGCATAAAGAGCTAATGATATAAACAATGAAAATAATTAATGGATAAACCCATTATACAGCGTCATTTCTAATTATTTGTAAGCCACAAACAATTTTCAGTTATTTGAAATGTGTTGAATAGTTTGCTTAAATGGTATTTTATATATGAAACAAATACTTTTTGCTAATATCATTGAATATTACTCATGAACTTATACTGATGTACTCCACTAATTTATCAAATGCAGACATTTTGCTTGAAAAAGTAGTGAAATTATCAGTAAAACAGTCATTTTAGTTTTGATCAAGAACTACTGTACAACAATGTGACAGTTAACCAGTTTCTGCTATTGAGGTGGTTCAAGGTCATGGAGCCTTACTCTCCCTGCTTCTCATTTGTTGTAATATACTTAATTTAAATTTAAAAAAAACTATATTAGCTATCTTACATATATATCTTAGGTGGCAATATTGTACACTGTCAACACATTGTACTATCTACAAAATCAATAGGAGTTAGAAACTTACGACCTTTTGAAAATCTCACTAGGTACCTCTCTGCATATATAGGCAACTAACTACCTAGGAGAATCTGGCTTTGAGCTCCTTTCATGAAAACCAGCAATAATACGCAAATCAATAGTGGATTTAATTCCTTGGTTTGGAGTCTTTAGCATTAACAAATCAAAACACAGCTGGTTTGTTAGTGTTCCAGGTGTGGCGTATTATCATTCTATAATCTAAACTAATAATGTTACTTTCTTAACATGTAAAATGACAAAAGTACAGCTAAACAAAGGATAAAAAGGGTTGTTCTTTTATTTTGCACAAATAGTTTTCCTTCTTGAAATTACAAACATATCACTGAACAGGCACGGATACTGCCTGCTCATCCCAGGGTGTTTTTATAAAGCTTAAAATCCATCCCAAGTGGCATTGAAGAATCTTGTATTTAAGGCAGATTTTAAAATCACCCTGATCCAAGCATGTCACTTACCAGCTGGAAGCTTATTCTACAAAAGTGGATTCTGATTATGAAAGCCCTGCCTCAGAGGGACTTCAGAGAATAGGAAGAGACAAGCCAAATAGCCAGCACTGGCTAACCTGAGATGGCAGGCAGAAAAACTAATTTGAAGGAGGTACGAGATATTCTGGACCTAAACAATGTTAAATGCTCTCCAGATCAACAAGAAACCAAAAAATGTCAACTCAGTACTTGAATAGTAACCAACCAAAAGAATTAAAACTGGAATCACAGGCCTAGTGATGTAGCTAAATTTATCTAATGCTATGTCTGATTAGGCCTAGTTGACTAAACTGGAATCACACTTTAGTAATCCAATAAATGAGATATTGACCAATATAGCCCCCCTTCCTATCAAACTATAGTTTTCTACGTACTATTGAAGTATCTACTGATAGTCAAAGGACATATTGCAAATGTAATTGTACTGTAAAAGGTAATTACGAGAGAGAGAACTTGATTCCAGTATAAAAATCAATATTCTGGATAATTTGCAGAAAATTGATGGAATTAGCACAAGGGTCTGCCAAGGGGCTTCTAGTCTCTTAGGGGCTAACACTCAGGAGATCTGAAGCATACGTAACTATCAACACTGAATATACCACCTTTAAAACATGGTGAAAACTGAGGGTAGCATACATCAAGGGGTATAAGATGAAGACGGATGATATAAATAATATTTTTGTCCTCATTTACTATTAACAGGCTTAAGGTTAGTGGCCCAATAGAAACAAGAGTAATAAAGAAGAAAGAAAGTGATCAAAGAATAATCAGCTCACTCCAGGGAGAAATTTGAGACTATAAGGAATACCTCTCACTCACATTAGAGTAAGATGTGGGTGCTTGGGAGCTCTGAAAAATCAGGTGATTTAAGTGAAAGAAAATCTTGCTCCATGTTTTGCTTTAGTGATTTATATTAATTTTAGGGGGCGGAACACAAAAGTTCTCATTTTCTGCTTATTGAACTTTTGCTACTAGAATGGAGAATGCAAAAATGCAAAATAGACTGTTTTGGCTAACTGCATTTGTTTTTACTTACCTCTGAATAAAGAGGTGGAGGCAGAAAACGAAACTCCTGGATATATGCAAATAATGGTCCTTGAAGTGCCCTCTCAAAATCATCACAAGCAGCTATGGGTACAAGGCTGGACTGCCTTTGCTCCTCTGTGACCACTTCTGCATAGCTAGGAGGTGCTGTAGGGAAAAGGTACACGCAGTTCGAACAACAGTTCTTATGCATGTCAAAATACATAACATGACAAATATTAAACTTTATAATTTGCACTAGGTAGGTAAAAGTCCTCAGTGACAAGTGTTTTAGATTGTCTTGTGTGTAATAACAGTCTATGCTACTTAACTTAAATCTAAGAAAATAAGTTTACACTAAAGACACGTTGAGAATTTTCATCTACTTCGGCTTGACTGTCTCCCTGAAATCCAAACAGGAAACCCCACATTTTCTGTAGGGGGAGCAGGGCAACCTCACATTCCTCTGGATCCCATACAGGGTGTCTCAGTGTGCCCCAAAGGGGATGCACATCATTTTCCCCGCTCCAGTCATGTGGAGAATTCCCATAAAAAGGTAATAGAGACTGTTACCTTTCCACAAAGCATCTGCTACCAAGGATCCTGGGGTCACAGTGAGACCTTGGTAGCATAGCTGCAGTGGATTGCGCTGCCTGAGACAGAGCTGGTGTGGAGGTAATCAAATTCCACAGATGGCCCTGTCCTTCCGTGCATCCTGTGCACTGATTCCACTGAACCTGCCAGTTGTTGTGGCAGATGGGCCCGACTGCCTTTCTGGGGTTAGGGGAGGCAAAAAGGAACTCTAACCCCATGGTGGAATGATGTGGAGGAGATCTCAAGGTAGAAATCCTGAGGAGATTTCCTCCTGCCCTGTGTCTTTTATTACAGGAGGGGATAATCTAGGTCTTAATGTATCAGTGAAGTGTTAGGGTTAAAAAAAAAAAAAAAAAATCAAGAAGACAGTGAATTGTTTGGGAGTTGTATTGTCAAATTACCTTCGGGTCTTTCAGGCAGTGGCAGACCAAGCCAGTTCATATTCATGCTACACTGGCTGCTTACACTTGATGTTCTGCTGCCAAATGGATGTAGAGGAATAGTACCAATGACAAGTGGTAAATTAAGGAATAAATCCATTGCTCCAGGAATATCAACGTACACCTAAAAAGTAAGTGACAAAAAGGCCATGATTAAATGCTGAAACAGATGGTCTTTGTGGTTTTGTACGAGCCCTCTGTCTGAAATAATGAGCTAAATTCTGCTCTAAGTTCCACACGGGTCTTGCTTCTCTTCCTCCTTTTGGCTCAATCCTGAAAAGTGCAGACCTCCCTGAAGTCCAACCAAAATAAATGGAAACTCAGGATTCTCATTATCTCTCAGCATCAGAGCCCAGCTGCACAAGTCTTCCGCTTAAATTATATATCTGCTTAGCTGACAGGCAAATATTTTAGATCTGCCATGGTTTTAACCAATCACCCTTAGTAAATTTCCTGTTGTGATGTGCATTTGGAACTTTCATTATAATGCAGGAAAGATTACTGCTGAAGATATGTAGGTTTCACAGCCAACTAGCCAAAAATATCTAAGTTTATTTCAAACTTGTGTGGATGTCTCCATGAAAATTATTCATATCATATATGCCAGGGATCTCCAACTCAAATGACCATGAGGGCCACATGAGGACTAAGTGATGTGGCTCTTGGGCCAATGTATGACACCCCCCCACCCCCACGCTGCCCTGCCCCCACTCCACCCCTTCCATGAGGCCCTGCCCCGCCTCTTCCCACCCCTGCCCTGCCCCCATTCCAACCCCTTCCCCGCCGCCTCCTCCTGAGTGTGCAGCTCCCTGCTTCTCCCCCCTCCCTCCTGGAAAGCACTAAGCACCACCAAACAGCTGTTTGGTGGCAGGAAGTGCCTGGAGGTAGGCAGAGGAGCAGGGACATGGCAGGCTGTAGCAGGGGGAAGGGGAGCTTGGTGGCCACAGGAAATAACTTGGGGGGGCAGGGGGAGCTTGGTGGGCTGCAGGCCACGTGTTTGAGATCCCTGATATATGCTTTGAGACAATCTGAGCATTTTACTTACCATTAATGAGTATTCTACACGGATTATACTACAGTCAAGGATAGAGGGGGAAACAGGTGGAATTTTCAACTGTTTCCCATTCCAGGTTTCTGTTTTCCCAGATGACAGGGATTCCCCACGCAAATTGGCAACAAGCTGTTTTACTTCCTTCATTTTTCCTTTGGCATAGAATGCCTGGGTTTGATAAATGGCTGCCTTTGGCACCACCATACGGGAAGAGCAGTTTTCAATCTCAGCAAAGATCTGAATTGATTCACCTGGAACAAAACAGAATTTCATATTGTTCTTGTTATATTACATAGCGACGCAAGAACATTTTCAGCAATCTATACATGGTTACAATGGCCCAGATGCTGCTCTTACTGAACTTACTGGCAAAGCACCCACTGATTTCAACAGAATCATGCACAACATAAGCAAATATAACAAAATGTGCAGTTTATGTACTATAACAACTTGAAGACAGCTACCACGTGGTCTGTTTTGATTAACAGCATACTCACAAGTACGTATTGTTTACATATGGCTATACATGTAAAAGGGTACTTTTTAAAAAACAAGTCTTTTTTTCCTATAACTACTCTGCTACGTACCTGGGGTGTAGCCCTTCCTTTCAATTTTGGCACTTAAGGATATTGGGCCTGAGGTACAAAACCAACAACAGAGAGTCTTTTCTTTTGTGCCTGCTTGGGGTGACTGCAAAAGAACAACAATAGATACCCATGATTAAATTTGGTGCAGAATAGAAACAGCTCTACGTATCTTTTAATCAACACAGAGGAATAACCATTAGAGTTTAAAGGCCAACTCCTGCTGCTTGTTTTACTCATAAGAATAGTCCTGTTCATTTCAATAGCATTATGTAAGTAAAGCAAGCAAGTTTTGTCCTAAAAAGTCATCCCAGCACTAGCGATGGTAATTAACAAAAGAGCTACCCATGTCATGCTCATCCTCAACTGACTTAATTTAAATTAGAAAATACGGTATATGTGACAGTTAGTGACTTTTTAGCCCATATTTCTGCAACATACTGTCAGTATAACTTTCCATATAATAATCTGTAATTAAGACATCTTCCCACATTCCATTTTACTTTTGAAAAATAAAAAATCCCAAACCCTGACTACTTGAATATTGATCCTGCTGCCATTCTCATCTAAATCAATGGTATTTCTTTTGTTGCCTTACATGAGATCAGGGTTAAGGCCCTGATCCAAAGCCCACTGAATCGTTTAGGAAAATCCGACTTTTTTCATCCACACACAAAAGAAACCTATTTCAATGGACTGTATTTTATTTTATTTTTTTTCCTACGTTGCCATTTGAGAAAAAAGAAAAGGAATTTTAGGCCAGATTGAAATGAGAGTGCCTCACGGAAAACATCTTAATGTAATATCCAAATAGATTAGTAAAATAAAATTTAAGAAAAATATTCTACAGAATTGTGATAATTTCTCCCCATTGGCAGACAATATCCATATTGAAGTTATGAATAATGCACTGTAGTACAATTTTACTTTGCATTTTTAAGTTAGCAGTCTATTGTTGAAAGTGTCATAGGAGTAACACTGCTTTTCAGAAAACTAAATTATTTTTTATTAAATCAACAAAGAACAGTTAATACAATTTTCTCTTGAAAGAGAGATTTCATAGTTTATCATGTATGCAGTTCACAGCTGAAGTTAAATGTAGATAATTTAAAAATAAGCAACTCCAAGTACTTTGAAGTTAGTTTTCAAAATGTCAGCTATTATGAGTTGCTCAAATGCGATATTTAAAGAATAGTTGCAGTTTAAAGAGCATATTAGTAAAAATTGAAGATTTTGATGTTGTTTCAGTTATACTTTTTTTGTATGCCAAAAAACAAAACAATTAGTAATTCTGTCAATTCTTACCAGTAATGAAGGAGTGTTGATATCTATATGTTCAAAGACTGTAAATTCCTTCTTTAATTTTACTGGTAAAAGCCAAGGCCTGTGCAATTCGGCTTTCACCCAATAGCGCACACTGCCATGTCTGCCTTCGAATGAGGTAGCAAGTGGTCTGTGCAGGACACAAAGGTCAAAATTGAGTAAGTCTTTATTCTCTCTTTCTAATAGTGATACAACTGATCAGAATAAGAATCAATAAGTTGTACAGTATTGTTTATGCTGCATAATATTTAAGCATAACTTATTTGCAAAGTTTCCATATTTCAAAAAGGATTAAGTTTGGGAGAAAAAATCTCTGTAGTTGAATTTTAATTCATTTTACAGTAGGTAGTTGAAATTTTCACTATCATAGGAATTTTGCTAGAACATGCCACCAGGATACACATTTATTTCCTTTAAAAACTTATAAGAAGCTACTTTTAAATCTGGACTATATGAAGTTCTAGGACAAAGTAATGCTAACAACAGTTTTAAAATTAGTATGAATTGCTCAAATCTCTATCTGTGGTAGTCTATTTTGTAGATTAACTACTCTGAGTACAGTTTAATTGTGCCTACATTCCTACTGTATCTGATTCTTCCTTAGCTAGTTTAACCTCTTGCTCTTGTAGTTGACTTTAGACAACCTAGTTTAGATACCCCAAAAAGCTACCTGACCAACCCCTATGTATCTCTAACATTGTAAAATAACTAAGAGCCTCAGTATTGATTTCCTGAATTGTACTTCTGTATTTCTACATCCTAGAATTTCACACAGAAAACAGGAATTAAACACAGCCTCACGGTCCTCATCCGGTGTTCGAGTAATTTCTTTCAACCTCTAGTTTGACACCTCCATCTGCACATCTGAGAAATGTGCTCTCTTTTTCTCAGGGCTATTAAAATCCAAGTTGAAGGCCTTTATCATCAATCCTGTTTCTCAACATCACCATACCCTCCACTTCACTATACTAAGTTACTCTTCAGGCTTTTATCAGTCCTCTCTTTCTAAAGTTCTTCATCATGAGCTAATTTCATGGTCGCTTTTAAGTCATTAACACAGTTTAAAAAAAAAAAAAGAGAGAGACTGTTTTGACCAGTCCTTGCAATAATTTACTTATCTTCTTCCATCTCAAACTCCTACATCTCCTAAGTCCAATACCATTGGTTTTGAAGTCCAAACCTACTACTACTAACCCATATGTTTACTTTTTGATTACTTTCCTAAAGTCTAGTCCCAATTACAGAATGGAAAACCATTTTTTTGCAAATGAGAACAGAATTTTGTGAACATACAAGCAGAGTCTGTATGATAGAGTTTGAGTCAAAAGAGCATTCTGGATATTGGTAAATGATGTTCTCATCTGAGTGCCCAGCTGGCTTCTAGAATTCCATAGAGGGGTCTTTTTTAATGTGTTTCTAGTCCTACTATAGCATTTCCAGTAGTATCACATTAGTCCAACTGAGCCTGAGAAGTGCTGAGCATCTGCAAGTTCCATCAAAGCCATGGGAAATGCAGGTGTTCAGCATCTCTAATAATCAGGCACTTTATTGGTTTTAATGTGGAAGTTAGGATATCCCAACTTGCATGGTATTTATCCAAGGTTTTCTATCTCAATTACTTCTGTTTTATATTGAAAGTCTCCTCCCTCTCTGCTTCTGTTCTTCCTGATCTTTTATGATCACACTCTCTCTCTCTCTCATTACTTAGTATCCACTGATATTTGAGTTAAGCCCATGATGTTGATATCTCCTGTGTATAAATAATTTCAGATCTCCCATTTTTGTCATATTTGCATTTATGTACATTTTAGCCATTTTCTAAGAGGGACATCCCATTTCTTTATGTCCAGATTACATTTTGTTAAAGTATTAACATTGCCTGACCTAATATTGTTCCTTGCTATCTATCCAATTGCTTGTTTCTATCCTGCTTTCTGCACAACCACCCTCTTGGAATATATATGTCCCTTTGCCCACATTTACTAGTCTAAACTCTCAAAGGTGTCTATCCCCATCTGTTCAGATGTAGTTCATTCTGTCACATCTGTTTCAAATAAACCCAAACAGATTAGCATTAAATTCTCTTCTTATCACTAACTCTGCTTATCTACAGGGCTCCTGTAGAATCTTGATTCATCAGGAGGTGATCCCAGCAACTTTACAGGGTTCAGTGGTTCCTTTACCCTCTGTATAGTGAGTAAAACATTGCATGGTATGACCAAGTGGCACACATTACACTTGCAACAGGTCACAAAAGGAAATGATTGCTGCCCTTCAATCAATAGCCCTAATTTTCAAAAAAATACTTTAGAATAAAAGTAACCTCTTTAATAGTTTAATAGGACTATGTCCTTGTAGCATGTTTTAGTGGAATCCCTACCACCATTGAAAAGGGTTTTATTCCCCCCCCCACCCACTAGAATTTTCCATACAGTGCTTGTTTTCATAAGTATGTATTACAACATTATTTCATACAGCATTGGTATTATGTGTGGTACTTACGTCTGTGGAAGCTCAAAGCTGAATGCATATTCATGCCTTCCTGAATGAATAGTGTTGAGGCCTTCTTCAGAATTGTCATCATCTAGGAGGAAAAAACCCAAAAGCTATTTCACCTGTGAACATTTTACACACCACAATATATTACATAGGTTTCTTGTTTGTATTGTAAGGGATTAACATCTAAACTCTTAAAAATGGTGATATTTTTCTTAGTAAGATACAATCTATCTGGATTCAATAAAACAAAAAATTGTTAAATATAGGCAACATGTTTAACACGCTTTTATGTAAAAGGATTCTAGCCAATTTTAAGAGAGAATATTCTTGATTTGAACATAGGCTTGGATGTGACGATTACAATTCCAGTGTCTATTTAAACATATTACAAAATTATAATGTGAATTACTTTTCAATAGAATTTCTAGGTGTCTTAAATGAAATAGCTTAATGATATTCAAAAAGCAATCCCATGTTAAACAGACTATGGAGTCTGCGCCAGAAGATTAAATTTAGCAATTCATCTTCCTTTTATTTCCTACCTAGCAACAGACTTCAGAAATTAGATAAAAAAATATCCTGTTCTGTAAAAAGATGTGGGAAGTACTAGCAAAATCAAAGGGTGTGGAAGAGTGACTAGCTACTACAAAACTATCAGCCTTGTTTAAAGCCAATCCATTTTAAGTGTTGCAGGTATAGATAGGTATTCAGGAAGGATCAGAGTTTTTCAAGTTCCAGAAAATTGACCTTCCGTATTCTTATCTGTGATTTCTCGATGTTACAGTTTGCTAGGACTTCCAGTGTATTTTATTGTGAACTATAAAACTTGAGAAATAGTCAAAATTTCCATTTTGAGGGGAGTCTATGTTAAATATAAATACTTGAATGCAAATTAAATGAGTTGATGGGTATATCTGTATTCACCACAGCCTGATTGAGAGCCCCCACATCCCCCAAAAAGGGGGCAGAAAAAGGCAGTTTTGTTCTCGTCCTTCACACCCCTGCTCCCCCAAAGTGTGCTGCACTCTTGACTTCTTTACCAAAAGTTATATGAAAGAGGCATATCTACAGGCTCCGATAATTTACACCTCCTAAGGGGGAGTTATGCACATCTCCAGCATGCAATGTCACGGAAACTGCATCCTAAGTTTTCACAAGGGCATTTTAGTCTTTATCCTTTTCTATTTTTTAATCATTTCCTGGCACTGAAGTTTCTCTCCTCTTCCTTTCTGCCAGCTCAGCACTCCCATTGAGGCTCAGCAGCAGCAGCAAAGCTGTGGTAAACAAGTGCTGAGCTGTCAATCACAGACCAGACTAGAGCAGGAGAGGACCGGCCTAAACCGGCGCGAGCAGCTCCCCAGCCAGCCAGCCGCTCATATACATACCGTATACATTACACTAGCGCGTTTGCTCAGCACCTCCCCCACGCGCAACCCAGCTTGGCAGCCCTGGGGAGCCGCCCCTTGCCTGGGCTCCCGCTCCGCACGCTGCCTGGCAGTGGCGTGCCGTGCTGCACGGCTCCTTGCCTGCGGGGCGCCCAATGCCGCCCACCACCACAGGCCGGGAGGGACTCAAATCCCAGCCCAAACCACAGGGACCGGTTGCTAAGAGGCAGCCCGGCTGGGCCCAGGCACCGCACTAACGCCACCCTACCCGGCTCTGAAAGCCTCGGGGCTTTCAGAGCCGGACGTTGGTTCGCCATGGCAAAGCGTGGGCAAGGGGCGCCGGGGAGGATTTGCTTCTCCTCCCTATCCCCCCACCCCCAGTGTGGCTTGGATCACTGGGCGCCCCCGATCCGGACCCGCCAGCCCGGTGCTAAGCCACGCGGGTCACTAGTCAGGGCAGAGCCGCTCCAGTCTCGGCCTCATGCCTCCCCGCGGCCGAACCCGGCAGCGCCAGGCGCTGCTAGCAGCGCAGAGCGGGTCTAGCCCGAGGGGCCGCAGTCAGAGCACCAGTCGCGGGCTTTGCCACCCTCCGCACGGAGAGCGGTTGTATGAACAGTGAGACTGCGGGTGGAGGGCCCGATCCTGCTCCCACCGGGGAGCCTCTCCGTTCCCGGGGACAGGATCAGGCCCTAACCGCTCACGGCTCAGCGCTGGGGAGATGGGGTTGAGCCCCGGGAGGATTCCGGACCCAGGCAGCCGCGAGCGGACGCCGCCACCAGCACCCCCTTCGCGCCGCACGCTACGACCCCGGGCCTAACTGGAGCCCGCTAGCTACCTCCTCCGTCTGCCTTCCCTTCCTCCAATTAGCGGCTGGCATCGCCTTAGCAACAGGCTAACAAACCCCACTAGGCCAATGACTGAGTGAGCACTGGGCGTGGTCTCTGTTACCAGGCTAGGCTGAGAGGTGGTGCCGGAGCTAAGTCATTGAAACTCCCTTTCCATTCAGCGCAGAGTGCACTGTAACAGCAGTGCCTGGCTGGGCTGCGCAGGGAGCGGATGGCCGAGCTGCTCCAAGCTCACAGTTTAAGTGAATGCACAAATCACCGGCGTTTACGCAACACACACTGCGTTTATCTACAAGTGCTTCTCATTTGCAAGTTTCAGACCTACTCCATCTTCCTTCTCCTGCTTCCCATCCAAATAGAGGTATGTGAATGGTACTGGTGGAGAGACACCTGAGATATATACTCACATATACAAAGTCATTCTTGCTTTTAAAAAAACAATTGGAAACCTCTGTGGACATATTTGTGATCTTACACCCTGCTCTGAAGCATGCATATATTTTTGCACCTCTCTGTGATGGGGGTGGGGGATTCTGGGATTGCAAATAGGGGAAAAGGCAAATGCACTTTGCATGGATGAAATGTGTGCACGGTAGGAAAATAAAGAGCTTTTTAGCTCTATGCCTCTACCAATTATATTTACCTGCTTCCACCATGGTAACTGAAACCCTTTCCATGGCTGTGTAACATACACTGTACAACTTCTTTACTGATATTTATTTCTAAGGGAGGGAAGGGGGAAAATACCCTACTCATGCACCTATCTCTACAGCAAATATACTGCATATAGATGTAAAAAGAGAGAACAGCCGAAAATTACATAAACACTTTTAACATCATTTTCTTGGGCTAGGAATTAAGTCATCGCCATCACCTGACGCGTGTAAACCAATCTGCTAAGAGGAGAATAAGCACCCCCTCCCACTCCCTAGTACTGGTCCCAAACAGGATTGAACCGCTTCTAACAAAGGGTGGAAACTTCAGAAAAACAAGCTTAGTCTCTTCTACTTCCACAATGTAACCATTCAAACAATAGATTAACAGTCCGAAGACCCACTCCGCTCTTGAAAATGCTTTATTCCCTTTTCCTAACCTAAATTAGATCATTTTCCACAGTACTTTTCATTTCCATTGGGGCTGGCACAGTAGGTTTCCTTGAATGCAGGTTCCAGAACTCCCTAACTTAGAAATGCTGGTCTAATTACACAATAATGGACTCTAAATGGCTTTCCAGACAGACTTCTTTACAGCTGTCTCACTGACATATAATGTATATAAAAAATTCAGATATTTTACGAACTTTGTTTAAAGCAAAGGAAAAAACCACACGTGGGGTGCTGACTGCATATGTCAAAATAAGCCACATGGAATCCTTTATCTGCCAACAATTATCCATCCTTGAAGAAGGATTATCACATATATAATTTGAAAATTTGAATTGTTTCCATAAATGTCAAAAGCAGAATTCTATGTATTAATTATCTCTCAGTATGTATGACGAGATTACCCCCCCCAATGAACTAAATCATTTACATCTGATTTCTGCTCCAGTTTTTCTTAATCCCCATGAGAGGCAAAAGCCTACTAATGGCTATCAGATCCATAGGACAAAAGTGTTTTTGCATTAAACAAATGAAATCCCCATATATTGGAAGTGCGTATGAAAGAGGCTCTGTTTAAGGGCAGGTAGTTGGAAAAAGTCTTGTTTGTAGGCATTTTGCAGATGAACCTCAATGCCAGTTTTAACAGTAAATGTCCATATAATCAAAATCTAAATCCCACAAAGAGGCATTGCACTTTTAATTTCGTATTTGTTCTGGTTTTTTATACCTATACATTAAAAATAAACAGATTATAATAACTAACAAGATGCAAGATACAAAGCCGTACCCTCTTGCATCCAAAACGATTGTATATAATTTTAACTAGTGTAATAAAATGACTTACCTCTTTCGTGCCCAATT
The DNA here is from genome assembly GCF_011386835.1 of Chrysemys picta bellii. Classification (NCBI taxonomy): domain Eukaryota; kingdom Metazoa; phylum Chordata; order Testudines; family Emydidae; genus Chrysemys; species Chrysemys picta. The sequence goes on from NC_088796.1 coordinate 57,133,834, forward strand.
AAGATGTCTTTATGGTTGAAATATTCTACTTCTTCAGTGTAATTCTGTGTATAGGCAGTGTTGGATCCAGCATTTCTAGATTCTGTCCAGCGTACTTTTGCATGTCCTCTTGCATGAATTTTAAGAGATTTTACTCTAATTTCCCCAGTAACTTCTAAATTGACCCTTCCTGAGACTGTATCCCCACTAGAATAGACAGGGACATTGCTGTCATTGAGACAGTCAAAGCTTATTGTCAAACTCTTCACCTTCCCCAGCACCATGTTTTATAACAAAGTCTATAAAAATATATTGTAAGAAAAAAAAAAAAAAGTCAAGATCTCATATGAAATGTAATCTTCACTTTACACTGATCAATACCTCTGCCGTGCAAAAAGCTTGCAGGCAGGATCAGTGTATTCTCTACAAACACTTCATTGGGATTGCTAAAAAGTAACAGCACTAGATGCTGTTCACAGCTACTACCCAGCTCTGTGGTCTCTGTACAAAGACGGGCTGGCTGCAGCCTGCCAGCTCACTTAAGACTAGCTTTGTGAAAAACAACCGGAGTGCGCATGAGCGGGCCGCTGCTGCTTCCCTTATAGGTGTAGCAGAGAAGACGAGCCTGCTGTGGAACAGAAGCTAGTATCTTCTCCATTGTGCATCTCCCCGATGTGTGCTCGCTACCCTAAACTCTTTAAACAAGCCCTGCAGATTAGTACCAAATAACCTCTAATAGCAGGCGTTCAGCATTATATTATAGCAGTAAGGATAGGGGAAAGAGTGGGCTGAGAGCCAGAGCTTCAAACAGCTGACTAAGGGCACAGCCACAAGCCCAAACCTCCCAAATCATTTGTTTCTGGGTAGTGCTGTGCTGGAATGTGGGTGAGGGAGTTTGGAGGGAAATAAGACACATATTGAGGGTCTGGGACATTCTTCATCCCAAAGAAGAGATTTTGGCTAGTTCATTTAATTCACTGCATCTGGTGCATTCCAGAAGGCAAAATATTTGCTCTCCAGTTCAGAGTATTTCAATGAGCCAGGAATAAAAGTCGATCTTGACAGTAATGGTTTAGGTCCAGCCAGAGAGTAGGATGAACTCCACCAGCATCAGCGAAATCCCTCTTCCATCCCTCCCATTCAGTTCAATCTGGTGCTGGAGACCAAGAGAAGAACCCCACATAATTTCAACCTATTCCATTGGCCATTTCTCTGACCTCTCCTGCAATTAAAAAAAAAAAAGTTGATTTTTAACAGGAAAAGGGAAAAATATCTTTAAGCCTCTATGCTTCCCTCTTTACACAATTAGGTCTATTACAGACACCACCTACAATTTTTGTTCAGATTATTTCCACTTCTGTGTCCTGTGCCACCTGTAGGAATACAGCTGAATTTAAAATCCTCCAAAAAAGGTATGGCATGAGTTTATGTATCAGACAGATTTTTTTAAAATAAAGATTCTATGAGAATTGGTGCAACTTGATATATAGATGAAAGAACAGAAAGTTTGAAACACTGACTTCTGAAATTAAGCAAAGCCTTCCACATATCTTGCATGGATTCAAAAAATATAGCACATTTGTGTGCTAAAAGACTTTAAAAAAGCAACCAAAAACATAAGCATCAGGCATACCTTAATTAGTGCATCTAGAACCATTGTGCAAAACAACTTTTTAAACATCAAGCAGGGTGAAGTTTTTATTGTCACATATTAAAATGTAATTGTTATACAGTAACATTTGATTTGGGGAGGAGGAATAGGGGGAATATTGTCATTGCTTGACCAAATTATCTAGATTAAATTAAAGGCTACATTTCTTTTTTCTAGTTCCTTGTTTATTGAAATAAGCATTTCAGCATAATATATAATTTAAATGATTAATATTAAACAGATTAATATGTGTTAAGTTATGTTGCTCTGATTCTGTGAATTATGTATCTAAAATAAAGTTCAGAGAAACAGCTTTGCTTTGTAGCATTGTGCCTATATTATTTTCTTAAGTAAGTCTTTCACATTTTCCTTTGGTCGACAGCTGGTGGAAATTCTCATGCTGTTTAGTTTGGGAGACTTTGTGCTATTTCCTTCCAATCTCTTAATACATTTTATGTTTCTGCACCATCTTGTGGTAAATAGGGGGAACGTACACAGACACTTTGCAATAGTATTTCATCCCTTTCCTGGTGGTTTTGTTCCCCTACTCCCATATATGTGTGCAGAGAGTCTCTTCCATGTGCAGATCTTCCCTCTCCCATGTGGAAGGGAGATGGTCATGTGCTTCAATGGGTCTGTTCCCCACCTTGAGTCCTCAGAGTCTGCTGGGGCCATGTATACTCTCACTTTGATGCCCCCTCCCACAAAGATCAGGCAGAAAAGTTAATACAACTGGGGCTGTGTTGTCTTTTCTGTGGTGTCCCTCCAGGGATTCTGGGGGCAACCATGGCCAGGAGTAGTCCACGTGGCCGTGCCCCATGGCACTAATCTCCTGCGGATCCTCTGGGATCTGCCAGGTTTGAGAGCAGGCCCTGTGGCTCATACATGGGGAAAACTCCTGCTAGTCCAATGAAACGACATTTATGGAGATTTCCTCCTACAGAAGTTCTTCTCGTGTTTTTTTTCCTACATGGGAAGGGAATGATCCAGCCCACAGTATTGTTTTGACTACATAGCACTTGCTGCACTATTATTTTATTTTTGAATGTATTTTCCTTCACTATTGATGTGTTTTGTATTTATATTAGGGCTTTCTGTTTGGGTCATTTGAACAGGATCAAATGTCCTGTTAGATGCTGGAGTGACACCAAGTACCACCAACTTCAAGTGCAGCCCTAAACTGCTCCCTTCCTCCTCCCCCCGCCACCCGCTGCATGCGGGGGGCATGCTGGGGGCAGGAGAGCTAAGTGCTATGGCTATTTTGGGCTGGGGGGGAAGCTGTGGGTAGCCAAAGAGAGAATTCAGGTCTTCCAGGCTGCTCCTGCTCTGTTGCATCTCTTGGGAGACACCGCCTGAGACTGAGCCCATTGAAGTTAGTGGACCATCCAAAGGGACCAAGGAATTCAGGATCAGGCCCATAGTCTCTAAACCTTTCAGATTTCCATGCACTACACTGTTGGTTTTTTGGGTTTCAACACTGCAGGGTAAATTTAACAAAAAATTTCCTCTTTCAGTTTTTAAAAATAATTGTAGGGCCCAGATGTCCTGGTTAACCTGAAGTGGGCCAGTTTTCAGGGCCAGTCCCAAACAAGGCTTATTTCCAGTTTCAGCTGAGCAATGGAACATAGGATATGTCTCCACTGCAATCTGAGGTGTGACTGAAGGTTTACCCATGCTAGGATGGTTAAAAATAGCAGTGTATATGTGTCAGTGTGAGTTTCAGCGCATGCTAGTAATGTGAGTAGGTACCGCAGGTCCCCGGCATGCTTACACAGACCATGCTGAAACCTGCACTGGTACATCTACACTGCTATTTTTAGCTGTACTAGTGCAGGTATGTCTGCCCAAACTACAGTCACACCATGGATTGCGGTAGATACATATCCATATACTCCAGTTACTTCTGGTCTGGATTGAGCCACAAGAAGCCTGGTCCATGCAACATTCCATCCCTGAAACTCCATTAGCCTCTGCCACCTACATCTCAGCACTATAGAAAGCGGCTCTGTTCCTTGCCCCACGCACAGCAGTCATCTTAGGCTTCCAAGCCTGGACCAATGAGGCTCCTCCCTCATCTTCTCTACCCAGCAACCTTTCCACCTGTTTCTCCCCCATTCCCTCTGCTCTCAGTCAGGGCCGGCTCTAGGTTTTTTGCTGCCTCAAGCAAAAAAAAAATGTGGCTGCCCCCCCCACCCCTTCTTTTTGTCTTTTACACGTTTGCACTTTGCAATTTTTTTTGTTTTGTTTTGTTTTTGACTGTTTAAAATAAAAAAAAATGAAAACAGAATTTGTAGTTAGTGAAATAAAACAATTTCCTTCTAGTGTACTCATTTACTCACTGGGCACACTGGCCGCGGGCTCAGCCTGCACAGCGGCACGAGCTCGGCTCAGCCCAGGCTGCCGCTCCCCTCCCCGGGCAGGAGGCGGCGCAGGGGGGAGAAGGAGCTGGAGGCGGGGACAAGCCGAGGAGGAGCCCGCAGTCGGCGCTGGAGGAGCGGCTTGTCTGGCCGCCATGTTCCGCCATCACCCCCTGTGCTCCGTGACTGGGGCAGGGCCACGCTACCGGCTTCTGTCTGAGGGGGACTGGCCGCTGCCCATGGGAGAGCGGCAGAGACACGCTCCCCACTGAGCCGGCTCCCCCTGCCCGGCCGCACAGCCCCGGCGGCACCTGGTCAGAGAACAACAGGACAGTCAGGATCCAGCCCAGGACACTGCCTCAGGTTGGAGCTGGGGCCCCAGCATTATGCTGCCCCTGGTCATTTGCCACCCCAAGCACCTGCTTGTTTTGCTGGTGCCTAGAACCACCCCTGCTCTCAGTACCCTGACTCCACCCTCTGCCTCTTCCAGGCTCTCACACCAACTCCCTGAAGATTATAAAGTGTGGCTTGAGAGTGGCTGCATCTGCTCCCACTGGTGATGGCAGGCACAATTGCACGTCTGCTAATTTTATTGCCAGCAGTGCCAGATTAAAAGAATTTTGGACCCCTGTGCACTAAGGAATTTGGGCTCTCTCCTATCTTCACTCAGATTTGGCCCAGCAGCCCATTCGTCATGACTAGAACCCTGTTCTAGTCCTGCTCCAGCTTCTGCTAGCCCTGTGCAACATGAACAGGGGCAGCTCAGCAAAGTACTCCTGCCCCATACATACCGCACCTCACACACAGATACTTAAATGTCCCTACCACTTCACATATACCCCAACAACCCTGCATCAGCTCCCACTTATCCTGACAGCTCCCCCACATGTCCCAGCAGCCCTGACATAACTCCCACTCACCACAGCCCCCAACAACTCAGCTACTCTAGTCACAGTCTCCAACATCTCCCACTCCCCCCCCAACACCCTCCCAATCTCCCTGCAGCCCTCTACAACTCACTCCCCACTCAACCCATAGCCCCCCCTCCAATACCTTGCCCCCAGCCCCTTACTCACCACTCCCGGGACCTTCCTGGCTATTCATTGATGCCCCCTGGCTCAGTGCTCCACTCCTGTCCTGGATTAGAGATGCTCCTCCCTATCCTGGCAGACCAGCGGCTCCACTTACTCCCATCACCTGCCCTGCACTCAGACAGCGTGGGTCAAATTTGAGTGAGTGGCATTGCCAGGTTGCAACACCACTCCATTCACTGAAATTTGGCAGGCCACTCCTCCATTGTGATAGGCAAGGAGCGGCCAGGTCAACCCTGAGTGGCGCTGCAACCCCATGCGCCAGGTCACGAGAACCCCTCAGGTTTAGCCTGTCACAATACCACCCATCCATATCTGATGGTCAGGCTCCCCTGCCCACTTCCCCCCCTCCATCCTGAGATGGGCCCTGTGCAAGTGGATATTGATTATGTCAGGCCTGATTCTGAGTCCCAGGATATGAGATATTTGTCTTAAAGATCCAGGTCTTGGATTCATGTGATTAGGTAAGAATCTCATCTTTCATTGTTAAAAGGTACTTTTCTGGCCCTCAGGGTAGTGGAGAAAAGGTTGAAAATGTGATCCAAGTGCACCCTAAAGGCTCAGAAATCTGAAGACAAAATGAGCTCAACATGTATTATTTAAGAAAACTCTCATGATTCTTTGAGGCCTACCCCTATGATTTTTGAATGCTTGGAACTGGCAATACTGTAATAAATGTGTTTTTAATTTATAAGGGGGGCTCACACTCAAAGGCTTGCTGTGTGAAAGGGGTCACCAATACAAATGTTTAACTACTGACCTAGCACCTTCTCTAGTTCTCTATTGCCTCTCATCCAGTCCTGCTTGCCACCAAGGATACCACTCACCCATCCAGTTCTCTTCCCAGGCTTCCACCTATTCACTCTGCTTGCCAGCTATTTAGCCTTTCCCCAACACACTAGCTACCCATCCCCTCTTCTTCCCATTCTACTTCATCCACACTCACACCCTTCTGGGCTGCTTTGCCACTCATTAAGCCCTTCCACCTGTTTCTCACCCAGGATGCCACTCACCTTCCCACCCTTCCATTCACCCTCCCTACCAGCTTCTATACAGACTTGCATCCACCCCCATCTATTACCTTACCATTGTGAATATTATATATAATTTAAATATGTAACACTAAATGAATGCTGAAAGTCATTACTGTATCTAATTCATTTCAGCATATATATATATATGAAATAAAGTTCAGACCAACAGCTTTGCTTAATGGCATTGTGTGTGTGCATGCCTAAACATATAAATAAATCAATAAGTCATTAATATTTGGTCTTCATGTAAATTCTAATCTGTTTTGTCCTTGAGATGTTATGCTAATTTCTTCTGGGCTGCTGAAAATTTTTATGTTCTATGCCATCTTGTGGTAAATATGGTGCACTGCCTGCCTTAGTATTTACCAGTCTTCTTCCTACACACTTGTCCTCTAAACCTGCCACAATCATTCCCTCTTGTCCTTTGCAACCAGAGTCCCATATGTTTCTCCACATAACTCCCACTACAATACTCCCCTGTTCACCTACTTGTTTAGTGTGATCTCTCTCCACAATGCCCATTCCCTGGCCACCTGACAGATGTTTCTGTTTTTAATTTTTTTAACACCTGTTCAGTCACCATGAAAACATTTCTATTAAGATAGAATAACTTCCACCCCACCCATCCTTTAAAAAAAACACTTAATCTGGATTTAAGCTACTTGACAGTGGGTCAAATTTTCTGAAGCACCTGTGATTTAGGAGGCTAAGTCTCATTGAGTTTCTAAGGCCTGTTATATACTTAAAAAGTTTTCCCAGCATAGTTATATTGTTTGGGCTTGTGAAAAAAATCACACTCCTAACTGACATAACTATGCCAGCAAAAGTCCTAGTGCAGACACAGTTATACCAGCAAAAAAAAAAATGTATTTTTGTCAATATAGCATATTTGCTTTGGGGAACTGCTGTAAGGTATATTGGCAAAAGAACTCTTATGCCAATATAAGCTTCACCTACTCTAGGAGGGTTTGCTGGTATAGCTATGCCAGTATAGTTGTATCAGCAAACCCTTTTTGTGTAGGTAAGGCCTAAGGTAGGCAGGGCCCACATCATGTAGGGGCCAGAATGCTACTGATATAAATCACATTCAAAATCTGACTGATTGTAGCATATTGGGTTTTTGATATTTCTACCATGGCTGTGCAAAGGGCAAAGAAATATTTCTTCCCTTCCGCCACAGGATTCTTAAAATTCTAATCAGTAGAACAGTTTTGGTGGGCAGCAATCTGGTTAATGTGGCTTATTTGCATTGTCTAACAGGGACAAGTGTTTCTCACTGTAGGGAATTTTCAAATGTTGTATATATGAAAGCCAGAATTCAAACCAAGATGATTGTCATTGTAGTAGAATTTTCTCTGCTTGAGTTTCAGCCAGTTGTTGCTCACTGAGTTGTGGAGGTACTGGGGGAAGTGTGGACTATGATATGTACGTTAGATATATGCCCTTTTTTGTTGACGCAAGCTGGAAAAGAAGCACTGTGGTCATTATTGGAGTCAACATTTCCCTGCAGAATGGCAAGGTTCTAGCTTCTATAAAGAAGCAATCATTAGCAACCCTTGCTCGTTAAACCACCTCCTGAAGCGCCGCCTCCCTTTCTTTAATTTCCTCTTTTTTGGGAAGATAGTTTAGAATAGGGATTGGCAACCTTTGAGAAGTGGTGTGCCAAATTGTCATTAATTTAAGGTTTCGCGTGCCAGTAATACATTTTACTTTTACAGGGGCCCGCGGACGGAACCCCAGACTGGCAGCGGGCTGAGTGGGGCTGGCGGCCGGGACCCTGGCTGGCAGAGGCCAGCGGACGAACCCCAGACCGACAGCAGGCTGAGTGGCTCAGCCCGCTGCTGGTCTGGGGTTCTGTCTGCTGCATGCGCTGCCGGTCTGGGGTTCTGTCTGCCGGCCCCTGCCAGCCGGGGTCCCGGCCTCCGGCCCTGCTCAGCCTGCTGCTGGCCTGGGGTTCCATTCATCCAGGCAGGCAGCAGGCTGAGTGGGGCCGGAGGCCAGGTCCCCGGCTGGCAGCAGAGTGCCACTAAAAATCAGCTCCTGTGCTGCCTTTGGCATGCGTGCCGCAGGTTGCCGACCCCTGGTTTAAAATGTTACAGGTAGAGCATTCCAGGAGTGTCTTGAGACCATAGGTCTCTTTGACCCTGTTCAGTTTTATTTTAGAATGGAGACTGCACTGACTATGTTGACTGATTATCACCTTTGGAGATGGCTGAAGAACTGCTGTCAGTCTTTATGACCATTGACCACAATATGGTTTTGACACCAGTAATTCATAAGTTGCTATTGAGCAGTCCCATTACTTCTTTTCTGAGAGGTCACTGAGAAGGACAGTCCAATGGTAAGGATGCTAGCCTAGAATTTAGGAGACCTGGGTCCAGGTCCATGTTCTGCCATAGGTTTCTACTGTGACCATAAGCAAGTCACTCACACCCAAATCAATGGGAATTAGACGCCTAAATACCTTTGAGGATCTGGGCTTCTCTGTTTCCCAACAGTAAAATGGGGATAATAGCACTTCCCTACCTCATACAGCTGTTGTGAGGATAAATCCATTAACGATTATAAGGCACTCAGATACAATGGTAATATGGTCTATATAACTAAGATATAGCTCTGTATATAGTAGCATTGGGAAATTGCTCGCATGCTCTCATGTGTAGAGTTCTACAGGGTTTCATTCTGAAACAATGTGGACCATACTGTTTGCTCAAGTTCTAATAGTGTTCTGGTAGAAAGAAGAGAAAAGTTTTACAAGAGAGAGAGAGATGTTGGGATTGGGTTGGATAACATAAATATGTTTCATCAGCAGCGTAAAGAATCAAAAACAACAAGGAGTCTGGTGGCACCTTAAAGACTAACAGATTTATTTGGGCATAAGCTTTCGTGGGTAAAAACCTCACTTCTTCGGATGCTTATGCCCAAATAAATCTGTTAGTCTTTAAGGTGCCACCAGACTCCTTGTTTTTTTTGTAGATACAGACTAACACGGCTACCCCTTGATACTTGACACCATGTAAAGAATCAAGGAGCTCTAAAAAATGGCTCCTAAATCCTCAATGGACTGAAAAAGCCAGAAGTTCCTCTGAGTACTTCATCTCTCAGCAGCTATGTATCCCTGGAAAATGTTATTTGTTAATGAGACAACTTATGCAAAAAATATGTTCGTCTGTTTGTGTTTAGAAGATTACTAGACCTGAGTAAATAATTCATAACAAATAATTTATTTGATGAATTAAACCTTTTTTTCCTGTTTGCAAATTATCTGCAAGCAAATTTGGATATTTTTCTATGTATTTCTTATCCTAAAATATTTGAGGCTAGACCCACAAAGGGACTTAGACGCAGCATTGCAACACCTACCTTTTAGGCATCCTGTCACCTACTGGAATCCAGCACCTTGAGTTAGGCAACCAGATTTCCTATACAATGCATGGGGAGATTTAAGTACCTAAGAATAGGATTAACAAAGGCCAGCACACTGAATTGAGAGCAGCCTAAGTTAGCCAATAGGAAATGCTGAGGAGACTAAGCCCTGTTCCTCAAAGGCAGGTAGGCCCCTCATGGGAAGCACCTCTTTCTCTGTGGGATATATGACTGTGAACTCTTGCCTGGAATTAGATGCCTAGACCAGGTCAGTCCTTTCTCACAAAAAAACAAGGAGGAACAAGGACTTGAGTCTCCCAAATCCCAAGTGAGTGCCCTAATCACTAGGCTGTAGTCATTCTCAGTCTCTCTGTAGCCTATGTCTATTAAGTATATCATATAAAGCAGAAGAGCTGCTATAGGAGAAATTGAAAGAGTCCTGCCCCAGAATATCCAGTGTTTGGGATATTTATTGGGAAATGGGAGAGCTGAGTTCAAATTTGTGCAGCACTGCAGATGGAGCAGGGATTTGTGCCTAAGTCTCCCACATTCTGTGTGAGTTGTCTAAGCACCAGGACACAAGTTATTGGTGGAGGGAATTGCTTCCTCCAGCTGTTTTTTGTGAGGCCTGGTCCTGTAGGCTTTCTACCAGACTCGGTTCTGCAGGTGAGATAGGTGAGGGAACACCTACTGTATATACTTGTTCATAAGCCAAATTTTTTTAGTAAAAAAGGGAAGTATCAGAGAAGGGGGTCGGCTTATGAAGGGGTATAGAGAGGGAGAGGCGGGATACACCCCCCCCCCAATGGAGGGGGCAAGGAGAGGCAGCAGAGCCAGAAGGGAAGAGGCGGGGCCAGAGTCTCTCTGCTTCTGGCCACGTTGCTCTCCCCTCAGCCTCTGAAGCAGCTGCAGCTCTGGGGCTGGCAGGCTGCAGCTATGCCGCTCGACCCCGCCCCCCAGAGCAGGCTACGGCTGTGCTGCCCGGTCTGCTGGAGCAGCTCCGGCCAGGCCAGAGACATCCTCCCCTGGCCCGCCCCAGCTAAGGTGGGAAGGGATGGGATGGGGAGAGTGTGGGTGCCCCGAACTAGGATGGGGTCATGTGGGGGGTGGTCACAGGGGTTACTCCTGACCCCCAGCTTCTCTCTTTCCCCTCCCCCCAATTTCCCCACCAGTTGCTGTCCCGGCCTGTCAGGGTAAACCTCTGGCGGGCTGGGACACTTTGTTTACTTAGGTTTACCTCTGTGCTTGCAGATGCTCGAGGTAAACAAACCATCTCAGCCCGCCAGTGGCTTATCCTGTTGGCCCGGGCACCAGTTTGCCAACCCCTGAATTATAGAGTCGGCTTATGAATCGGTCATAAAACATTTTCCATTTTTACTTATCCATCTTGAGGGGGTCGGCTTATAAATGAACTGGCTTATGATTGAGTATATACAGTGAATCCCACCAGAGTTTAGGAGTGAGCTAAACTCCAGGCATCAGGATTTAGGTGGTTTTGCATGTACCCACTGGCTGAAATTTAGGTTCCTAGGGGACTATACCAGTGGAAATGTACGACCCTGTGGACTTTAGGCACCTACAGAGACAGGTAGCAGCTTAGAGGAGACTTTGAGGATCTAAATTTTGAACTTAGGTGCCTAACTTGGCAGTTAGGTGCCTAAATCCCTTTGTGATCTAGTCCTTGCTGAATAATTACTTAGAATAATTCTAGTGTGAAGCTCATTCCTATTAAGTCTTAAAAAAATAAAATTCAAGTTGTGTGATTGTTTCCATTCCCTGATTTGATAGAGACCCTCAATTTAGAAAAGCAGCTTAACACAAATTTACAGCTATCCCTACTAAGCAAAGCACTTAAGCACATGCTTAAAGTTATGGTCTATGTGCCTTAAGCATGTGCTTAAACTTTAAAATACATGCTTTGATGGATAATGATAGACTACAGAGTCAGGGCCAGAGTCAAGCTTCTGGTACTATGTCCAAGGAAATTAATTTAAAATTTGCTTTCCATGAACATTCCCCAATATTTGTTTAAAATTTGCAGTTTCAGTCAAGATTCCTGCTAATAAACTATTTTCTCGAATATTCATAGCAAGGAAGCACAAGGTGCACAAGCGCCACAACCCTTGTTTGGATTTGTACCCCATGTTAGTTTTGATTTGGGGGCAACTACAATGTGTAACTAAAGGCCAAAAGGCATTTAGAAAGGAATTCACAATCAATTAAAAGGAGGCAAGAATGAATATGTGTCTAAGTGACATGAGAGCCTTGAGGATTCAATACAGAGGGGTGAAACTTCACTTGCCGTCAGTGGACATTGAGAGTAGCTGACGAGGGAGGATACCTCAAAAGAACCATTTGTATCTTCTTGATCCTGGGGCTGGTTTTGTATCTCCCCTATCCTCAGCATAGTTTTAGTCCCCCAAGAGCTATTACAGCGGTGATATAGTTGGTATACTTCTTTGGATGGAAATTCCTATGAGTGCGATAGCCTCTTGGGGACCATTGCAAGCCAGTACATAGGCCGTGGAGCTGGGGGAGCACCCATGCTATGGCCTGACCACTTTTTGGCTGGGCCAAACCTGAGTGGCAATGCAATCCTGCATTCCAGGTCGCCACACCATTCACTCAAATTTGGAGGGGGTAGGTGTAGGGGCTTATGGGCTGGGAGTGTGGGGGGCGGTCAGGTTGCTAGGGTGGAGGGGAGACTGAGAGGGGAAGAGGAGGGTCAGGTGACAGAGAAGGGGAGCAAATCTATCCCTTCCACACTTGGTGCTCCACAGCCACTGAGCCAGCATAGTTTAGAAACCCTCACATTAGTTGAAGGGCCACAATCCCTGCCCCAGGTCTGTGGAATGAGTAAGAAGAAAACAAAAAATTCCCATGGAAAAAATAGGACAATTGCTTTTCCTTCTCAGCATCTATGTTTCTTTGAAGATTTGCTAGAACGCCTTACATAAGGATAGGAAGAAAGGCAGAATTATAAAATCTGGATGATCTCAGAGGGTGACTAAGCTGCAAAAACTGTACTGAAGGCATTTCAGAGCCAGAATATATTGTGCAACATCACTGAGAAAGCCTGTTTCTGTGCTTTTCCTGGTGAGGCAGGACTTAGCTCCAGGGTCTTTTCTCCTTCTCACTGCCTCTAAGAGCTGACTCCTTCATTCTCTCCCACTGCTGCTGCTTTCGCTTTTTCAACTGTCAGCTCTTGTCTCTTCCTCATAGGTCCTCTTTCAATATTTGGCCCCCTTTTCAGACCAAAGCTGTTGGTCTGAACTGGCAGGAATCTTTCCGTGTTTCCTAGGCTGCATGTGGATGTGTGTGCGCGCGTACTCGCTGGTCTTTCTGCCACTCACTCTATGCCTTTTCCCAACAAGCAGTAAAGGAAGACCAGATTTGTTATCAGAATTCAGTTGGGAAGATGTTCAGATATTGAAACATCTGATGCAAAATAGTTTTAAATGGTTTTGTGGAATGTATTTTTCTCTCCCCTCCTTTTATCTGATTCATCAGAAAGCACTCATATCATTCTTCATATTTCTCTGTATCAATACATACAGAAAAGGGGAACATTTATAATGCTCCATATGCTGTTAAAGCCAAATAAGATTTCCACCCTGTAAATAGCATATCCTAGGAAGGCATTTTTAGGAAGAAAGTAGCTTTATATAAGGTTTGCGGTTACTTTTTTAAAGGTACACCTCTACCTTGATATAACGCTGTCCTTGGGAGCCAAAAAATCTTACCACGTTATAGGTAAAACCGCATTATATTGAACTTGCTTTGATCTGCCAGTGTGCGCAGCCCCTTCCCCCCCCCCCCCCGAGCACTGCTTTACCGCGTTATATCCGAATTTGTGTTATATCGGGTCGCGTTATATCGGGGTAGAGGTGTAATTGCCATAGGCATCCTAATGCAACCTGAAATGAGCGCTAGACAATAGTTTACTTCAGCTTGTTGGATTCAGCTAATAACACAATTCATCTTGACTAGAGGAAAGGGTTTAAGATATGTATAAGCTATGTTTCAATAACTGTGAGTCTTAATAATAAAAACAACAACAGTGGACTGTTGCCTTTGCTACTGATTTCTGACTCCCTAAAAAAGAGGATTTAACAAAATTGATATAGAGCACAATCCTGCTCCTGAGTACTGCTGAAACAAATATGGAGAGCTAAAGCCCTGGCACTCAGCACTCACTGTTTGTTCAGCAGAGAGACTTCAACATAGCGTGCAGAAATATAGAGTGCTCAGCAGTGTAAGCAAACCTTTCCACCCACACTGAAACCAAAATGGTTGAGGAGGAACAGAAGTGGGTGTGATAGGATTAACTGACTTTGTACTGGAACCTGGTGCTGAGACAAGGGGGAAGACACAGAACAGTTCAGGGTCATAGTTGTATAGGGCAATCTGGTGATTGAAAATGGTAGGGCTAGCAGCTATTTTTAGGATTTTCAGTTACTCCTACTGCCAATGTGTTTAAGAGCTAGACGAAAATAAAGAGGAGGGGCAGCTACAAGAGACATTGGCAGAAATGCTAGAGATTGCTAAGTGATGGATCTGCAAAGCAGGGGATTACAATTCCTTCAGCTCCCTCTCCACTGTACATCCCCTTCCTCCTGGCTACGCAGGGACTACGTTTCCCATAACCCTCTGCCCACTGCACTTCTCCTTCCCCTTTCCCTGGACAGGTAAGGGGAAAGGCCTGACTTCTGAACCACGAAGCGGCCAGACTCTGTCTGGCAGTGGTGGAGCTACATGGCAGCAGAGAGCTGGAGAGAGAAGCCCCAGGAACTGTAAACAGAGCCACATGTGGAACAGGCAGTGACTGCCAGACATCCCAGATGGGTACAGCTTTGTGGGTTTATGGGGGATCAGCAGTGGTTGGGCAGGGAACCGGTGGTAAGGGTCCCCAGTGGGAGACACTGACTGAGCCTGGTTTGGAAACCAACAAGTGTTTATTTGCTTGAATAGAGACTGGACAGGAGAGGGTGCCCAGGCACTGAAGAGCCCCGACTCTCAGCTGGACTGTCAGGGACCCAAACAAGAACTGCTGCTGCTCACTTTGTACTGTAACTGTTTAAGTCTTTGCACCTAGGGTATTTGCAACCTTTACTGCTAGCCCTAGTAAAAACCTTTCCCTTAGTCATGTGTCTGTGTGTTTATTGGGACCCACCAGGACTAGCACCTACCAGGCCTAGTTACTGAAGCACCTACAGTGCTTGCCTCTGAGATTGAGATGAAGTACATTGGGCATGCTGTTGGCACTCTAGGGGTTTGGCATACAGAGTTACCTCAATAATTATACCAGGAAACATTCTGTCTCACAGTCAGCTCAGTGCTCATGCTATGTTTTGAGCACAATGGCTGTGATCCACTAAAGTACTTAGGCTCCTAAACCACAGACGTAGATGCCTAAGTCCCAGTTTTATACACCTAAGTCTCAGTTTGGACTCCAGTGTGATTCACAAAATTCCCATTGAATGGTGTAAGTGCCTAAACTCACTCAGCGCCTAACTTTTTCAGGGTAAAAGTTTCCTATGTGCCTAAGTTTCTGCCTCTGGCCGTGTGCACTGTTGCCTCCTTCTAGGCATATGGACACTATCTTCTGCATAAACCCAGGGCGATCCATGAACCAGGGGAAGACAGGCATCTGGCTGCCTAAGTCACATATGGGGCCTGATCTGGTAGGCATGCTCAAAGGGCGCCTACTGGATCATGTCCAGTAGCGTAGCTGAGGGGAGAGCGGGGCAGCGGCCGCTCCCCCCACTGAGCACAAGTGGCACTTTGTCAATTTCTTGGCGCCTTTTTACTCACCCGGGGGAGCGATCAAAAATAAAAAGGCGCCACCTGCTGCGGCGCTTTTATTTTACTCACCCGGCGCCGCTCCGGGTCTTCGGCAGCACTTCGGTGGTGGGACCTTCACTTCACTCACTCAGTGCTGCCGAAGACACCCGCAACAACAACAACAACAAAAAGGGAGAGGGTTTATTTTTTTTCCCCACCACAAACCATGGTGTGGGAGCAACAAGAGGAGGAAGTGGTGGCACCCACCTTAGAATTTTTAGCTTAGTGGTTAGAGCACATCTCCTAGGATGTGGGAGACAGGTTCAGCTGCCCCCCCTCTCTGCCCAAGGGGGAGAAAGAATTTGAACAGGAGGGTCTCCCACCTCTCAGGAGAGTTCTTTAACCACTGAGCTATGGGATAATCTGCGGTGGGGCTCCCTCGGTCTCTGCTGTTGAAGCTGTTGCAGTCTTGATAAATAATGAAAGAGTGATTAGAGCAGGGGGACTGGACCCTGGGTCTCTTGCCTCCCAGGTAGGTACACTGGACTACACTATGTTCAGTCACCCTCTAATGACTCATGCTTTTCCACAATCTTGTAGGATAAAGCTTATTGTGAATAATTAATCTGAAGTCAAAAAGATCACTTTTCAGTCAGATAAATAGTCTAATTGAATAAGTGTAGGGATGGTGAATGTCCAAAATGATGTGGGTGACAGTGACCCATGTTAAGCCATGTACTGATCCTAGTAGGGATATATAGAGGTCATTATGCTTGATTTTTTTTTGCCTCTGAAACCATGAAATAAACTCTAATGAACAGAGGGAAAGCTTTGGGATAGATCTTGATACCCTGACTCACCCTACTCCAGCATCCTACTCCAGTTAGTCCTGTTGACTTCAGTGAGACCATCAGTATAGAATGGTACAAGTCAATGTGTGAGAGACTATCAGAACCTAGTGCTTTGTGAAAATTACATGCCATAACTTTATTGATGAGTGACATTTGTAAATTCTGTCCAGTGCAACAGTCTAATACCTTAAGAGCAGTTTCTGCAGAGGTAAAATGTCTCCTAAAACCAGAGTTAAAAAGAATAACTTACTCTGACAGGTGATTAATAAATGGGCAGGACTGCCTGACACCAATTAACCTTGCACACTCTGGAGATCTGAACAAGAAGAATGTTTTCCAACAGGATAGCAAAAATGCTATTCAGAAAGGATTTAGCTGAGCAGGTTTGCAAATGGTGCTCTGCTGAGACTGATAATTGTTGTTTCTGTTGGCTCACTGGGGACACTTAAAAATCATTTTCACACTGAAGACAAGAACTAACATACTTCCTAATTGAAACAGCTTGTTTAAAAGAACCATCGTGGCTAATGCAGTATTAAATACTATATTTTGACCCCTGTGTGACTAAATCTGAAATAAAGTCTTGTCCACATATTGCCTTAGTCCAATTATAAATTGTAGCTAAATATACTCACTGATGGAATGGGGCATATGATTTGATATAATTACATTGTCTGAACATTGGATCAGTAATCATATTTGTTACTAAGCCTTTCAAGAAATGCTCAAAAGGAAAAATCCTCAGTATTCTGGTGAAGGGATATATAGTGTTTTACACAGAGACTGTTTTTGAATACCTCAGAACTGGCACACAGAGTGAGCCAAATAGCTACACTTGCAGTTCTCTGCTGTTGTGGGTGTTGACTCATCCTTCAACTATAGATTGGAATTATTGCAATTTCTGTGCCTAAATTAATCAGTGAGGGGAAAACATGGCCTGCTACAGTATAACATATGGAGTTCTTACTAGTTGTAAGATGTTTTTGGAAAAAGATCCACACCGATGCATTTTAATAATAAAACCTAACATTCAAAGATTATAATATATGGAGATATACCTATCTCATAGAACTGGAAGGGACCTCGAAAGGTCATCGAGTCCAGCCCCCTGCCTTCACTAGCAGGACCAAGTTCTGATTTTTGCCCCAGATCCCTAAGTGGCCCCCTCAAGGATTGAACTCACAACCCTGGATTGCAGGCCAATGCTCAAACCACTGAGCTAAAAATATGCAAATATAAAAAAAATGCTGAGAGGCTGATTTATGGAAAGATCAGCCACCAAACTGCTCATATTCTTTCATTTATTAAGGATAAAATTCTTCGGCAGAGAGGATCTGAACTCTGATATATGACTGTCCTAATATGTAGTAGTCTCTCAGGTGCATCACAGAGAATTCTCTGGGTATAGGAAAAAACAGATTATCAGAGACAATTTCTATTATATGCAAAAGGAGAATTCTGCCTCAAATGATACTGTAGATCCTGTTGATGAGCTGCTGTGCTGGTGGTCTGTTGTTATAATATAAACTACAAATGTATCCAAATTCTAACATCAGCTGTAAAAAGTAAGTGAAAGTTCATAAATTGTCATAACGACCTGCTATATAAAATTGTTTAAGAAAAGATGTAAGAAGGAGACAGAAAGACTGAATTAATTTAAACAGAAGGGTTTTTATTGGACTGAACTGGACCATTCAAGCACTGTGTTAAGATTATGGTCAGTAAACAAAAGCAGTAGAGAACCTGAAATCAGTAAATCAAAACTGGTGTGTCAGAAGTTAGGCCTATTGGTGGACAATAAAAAGATGATGGACTCTTCCGCCAACTCTCCCTTTTGGAGTTCTTAAATTAGTAGAAGAAGCAGCTGTCTGCCAACAATCACAATGCTGGTTGACTGAAAGATGAGAGAAGGGAAAGAGCGAACTTCACGATTATGGCTGCCACCTCCAACATCCCCTGAAACCCTTCATCTTAGTTCCGAGAGATGTCCTGACCAGACCGGGCCAGAGAGAGGGAGCCAGATGACATCACCACCTCCACTGGCTTTGGCTAAATCCTGATTACCACCTGGGATTTGAGACTTTGTTATACCCCCTCCCTTTGTGTGTTCTTTCCTTCCCCACCTTATTTCTTGTCTTTCCTATCCCTCTCCTTTTTTCACCTGTGTAATAAGAGTTTGGATTAGTCAGCCAAAACTATAAGCCTGTGACAGAAAGAGGCAGCTAAATGTAATGCTCTAAACAGCTCAGTGCTGATAAAAGTTTGCCAGATCTCAAAGTGGCTGATAAGACCATATGCTCTGCCTGTGTTTTCCAGCACTGAGCTTGTGAGAGTCAACATCAGAAGCAGAAGCTGCATTTTCTATCATTGCTATTCTTCCCTTTCATGTGTGCTCCTCTTGTTTTGTCATCTAGGAAGTGGGATTGGTCTTTAACAGTAATAACAACAATTGCTCCAGCCCATCTTAACTAACTTTGTCTCTTTTCCCCAAAAAGGATAGTTATTACCCACTAAGAGACTGTCAAACATGGGGTCTTTTTCTTTTTAAAGACTCTAAAGCTGAAGAGAAAGGGAACAAGGAATGTTAAAATGAAAACTTTATTTATAATTTAATATTTTACATTTTAAATGCTTTAATTGTTTCCCCCTCCTTATCTGTATCATTAATCAAAGGCTAAAAGGATTTTTAATGGTGTGTTTGCCATGATACTAAGCAGGCTGGGGTCTCTGTATACCAAACCTTGCTTAAACTGTTTAATGTCAGTCAGTGACTGGATTATGTTAACACCTTTGACTCTTTGGGCCCATATATTCCATCTAAATTAATATGACTGGTCCTTCTAATGACTTCTGTTATTGCAGGGGATAGGTTTTCTATCAATTATTTTTCATTTTTATAAGGCAGAACGTCCCACTGTAATTTAGGGAGAAGATCTAAAGTACAGGTAGGTGTCCAAATGGTCTGACCAAATGTTCTAAATGAATTTAGCCATAGAAAAAGGAAAAGATCCCAATTACCATGATAAACATTTTAGCAGCTCAGCATATAGCATCACAAAAGAAATATGATTTGGACTGAGACAGTGACTTCATTAACAAACCAATCTTGAGTGCTAAAATACCTATGAAAGGCTTACAGTAAAGGTTGCTGAAGAACAAAAAGTTCTAATGGAAAATCTTCAGCTGGTATAAATTGTCATTGCTCCATTGGACAATTTACACTGGCTGAGGATCTGCCTCTTTATTTTAGAGTGAATCACTTGTGACTGTTCCATTTGCACCCAGGGAACAGTGCACTCCTTTCTAGGAATAAAGCTTTGTAGGTGTCTTTTGTTTATGAGATATTGGGTGTGAGGAACTTCTATATATTTTCTAACTTACTAGAATAGCTTTTTAAACTCAATTAAGTTTCAGATACACAGTGTGCTGTGTTCTTTGAGCTTTTAAGTCTTCATGTGCATACATGAGTAAAATCATTACATATCTGAGAAGGGGAAGGGCATGAAATAGTGAAGTCTCTGTTGATATCAGGGAAAAAATAATTGTGTCTATGACAAACTAGCAGTAATTACAGTTCATTGACCAGTAGATATTAATAACCGTGAAGTGATAGTGTGAAGGAGATAAAATTAGTGATCAGGTATAGTGTGGGATCCTGACTTCATGAACTTACTTTATTATTTTGAAAGCATCTAAAGTGGTTCTTATTGATAGTGCAAATGGAAAGATATGGTTCTTCCCCTAAAATCCTGACAATCTCACTATGATATGCAACATATGGTGGTAATTAAAATCTAAGGAGGGAATGGAATGATGAAATACAATGGTTACGGCAGTAAGGTCATGTGGTTATTAAGGTAGGTATGAGCAGATTCAATATTTATTTATTTTATAGGTATATAATATTACTGACTCACCTCTTATGGGTGTTATTACTACTCCATTACTACTACTCCCCCCCCTCTATTACTACTATAACGGTCCTTATACTGTGCCCGTCCCTGTAGTTTATGACCACAATCCACTAGTGCTTTATGCAATGTGATGAACATCTGAAGTTTGACACATAGATGAGCTTAATTTGTTGGGGAATAGTCAACATGGTTTTTGTAAAGGGAAATCATGCCTCACCAATCTACTAGAATTCTTTGAGGGGGTCAACAAGCATGTGGACAAGGGGGATCCAGTGGATATAGTGTATTTAGATTTTCAGAAAGCCTTTGACAAGGTCCTTCACCAAAGGCTATTAAGCCAAGTAAGCAGTCATGGGATAAGAGGGAAGGTTCTTTCATGGATTGGTAACTGGTTAAAAGATAGGAAACAAAGGGTAGGAATAAATGGTCAGTTTTCAGAATGGAGAGAGGTAAATAGTGGTGTCCCCCAGGGGTCTGTACGGGGCTCAGTCCTATTTAACATATTCATAATGATCTGGAAAAGGGGGTAAGCATTGAGCTGGCAAAATTTGCAGATGATACAAAACTACTCAAGATAGTTAAGTCCCAGGCAGACTGCGAAGAGCTACAAAAGGATCTCTCAAAACTGGGTGACTGGACAACAAAATGGCAGAGGAAATTCAATGTTGATAAATGCAAAGTAATGCACATTCGAAAACATAATCCCAACTATACATATAAAATGATGGGGTCTAAATTAGCTGTTACCACTCAAGAAAGAGACCTTGAAGTTATTATGGATAGTTTTCTGAAACATCCACTCAATGTGCAGCGGCAGTCAAAAAAGTGAAAAGAATGTTGGGAATCATTAAGAAAGGGATAAATAATAAGACAATAATATCATATTGCCCCTATACAAATCCATGGTATGCCTACATCTTGAATATTGCATGCAAATGTGGTCACCCCATCTCAAAAAAGATATATTGGACTTGGAAAAGATTCAGAAAAGGGCAACAAAAATGATTAGGGGTGTGGAACGGCTGCCGCATGAGGAGAGATTAAAAAGACTGAGACTTTTCAGCTTGGAAAAGGGACGACTAAGGGGGAATATGATAGAGGTTTATAAAATCATGACTGTTGTGGAGAAAGTAAATAAGGAAATGTTATTTACTCTCTCATAACACAAGAACTAGGGGTCACCAAATGAAATTAATAGGCAGCAGGTTTAAAATGAACAAAATGAAGTATTTTTTCACACAATGCACAGTCAACCTGTGGAACTCCTTGCCAGAGGATGTTGTGAAGGCCAAGACTATAACAGGATTCAAAAAAGAACTAGATAAATTCACGGAGGATAGGTCTATAAATGTCTATTAGTCAGGATGGGCAGGGATGGTGTCCCTAGCCTCTGTTTGCCAGAAGCTGGGAATGGATTGATGATTACCTGTTCTGTTCATTCCCACTGGGGCACCTGGCATTGGCCACTGTCAGAAGACAGGATACTGGGCTAGATGGATCTTTTGATGGACATATATTTTCCATGGGAAAGAAAATATTTTATTTATTCAAAACTAATACTGCTTATAGTCAGCTATGCCAGAAGTTGTCATATAGCTTGTCAACTAGTATTTTGTGCCATCTGGTGGCTGATTCAATGTACTTCAGACACAAAATATTCCTAATTTTCCACATTGTTCATTTTGTTTTATTGTGCCTATTACACAATAAAACAGAACTAGCAAATCAATATATACAATAAGCAAGGAAGTGAGATCATCTGAGCTGAAAATGTATTCAATATAGGCTTGATCCTCAAAAGTACTGAGAGTGCTCAAGGCCTGTTGACTTCACTGGCTTGAGGTGCTCTGTGCAATGAATGATTGGGCCCTGTGCCCTTAAATATTTTTTATTTTGGTGCCTGTGGCTTACATAGGAACTAAGTGAATTATTTCTGCAGAAATGCTTTATTAGTACTAAAGGACCATTTCACAGGCCATAGATTGTAAGGCCAGAAGGGACCATTGTGACCGAGTCTGGCCTCCTGCATAGCACAGGCCATGGGACTTCCCTGAATTAACCTATTCGAACTAGAGCATAGCTTTAAAAATCATTCAGCCTTGATTTAAACACATCCAGTCATAGAGAATCCACCGCAACCCTTGGTAAATTGTTCCAGTGGTTAATTAGCGTTCCTTTGTCAAAAGGGGAAGACTTGTTTGGACGAGCATACTTTTATTAACTACTTTCATTCTACTCTTTAACATTTCAAGAAGTAATTTGTGGTAGATTATTTCTGAATATCCACAAGTGTAAATTTGACTATTGGTATATAGAAATATACGCTAGTTTAGAAAATAGTTTGTAAAGGTGTAGTTCTGATGGGGTCAAGTGAAAGCTGTAACAATACTTAGATATTATTGTCTGAAAGAATGATCTTTACCCAATTTGGAAGTTTTAATCTTATTTTGTTTCTCTTTGTTCCCTATCCTTCACAAATCCCAAGGAACTCACTCTGAATCTGTGTATACACATCCTCCTGCCATATTTTCCCCCTTGAAGTTTGGTCAGCGTACTCTGCTAGATTAGTTTCCAAGAAAATCTGTTGTCTTAGCTCTCTTAATTTATTTTATATCATTCAGGGGAAGGCACAACACTTTAACTTACGTTTCATGCAGTTGTCCTGACAGTGGACCAAAACTTACATATATACAACATTAGGGGTAATGTTTAATATTGGGGTAACTTTGCTGCCTTCTGTGGAACGACTCTGGCTCTTGGTGTTCAGGCAGCAGTCTAGTGACTGTTCAAAAAGAAATATACAAAATGAGCCAAGGTGATATTTTCCATAGCACCCGTTAATTCAAAAGTAAGACTAGATTTGTAACCTGTGTCATCTACCAGATTTATACCCTGTATAGAATTTGCTTCTTTCTCCATAGCAGCAATTTCCTCACTGCTGTTCCTTGTTATATCATAGCTTTACTATTGTAACTATTCCTTCTCTGAGGTGCAGCAAAGCAATTCTGTCCCTTGCAGCAAGTGCACTATGTGGCAGCATATTTTCTTGTTGAAATGAGCATGTGCTAGCTTATGGGGCTAGACATCGGGTTGTGGCTGAGGAGCAGTGGGTGTATTTGAGGAGATAACAGAGGAGGGTGCTAATGTGGTTTAACGTCTCTGCATTCTCTTGGTTCTGGGGCTGTTCAAGCATCTTCAGGCTGTTCTAATTTACACTGGCTGCCAACAGCCTCAGTGGCTGGTTTCACGTTGGTGTGCAGGGGAACCCCAGCCACACTCACTTTTTCCTTGCAACAGCCCTTGTGGCGGCCTGAGGAAGAGCAGGGTGGCGGAGGAGCTGCTTCTCCATCATTTGATAATTCCCCGTAGCTTGGGGAAATCCTGCTATACCAGCTAAAACAACTGTAAGGCTTTGCATATCTCTGTTAAGGTAAAGCAGCCCAAATGCCCTGGAGAATCAAACTTGTTATATTCATCATGCTTTCTTGGCACTGACTGCCAACAGAGAAACAGGTGGATTATAACCTTGTATGACGTATAGAACCCATGCACATCCCTGCATTTTACTACCTGCTGTGACAGACCCAAACCAGTGGGGTACAGGAGTCTGGTAGAGGGCAAATATACTGGTCAGTGGATGAGTAGTTGTCTGTTCCCTGAGTGAACAGAGCAGGGGCTGTACTAGAGTAATCAGGAACCTGCTAGAACCAGTTAAGGCAGGCAGGCTAACTAGGACACCTGGAGCCAATTAAGAAGAAGCTTCTAGAATCAATTAAGGCAGGCTAATCAGGGCACCTGGGTTTAAAAAGGATCTCACTTCAGTTTGTGGTGCGAATGTGAGGAGCTGGGAGCAAGAGGCGCAAGGAGCTGATAGTGAGAGGGTGTGCTGCTGGAGGACTGAGGAGCACAAGCGTTATCAGACACCAGGAGGAAGATCCTGTGGTGAGAATAAGGAAGGTGTTTGGAGGAGGCCATGGGGAAGTAGCCCAGGGACTTGTAGCTGTCATGCAGCTGTTACAGGAGGCACTATAGACAGCTGCAGTCCACAGGGCCCTGGGCTGGAACCCGGAGTAGAGGGCAGGCCCGGGTTCCCCCCAAACCTCCCAATTGACCTGGACTGTGGGTTCTTCCAGAGGGGAAGGTCTCTGGGCTGTTCCCCAACCCACATGTTGAATCTCTGAGGCAAGAAAATCCGCCAATAAGTGCAGGACCCACCAAGATAGAGGAAGAACTTTGTCACACTGCTGTCAGAGGTGGGATCTTGAGGTGCACAGCGCAGCGGAAGAAGGAGGGTGATTTTAAAAACAAACAAACAAACAAAAAACAACAACAACAACAAAAAGGGAGAGGGTTTATTTTTTTTCCCCCACCACAATGGATGACGTAGTGCGGACACTGATACAAGCTACGGCGGCCCAGCAGGAGGCTACCCATGTCCAGGCAGCCGCCCAACAGGAAGCAGTGCGGCTGCAGCAAGAGACTAATCGCCTGCTGATGGACCAGGCTGCTCAAGACCGAGCTATGTTGCGGGAACTGGTAAACCGGTTAAGTCCCTTACAGAGCTGAATCGCGGCCATGATGGGACGCGGCTCATACGGGCCAGCCATTGGCTGCAGAAAATGACACAGGAGGATGATGTAGAGGCATACCTTCTGGCCTTTGAGAGGACAGCCCTACGGGAGGCCTGGCCTCGAGATCAGTGGTCTGGCATCCTTGCCCCATTCCTGTGTGAGAAGGCCCAGAAGGCCTACCATGATCTGCCTGAAGAGGCTGCGGCAGACTACCCCCAGCTGAAAGCAGAGATCCTGGCCAGATCTGGGGTAATGACAGCAGTGCGGGCCCAGCAGTATCACGGTTGGAGGTATCAGGAAGACAAAACCCGCGGTCCCAATTGTATGACCTCATCCATCTTGCACGAAAGTGGTTGCAACAGAGTCCCGGAGTCCGGAAGAAATACTAGCCGTTCTGGTCATCGACCGATACATGAGGGGACTACCACCAGACCTTCATGCCTGGGTAAGCCGGAACGAACCCTCCACCTATGACAGGTTGTCGCCCTGGTAGAGAGGCGAAGGACAGCGAGGGAGCTGACCCGACCAGTTAAGGAAGAGGCACCCCGGGTTAAACTAGCAGCACCGAGCCCTAAAATTTGGGTGATTGGGCCACTAGGAGGGCCCAGGTGGAAAAAGAGAGAGGCTGAAGGCCCATCAGAGGCCACAAAGAGTCGGAGCACTGACGGAGAAGAGGATCGTGATGTTAGACTGTCCAAACCAAGAGACGGGGGAACGCCTAGGGCTCCATACAGATGTTATGCCTGTGGGGAGTGGGGACACATAGCAGCACAGTGTCCCAATGCTGAGGAGCCTATGCAGTGTAACCTGGGGAACTGGGCAGATCCATGCTCACTAATCCACATTGTGGGGGTCTCACTAACCCCACATATGTATACCAGACCAGTGAAACTAAATGGTGTAGGGACCACGGCACTGGTTGATTTGGGGAGTGCTATCACGCTTATCTCAGGGAAGCTCGTGAAGCGTAGTCAGCTGCTGCAGGCTAAACGTATGGGGATAACATGTGTCCATGGGACAGTTAGTTACTACCCCACCATCCCAGTAAAAATCGAGATCCAAGGAAACACTACTGAGGTAGCAGCAGGTGTAGTCCCTAAACTCCCATACCCGGTGCTCATAGGGAGGGACTTCCCAGGGTTTGGAAACTTACTCCCAGTAGGGGGATTGGAGAAAGATGGGGACCCTAAAATTGGTGAGGCATCCACAGCAGACTGTCAACCTCCAATATTCTCTGAAATATCCCCAGATTTGTTCTCCACTACCAGACAGGGTAGAAAGACAAAAAGGGAAAGAAGGGCAGCTAAGGCCTTAGGAACCTGAATACTGACCCAAAGCCAGAGGGTCGCTCTTGTAGGTAGGCGGACCCGTGCAGCTGAAAAGGAGGCCACGCAGGAGGGAGAAGCACCTGAGTCTGACCCCCACCCTAATGCTTCTGAGCCAGTAGAGGCATCAGAGACTGGGCCCCTAGATCTTGGGCAGATTAGCCCCGGGAGAGGAAATTTTGGACGGGACCAGGGAGAAGACCCAAGGTACGACAACATTAGGAAGGAGGTGACTAAAATAGATGGGGAAAAACACAGGGGCCAGGACCCTACTTCATAATGAAGAAGGATCTCTTATACCGGGTTGCACCAGTACAGGAGCAGAAGGTACAGCGGATCCTAGTACCTCAAAAACACCAGAACGCTGTATTAAGTCTGGCTCATAGTCATCTTTTGGGGGGGCATTTGGGGGTAGAGAAGACCCTGGCATGAGTCCTACGATGGTTCTTCTGGCCCGGAGCACATGAAGAAGTGCGGAGGTACTGTGCCTCCTGCCCGGAGTGTCAGCTGCACAGTCCCTGTCCCCACTTGAGGGCACCTTTAGTACCCCTTCCCATCATAGAGGTCCCCTTCGAGCGAATAGCCAAGGACCTAGTGGGACCACTGGAGAAGACGGCTTGGGGCCACCAATATAAACTTGTTGTTTTGGACTATGCTACTCGTTACCCAGAAGCCGTCCCCCTGCGGAACACGGCCTCTAAAACTATAGCCAAAGAGTTGGTCGGGATCTTTGCCCGAATGGGGCTACCGAAGGCGATATTAACCAACCAAGGAACCCCATTTATGTCGAAGCTAATGAAGGACCTCTGTACGCTGCTCCATATACATACCCTGAGAACTTCGGTCTACCATCTGCAGACTGATGGGTTGGTAGAAAGGTTTAACCGAACCCTCAAGGCTATGATAAGGAAGGTGGTAAGTCAGGACGGGAAGGATTGGGACACCCTACTACCCTACCTTATGTTTGCTATCCAGGAGGTACCACAGGCCTCAACTAGGTTTTCCCTCTTCGAGTTTTTATACGGGCATCACCCCCGTGGCATACTAGATATCGCCAAAGAGATTTGGGAAGAGGAACCCAATGAGGGGAGAAATATAATAGAGCATGTAATGCAGATGCGAGATCGGATAGCCCGGGTTACCCCTATTGTATGGGAACATTTGGAGAAGGCACAGGAGGCCCAGCGAACCCATTACAATCGCCAGGCAAAAGCGCGACAGTTCCAACTAGGGGATCCGGGTTATGGTGTTGGTACCCATGGAAGAAAGCAAGCTTCTGGCCCAATGGCAGGGGCCCTATGAGGTGGTTGAACCCGTGGGGGAAGTAACCTACAAGGTGCGGCAGCCAGGACGCAGAAAACAAGAGCAGATTTATCACGTTAACCTTCTGAAACCCTGGCATGCACAAGAGGCATGCACAACCATCCAAAAAGACCTAACCCAGGAAAACAAGCCTTCCAAACAGGTGAGAGTGTCTCCCGATTTAACACCAGACCAGAAGAATGAGGTGTCTGAGATGATCTTCCAGAACCAAGATGTGTTCTCGACAAAACCGGGTCAAACAACCGAGACCTATCACCACATCGTCACAAACCCTGGGGCCAGAGTAACAATGAGGCCCTATTGGGTGCCAGCGGCCAAAAGGGAGGAAATCAATGCAGAAGTAAAAAAAATGCTGGAGTTGGGGATCATCGAAGAATCCCACAGTCAGTGGTCCAGCCCAGTCGTGCTGGTGCCCAAACCTGATGGCACCACAAGATTTTGCAACGACTTCCGGCGACTAAACGAAGTATCCCAGTTCGACGCGTACCTCATACCTTGCATAGATGAGCTAGTGGACCGTCTGGGTAATGCCCGGTACTTGACTACCCTAGACTTGACAAAGGGGTACTGGCAGATTCCCCTTGCAGAAGACGCAAAGGAAAAGACTGCGTTCTCTACACCAGAGGGTCTTTTTCAATATACTGTCCTCCCTTTTGGACTACATGGGGCCCCAGCTACCTTCCAGCGCCTCATGGACAAGCTATTACGCCCGCATAACAGTTATGCTGCTGCCTACTTGAACGATGGGGTCATTCATACCCCAGACTGGGAAACCCACCTGGAGAAGGTGGAGGCGGTCCTCGATACCTTTACGCAAGCTGGCCTTACAGCAAACCCTGCCAAGTGCACTGTAGGGTTTACAGAGGCCAAATATCTTGGCTACATTGTGGGAAAAGGTTTGGTAAAACCCCAAGTGAACAAGTTAGAGGCCATCCAAAATTGGCCCCGACCAAGTCGCAAGAAACAAGTCCAGGCGTTCCTAGGTGTGGTGGGGTATTACCGATGATTTATCCCCCACTTTGCCACAAGGGCAAGCCCCCTGACAGACCTAGTGAAAGCCCGTGGACCTGATCTGGTGAGATGGTCTGACACAGCAGAGGAAGCATTCACAGACCTACGGACTGCCCTCTGCAGTAACCCCGTACTGATAGCCCCTGATTTCACCAAGGAGTTTATCCTGCAGACGGATGCATCAGAAGTAGGGTTGGGGGCCATTCTATCACAGATGGTCGGGGAGCAGGAACACCCAATTCTATACTTCAGTCAGAAACTCCTTCCAAGGGAACAAAAATATGCAGTGGTGGAGAGAGAATGCCTCGCTGTAAAATGGGCCATGGAAACATTGCGCTACTACCTGCTCAGGCGCAGATTTGTCCTCGTGACCAACCATGCCCCTCTTCAATGGATGCAGCGGAACAAGGAGAAGAACACAAGGGTGACCAGATGGTTCTTATCCCACCAACCTTTCCAGTTCCGTGTGCAACACAGAGCAGGGAGCCGTCATGGCAACGCTGATGGCTTGTCACGTGTGCACTGTCTGGCGTCCCAAGCTGCCCAACCCCTTGGCATTGAGCAGGTGGGAGGGATATGTGACAGACCTAGACCAGTGGGGTACAGGAGTCTGGTAGAGGGCAAATATGCTGGTCACTGGATCAGCAGTTTTCTGTTCCCTGAGTGACCAGAGCAGGGGCTGTACTAGAGTAATCAGGAACCTGCTAGAACCAGTTAAGGCAGGCAGGCTAATTAGGACACCTGGAGCCAATTAAGAAGAAGCTGCTAGAATCAATTAAGGCAGGCTGATCAGGGCACCTGGGTTTTAAAAGGAGCTCACTTCAGTTTGTACTGCGAGAGTGTGAGGAGCTGGGAGCAAGAGGCGCAAGGAGCTGAGAGGGTGTGCTGCTGGAGGACTGAGGAGCACAAGCGTTATCAGACACCAGGAGGAAGGTCCTGTGGTGAGAATAAGGAAGGTGTTTGGAGGAGGCCATGGGGAAGTAGCCCAGGGACTTGTAGCTGTCATGCAGCTGTTACAGGAGGCACTATAGACAGTTGAAGTCCACAGGGCCCTGGGCTGGAAACCGGAGTAGAGGGTGGGCCTGGGTTCCCCCCAAACCTCCCAATTGACCTGGACTGTGGGTTCTTCCAGAGGGGAAGGTCTCTGGGCTGTTCCCCAACCCACATGTTGAATCTCTGAGGCAAGAAAATCCGCCAATAAGCGCAGGACCCACCAAGATAGAGGAGGAACTTTGTCACACCGCAAATAACTCCCTTAATGCTCACAATATTTACATCAGTTTTTATTTTAAAAAATGATTTCCAATACATGATTATTATTTATTGAATGCTGTTGGTTCTTGGCATTATGGAAATACAAAGGAAGAAACTTAGAGGACCTGATATGCCTCATTCATTCTAATTGTTTGCTGATGTAACACCAAACTTTAGATTGCAAGGCCTGAATCCACAAAGGGACTTATTGTTACAACCCTGAGTTGCAGACTTTGAGCTTTGCCCAAAATCAGTGGGATCCACAAAGCTTGGGTTAGCATCTAACCTCCCAGTGGAATGCATGGGGAGAAACTGATGCCTAAGAATGGGATCCACAAAAGCCAGCATGCTAGGCAGGGAGCTGCCTAAGGTAGCTAATGGAAGATTCCAACAAGAGGGGTTTGTCCTAAATACCACCTATCTCTGGGAGTTAGATGGCTTAGGTGCCTCAGCTGTTCTTGCAAGAAATGGCAGAGATGGATGTCTCCCTTGCATCTTTTAGACCAATGGTTAGAGCACTCACTCAGGATGTAGGAGGCCTCTGCCTGAGGGGGAGAAAGGATTTGAACAGAGGTCTAACAACTCTCAGAAGAGTGCTCTAACCATTGAGCTACAGGATATTCTGACATCCTCAAACTCTCCTGCTAAAGTGTTTTTACTGTTGATAAATACTTAGGAGTCATTGGGCCAAAGAGAGTGTGAGAATGACCCTGTAGCCTTGTGGTTAGAGCACCCATATGAGAGACCCAGAGTCAGTCCCTCCTCCTGGTTTCTTAATGGAGCCTAATCCAGCAGGCTTGTTCTGTGCATGCCTACTGGATTGGGCCTCCTACCCTCACACCCACCTCCTTTTTCACTAGGTTTGAAGATTGTGCTGGGGCTTAAGCACCTGGACACCTCAAGTGAGGCAGCAGTGCATGTGCCCAGAGGCAGAAATGTAGGCAGTTAAGAAACTTTTACCTTAATTTTGGCAGTATCAAATGAATTTTGGCACCCATAGAGTTAGGTGGCAGCCAAGGGAAGTTTTATGGATCACAGTGGCACCTAAATCAGTATCTCTTGTGGATCTGGGCCTAAGGTATTTGGGTTAGAGACCACCTTGTACTTTTTGTTAGCACAATGGGCTCTAATCCTGACTAGGCCTCTGGTGCTACCAGAATACTAATAAAATAATTTATGCTAATGGAGTTTCTCCTCATTCAAGTAAATCAGTGGAGAATCAGGCCCTTACAACTGAAGGTCCAATTTCTGCTTTGTCCTTATAGAGATGTATAAAGGGTATGGAAGGTGGGGAGGACCAGAGTGAAGGTGCGGCAATGGGTTGGCTTGTAAAGGGGTATAGCAGCAGGGATGAACTATGTGTACTGGGATGATTTGCAAGGCAGAATGCATCCCAGAATTTTCCCTATGGCATAAGGAAGCTCACATTCCTCAGCCGTCCCACCCACACACCTCAAGCTGGCTATGCGACCTGCAGCCGGTTCGCTTTTGGATCGCACCAAGGGCACATCTGTATATGCTCGTGCTCCGTACTCTCCATTTCCTCACCCTCATGTCCTACCACGATACTAAGTGGTGGGACCTATTGCTACCCATGGCCAGCCAGGTGTATTGGTTGGCAGCTCCTTCATGGAGCCATGAGCACGGGTGTGTACCTGGTATGGTTCATCCCCATCCCCAATGCCTGTCCCTTTTGTGGCGTGAGGAAGACCCTGGCACACGTTTAACTTGAGTGTGCCAGGTTGCAGCCCCTCTTCTGGCTCCTTCTAGACCTACTGTTGCATTTTTGGCTTCACTTCTCCCCCTACCTTCTCATATATGCACACCCTATCCGTGGCCGCACAAAATCGCAGGACCTCCTCGTCAAACTCCTCCTAGCGATGGCCAAAGTGGCCATCTTCAACACCAGGGAGAGGAAGTTGGCTGAGGGGGTGCTCTGAGACTGTGGGGCCTGTTTCTGATCCTCCCTCCATTCACTCAGCCAGGCAGAGTTCCTCTGGGTGGTGTCCGCTGGCTCCTTGACACCTTTGAGGGGCAGTGGGTGCTGTCTGGGGTTCTCTGCTCGGTGTCTCCTTCAAGTTCCCTACTTTTGACCTTCACACCTGTCCTTGTTAATTTTTCTGTTGTCCCCCCCCCCATAATTTTTTTGAGTCCCGGACTCAATGGATCCTCCCCATAGGCTATTTAGGCCTTACTAGCCTGTCAGTAATGGTTTATAGCAGGAGGATAGTTTAGTTATTGCCTTCTAGATATCCATGAGATACAATCTTCTCAGGTGGTTCCCTATCCTGTTTTGGGGCAGCCCATCCCTTCCACACCTTTTGTGATGGATCAGAGGAATTGGAGGCTGTTGAAACTGCATAGTTGAAACTGTTTTTTTTCTCCTGTCTAGTCTCTCTGTACCTTGTCTTTTTATGTCTCTGTTCAATGTGGCTCTCTGTTCCTGTCTAGAGGCTGGACCACAGAGAGATTTCTGAGTCTGTTACTGGCTTTTAGGAACCAGAGCTGTGTCCTTAAGCTCAAGAACTAGAAGCTCAGGCTTTTAGATCCAGAGGTCGCAGCTTCTATCCTTGTGGTTCTGTCTTGCTCTTTCCCTTGCTTTTTGCTCCTACTTTTCTGGTGGCTCTCTTTTCCCACACACCAGAAGGCTAGAGGTTGCTGGGACTATGGGGCTCAATGTTATCTGCTCTCACAGCTGAACTCAATGCTACGGAATCAAAGAAAATAAATGGGCTGGCCTTCTGCTCCTGAAATTATACCATGGCTAGCTGCATTAGACATATCCTAAGATGTAGGGAAGGCAGGTGGGCAACTTTCAAGGAACCACCAACTACAATCTCTACAGCCACAGGAACGCAGTGGATCTGGAGTCAGGTAGCTTTCATAACTCAATTACTGTTCTTCTCTATCCTGTGCCTCTTCCCAGGGAATTGCCATGTGTCCCACAGGTTTTGAAATATTGGTCTAAAATGAGATTTATTCTGGCACTGGAGGAGAACTTGACAGAATTGAGACCAGTTCTTCCCTCACTTTATAGAGTAACTCAGAGAAATATCCCTAGGGTGATTTAGATTATTGTATTTTTCAGCAGCTTGCTATGAACTTAATTATTACAAATAAACAAGATTTAATATTTCACTGAACAGGATAATTTGGTCAACATTGCTATCTAAATAGGCTTGGAGGAAAGTCAAATCATGTGCACTAATTGTAGTGGTTAGGAGGGAATTAACAAGGAGATCACGTGGTTTGTACATCCATTCCAGAGCAAAATCACAGATCTGGGGAAAACCAAATTTGTTTACCGAGAGTGCAGATTTGTCTGACACTGGTGTGGATGCCTTTCTTGCAAATTTACTGAAGCCCTGAGGCTCAAACTGCTTGCAGTTTAATGTATTGTGGAGGCAAACTAATCAGGCAGGTACTTGTGTGCCTTAAATCAGTGGTTCTCAACCACGGGTCTGGGGCCCCGTGGGGCACCGCGAGCAGGTTTCAGGGGGGTCTGCCAAGCAGGGTCAGTGTTAGGCTTGTTGGGGCCCAGCAGAAAGCCGGAGACCCACTGAATGGAGGTGAAGCATGGGGCCCTGAGCCCCATCACCTGGGGTTGAAGCAGAAGCCTGAGCAACTTAGCTTCACGGTGGCCCCCTGTGGCATGGGGCCCTGGGCAACTGCTCTGCTTGCTACCCCTTAATGCCAACCATGACTTTTAAATGCAGAAAACCAGTTATTGTAGCACAGGTGGGCCATGTAGTTTTTATAGCATTTTTGGAGGGGCTCAGAAAGAAAAAGGTTGAGAACCCCTGCCTTCACTCCAGATAAATATCCTGATGACACAACTAGTGATATCTCCCCTTGTTCAGGAAGCTGGTCTGTTGTAGCTTTTTTGCAGAAGAATGAAACTGTCATCATAGTTATGTACATGCTGGTAGAAGGGACAGCATCAGATTTAGCATTTACTCTCTGACTGCTGTCATATCCTATGTGACTGCTGTGCTGGCATATGTTGTCCAGTAATATATGACAGCAGTCAAATAGTTAATACTAAATCTGATGCTGTCCCTTCTACCAGCATGTACATAACTATGATGACAGTTTCATTCTTCTGCAAGAAAGCTACAACAGACCAGCTTCCTGAACAAGGGGAGATATCACTAGTTGTGTCATCAGGATATTTATCTGGAGTGAAGGCATGTGGTTTTGCATCACTTGGTGGCTAGCTCATCCCACTGTGAATCCCATCTTCTCAGTTCCATGACTGTTGTCAACTCCACTATCCTCCTTGTTCCCCAGGTCTAGATCGAGGTTGGGTTTTTTGGGGGCTCCTCTCTAGCCTTCTTCCCCCACACCAATGCTGTAATTGGAATCTGCCAATTTTTCCTCTACATCCTCTTTCCTTTTCCTGCACGAACCCTCATCCAGCACCTTGCTATTTTCACACCTGAGCTACTGCAACCTCTTCCTTTATAGCCCCCAGGCTCTCACCTCATGCTGCTTCAGTATCTCCAGAACACTTCAGGAAAAATGACCTCCCAGGCCTGCCACTCTGACTGTACTCAGTCCTTTTAAATCCATCCACTGACCTACCCTCTCCTGAAGTCCCAAAATAAAATGTAAACTCTTCTCCCCACGAATGCCATCTGTCTCTCTGCAGCCTCCATTTTTAATCAATCAAGAGGGAAACAATGTTTCCCTGAACACTGTGAACATCCCTATTTTCAGAGTCTGTCCCTTTGTCCCTGTCAATTTTACAAAAAATTCAGTGCTTTGCAAACCCCAGCAGACTAATTGCCTGCAGTGATCTCCACCCAGCCAAGCAGGTGAAATTGGCAGTAGGTTGGATGAGCACATATATAACTTGGGGACCACTGCCTGGTTTGTTCCAACTGTTTCTTCATCCCTACATGGAGTATCTTAGCATATCTGCCTGGAGCCAAGCCTGTCCCAAACATAGAATTAGTTCAATATGGGATCCGAGGACCCCCTCTTGGGGATTTCAGGCATATCAGAAGCCAGAGCAGTGCTCTGTTTCTTCTCCCTGTCATAGCATATAGTATCTATGTTGGAGATTGAGGATTTTATGCTGTAGTAATCCTAGTGGCTAGAGGTCGTGCTGGTTGCTCAGCAGAGGAACTGGCTCAGCCACAGACCTTGAGTTCGTGGGGAGCTTGCAGCGGCCCTAATGCTAACAGATACACTTTGTACAAAATGTATAAGCTTCCTTGATAGTGACAAGCAGCATTATCATGAGTTTAAACACATCAGGATTTTTTTCTGGATTGAATTAGTCACATTATTCAGGGTCCAATTATTCAGTGTCTACTCAGCTAAAACTCCCATAGACCCCAAAGGGAGTCTTGCCAGTGGAAAGACTGCAGGTTAAGAAGTTCAGAATCTTAACCAGATGGGAACATTGGGCTGTGGCAGGGTGCAGTCATCTACTTGTATCCGAGAAAGTGTACCTGATTGCATCTCCCACCAGGATTAACAAAGTAGGCACTCAGAAGGAACCCAAAAAACTCTATAAAACAGCTGTGTGAGGCAGAAGGAAGGTGTTTGAGGAAGCTATGTTATGTTTAGTTGCTAGAGGAATGGGTCATAGCCTGGACTGGGGAGCTTGCTGCTTGAATATCAGTTTACATGAAACTCTTTGTTTCCTGTGCTACACCCTGTGTGCTCTAGGGCTCAAGAAAAAGTCATTGGACAAAACGTGGCAAAAGACTTTTCTATTGTTGGCCCTACTGGTTCACTTCACCAGCTTAAAAAGGACTTTAGTTCTTTGAAAAGCAGTCTCTATCAACCTAGGAAACTTACTGCTGCAGGATATCATTGAGGCAAAGATCATAGTAGGGTTCAACTATGGATTATAACCTTGTATTTATTATTAATAAAAGCATCTATTAGGTAGGATGAAAATCTAAAAGAAATAATCATTGACTGTTATGCTTCAGGACACAAGCCAGCCATCAACGACCAGACTTTCAAAAGAGCTCAGCATTCAAAGTATTGTGCTCTTTTAAAAATTGGATCCATACTTTGGTGCTGCTGATTGTGGGTGCTGAGCTTTCTTGAAAATTTAGGCACTGTGAGGGCATGTAAAAAATTCCACATTGTTAAAGGACCGTACTGGGCCCTGGTAGCTCCACCCTTCCAGACCTGCAGAGTATGCACCAACTGGAGAGGATGCTTAAAAGGGAGCAATCCAGCTAATTTAGGGGGAGGCAGACAGACAAAGAAGGGAGGGTAACTCTGAGGGCTCTCCAGGATGCTGTTGAATCTCCTCAGGCCCTGGGTCAGACCCCCTTGCAGTGGGAGGGCCCAGGCTCCCCTACCAAGTACCCTGTTGCAGAAGAGGCATCAAGCACATTCTAATCTCATGCCCCCTCTGATAAGAAGGCAAGGGGAAGCTAAACCCAGCCTAAGGTGAGGAACTGGACAGAAAGGTGATACTGGGTGCACTACTTACTGGACAACCTAGCCCTCTGAGGGCTCTATTACAGGCACATTACTCTACAATTGCCAGTAAAAGAGACTTTAAATTTTTCTCTGCATTGGGTATTGGCAACTGTCAAGTCTAAGAAACTGGATTAGATGGAGTTTTTGGCTGAACTGGTAAGTCAGTTCATTGTTTGTGTTTATAAAAAACAAGCCCCAAATTCCTTTATTCTGAGGGCTATTTGTGGGTAGGTTATTAATTTTTAGATTAATATGGACTGTTCCATCATAGTTTGCTCTTAACTTGACATATTTGGTGAGAGGTTGTGGGGGAAGAGAGATTCTCCACTCATGCTGCTGATGCCAGGCAGGGTCAGCTGAATTCTTCCATGAGCCTCCCTCACTGGTGAGCAGCAACAATCTGGATTGACTGTGGCTTTTTTGTCAAGAGGCCCCAAAACAATGAACAATTTATACCAGTGGTGGGCAACCTGCGGCCCATCAGGGTAATCCGCTGGTGGGCCGCCAGACAGTTTGTTTACATTTGAACGGCCGCCCGCAGCTCCCAGTGGCGGTTTGCCATTCCTGGCATGTGCGGTCTCTGTCTCTCCTAGCCTGTAAGTCACCATCATTGTTATCTTCACCTCTCAAGTGTTCTTGTAGGACGTTAAAGTAGCTTTGCTGGACACAGCACTTCCTCCTTTCCCTGAATATGAAAGTGTGTATAGACCAGGGGTGGGCAAACTTTTTGGTCCGAGGGCCACATCGGGGTTGCACAACTGTATGGAGGACCGGGTAGGGAAGGCTGTGCCTCCCCAAGCAGCCTGGCCCCTGCCCCCTATCTGCCCCATCCCACTTCCCACCCCCCTCAGAATCCCCAGCCCATCCAACCCCCCCCCGCTCCTTTTCCCCTGACTGCCCCCTCCCAGGACCCCCGCCCCCTATCCAACCCCCCTGCTCCCTGTCTCCTGACTGCCCCAACCCCTATCCACACCCCCACCCCCTGACAGCCCCCCCGGGACTCCCACCCCCTATCCAACCGCCCTCTGCTCTGCATCCCCTGACCACCCCCTCCCGGGACCCCCCACCCCTAACTACCCCCCAGGATCCCACCCCCTTATCCAACCCCCCCTGTCCCCTGACTGCCCTCCTGATCCCTATCCACATCACTGCCCCCTAACAGGCCCCCTGACAGGCCCCCCTGGGACTCCAACTCCTAACCTTTCCTGTTCCCCATCCCCTGACCACCCCCCCCGAGAACCTCTGCCCATCCAACCACCCCCTCCTCCCTGACTGCCCCCCAGGACTCCCCCGCTCCCTTATCAGCAGCAGGAGCTCGCAGACGCAATACCCAGCCAGAGCCAGCTGTGCTCCCTGCCCTGCCCAGCAGGAACAGTGGGCCAAAGTGCAGCAGCATGGCTGCAGGGGAGGGAGGACAGCAGGGGAGGGGCCGGGGACTAGGCTCCCCAGCTGGGAGCTCAGGGGCTGGGCAGGATGGTCCCGCAGGCCAGATGTGGCCCACGAGCCGTAGTTTGCCAACATCTGGTATAGATTCAACAGTGGGCTTCTTCCTCCCCTGCACCTGGTGTGGAGGATAGTCAAAGTACTTCAGAGCCCCAAGATAAGCAGAACATAGATAAAGAAAGAGCCACAAAGCTTTGTTTGTTTGTTTTTGTTTTAAGTCCCCTATGTCTAAGGGCATGGCTACACTCGAAACTCCAACTGCTGCTGCGGGAGCGCTCCCACGGCAGCGCTTTGAAGTGCAAGTGTGGTCGCGGCGCCAGCGCTGGGAGAGAGCTCTCCCAGCACTGCAGGTACTCCACCTCCCCGATGGGATTAGCTTACAGTGCTGAGAGTGCGGCTCCCAGCGCTGGGGCACTGTTTACACTGGCGCTTTACAGCGCTGTAACTTGCTGCGCTCGGGGGTGTTTTTTCACACTCCTGAGCGAGAAAGTTGCAGTGCTGTAAAGCGCCACTGTAACCATAGAATAAGACTAGCTCTACTAGCAGTCTAGGACTTCAGGGCCATGGCCTATGGTTAGGACTCCAGGTTTGTCACAGTGGAGAAATATGATGGACTCTGATTTTTCCTGTTTGTCTGTGACTCCCCCGCCCCCAAATTTTTCTGAAATGGTAGTTGGTGGGTTGCTAGTCCAGTGTGGAGATGAGACCGGGAGCAAGGGGGCTAAAGAGCAAGTCCTCGCTGCACTTATCCTGCAGCAGCTGCTCCTGTTCTGTGCGGCTGGGCCCAGTGCCCCACTTCAGATGTTGCAATCAGGCGCAGGGGGTTGATTTATTTTAATGGGGCCTGCCATTTTGTGAGGGGTGGATGGATATGTGCAGTGCTGTAACCCTGTGTGCCAGGTAACAAGGCCCAGAGGAGGGCATGAAAGCAGGATCGGCTTGCTTTCCCCCTCCCCTCCTCAGTGGCCAGGAACTGATATGCTGCTGGAGACAAAGTGCTGCTGTGAGGGCTGGTGCCCCCCCTTGGCAGGATGAGGAGGAGGAGGTCATTTTTATCAAAAATCAGGGAGCAGTCACAGTAAATTTAGTAACCTATGACTTACATTTGCCATGACTGCTCTGGGATTTTTGATTAAAAAAAAAATGCTATGACAAATCTGCTTCTCTACCCAGGGTTAAACAGCACTTTTGGGATGATGAATAATGTCGAGGGCACTTACCTTGTTCCTCACAAATCCAAGAAACATAATGTACTTATTTTCAATTGCATATTTTCTATGCTTTGCATTAGATTTCTTTTTTCCTCTGGTCCCTCTTAATGGCATTAGTAATTTGCCTCTATTACCAGGGAAAGGAAGGAATCTTTGTGACAAAATTCACCCATGTATTCATAGTCTACATACTATTGTAGTGATCCCTGTACCAGGTGTACCTGTAAGGTATCATTTAAACTCCTAGTTTGCTGGTCAGTATTGCTTGGTACAATGTTACCCCACATATCTTTACTCCTGAGGGAATTAAATGTTCTGCACACAATATTTCAATTAATTAATTAATATTTTTTTATTAAAAAAAATCTGCATATTTTGTCAAAATAACAATATAATTACACCATTTTCAATTATTTGCTGATAAATATTTTGAAATAAAGGACCAAAATAATTGAAAATGGTGTGATTATATTGTTTGTTATTTTGACAAATAAAATATGCAGAACTTTGCAGAATTTTAAATTTTTGGTGCGGAATTCCTTCAAGAGTACCAGGGTTCTGTGTGGTGCAATCTAGGTGCTGGCAGCTTGGTAGGGGGTCTAAGTGCCGGGGGAATCTGGATGCAAAGGGGCTCAGTGCAGGATTCTGGGTGCATGGGGACTGGGACTCTGCAGGGGAGTCCAGGTGAAGGTGGTTAGGGCTTGGGGGAGGCTGAGGGAGTGGGGCTTTGTGGGGTGTGGGGTCAGAGTGCAGCTACTTGGGGCTCAGTGGGGTGGGGGTCTGGGTTTGGGGGGCAAACACCCCCCCCTTCTCCCTGTCCTTTGGGGACAGCGGATCTGGGATTTCTGTTAGCTAGTGTCAGAGGCTAGATAACACAGGAGAACACTTCAAAGGGCACTGAGGGATTTAAGTGCACCTACTGTATTGTTAACCTTCAAGATGAAGACAGGGCTGGAGCAGGATGCTTGTGTGGCTAACAGGTTGATGATGGTAGGAAGCTAACACTCAGTCATCACAGACAAGGCTATCTCTCACTAGAGGCAGAGGATAACAAGGCGACTCTCAGTCCTGGATACCCTCAGAACCATCACAGTATAATTGTTTTAAAATCAGGCGTTTTATAACATAACTTACATTATAGTTTTTTGCAGTTAGAAACATAACCACAGAAAAACGTAACTACTGGGGACATTTAAAAAAAACCCAAGTGTAAAAAGAAAAGGTATGACAGTACACCATATATCAATGCAGGTTGCATGTAACAAACTGTGGATGCATGTCCAATAACCATTTCAGATAACAACCACCTCCACCAACTTCATTGTGTAGAACACTTTTCATAAAGACTGTATCATAAAATCATTTGCACAATCACAAATAATACTGCTTCATTTCTCTTTACTTCAGCTGTTAGTAAGTAAGTTAGTAAGTAAGGCAGAAAAGAGATGTATTCAGCTGAGACTTGAAATGCGTGAGAATCAGTGAAGCAGAGAGATACTGCAAACCTTTTCCAGATGACAAAAGCTACAGCAGGAGAGGGTTTCACACCAATAGTGGTGAGATTGCACAGAAGGGCAAAGAAGTTACTCAGTAATACTTAGGCCTGGGGGATAGAAAGAGACAAGGGTCATCAGATAAGCTGGAGCAAGTCCATGGACGGTTTTAAAAATGAGGGGACTTTTTAATTGTATTTGAAAGAAATAGAGAAGCAGTGGAGTTGCTTGACCACAAAATGCCTATTCTTTCTTCTTGTAGATACAGGAAAATGAGCAGAGACTGAGATTTGAATCTGCAGTAATTAAGGAGCGAAGATGAATATATGAACAAAGACTTGACCAGAGATGGAGTTGTGGCAGTGGCGTATGTTGGCTTTGTTATAGGAACAATGATAGGCCCATGTAGGAGGTTCAGAATCAAGTATAATACTAATGTTACAGAGAACAGAGCCAAATGGAATATCTCAGAGCCAGATGAAATTTTTTGAATGAAAAGATTTTTTTTTAGTTGAAAAATGGCCTTTTGTTAAATGATATTTTTCTGTAAAGTTGTTGATATTGTCAAAACTTCTCTTCGCTGTGTGAAACATGTAATGCTGTGCTGGTGGCTTTTACATGTTTATCAAAAGGATTATTGAAAATTTTCTCTTGCCTAAAATTTATGGTCAGTAAATGAAATCTGTTGAGTTTTGGTTTAAAAAAACTTGGGTGGAGAATTCATAAAAACAAGTCCCATCCCTCAAAATGGGCCAATTTTGAGCCTTTTAAAATGAAAATAACTTCAATTTTCAAAATAACAATTTTCAAAATATTTGTTTGAGGGGGAAAACGTGTGTGTGTGGGGAAATACAAAATTGAGGGGGACAGGAAGAGAAAATAATTTCAAATTTTCACATAGTTTTTCTTCATTTTTTGACAAATCCTGTCAGTCTTGATTGAAGGTAATAGTTTTGCTGCAATATATCTAGGGCAGGTCTTCACTGCCCGCCGGATCAGCAGGTAGAGATTGATCTATCGGGGATCGATTTATCATGTCTCGTCTAGATGCGGATAAATCGATCCCTGAACGCACTCCCTGTCGACTCCGGAACTCCAGCTCGCGATCAACTCACCGCTGCAGCGGTCAACTCCCCGCCGTCCTCACGGCCAGGTAAGTTGACCTAAGATACGCCGACTGCGTATATTAGGTCGACCCCCCCCAGTGTAGACGAGGGCTTAGGCATCTGTAAGGCATTTGACTTGGTATCATATGATGTTTTAATCTGAAAACTAGAGTAATACAAAATCAACCCGGCACACAATAAATGTATTAAAAACTGGCTAACTTATAGGTCTTAAAATGTAATTGTAAGTGGGGAAACATCCCTGAGACGGTATATTTCTTTGGGGGGGTCCTGCAGGATCGGTTCTGAGTCCTATGCTACTCAACTTTTTTTTTTTTTTTTTTTTAGATCAGTGACCTGGAAAAAACCATAAATTCATTACTGATAAAGTTTACACAGGAGACATAGATTGGGGGAGTGGTAAATAATGAAGAGGACAAGTCACTAATATAGAGTGATCTGGCTTGCTTGATAAAAATGTGTGTTAATGCAGCCACATATAAAGTCATACATCTATGAACAAAGAATGTAGGCTATATTTACAGGATGGGGGACTCTAACATGGAGAACAGTGACTCTAGGGTGACCAGACGTCCTGATTTTATCGGGACTGTCCCGATATTTACTTGTTTGTCCCGCGTCCCGACCAACTGACCCGATATTTTGCACTTCGGTGCACAGGCGGAGGGGGCTCGTGCCCCCCCACCCCCAACTCAGCCCCGCCCCTGCCCTGACTCCACCCCCTTCCTGCCCCATTGGATCCCTCCCCCAATCCCTGCCCTGGCCCCACCTCTTTCCCAAGCATAACGCATTCCTCCTCCTCCCCCCTCCCGCCCAGGCTTGTGCGAATCACCTGTATGGCGGCACAAGTGCTGGGAGGGAGGGGGAGAAGCAGGACATGGCAGCCCGCTCAGGGGAGGTGGAGGTGAGCTGGTGCTGTGGCGGGCGGGGTGGGGAGCTGCCGGTGGGTCGGTGCTCAGCCCTCACCAATTTTT
Source organism: Chrysemys picta bellii (assembly GCF_011386835.1). Classification (NCBI taxonomy): domain Eukaryota; kingdom Metazoa; phylum Chordata; order Testudines; family Emydidae; genus Chrysemys; species Chrysemys picta. The sequence goes on from NC_088796.1 coordinate 57,176,046, forward strand.
TCCTATGCTCCGGTGGCTTTTTTTTTTGTTGCTCCGCTGGCGACCCCCCCCCCCAATGTCCCGATATTTCATGTCTCTCATCTGGTCACCCTAAGTGACTCTGAAAGAGACTTGGTGGTCATGGTGTATAATCAGTGAAACATGAGCTCCCAAGGCGATCGATGCTGTGGCCGAAAGTGCTAATGCAATTCTTGGATGTATAAACAGGGGAATCTTGAGTACAAGTAGAGAGGTTATTTTACCTGTGTATTGGTCACTGGTGTGACCAATGCTGGAATACTGAGGCCAGTTCTGATGTTGACAATTCAAAAAGAATGTTGAAAAATTGAAGGTTGAGAGAAGAGCCAAGAGAGTTGTTAAATGAGTGGAAAACATGCCTGATAATGAAAAACTCAAGGAGATCAATTTGTTTAATTTAATAAAGAGAAGGTTAAGGGCGGGGTGGGGGAAGGGTTGACCACCCTTTATTAGTTCCCATATGGGGAACAAATATTTGAAAAATGGCAATCTTCAATCTAGCAGAAAAAGGTGTAACATGATCCAATGGCTGGAAGCTGAACCTAGACCAGTGGTTCTCAAACTTTTGTACTGGTGACCGCTTTCACATAGCAAGCAACTGAGTGCAACCCCCTTATAAATTAAAAACACTTTTTTAAAATATTTAACACCATTATAAATGCTGGAGGCAAAGTGGGGTATGGGGTGACAGCTCATGAACCCTCCATGTAATAACCTCCCGACCCCCTGAAGGGTCCCGACCCCCAGTTTGAGAACCCCTGAGCTAGACGTATTCAGTCTAGAAATAAGGCATACATTTTTAATAGCGAAGCTAATTAACCATTGGAACAATTTACTAACTATTCTCCATTACTCATAATTTTTAAATCAAGTTTGGATGTTTTACTAAGAGACATGCTGTGGTTCAAACAGGAATTAATTTAGGAAAATTCTGTGTAACACGGACCACAGAAGGTCAGATTACATGATCACAGTGGTCTTTTCTGGTTTTATTATCTCATCTCAGTATAGAAAGAATAAATAAAAAGATTTATCTTAAGAGGCATGCTACTTTAAAGTATTATACTGGAGGAAGTTGAGATTAAGCCACAATTTGTTTTGCCAAGGGCTGGGAGGGGTGAACTGCGTTGAGGGGGGAAAATACTCTTGAACTATAGTCTTAATTTTTTTTTTTTTTGAGATTCAAATATCAGACATTCATTCCTTCACCCCGAGGGAGATGAGGACAGCCTGCATTTTCCCCTGCACCCAGCTATTCTTACTTGCTGTGGCAATTCTGGCTAGGTATTCCTCATACACAGTGGCATGATGCCGCACTCCAAGATCCTTGGGTAGCAGCTCTGAAGGCTTCTTTGTGTCATTCTTCTTCAGGGTGTGGCTGCTTAATTCATTTTTCCTTCTGCTTCTTTGAAGGCTAGCCATTTGGCCTAGTGCAGTATCTTCTGGGGGAGAGGCTGGATTTTTCCCATCCCACATTTTGCTGCCATGGAACCCAGAAGTACTCCACAAAATCCCACTCATTCACTGCTTCCAGCCTTTAGAACTCACTCTGTAGGTAGAATACACACAGGGCACAAAAGTATTCTAAACTCCTCATTCACACACAGTAACAGGAACTCCTCTTCTTTAACATGGTGTAGTCTGAACTCCTTCCACTCCAGTGAGTGACTGCAGAAATTATGTTGGGGAGGGGATAGGATCTGTTGAGATTTTTTTTAGGAAGCAAAGCTTGTAGAGATGGGGGGTGGGGAGGGGGTATACCTCAAAGCATTTAGCTCTGGAGCCAAAAACTGTTTATCAGTTAAATAATACTCAAAGTGGAGCTGACTGAAAATTTTCTGACGGCACAGTTTTCTGTTGGAAAATGCTGATTTGATGAAATTGAAAAGTTTCATGGGAACATATCAATTTTTGTCAAATGTTGATGAAATATTATTGAAGTGCTTCATTTCAACTTGATTGTTTTGAATTTCATTAAATTCAAAGTGGTAGTTCATTAGTTAGGCCCAGGTAGGGGTTCCTCATGAGCGCTCAGTCAGGAAGCCCTAGAAAAGAGGAAGCTCCTGAAGGGAGAGACCCTACTGGAGACCTGGATTGAAAGATACTCCAGTGGTGTCTTCTGGAGAGCAAAGGCTCATGGAGGGAGGATCCTTTGTCAGTTTTCTGAATAGTTAATGACGCACCCCACATCTACCAATATATGTGGTATTTCAGCTGCATAGATTCAGCTTTTTGAAAAAGTTTATTTTTGCTAATAGGTTATGTAGTTGGGTCCATTTTGCTCTATTTCAGGCCCTTTGATGCAGAATATTGCCATACACACACTCCCTCCCCTCATTTCTTTTACTGTAGTAATTCAGTACTAAGTAGTTAACATTAGATTCCATTTAATAGTTGTATTAACTAGAACATTATTTAAGGGCTTTCTTTCTGTATATTTCACATATCAAGTCCTTGATGCATCATTTAATATGTATATACACTAACTGCTTTTGGGTGAGCTCCTGGTTTTAAAAGTAAATTACAGTAAATCACAAATAATTGGTATTCATTCAAATAGCAATTTCACACAGTGGCTTATCCCAGTGACACTTCCCAAAGGGTTTTGAGTACCTCAGAATATTTATCACATCAAGTTCATGCAAACTATTTAAAATGACTCAATTTGTAGCTGTTAAGTATTGTGACAAGCAATGATTTTTCTCTGCATTTTTTTATTTTTAATATTTCCCAAGAGAACAAAGCAGACTGAAATGTCTTTGAGTTTAAGGAAAGGTGGATTTTTATGAACTGACCAGAGAACGGTTTCTGAAGATGGGCTGCTTGGACTCAAGTGATGTTGATAGGTTTCAACAACACCTCCTCAGTGGCTTTAAACAAGTGAGTATGAATGGGTCTTCCAGGATTGTACATGACTGTTTTTAAAGTTCATATGAAAACATTTTCCCATGTTATTTTAGTCTCATACATTTTTTAATAATGTACTGTTTTTCCATACTCCATCGTTCACAGTGGTAAAATAATTGCCCAAGCCTAGTTTCTATTGAAAAGCTTCTGTGGAAGCAGGGCTGACGAGGGGGGAGAAGGGAAGACAGGGGGAGCCAGTAGAAATTACCGGGGCCCGGCTTCCCTGGCTTCCCCCCCCCCCTTGTCGGCCCTGTTTAGCCAGTCCGCCCTTGCTGGGGAGCCCGAAAAAATTCCGGGCCCGACTTCCCCAGCTTCCCGCCCCTCTCGTCAGCCCTGTTTAGCCGGTCCGCCCTTGCTGGGGGGCCTGAAAAATGTTTTTCACTGGGACCCGAACCTGCTCTCGGTGGCCCTGTGTGGAAGCAATTAAAAATGATGGCCCTTGGGGGAAAAAAAAATACACACACACACACACACACACACACACACACACACACACACAAGGGTGTAGAAATAGAGGTATATGAACCCCCCTGATTTTAATTGGCTTCATAAACCTTAAAACAGTAGATTTTTGTTTTTAGGGTTCACAGCCTTTAGGTTTACTTAGAGAGTTGGTTAATACAAACCTGAAATACCAATTTGAGTCCACGCAAAACTAATTGGTTTCATATGAAGGTGAAGTTGAGGAGGGCCCGTCCTCCTTTTCTCTGCCCTACTCCACAAAAGGCCCATGACCCTTACATTTTATGAAGTCTTCTGGGTGTAGTCTGGTGACCTGAAGGCACTGCCACCTATTCTTATCCATGTCTTTAGAGGATAGTTTGCTGGACCACTTCATACCCTGTGATCTTCAGAGGGCATCAGATGATGGCTCTTCCCAATACCCTGGCTTTTTTCAGAGAAGTTGCCTGGCATAGCTCTACATACATGCAATTTACTGTGGGTGCTCTAAGTTCCACTACTTGCTTATTTTCTCTTCAATTTATATCACCACTGAATTTGGCCAGTGTCATCTGAATAGGTTATTTTACTTGTTCCATATTTTTCTTTTCCTCCTACCCAAGTCAAATAATAACAATTGCTTTTTCATTTAGCAGAGCGGGCTAACAAAGATACATTTTGCCACCTCCATTTATCTTGTACAGGGACATATTTTGCTGGCTTTGGCTATAGGGGTTATTTGCATGGGATTAGTATCACAGAGTACTGTATTAAATGGATATAAACATGTCCTGGTATTTCTCTTGCCAATATTCCAGCCTCCTCTAAGTTATCAGTGCTTTTAATAAACAAAGGATGGTTCGCTGTTATAAACACTCTCTGTGAATGGTCTTGTGTTCTGACACATTTGAAGATTGAAAGGTCCCTCCTGGAACTTATTGTAGCTGTGCTTGATAGAAATCTGGGACTCCTTTCCTTTACCACTCAGTGGGAGTGTGACTGTGTAACTTGTCTCCAGTCTATATCACCAGGGAGTTCTGGCATCTTTCCAGCATCTTCAACATTTGTATAATGTTCCGCTGCAGGAGTTCGTCTTTTATCTACAGCTCAGGCACTTTCTTCTTGCTACCCTACAAGATTATCTCCTACCAGTGGTGACAGACCTTGAATCCCTTTTCCTCAGATTAAAGTCTGTAAAAGGATTTTTTTTAAAAACACATTCCTGCCGATTTCATTGTAATGAGTCTCCTATCCTTGGAAGTTTTTAAAAAATCACTAAATTTCAAAGTAGGTTTTCTGTTGTTAGAAAGACAAATATATCATTTTGCAGCAGAATCTTGGAATCCCAAATCTTACCAATAGTTTAATGGAAGATTTTGTTCATATTTTCTTTGCCCCAACTCTTGCTAGCACTATATCAAAATTGCATTTACAAAGGATGTTTCCTGTGCCCAGTGATCTGGGAATATCCCAGAACATCAACTTTGTGGGGGTGTCTTCACAGTTGCACTACAGAGGTATACCAATGGATATGACAAAACTTCTATCCCTTTTATTCCATCTTTAAAGGACTCTTTCCCAATACTGTTGTTTAATGGATTGATCCAGGAGCTGAATTTTCTATTTTTAGCTTTCAGTTTTGTGCAACTTAGCAAATGTTACTGATGGGCTACATAGACACTATTTGGGCTAAATTTTGTGGTACTTATTCAGGTAAAATATCTCTTCCCCCCCCCCCCCCCCCCTAAATTCACACCCAACAGGAGGCTTTGTTTCCATGGATTTATAGGCAGGCGTTTTAACTGAGTAAGGACTGTATAATTTGGCCATTTGTTGTCTGTTTCTCAAGTACAGTTCTATTGCTGGAACATCTAAATCTCAGCTTTTAATCCTTGTTTCTCTTGTGCCTTTGGGTTGTGTGTTTTGTGCAGACCATACACTCTTTAAAAAACCATGATAGAACTCTTAAAGGCATGTAGAAAGGGGTGCTGGATTACTTGTATTTGTTCATTTAATGTTCATGGTTGTATATAGATTTTGTTTTTTAGAAAACAAAATAAATACTAATTGTAGTTCAATAATTTAAATTTAATAAATTGACAGTGGTGTAATTACATAGTTTTCATAGAATACTAAGTTACTTAGCAGAAACCCCAATCGTGAATTTCGCTAGCGACAATGCCATGGAATCTAACTGACCTAGATTCTGGTGGAGGGTTCAGAGGTGGAAAGTCCAGCAGAGTGGAGGTTGCAGTGGTGGGAAATAGTCCAACCTCCCCTTCACTGATTGATATGCCCAGAGGAGGCAGTGATTCTTAGGAAATAACAAGTTGATGAATGCAGACATGTAGTCACACATGAATGCAGGGTATGTTCAGACACTATTGGAGAAGTCCATTCTTGTGTATGGACACCATCTGAGAGACACAACAGAGAGCTCACTGTTTGGCATTATAAAGGTTTATTTTTCAATAATATCTCCTTTTCATAGTCCCTTGGAGACCTGTAGAGTTCATTATCTCCCCTGGACTTGTAATTCATACCAGACCTGCAGCTCCTTGAAGACAAAAGAGTGAAGTAATCAGAGAATCTCATAACCAAGGGAAAAGACATCGCCACTTGGCCAACAAACTTATGTCTGGAGTAGGTGGGGAAATATTTTTTTCTGAAAAAAATTTCAAAGATAAAGAAAAGTTGTTTTTTTTGGCAGTGTGTTTGGTTGTTCATTGGAAAATCGAAAAACAAACGTTCTTGGTTTTGGGGGAAACTTGTTTTGTCAAAAAGCCACTTTTTTGTCAAGTTTTGAAGAGAAAATTTCAACTCAGCTCTATTAATATTATGCTGCACTTGGTAGTAATGTTTGTACTTTGTGCCAGAAGACTGTGATGAGAATATTGACAGCACAGGACAATGTTTAACTTGTTTAGTTTAAGTTGTGGATGGAGCTAACCGTTTTTTAAAGGGATGTTGTGTTATCTTCTTTAAAGAAAAATAATGAATATAACTGCTTGTCTGTTCCATGTGGTCCATGCTATAGTTAAAAATATCTCTCCTGAAGTATTATTAGCCCCAAAGCTAAGTAATCTCCTGTATAGAATAATTAGTAATGTCTGGAGGGGATGAACTACAGTAGAGAAGAAATTGTACCACCTTTCCCTTCCATTTGGTAGCAGAATTTTAACAGGGGGCTTCCAGAAGCCCTTCTGCCCGTCAATGATAATTGTTTTTTCATCTTTCTAATTAAATGTATTGGGCCAGGTGCTCTGTGGGTGTAAATTGGCATAACTCCATTTAAATTGATAGGGCTACACTGATTTACATCCGTTGAGGATCTGCCCTGCTTTTGTGACAAGACCTGAGTAAATAATGCAAAAAAAAATAAAATCTAGAAATGTTAATTTTAAATTGATTTAAGTTTCACTTCTTTTGTGTTTCAATTATGAGAACATTCTCATGACTGAGTTTTGTTGGCAAACAGCAGATGAAAGTGAATATCAGTCGCTTCTATGAGTATACGTAGAAACTGGATATTAAGAACATAAGAACAGCCATACTGGGTTAGACCAAAGGCATCTAGCCCAGTATCCTGTCTTCCAACAGTGGCCAATGCCAGGTGCCCCAGAGGGAATGAACAGAACAGGTAATCATCAATCCATTCCCAGCTTCTGGCAAACAGAGGCTAGGGACACCATCCCTGCCCATCCTGATTAATAGATATTGATGGACCTATCCTCCATGAACTTATCTAGTTCTTTTTTGAATCCTGTTATATTGTTTGTCCATGTGCACATTTATTTTGAAAGTGCTTGCATCCCTGTTAAGTTACCAAGAGAAACCATATGTTCTTTGTCTGAGAAATTGGAGTTCAACAGTACAGCTTGAATTTTTAATATCTGTGATCAATCCATAGAGAAAATAAATTTAAGAAGATATTAATCAAATGAATGTGAATAAATTTGAGGAAATTTGTGATCAGCTTGTAAATATTTCATGAACAGAAAGATCCTAAATATTGATTAAATTTATTCACTCAGCTCCATTTGTAAAATAACCTGTGGCAGGAGTAGAGAGATGTTTGTAGAATATTATAATTTAGAGACAATCCCTCATAAGGGACAGTATTATGAACATAGGAATTTGAAGATGTGCCCTGGAGGTGGGAGTTGGGAACACTGCATGGCTGTGTGCCATAGCTCACTAGATTGTTTTAAAAGTTTTTTATTCCTTTCTCATTCATTTGGTTTGTTATTTAATGAACACCAAGATCATTACAGCAGGAAAGTTTGTTTCACATAAAGGTCCTGATACAATGGAAAGATCTATGGGAAGATTCCCATTGCCTTCAAGGGACACTGAATCAGGCCCATAGTCAGTTTTCAACAGGATAACATGTACGGTATAAAAGTGTAATGACAAATATGAAGGCAGAGAGGAAAACCATTGCTTTTTTTAAACAAATGACTGTGTTTGACTAGGTAATGCAGAGTGATAAATTTAGTCAATAGTCAATATTTAGACTTTAGTCAATATCCAAACATTAAGTCTTAAATGGAAAACAGTGAGGGACAGACTTCCAAAGCAAGATGCAAGGGGTTCCTCTGCTACACTGGGTCACTCCCATCATGCTTCCAAACCCTCAGATTTATCAATTTGGGAAGTTGCTCATCTATCAGTTTGTGCGTGCAAATGTCTGCCTGTGCAAATAGTAGCAGGGTGTTTATTCATTTTGACTTTCATCTTAAAAATTTACCTTTCGTTTTCTGAATGACTGAAGACACAAACTTTAGCCAATTATAAAAAGGCTTCTCCTTTGAGTTTTTTTTTTTAAAGCTCATCATGTCTATCTAATTAAATTTATCAGATGACTTCTGAGCATAGAGGTTTTTTAAGAGCTAATTGAAAAAAAATCTGTGGACATAGTTTTGGCAAAGAAACCATTGTTCCCATCTGTGGAATGATTTGAAGGCTGATAGAGTACTTGTGACACTTGAAGGTTACCCTTGCATTCATTGTTTTTTGCACTGACACACAGTAAGTTAATATTCCCACTGACAATGCATATATCAATTAATAGATGCGCTTTTCAGCAGAACTAATAATCTTATTAGCTTTCCACAAGATAATCAGTATCACAGCAAGTAATGCATGAATTTTATGACATTGCTGGATTTCTATCTGTCTTGGGAGCTACAGACTATATGCATGTGGTAATGCATGCATCACCACATAATGACTAATGAGGCAAGGTAAAGAAATCGAAAATCTTTTCATTCCCTCAACATGCAGCTGGTGTATGATGCCAGATGTAAAATCATTGATGTACTTGCCAGGTTTCCAGGATCATGTCATGATTTATTCAAACTCAGACAATAAGGATTAGGTCAATCTTTTGAAGATGGTCAAATTCAAGGAGACTGGCTAACAGATAAGTAGGAGCATTTCTAGTAAATAAAACATTGAATATGTATTAAATATGAGAGTATTATTTACATCTTGCCTTTTTTTAGGTCACAGTGGTTCTTCTCTAAAGAAATTGCTAATGACTGCAGTTCTTAATCCCCAAACTCCAACAGAATCACTTTATAATGAGGCACATAAATTTACCAGACCTATAATCGAAAGAACCTTTGGTCTTCTAAGAAATAATACAGATGCCTAGCTGAATATGGTAGTATAGATTATATAAAATCATCCCTTGAATGTTTGTGAAGGTTTTTCCCTGGGTGTTGCATATAACAAAATGACACTGTCTGATGTATAATTTCTCAAGGAGAGAATGAGATCAATGTATCAAACCACAAATATATGGTCAAATAATTAAATGGAGTCCATTTGTAGTATGAATTTTCTGTTAATTTGTGACTGGCAAAGAAAATAAGATGCCTGGTGGATCAGGCTCTTTTGTTGTTAGACCATAATACTTGATGTATACATTTTTCATCTTCCAAAATAATTATGTGTTTTATAATTAAATGTATTCCCAGCTGTGGCAATTTGCACACTATTTATGAGTGTTCGTCTTTGGACTTATTTGCTCAGGTAACGTCATTTCTGAACCCTAAAGCCAAGCACTTTATAAAACCAATGCACTTGCTGAAATTTGAAGAAAATATCTTTTTTGAATGAGGGAGATGTCTTGACAAATCATGTGGCTGATCACTAGCTAGGAGACACATTTATTTCATCTCTAGTCATTAAAGTGCACAGAGGGTTTTTCAGGGAGACAAAGATGTTTGGTTTCTTCCATCTCCTCCTCCTTCTGTGGAGTGGGACTTTACTGGGCTTCCCCTAAGGTGGATGCCATGAGATTCTTACAGAGCAGCATAAGGGCTGCCATGCTTGTAAGCATGGCTCTGTAACAGCATTCTCACTTTGTGATGATCCAAAATGCTAGTGAAGAAGTGGATTTGAGGAGGGTTGGGCACTGACCACTATGGTTAGTAAGATTCCATGGTAATATTTGTAAGACTAGGGGTTAGTGCCATGGTCTTTGCCAAATTCCAACTCAGGTAATTACCGTGCCTTTTAAAATTTCTCCCATAGCTATTGTGTGTATTGCACTAACATTTAGAGATCCCAATGGAAATTGAGGAGTCATGATACGTGGTGTAAACACTTGGTAAGAGTTAATCCCTGTCCTGAAGAATTGTCTGTGTAACTAGGCAAGACAAACTATAGGAAAAAGGACTTCTCTGAAGAAATGGGTATAATTTCCTGAGTCTGAGACCTTAAGTGACTTATTCATGGTCACAGAGGAAGCCTTTGGCAGAGTTTTCTCCCACCCTCATTCATGTTCATATCATTCATTTATTTTATTTTTGCTTTTTCTCCATAAACATACCTGTATTCATAGTAGAACAAGGCTAGAAGTGCACAAAGTGAGTTTCTTATTCATCATTTGTTTTTTGCTCATTAGTACCCCGATTTAAGTTTCAGATGTCCAGCCATCAGAAGTGGAAGCACCATCTGACTTTGCTGGCCAGTCATTCACCATGAATAATGATTAGCAAACAAGCAAAGAGAAGCTTGTGAACACCTTGTAGGCTGAAATGTGTTTGCATAATTATTGAATACTTATGAATAAGAAATACATTAGCAAAAAATCAATATTGGTTTGTGAACAATCTGTAAACAGGAAAAAAGACTAGTGCTCTAATTTTATTTGCAGTGAATCCAGTATTACCTGAACTCAGCCTCATTCTGTGAACCCAAGATACAGTTGGAGAGGTTTGCAAAATCTCAGTGAGGCTCACTCATCTGTGATTTAAAAAAAAAAAATCTTTTACATTGTCCTGGAATTTTCCTTGACTAGGTGTGATTGCATGGAATATTTTATAGTCATGTACAGCTTGGTATAAACTAGGGAAGCACTTTGTTTGAACTCTGTTGCTGTTATAAAAATGTTTAATTAACCTTTTCAGTTAATGTCAATATGTTTTTATTACATTCTTCAGCTTCCCCTGGTGACTAGTGAAAATTCTTGATTTCCTTTACCAAAGAGACTTTGTGTTGCACGATGAATATGGTAGATGACTTTTAGGGTTGCCGCCTGCCTGGCTGTAGACAAGAGTTTTTTACTTCTTTAGCAATATGGCAGTCTACAATGATTCTGCTGTTTTTAAACAGAGGCTGACCTGACACATAGCTAGGAATAATATCTCCCACACCGCTTGGCCTGTTGCCTAGCTTGCTTCAGTCACTAAGCACAGAGGCTTATAGCAGAGGCTAACAGCGGGAGTTTGCCTGGGAGCTGTCCAAGAGGAGGTACGCTAAGTGCTGCATTAGGGGGGCTGTGTTGGTGAGTATCTGAGTGCCTGCTGCTGGGACAGTTGGTCAGTTTGACCGTGTGCTTGATTGCTTGCTTGTTTGTTTGAAAAGTGTGAATTGGGAGTGCTTTGTTCCAGGTGGGCCTTGAGTGGGCCTGACTGGTATATAAGGGCAGTCAGCAGCGAACCAGCTGAGCGGCGAACAGCAGAGGCTAACAGCGGGAGTTTGCCTGGGAGTTGTCTTAGGGAGAGAGCACTGAGGCTTTCATCTGCAGGTTCCTCTGAGTAGTTCCTGCAACAGTTGAGGAAGCTCTTAAGAGGATGGTGATATGGAAGGTGAGCGATCAGCTGTTGTAACCTGCACAGGTTGTGCCATGTTTGTCTTTCTTCCACAGGACAGAAGTGACTTTGTCTGTACAAAGTGCAAGCTGGTCTCCATGTTGGAAGAGAAGGTTCGAGGGCTGGAGAAACGAGTGTCGACTCTGCGTTGCATAAGGGAAAATGAAGATTTCCTGGACAGACGTCAGGAGAGGCTTCTACGGCCACAATGTTCTGAAGATTCAGAGCAGACGCAGCAGGGACAGAAGGATTGTGAGGAGGTTTGGCAGCATGTGACTTCCAGAAGGAGAAAGAGGAGCGTCCATGCACCAGCAATGGAGATACAGGTGAGCAATCGTTTCCATGTTCTCTCTACAGGTACTAATGCGGAGAGTGGACTAGATGACCCATCTGAGGGAAGGGAGCAGAAGGAGACTCCACCGATTGGAAGGCAAAAGATGCACTGTCCTAGGGATGGGGGTTCCACGACCACCACTCCCAAGAGGAGGAGGAGGGTGGTGGTGGTCGGGGACTCCCTCCTCAGGGGGACTGAGTCATCTATCTGCCGCCCCGACCGGGAAAACCGAGAGGTCTGCTGCTTGCCAGGAGCTAGGATACACGATGTGACGGAGAGACTGCCGAGACTCATCAAGCCCTCGGATCGCTACCCCTTCCTGCTTCTCCACGTGGGCACCAATGATACTGCCAAGAATGACCTTGAGCGGATCACTGCAGACTACGTGGCTCTGGGAAGAAGGATAAAGGAGTTTGAGGCGCAAGTGGTGTTCTCGTCCATCCTCCCTGTGCAAGGAAAAGGCCGGGGTAGAGACCGTCGAATCGTGGAAGTCAACGAATGGCTACGCAGGTGGTGTCGGAGAGAAGGCTTTGGATTCTTCGACCATGGGATGGTGTTCCAAGAAGAAGGAGTGCTAGGCAGAGACGGGCTCCACCTAACGAAGAGAGGGAAGAACATCTTCGCCAGCAGGCTGGCTAACCTAGTGAGGAGGGCTTTAAACTAGGTTCACCGGGGGAAGGAGACCAAAGCCCTGAGGTAAGTGGGGAAATGGGATCCTGGGAGGAAGCACAAGCAGGAGAGCGCAAGAGGGGAGGACTCCTGTCTCATGCTGAGAAAGAGGGACGATCGATGAGTTATCTTAAGTGCCTATACACAAATGCAAGAAGCCTGGGAAACAAGCAGGGAGAACTGGAAGTCCTGGCACAGTCAGGGAACTATGATGTGATTGGAATAACAGAGACTTGGTGGGATAACTCACATGACTGGAGTACTGTCATGGATGGATATAAACTGTTCAGGAAGGACAGGCAGGGCAGAAAAGGTGGGGGAGTTGCGTTGTATGTAAGAGAGGAGTATGACTGCTCAGAGCTCCGGTATGAAACTGCAGAAAAACCTGAGAGTCTCTGGATAAAGTTGAGAAGTGTGAGCAACAAGGGTGATGTCGTGGTTGGAGTCTGCTATAGACCACCAGACCAGGGGGATGAGGTGGACGAGGCTTTCTTCTGGCAACTAGCAGAAGTTGCTAGATCGCAGGCCCTGGTTCTCATGGGAGACTTTAATCACCCTGATATCTGCTGGGAGAGCAATACAGCGGTGCACAGGCAATCCAGGAAATTTTTGGATAGTGTAGGGGACAATTTCCTGGTGCAAGTGCTGGAGGAACCAACTAGGGGCAAAACTTTTCTTGACCTGCTACTCACAAACAGGGAAGAACTAGTAGGGGAAGCAAAAGTGGATGGGAACCTGGGAGGCAGTGACCATGAGATGGTCGAGTTCAGGATCCTGACACAAGGAAGAAAGGAGAGCAGCAGAATACGGACCCTGGACTTCAGAAAAGCAGACTTTGACTCCCTGAGGGAACAGATGGGCAGGATCCCCTGGGAGAATAACATGAAGGGCAAAGGGGTCCAGGAGAGCTGGCTGTATTTTAAAGAATCCTTATTGAGGTTGCAGGAACAAACCATCCCGATGTGTAGAAAGAATAGTAAATATGGCAGGCGACCAGCTTGGCTAAACAGTGAAATCCTTGCTGATCTTAAACGCAAAAAAGAAGCTTACAAGAAGTGGAAGATTGGACAAATGACCAGGGAGGAGTATAAAAATATTGCTCAGGCATGCAGGAGTGAAATCAGGAAGGCCAAATCACACTTGGAGTTGCAGTTAGCAAGAGATGTTAAGAGTAACAAGAAGGGTTTCTTCAGGTATGTTAGCAACAAGAAGAAAATCAAGGAAAGTGTGGGCCCCTTACTGAATGAGGGAGGCAACCTAGTGACCGAGGATGTGGAAAAAGCTAATGTACTCAATGATTTTTTTGCCTCTGTCTTCACGCACAAGGTCAGCTCCCAGATTGCTGCACTGGGCAGTACAGCATGGGGAGAAGGTGACCAACCCTCTGTGGAGAAAGAAGTGGTTCGGGACTATTTAGAAAAACTGGACGTGCACAAGTCCATGGGGCCGGATGCGCTGCATCCGAGGGTGCTAAAGGAGTTGGCGGGTGAGATTGCAGAGCCATTAGCCATTATTTTTGAAAACTCATGGCGATCGGGGGAGGTTCCGGATGACTGGAAAAAGGCAAATGTAGTGCCCATCTTTAAAAAAGGGAAGAAGGAGGATCCGGGGAACTACAGGCCAGTCAGCCTCACCTCAGTCCCTGGAAAAATCATGGAGCAGGTCCTCAAGGAATCAATTATGAAACATTTAGAGGAGAGGAAAGTGATCAGGAACAGTCAGCATGGATTCACGAAGGGGAAGTCATGCCTGACTAACCTAATTGCCTTCTATGATGAGATAACTGGCTCTGTGGATGAGGGGAAAGCAGTGGATGTGTTATTCCTTGACTTTAGCAAAGCTTTTGATACGGTCTCCCACAGTATTCTTGCCGCCAAGTTAAAGAAGTATGGGCTGGATGAATGGACTGTAAGGTGGATAGAAAGCTGGCTAGATCGTCGGGCTCAACGGGTAGTGATCAATGGCTCCATGTCTAGTTGGCAGCCGGTTTCAAGCGGAGTGCCCCAAGGGTCGGTCCTGGGGCCGGTTTTGTTTAATACCTTTATTAATGATCTGGAGGATGGTGTGGACTGCACTCTCAGCAAGTTTGCAGATGACACTAAACTAGGAGGCGTGGTAGATACACTAGAGGGTAGGGATCGGATACAGAGGGACCTAGACAAATTAGAGGATTGGGCCGAAAAAAACCTGATGAGGTTCAAAAAGGACAAGTGCAGAGTCCTGCACTTAGGACGGAAGAATCCCATGCACTGCTACAGACTAGGGACCGAATGGCTAGGTAGCAGTTCTGCAGAAAAGGACCTAGGGGTCACAGTGGACGAGAAGCTGGATATGAGTCAACAGTGTGCTCTTGTTGCCAAGAAGGCTAACGGCATTTTGGGCTGTATAAGTAGGGGCATTGCCAGCAGATCGAGGGACGTGATCGTTCCCCTTTATTCGACATTGGTGAGGCCTCATCTGGAATACTGTGTCCAGTTTTGGGCCCCACACTACAAGAAGGATGTGGAAAAATTGGAAAGAGTCCAGCGGAGGGCAACAAAAATGATTAGGGGTCTGGAGCACATGACTTATGAGGAGAGGCTGAGGGAACTGGGATTGTTTAGTCTCCAGAAGAGAAGAATGAGGGGGGATTTGATAGCAGCCTTCAACTACCTGAAGGGGGGTTCCAAAGAGGATGGAGCTCGGCTGTTCTCAGTGGTGGCAGATGACAGAACAAGGAGCAATGGTCTCAAGTTGCAGTGGGGGAGGTCCAGGTTGGATATCAGGAAAAACTATTTCACTAGGAGGGTGGTGAAACACTGGAATGCGTTACCTAGGGAGGTCTCCTTCCTTAAAGGTTTTTAAGGCCCAGCTTGACAAAGCCCTGGCTGGGATGATTTAGCTGGGAATTGGTCCTGCTTTGAGCAGGGGGTTGGACTAGATGACCTCTTGAGGTCCCTTCCAACTCTGATATTCTATGATTCTATGATTAGCAGAGTATTAATCCAGCCAGCACCACCTCTTATAAGGCCTGATCTGAAGTTCATTGAAGTCAATGGAAAGACTCTCTTACTGACATCTGTGGGTTTTGAATTGAGCCAACAGTGAAGTGGTTTGCAATAGCTTCTGTTTCTCCCTCCCCACTCCCCAGTGCCCACTAAAGAAGTCACAGGAGCTAGATTCTGCCTCCTTTAACTCAGATGTATTCATGGGAATGTATTGTAGACTATTAGGGCAGCTTCATCTTCATCTCTTTAGTTTTAGGGAGGAAAGAGCATTTTCTGGTTACTAATGGGATTTGATTCATTTGTAGAAGTTTTGGATTTTTGCAAAATGTTTTGGGGTTTATTTGCAATTGTGGGGTTATCTGCTGCTCTGTCATGCTCACCTTTGCTCTAGTGCTGTTAACACGCTAAGTGTTTCTTCATCTTTGGCTAGACTATTATGGCCTTGATGTCTACATGTAACTGAAAAGAGATCACATTGCTATCTACCAGCCAAGTGGCAGAAGACCTAGGAGCCTGTAACAGAATTTCAGAACTCATAATTGTTTCTGAATAGAGTCTTAAGGGATCAACTTTGATTTCTTATAAGAACACTAATAAACTCTTTAGGCCTTAAATTTAAAATATTTCTATCTGTACACTCCAGAAGTAAATTTGTTCTATTTATTCCAGCATACTGTAATGTATTTGTTTGGTTTTAAACCAAGCCTTCTGGGGCTGAATAATTAAAAACAAATGATGAGAGGGACTTGAGGATTCAGTGGACTATTATAATGATATGGGTTGCTTCACTTTTAGGTCACTATTTCAAATCTGCCAAGGCTGGTAGTGCCTAAGCATCATTGCCATTTGATAGCTGTTTAAAATCAAGGTCCAATGATGCAAAATCCAATGGATCTCTCCATTTTGTCTTCAATTCCTGCTTTGTTTCTCTGGACAGGATTTCTAACAAGGACATTCTAAACAAGGACTGATGACCCCCAGTATGTTTGGGTAACTCCAGAAAGACTTTTGCAAGATAGCAGTTTATTCCACCACTACTCTAATCCTGATCTATGAACACTGAAAAATCACCTGTATGTATATGATCTATTAACAATTTATAACTCTTTCCTTTTATTAAACTTTTAGTTTTTAGTTACTAAAGGATTGGCATCAGTGTAATTATTGGGTAAAATGTGAGTTATAGATTGACCTGGCTAAATGGCTAATCTCTTGGGATTAGAAGGACCCTATATTTGATTAAATTGGTTTTCAATAATCACTCCTCATATAGTCCAGTGTCTGGGTGGTGGGCCAAGGGCTGGAATGCCTAAGAAGACTGAATTTTTGGCTTCTTGTTAACCAGCGTGGTGAGACAGAAATTCACTTTTGTTACTGATTTGGTATAATCTAATGACAGAATAACCACCAGTTTGGGATGAGTCTGCCCTATTTCTCAGTGATCTGTCCTGAATTTGGTATTTTCAGCTGTGAACCACTGAGGCACAGTCGACAATCATATTACATGAAATATAAGTAGTTGCCTTTTTGAGGTTCTCTACCAACCATTGTGAAAATTGTATTCAAACTTAGGATCCTGCTAGACTCCAGGTTCCTAGAGGCTCAACCAACAGCCATAGCTAGAAATATCTTTTTCCATCTTCATGCTGGTTGTCTGTGAAAGTCATGTGAAAAGATCAGTTTAATCTACCCCCAGCAGCCTGCCTTCTAAGTAGGATCACACTAGTGCTGCATGCTCTGCATTGACTTATCGTTTCTGTACATATTTCGATCCTAATCTTTAATACTTTCAGTGCATAAGAGCACAGAGTTTAATGCTTGTACGCTCTGCCCTAACCATACTGCATGATAAATGGGGACATTCTGACTGATAGTCATGTACATTTTAGAAATTAGAGATGGAAAATCCATCTTCCTTCCCAAATAATCTCAGAGGCCAAGGCCAGGGCATTCTCCAAAAAAGGAATACAGGCACAAGTGGTCATATTCACCCATGTAATTCCAGAATAATCCTGTGATGTCCAGGATGATACACTGGTCTAAATTTGGTGTATCATCAATTTGGACTGAAATGTGCTGAGTTAGAATACATTATACAATTTGGACAGGTGTCATGCAGATTAAGCATATAACTGTCTGAAGTTGATGATACATAATTTAACTACATATGCTAAGTCAAAACAGTGTTTAAAACATTTTTAATAAGTAGGAATAACTATGTAGTAACCTCACTTCTGTTTCTCATCATTTGCAAACTTTCTGCCTACAGATATAATTAATGGCACCGGACAATAATTCTGCATTGCATATTCCATGCAAATATGAATTCTACCCCCAAAGGAAAACTAATAAGATGCCATATTTAACAGGAGACATGAAAAAACATTGTTTTCTTATAGCGAGCTAAATGGGAGAAAATTACAGATTTTGTAGCAACTGTAAAAATCTAAAAAAGCTTATATATATAACTTATTCAGTTTTATCTACTTGTCCCAAAATGTTTCTAGAAATGCCTTGCAGGTGGCTTCAATATGTTCTTTTAAATTAAAATAACATTTTTAATGTACATTGCTAGGTTCTGAAATGTATCCTACCTTTAAAGTTGTACTTGCCTGTTTGAATGTTCTCTTTACTCTAGGATATTGGGGCAAAGATTATATTTACCCTTGTTTTTGCTTTAAAAATATTTGGCATTACAAACAGTGCTTTCTCTAAATTCTATATGTATGAAAACATTTGTACATTAATTTCTGATTGTGGATAATGCATGTCAAATTTTGCTTTTGTGTAGATTTCCCCCCCCCTTCTCCTTTTAGTGATTTCAGTGCTTATGAAAGATGCCCTGGAGAATGAATGTCTGTATTAATCCAAATAAGAGATGCAAACACAGGCTGAAGCACAAGCTTCCCATCCAAACTACAGTACACCTCAAAGATGACCTTAAAGAATCCCATCTAGGGCTGAAAGAGGAGGCCATTCACTGTTCCATCCTTAGGCTCTCTGCTGAAATTCTCAGGAAGGTCGCTAATTGTGGGTTTTGCAGCATTGGACCTTGATTTTAAACAGCTATCAAATGGCAATGATGTTTGGCCACTACCAGCCTTGGCTGATTTGAAATAGTGACCTAGAAGTGAAGCAATCCATATCATTATAATAGTCCACTGCATCCTCAAGTCCCTCTCATCATTTGTTTTTAACTATTCAGCCCCAGAAGGCTTGGTTTAAAACCAAACACATTACAATATGCTGGAATAAATGGAACAAATTTCCTTCTGGAGTGTACAGATTAAAATATGTTACATTTAAGGCCTAAAGCATTCAATAGTGGACCATAGTGAACCACATCAGAATCTCATATGCAAATTCCTACTACACAAATGGAAAACGAAGGAGAGTCTATGCGAATATGGAGAACATACGCAGCGATTCCTCCGGGTTGAGGAGAATGTTTTCCACAGGTTTTATTTTTTATGGGTTCTTTGGAGAAAATACCCAGACCATGTATCACCTAGTGAACTGCTGTTCTTTAAGATCCTTCTCTGGAGGGATACCCTTGGTTCATTCCATGTCACTTTTTAAGTTGCCATACAAAAGAACTACCTTTGCATCCTAACCTGGCTAACAAGAAAATGGACAGGAATACAAAATAGAAAAAAAATAACTGGACTATTTTGAACCTTAAAAATAGACATTTTGGGTTTGATTTGGGCATTGTGTGGGGATTTAGGCAGATTATTATTCTAACCAAACTAATCACAAAGGTATTAAGTAAATTGAATGATTTTACAACTACTGTAGTAAAGTATATTGTTGTACATATCCAGAGAAAGTCACCATTCTACACGATTTAAATCAATGAAGTGAAAATGTGCTCACTGACAAAAGTTACAGCTTTTCCTATGCAGTGCTTCTCAAAGCCGGTCTACCGCTTGTTCAGGGAATGCCCCTGGCAGTCTGGGCTGATTTGTTTACCTGCCGCGTCCGCAGGTTCAGCCGATCGCGGCTCCCATTGCGGGCTGCGGGAAGTGACGCGGGCCGAGGGATGTGCTAGCCGCCAGGGCCGGCTCCAGGGTTTTGGCCGCCCCAAGCAGCCCCCCCCCCCCAAAAGAAGCCGCGATCGCGATCTGCGGTGGCAATTCGGCGGGAGGTCCTTTGCTCCCAGCGGGAGTGAGGGACCGTCCGCCGAATTGCCGCCGAATACCTGGACGTGCCGCCCTTCTGCGGAGCGCCCGCCCCAAGCACCTGCTTGCCAGGCTGGTGCCTGGAGCCGTCCCTGCTGGCCGCTCACGTAACTCTGGACCCCTCTTGGGTCAGTAACTTTCCACAAACAGAGGATGTGGGCTTTGTTTGAGACAGTAATATTCCATGCACACGGCAGAGGATAATACATAAGTCATCTCTTCTCTACCTCTGTCTGTACATAGATTAAAAATACTCAAGGTGTCTGTTTCTTGAATGACTTATTATAATTGCATGACAGTGTTATATTAGGTACATCACAAAAATTGGAGGTGCAGAGTACACACAGGAGTGTAAACTGCAGTCCTTCAATTTGCCTTGTAAAAGAATAATTTACATGAAGTTTAGAAATAACTTGTTTTCTTCCATAATGCCATTTGCAAGTTCTAGAGCTCATTGAGGCTTTATTTAATGGCCTGTCTTTTTATTGCCTCTTGTAATGTGCCAGTGAGCCAGAAATCAGAATATGTCATGCATAATTTAATCAAGAACTCATTACTTAATGCATTTAATAACAGAAATCTGCACTGTTTTACAAACACATCTTTAAATATTCAATATTTAAATGACTTGTTAGTTCTATTTTTGAAATGGCTAAATTTTTGTTTTATTATAATGAATGCAATGTTTGGCATTTTGGACCCATGCTTTTAATCAATATCTTTAATACTTACAAGTACCAGTAAGGAGAACAGTACAATAAACATTGCTGTAGGGAACATTTAAAATGTCTAAATAGTAATCAATACTGAGAAATTAGGTATTGACTAAAATAGTTTTATAATAAGTAATTATTGGTTTGCTCTTTTAGAAATTAGACATTTTCACTTTGGGAATAAAGAGTAAATATACTGTCATGAAATTAAAGTGTTTGTGACCTTTTGATACAACTTTCCTCTTTCTATGAAATTATTAAGTTTAAGTATGATTGCACAGCTGTATTATGCTCTAAGCATCAATTTTTAATTATTATAAGGTCAATGTTAGAACAAATGTGATTAATACAATACTTCAGTACGCTTCTGTTTTTGATTTAGGGACCTTCAGCTATTTCAGGTTACCCTTCAGCACACTGGACCTTATCATAACACTTTAGGGAAGGATTTTCAAAAGTGCACAATATTTGTCTAATTCTTTGGCCACTGAGGTCAATAGTAAAACTCCTAATGACTTCAGTGGGAACAGAGGTGGGCCAGCAATGAGTGCTCTTGAAATTTGCACCATTACCACTTAGTAGTATACTTTCCGATGCTTGCATTCATAACGTATCATCAGATAACTAGGTGACAGCAGCTTGACCTTCTAGCTGGTGTAGCAATATGGATGCTTGCAGTACACATGCTCGCTCGCTCTCTCCATAAATTTTATGTTGCTACATTATTTACTTCTGCTATCTTAATCAAAGAGAGAAGGGCTTGTGATCAGTATGGTGATTGAAGGTGAGGATTCTGTATGTCAGTGTCTCTGTATATCTGTGTTCTCATTGGTACACTTTGAAGTAAATTAACTACCATATTTTATAGAACAAATTCCCACAGACTTTTAAAGCTTTGTCTGAGTAGCCTCTTACGAAAATGCAATAAATAAAATAATAAATAAAATCCACCATTACACAATTTCTCCCATGTACCCCCAGAGATGTCTCATGTCCCACAGTTTGGGAACTTCTGATCTACTAGTCACAGCTCCTGAATGAGCTCTAGTATGGATAAAACCAGCGTACAGTTATTTTTGTATTAAATAGAGGTACGTATGTCTTAGCAAAACATAGGGCTCAGGTGTGTCTTGAAGAGTCCTGCACCAGGGCATGTGGGGCTCACCACTCCAAGGAAACAGGAAACCCCTGCACAGTTGGCCAGGTCATAGGACTTGAGGGGCCTCTGGTCCTACCCCTTTTTGGGAATCTTGCAGCCAAAGGACACATGGAAGGATAAGTTCATGCTCCCAGGATTTTTCAAAGTCTGTAATTGTGCCCTGCTGTGGCTCACCCTCTCCACTTGCAGACCCATGGAGCAGCAGGGCACTGACTGGACCATCATGAATATAGCTTGATATTTTAAAACAGCATATACAGAAAAAGCCACTACTCTGTAAAGGAGTTGATATAAAGGTCACAAATGTACATGTGACTGGATTCCAGGCAAATGAAAATATTGCTTTTCAGTAGCAGACTTGTCTTTCAGTCAGGACCTTATCTTTTTCAGTAAGTTTTCTGAACCAAGGAATATCCATCCCATTATGTTGCTGAGTGGTGATCCACTCTCGTAATGTTTTCTTATTCTGGCCCATTATCACTATTTGTAAAGAAACTCACATGTTTGCCCACAAACATAATAGAACCAATGCTACAAGGATAATAGGTATTTTAGTTAGAATGAAGAGAGAGTGGATAAATCCTGGAATTTTATATTAATAAATTTATTTGTTCATCATGTGTAGTGTACTTGGCTTTGTGAAAAGCATTACACCATTTTGTATTAGAATTTATTAGTCCAAATTCTATATGGAGTATACACTGCTTGTGGTCCTATTGACTTCAATGAAGTTTCAAAGTAGGCAAGGCAACCCAGAATGTGGTTCATTGTCTCTGGGATCAGTCCATCTTTATCAACTGATAAAGATATTAGTTTGTAAAAAGAGACCATGTTCTCTGATTGCATGCACATAATTTATGTATTCTGGACCATGTCTTGGATTAAATTGTACAGGCATAAAATATTCTGTGCACGGGGATAAAATATTTTATACTTTTTCATTGAGCAAAATTGTATATGATTTTATCTGCCAACAATTCACATTAAAATAATCTAGAAAAGGCTGTGTGTTGGATAGACATTTCTGTAGAGCAAACCAGAAAAGCCTTTGTTCCAGGATGGAAAAAAGATGGTAGGAAATGGCTGATCTTCTTCCCATTCTCATATCCCAGAGATGGGAGCTACAGGAGCACAGGGCAACTTTTGACTGGCCATTTTCTGTAGGACTGGATCTTTAATGTCATTTGATGGTGAGCTGCTAGATCACAGGGAACAGCATTGTGATAACATGACCATTGATGACTTCACAATACTTGAGCCCAGGGCTGGTTTCCAGTAATTTTCTGCTCAGTCCTTTCAACGATTCAGAGGGTAACAGAGCCAGCTAGGATTAGAGGTGGTTAAAGAGTCAAAGGCACATCTCTGTAAAGACTTCTTTTGAGTCAGCTGAAAAATGTAATCAAAGTATAACCAAGTTTATAAAAGCACCTATATATACACATCCAGATTGTTAATGGTATTTGCATTATCCTCTGCTTGCGAGCTCAGTTACAGCAGTTAGTTGCACTTGTTTCACGTGCCTTATCAATCACGTTTTAAAAAAACAACAACTAGTCATTCAATCCATGACTAGAAGCTCTCATTGGTCCTGGTATGGAAATTTTTATTTCGAACTATTTTCAAACAAAACTTGGAGCAGCCAAACTGCTTTCTCAGTCAGGACACTGTAAATAAAATTTTGCAGCTGCTGCTTTAAAAGGATAAAACAAAAATGGGTTAGTGTATTGCACAACAGGAAGTCACAAATCTATGCCTAAGAAACTATTTTTTTTTGGAGATATGGTTCATGTCTGGTTAACCTCTGAAAGGTTACTGGCCACATACTGGCTGAAGGCCATTTTGTTTGTTTTATTCTGTTGCTTGAATATATCCGTAGCTGACACAGTCTAATCTGATGACTCAGAGCCAAAGCTGTTCTTTCTATCCAGGCCTGAAGACTTTCTCCTGAAATGTGTGAGGGATAGGGGTGGGATAGAGATCAAACTTTGTACTTTCATAAAAGGTGACTTGCTGGCTGCTGTAAAGGAGTCAGGTAGAAAGAAATATGACCTTAGCAACTAGTCTGGATGTTTGTAATCCAGTATAAGGCAAACTGTTTTCTATACCATCTCCAGGAGTCCAATGTTATCAGGGAAGGATGCATTGAAGACCAATATCAACCTGTCATGGTTATCAATCTGATCTTGACTAAGTAGATGAAACCCTCTTTGTGCCTCTTGATTTGTGTGAGCTCAAATGCTTTACGTGGCGAACCTTTTTCTGTTAGTGGTAATTTTGGCTTGCAGAGTTGCTGAGCCCTACACATTAGTGACCGAGCAATCTCACTCTGTTACTGAAGAAAGTAGTGTTGCATACTCATCTAAATTTTCCAGGTTAATTTTGAAGTTACATATCAATCAACTGTGCTGCAGTTGGTTGTACAGTAGTTAGAGCAGGGAAATTGAAATAAGGAATTCTAGGTTTCAGTCCTGGCTTTGTCATTGATTCATTGTATGACTTTCAGCTAGCTACCATACTTCAGTTTATCCATCTGTAAAATTGATACATTCTCCAACCTCACAGAAGTGTAAAAGATTAAAGCTTCTAAAGTGTCTTGAAGTTCTTGGGCATAAATGCAATGTTTGGTGGTGTTCCCCCACCCCCCACAACACTTGCTTCACCCTAGTAAGACCCATGGGATATATGGTCTTGATTGTTCCCTCCCCTTTATCCACTTTTGGAGGGGATCTTCTCCTCCCTCATGGAGACAAGGTCCTGTCATGCAACACTGTTCCCCTTGAGCCTGCAAAAGCGTTTTCTGTGGGCAGATAGATCCATGAAGGGGAGAAGGCAAACCGGGAGGAGTTTCTTCAAGTTTCAGTGGTTCTTACTTGTGGGTTCAATTTGTATGGTGAAGGGAACCTGAGTTTCAGGTTTGGGAGGAAGACAAAATTTGAATAAACCATGCACTCAAACAAATTTTGTTACAGTACCAACTAAACACTACCATATCACCCTACATACAACTCTGCAACTGACTGGGCTTCTCCCACTCTCATATACTCATCTAGTGTTGACGTTTGAGAAAGACCAACTTGTCATTTTCCCACATGTCCCTGTGCCATTCCATATTCTTCACAAGGTAGCAGGCTGTTCCACTTTCCTCATCCTCTGTGTTCCAAGAGGAGGGCAGCAACACAGGACTTGTCCCCTCGCTAATTGCAGGCAAGGATCTTTGAGGAAAAAGCATCACACTGGCCCTTGTGTTTGTAGCCACAGAACTTTTGGTTTAGCAGAGATGGTGTCCCTAGTCTCTGTTTGCCAGAAGCTGGGAACAGGAGACATGGGATGAATCACTTGATTACCTGTTCTGTTCATTCCCTCTGGGGCATTGGCCACCATTGGAAGACAGGATACTGGGCTAGATGGACCTTTGGTCTGACCCAGTATGGCCGTTCTTATGTTCTTAACACAATTGGGCTTGGAAACTCCCCAGACTGCACCACCCTAATAGGGAATCCCCATATAAGAGTTTGTGCCATCCAGTGGTGGCACAGAAAATACCTACTGTTGACTAATGTTAATAGTTTTACTACTTAATTTATAAAAATATTTTTATTATGCACCAAGTTTGAAAAAAACCTTGCACATTAAAGATTATTTCAGGAACCAGGTGATGAAATTAAACTTATTTGAGCTTTTCATAAGGGCAAGGAGCCAGAGATTTATTGAAAATGGAATTTAAATCATCACTTTCTATTTTTTTCTAATATAATAAAACTTGTATCCACTTACTGATGAAAACATCTGCTTCATACCCTCCCCCAATGCATATATTTTGTTTCATGGGATTATGACTGAACAAGGGTCAGTCAGTTGGCTATAAATGATGTCAAGCTCATTATCCAAAGCAAATATTTTTAAAAACAAAGTACAATAATAGTTAAAAAGAGATCCCTACACAGTATAAGAATGAGAACAATAAAAGAGGGGGGAAATGGTAGGTTACCATAGCATATTTCAAACATCGAGCCAGGCCTTGAAGGAAATTAACAGAAATGTGCATGCAACATAATATCCTTCTCTTTCCTATACAGTAGAAGGTGCTTTGAAGATTGTTTGCAGTATACAGTATGCCCCATAAGATTCAGGCTAGAAATAATTTATTTAACTGTATTGTAGATGAGATACCATAGGCATAGAGGAGTTGTTTAATGTTTTAGAAGTTGCAGTAGGTCCCTTTTAAAAACAAAAGCTAAGTGATGCGGACAGCATATTTGCCTGTTGGTGGAGGGATTAACTGCACCCATTCCAGTTTTAATTAATCTTTCTTGAACATGGGTGACCAGAATTGTGCACAGTATCCGAAATGAGGGCTTACCAGTGCCTTGTGCAGTGTCATTAATACATTTGTCTCTACTAGAAATACCTCATCTGATGCAATCCTAGGATGTATTTGCCTTTTTTCACATTGGTGGTTCACATCACACTGGTTGCTCATAGTCATCCACACACCAATGTCTCCGTTGCTTCCAAATGATGATCCTAAACCTTGTAGCAGACATTCTTATTATTACACCCTAAGTGTATGTCCTTGCACTCTGTACTACTGAATTTCACCCCATTTCTGGCTCTCCAGACTTCAAGGTCATCCAGATCTTCCTATATAATTTTCTGATCCTCTGTATTAATGATGCCTCTAACTCTGTATCATCAGCAGATTTCATTAGCAAACTCTTACATTTTGTGTGAAGGTCTTTAGTAAAAATATTGAATAAGATTGGTCCCAAGACTAATCCTTGAGGAAACTCCACTAATACTCTCCCTCCAGTCTGATAATTCGCCTTTCTGCACAACTCATTGCCTTCTCCTTTTAGCCATTTCCTTATCCACCTTAAAATTCTTGTACTGATCCCCATCTTCCCTAATTTAACTAATAATTTCCCATGTGGTCCTGTGTCAAATGCTTTACTGAAATCCAAGTATATTAAAACTACTGCACTTCTCTTAACTGATTTTTATTTTTTAGATATTTTCTCCAAGAAGGATATCAGGTTAGTCTTGTATGATCTATCTTTACTAAACCCATGTTGTATTACATGTTTACTGTTTTAAATCCATGAATTTAATTACACATGCCTTCACAATTTGTTCTAAAGTCCTGCATACTACAAAGATCAGACTAACAGGTCTGTAATTTTTTTTACTTTTTTTGCCTTTTTTAAAATATACGTACAATATTAGCTATTCTCTAGTCATATGGTACTATCCTCGAATAGATAGATTTATTAAAAATTCTTGCTACCGGGCTAGCAATTTCATGTGCCAGTTCTTTCAGTGTTCTGGGATGGAAATTTTCCAGTCCCCTCAATTTGAGTGCATTAAGCTCTTTCAGTTTTTCTTCCATCTCAGATGTAATTTCCATATCTAGACACTCATTTACATCAGCCCTACTGCCTTCATGCACATGTTCCAATTTATCACTCTTACTGAAAACTGAGGCAAGGTATTCATTTAGTTTTAGGGCCATACTAGATTAATGTGTAAGCTTCTTCCCATCACACTGCATAGCAGCCAAACTTCATACTTCCTTATTCTCTTTTTTATTTATATAACTAAAAACCCTCGTTATTAATTTTTCATTACCTTGGCAAGAGCTAATTCAGCTTGACTTTTAGCAATTCTCACTTTATTCCTGCATTTTCTGATCTCTTTGGTTTTCTTTGTGGACCAATCCCTTTTTTCATTCACTGTAGTCTTTCTGTTTGTTTCTGATAACCTTTTTGAGGTGGTTATTCATCCGGCTGGGTCTGAAGCCTTTCCCTGCAATTTTCACACCCCCTTGCTTAGGATTCAAATTTCAGATAATTTTTTGTATAGTTGATCTGAAGAAATTCCAAGCCTCCTCCACACTGAAGTCCTTGAGTTCTTCAGTCCAGTTGACTTTTTAACTAACTCCCTTCATTTCCCAAAATCTGTCCTTTTGAAATCAAAAACCAAAGTTAATGACCTGGTTTTGATTATTCTTCCATTTAATTTAAGCTGAATCAACTCGTGATCACTCAATCCAAAGTTTTTTCGTATGACCAGCTCTTTTACGATGTCCTCACCACTTACCAAAACCAAGTCTAAAATTGCATCACTTCTTGTTGGATCGGTAACAGTTTGGTGATGAAAATTGTCCTCTGTCACATCCAGAAATAACTGCATCCTACCACAATTACTAGCATTTTTTCTCCAATCAATATCTGGGAGATTAAAGTGTCCCATTATGACACAATTCCCAATATCATTTATCTCTCTGATAATAGTTAGAGATCTCTATCTGTATCCAAATCTGACCCTGGGGTCTATAGCAAACCCCTAACATTATCAATCCTTCCCCAAAGTGATTTTGACACAAACAGATTCTGTTTTATTTATGCTATCACTTCTTACTGCTTTTATAGTTTACTGCTTTGTTAATTTTCAGTGCTGCTCCACCACATTTCCCTTTATTTCTAACTCTTCTAAATAGTACATACCCTTCAATACCTGCATTCCAGATCATGAGTGCTATTCCATTATGTTTCTGTAATCCCTACAAAATCTTGTTTGACATCCTGTACCAGTAGTTCTAGTTCCTCCATTTTTATTGCCCAGACTGCTTTTATTCATGTATAAGCATATCCATTATTTCCCTCGGACCTCACTCCAGTTTTCTAGCCTGATTAGATATAGTTCTGTTACTAACTGAGTTGAACTGCTAAACTCTTGGACTTCCTGAGTTCCACAGGTTAGTTACAGGCTGTGTAATTTAATCAACATATGGGAACTGGGCCCATCCATTTTCTCTGGAAGGGAAGGCCATTGTACAATGAAACACCAGACTTTCTCCTGTACCAGGACAGTGCAGGAGTTTGAGTGAGAAGGTTGTGGTAGGTATCCAGTTATAGTTCCCTGATTTGGAGGGTCAGACCCAGTCCTGACTCCACTTAGAACTGCAGCCAGGCTGCTCTAAATTATGCCACTGATGTAGGGTCCCCTATAACAGTGGAGGATTGGCAGATCATAGTGGTGCTCGATGTCCCCTCCCTATCCCTGAGACACCCCCTTTCTCTCTCAGCAGAGGCTCTGACTCAAATCTGGCATAGTTATAGCCAGCAGAGTTCCCTGACTCCAGGAGCACTTTCCTTGGGGGAATGTATAGCCAGATTGTGCCCCCTTTTCACTGTCAGCATGGTGCAAAGGATCCAGATCCCCATAATCTGTAAGGGAATAAATAAAGGGGGAACTATGAAGGGATCCTGGGGTCTCCATTGTCAAAATAAATTGAATTTGTACATTATAAATAAGAACAGCTGGGACTTGCCTTTTGCTTGGCAGCTTCCACTATTTTATTTTTTTATTTAAAGAGTTGCACTCTCCTGAGTAGAGTAACTTAAATCATATGTTTGGAAGAAAGAGAAGTTAATGAAACAAGGAAAAGGGCTTTATCATGGGGAAAACATTTTACATGCTTTTCTACTGTGAAAAATGAGCTCTATGGGAAAATATTCCTAATAATATCTTATCCCTTCCATGGAGATATGGTGCTTGAGTATTTTGCTTCTTTGCAGGCAAATGAGACTGTGTCCATTCATGACGTAGTGGAAGACTCTCCCTTTTGAAACCAAGCCTGCTTTGGCAGTAGGTGATGAATCTAAAATTTGTTGTCTCCTTCCTGTATGAATATAGTACCAGATAGTATCTCCTGTCCATTTCTTTATCTGCCTCTGAGAGCTAGTTAACTATTTGTAAAGGGTGAAAATCACTCATTTCTGCTGGATTATGCACAGTCTGCATGGCAGGAGTATTGCTTTAACTCTTATTGGGGGGGGGGGTGACCTCTCAATCCCCATGTGCTGCAGAAAAGTTTCTGCTCTGGTCCTAAGTAGTAGGTTAGGGGGAGGTTATTGAGGGGTGGGGCTAAATCAGGAGAGCCATTAGCAGACAAAACACTAGCCCCCAAACCTCTCAGTTGGGCAGCTGCAACTAATTCTGCTCCACAGAATGAAACAGTGGCAGTACAGGAGAGGCAGGGGAAGTCCATTGGCCTTTGGGTTAGGAGGAAGGAACTTTTTCCATACTCAGCCACACTTAGACCCCCTTACAGAGCTGTATTACTCGATCTTTGTTCAGAGAATGATGAATTTCATACTCAGACTTCGTCGCTCCTCATTAGGAGAAATCAGTGGCTTGGTAGTTTGATAGGGGATGAAGTAATTTTTTGTGTGTTAAACCTACAGCTAGTCAACATTTTGAAAAAAAACCCAACATTTTTATTTTTTAAATCCCCCCCCCCCAACCAGCTCTATTTAAAACCTCCCTTTTTGGATTAGGCCAGTTTTTCATGCATTGGATGTGGGGTGATAACATGAGATACCTCCATTCTAATTAAACTAAATTGGCTCTGTATTAAAGAACAATTGAAGGAGCTGCTGTAACTACAGCTTAACATTCAAGTCATGTGAATGCAGACCAACTTCCAGGAGCCTCTTCCAAATTCTTTCCTTCTGCAACCCATGCTCCTACCTCCACATATCTGCAGACAGGCTGTCCACATAGTTGTACCATGGTTGCTACTCCATAGTGAGCAGTAGAATGGCTGTGGCCAACTGTACATTCCTATATCAGGATTTGTCCCAGTGGATCTGCACTGTAAACAAACCCATTGGCTGTTCCCCTACCACCACAGTAGTGTGACCAAATTGGAAAGAGTCCAACGGAGGGCAACAAAAATGATTAGGGGTCTGGAGCACATGACTTATGAGGAGAGGCTGAGGGAACTGGGATTGTTTAGTCTCCAGAAGAGAAGAATGAGGGGGGATTTGATAGCAGCCTTCAACTACCTGAAGGGGAGGGGTTCCAAAGAGGATGGAGCTCGGCTGTTCTCAGTGGTGGCAGATGACAGAACAAGGAGCAATGGTCTCAAGTTGCAGTGGGGGAGGTCCAGGTTGGATATTAGGAAAAACTATTTCACTAGGAGGGTGGTGAAACACTGGAATGCGTTACCTAGGGAGGTGGTGGAGTCTCCTTCCTTGGAGGTTTTTAAGGCCCGGCTTGACAAAGCCCTGGCTGGGATGATTTAGTTGGGAATTGGTCCTGCTTTGAGCAGGGGGTTGGACTAGATGACCTCTTGAGGTCCCTTCCAACCCTGATATTCTATGATTCTATGACCACTATCTTTCCTCCAAATTCTGATACAGAAGCCCACCATAGAATTCTGCTCTGCAGCAGAAATGGGTGTAAAGTAACCTTGTGTGGGCTTTCCATGGGCTGGCAACCTACACAATAGAAATGTGATCTTTCTACTGCAGTAGAGGTCACGTATGTTTGCAAAGGGAGTGTTGCATGATTTAGGTTTTACATGCCTAGGACTTGATTCTGCAATCCACTGAGTGACATTTATTCATGTGAGTAAAACCATTTATTTCAATATAACTGTTCATGTGAGTGCTACTTAATTTGAGTAAAGGTTGCAATATTGTGCTGGGTACAATCAAGGAAAGGATTTTATTATTTCTCTCCTCCTATTTGGCTTACAACAAACTAATATTATTTGGTTTATCTTGTCCTTTAAAAGATAACAAATTATTTGATAAGGCAGCATTATATAACAGTAACCTGCACTGATTGAGGAAACATGTAAAGAAATGTTTCATAGGGGTAGCCGTGTTAGTCTGTAGACTCCTTGTTATGTAAAGAAATGTTTGCCATTGAAATTCCACTTTTCCCCCTTATTTGACTATGTAAGCATGTATATTTTCCATTTTGGGTATGTAGCCTTTCTAGCATTTTGCAAGAGAATTTGAAAAAATGTTTCTGTGAAAATTGTTGGCTGGAATGTTCTCTGAAGTCTTTTAGTATTTGTATTTTGTCATGCCATCTTGTGAAGATATTTTACTTTAGGCTAACTATTCCAAGCAGATATTGGATAGAGTTTGAGCTTTACAAACATCCACTGGTTCTCTTACAATTGTCTAAGAAATAAATGTACTGGTTTTCTGAGAATAGTCAATAAAAAGTATACATGGAAATATAATGAAAAGAAGCTGCTTTGTGTGGGAAGAACCTGCTTCTCTGTTCAGTTGTTTTAAAAAGCAAATCATGGGCCAGGGCCATCTGTGAATACTGAAAGTAAAAAAAAAAATGCTACAGGTTACACTAGAATGTATCTTCTGAGTCATTTTCCTCCAGTTACTTTAATTTACTGAACATTATCCCTCCTTCCCCCGCCCCGCCAAATTCACTTTATTAGCAGTAAAAGTGTTTTTGTAATCTTTCAATCGCCTTGTACAATAATTAGCCTTTTTAGTACTTCAAATGATCCTTGTTTGCTAATTCCAAAGACGTCCGAAGGAGGCAAGAATGGCCTTCAGAGCTGTTAGACTTTGGAATGAAATAGTAAATCAACTGCTGATAAGACATATATATCATATTAAACACCGTGAATCCACCACAAAATCATTACACTAAAAAGCGACAATTTTGATTGATTAAAATGGTATGGGCTGGATAGTGTTAAATCACAGTGAGTGATGTGACATTACAATTTTACATATCATATTTCTGTCAAGACAATGAAGGTAAAAGGCATTGTCATCATACGATAACGGACAATAAGAGGAATCCTGATGCTAGATTTATTACTTGGTTTAGATTTAGAAAGAAGTAATTCTTGTCTTGTGCCACTTATCAAATGACTGTAAATTCAGTGATGATGTAAAATTCTAAGGCAGAGCCACTTAGAGTTTTGACAAAGTGCCAGCTATAAAGTATTTACTGTTTTCAATGATTCTGCCTTGCACACTTAAATATTTATCAGAAACATGAACCCTTCTGATAAATGTTTCTGATCTTTGTTGGTGTCTTTTTTATGCTTATATTTTTCCATTAGAAGCTGGGTTCCCTATTTTAATAATAATAATAATTAATAATCCTCTGCTGTTTTTAAAATAAGTAAAGGCAAAAATACAGGATTGTTGGTAATATACATTATTTCATTATATTTATTTCATTTAATATGAAGTACATAACATTTTCATAGTTTATGTCCTTTGCCATTTTCATTTTAGAGGTATGGACACTGATAGTCATGACTCATGGTGCACAGTGACTCAGCATTAGTAGAGCCTAATTTTTAGGGCCCTACCAAATTCAGGGTCCATTTTGGTCAATTTCAGGGTCATAGGAGGTTAACAATTGTAAAGTTCATGATTTCAGCTATTTAAACCTGAAATTTCACAGGGTTGTAATTGTAGGGGTCCTGACCCAAAAAGGAATTTTTTGGGGGGGGGAGGAGTTTGCAAGATTATTGCAGGGTGGTTGCAGTACTGCTGTCCTTACTTTTGTGCTGCTGTAGGCCGCGGCGCTGCCTTCAGAGCTGGGCAGCTGGAGAGTGATGGCTGTTGGCTGGGAGCCCAGTTCTGAAGGCAGAACCACTGCCAGCAGCAGTGCAGAAGTAAGGATGGCATGGCATGGTATTGCCATCCTTACTTCTGTGCTGCTGCTGGCAGAGTACTGCCTTTAGAGCTGGGCACCCGGGCAACAAGTTGCCACTCTCCTCCCACTGAGCTCTGAAGGCAGCGCAGAAGTAAGTATGGCAATACTGTGACTCCCCCTAAAATAATGACCCCCCCCTGCAACTCCCTTGTGGGCAGGACCCCCAATTTGAGAAACACTGATCTCCCCCATGAAATCTGTATAGTATAGGGTAAAAGCACCTAAAAGACCAGTTTTCACTGGAGGAGACCAGATTTCATGGTCCATGATGCATCTTTCATGGCCGTGAATTTCAGGGCCCTACTAATTGTCATTCACATCTTACTATTTGATCCCTCATGCATGTGTAGTGTTTTCTGTGGCCATACTTATTATTATTTAACATTTACCTCATGATAGCACCTAGAGGCCGCAGCCAGGTGGGGACCACATTGTGCTAGGCCCTGTACAAATGCACAGTAAATGACAGTCTTTGACCCAAACAGCTTACTGTCTAAAAGACAAAACATAACAGGTGTATGAGATACATGAGCACGGGGGAGGGAGGAAGGATGATATAACAAAAGGGATACCATATTTAAGCACCAGTTATGTGCATCCTTCTTAACCAATCAACAGCTGTTATCAGATAGCAGCTTGATGTATGCATTACATCAGGGATGAGTTTTTAAGGAGAGACTTGAAAGAGAATAGGTGGTGGTTTATAGATTTTAAATTAGAGTTTTGCTTAAGGGGCAGCTTGAGAGAAAGCACAAAGATTCTTGTGAGAGAAAAAAGACAGGCAGACAATCAAGGCTGGCATTGTTGGCGGAACCGGCATCTGGACTTCATAATAGGACAGACAGATAGGCTGGGACAAGGAGTTTGTGTTTGTGGTTGAAGAGAGGGAGCCAATATATTTTTAATGTAGTTGTGATACCAGCAGGTGGGCTTCACTGAACTAGCTCATGAAGTCTTTTAATGTCATTGCAGTAGAAGAGGGCTAAGTGAAGCTAACTTGGAAACAAGCCACTTTTCAAATACGACAGTGTACCATAGAGCACTACTCAAGAGCAGGAAAAAATGGTGGTTGCACATGTTGGCCTGGGACATAAAAAGATTTAAAGGGGCAAGTTAAATAGATTGTATGCCAATGCAGCTGTTGGGATTTAGAGAGAGACACGGTGGGTGAGGTAATATCTTTTATTGGACCAACTTCTGTTGTTGAAAGAGACAAGCTTTCGAGCTATACAGAGTCTTCTCCGGGTCTTTTAGGATTTGTCATTGCACCTGTCTGATCAAGATCTTGTTTAAGTGTCCATCACTGCAGTAGCTGGATGAATAATTCCACTGGTTCAGTGGTGTTACATCGGATTTACATTGGTGTTAGTGAGAGCAGAATTTGGTTCTTTGGCCCTTTTCTTTCAAGTTTTCCATTCTGTTTCAGCCTGGGGTACAAACATAGACTGATAGCTTTATGCTGAATGACTATAAAAGAGCATAAAAATACTATTAAAATAGCCTCCAAGGATTATTTTTCTCCATTCATGATTCAGACTGACAGTCACAGTCGGAGAATGTGAGACTAAAGTACATTAAATTTCCCATGCCATTTGGCTCTCTGAGGCCTATGCATTGAAAACAAAAAAGTTTCCATGGCCTGGTTGAATTTCTGATGAATAGATAAGGCTGGGTGCAGAGCCGCATTCTGTGACCTTCTGTAGCTTGCACATAGTCCCTCCACAGCGTCTGTGACATGAAAGGTTCAAGATTGTTTTGAATGAGGATAGCCTTTTCAAACCACATCTGTGAAACACAGAAGAGCTGGGTAGCAGTCATCTTAAAAATAGGAGAGTTTGCAAAACTGGGAAAGATTATTAAAGCACTTTTGAAATATCTCAGCAGTCTCAGTGTAAGAACCAAAATAAATCCCTTGAAATTAGGAACTCTGCATTTTCTGTTACAGATTTTTTCCCCTCTTAGATATCTAAATGGAAACAAACAAATGAAGTATCCACTAAAAGTAGTAAACCTAAGGGCGTTCATAATTAAAACTGCCACTGTGCCAGAGTCTTGGAGCAGTATGTGATCTTATAAAGCACACGATGTCAGAAAGACATGATGTAATTCCCCAGGGGAGACACAAAATTAAGTCCACCACAATTTTAAAGTGAAACCCGCTATAACCTTAACATTACATTTATTTTAGTATGAGCTCTAGTGGTCTGTTATTTGGTGGGAAGAAGGGGAGAGGAGAAGCAGCAAGGGGAAGAGGCAGGAGCGGTAAGAGAGTTGAATGCATCTCCTAGAATTTTCCTGTTCTCTCTTACCCAGACACCATTACTCTACATGGCTTATTATGAAAGCCTTTCTTGTCTTGGGAGGGTTGGATGCCATCCTTGATTTTGGCTAGAAAACAGTTTAAGGATTCCCTCAAATCTGAGTATGCTGTGCATCCCACAGTCCTAGCTACCCTAGCAGCTCACAGCCAAGCACTCTGGTTTTGGGTCATAATCAAATTAATACCAGAACCATTGTAATGAGCTTGCAAAAATGTGGCTGCATTGATTCCTTCCATATAAAGGAGTTGCTACTAAATCTTTCTCTCTTGTCTCTTAACATTCTCAGGCAGAATCACACTAAAAACCACATCCTTTGTTTACATCATCTGGTTACTGCTGGCCCTTTTGGCCCAATCCTAATCTCACTAAAGCGAATGCTAAATCTCCCACAGGAGGATCAAGACCTTTTGCTGTAAATTTTTATCAGGTTAAATTCTATTTCTCATTTTTGATTAAACAAACAAGTTTCATTTGTTCAGTTTTTCTTTGTTATTGTGCGGGTTACTTTGGTCCAAAATCTGCTTCATTCATAATTTTTTTTTCATAATGTAAAACGTGAACCTGAGACCTTGCTCTCCAACACTCCAGGGGAGTCAGCACCTTGTGGAAGTAAGCAGATAATATCTAACTACTTTGTTGCATTATTGAAATGCAGAATACTAAAAAGTACTGTTTCCAGATTTAGATGCACACTTTTTTGACGCTAGATGTCACTGTAGGACAGACAGAAAGCTTAACTAAGAAGGTGAAACATGACTTCATCTTTCTCATGTAGCCTGTTAGCATCTGCTTCATAGCCGAAAGGAGCCAGCATGGAATTGGTGCTTACACAGTTTGTTGGCAACTCTAGAACAATATTTATGTAGGCCAGCATATCCCAAACACCAGTAACTGGGTCTGAGGGTTGCTTCTCTGTCCAGTGTTTAAAATATAGGGTAGTCTTGTGTTTTAGAACATAATGGAGTTGTCTCAAAGATTCCTGTTATGAAATGAAATGAAAATAGTTTGTCTATAAACAAGGGTCTTTTGTAATTGTTAGGCCTTGTAACTCCCACTGTCTTTCACAGGATTTGCGCAGCTAAAACCTAACACACAGTTTATGTAAATTTACTCCAAACTATTAACACAAGATTCAAGGAATTTACCAATGATAAAGTGATCAAATCTCTTTGGCCACAATCTTTGTTTGAGTTCAGTTTGATTTTATTCCAATTTGTCATCTTTGTTTTTTTGTTTTCTTTGCATCCTTTACTTTTCATTTCCTGTGTCTTTAGTGCATCTTTCTTACTCATATCTTAAAGCATATTTTCCCATTGTTTTTCTATATTTTTAAATTTCTCACTTTCCTTTTTGATGTACATTGTAGTGCTTTCATCTCATTGCTCTCTTCATCGCTAGTTTTCTTTCTAACTCGGGTATTTTTTTGTCTCTTCATCCTGATGGTTTTTTCTCTCATGTGGTAGGTGTGGAGACTGAAGATGTCTTTCTCCCCGGTTCACCCAAATCTGCCATAGTCTTTCCTCATCCTCCGTGAATCTATCACTCCTTCCTCTGTCTCACTCTTGGCTTCTTTTGCCACCTGAATCCACTTTTTCCCATTTCTCCCCTCCTAGTCCATTGTTTTATGCCCTCCTCTTTCTTTTCTCTTGTTTAATATATGTTCTTTTCTGACCTCCCTCGTTTTCCCACCTACAGAGTTTCCCTTCCATCTTTTTCCCATCTTCTGCAGGTTTGATCTCTATTCCTCCTTGGTTCTCCCTTCCCTGCTACCTGTTCCCACTCTCTTAAATAGTATATGAATATCTTTGAGCTTTTTGCCTGTCTCAGCAGTGTAGACACCTGGGAGAAAAGGATCTGTAGCAAGAAAGTGCTGCATATGCAGCTCCCCCACCATAACTCCTGGCAGCACACAGGGCATGGACCTGGTTAAAGGTGGTGTAACCGGAACTGGGAACAGACTCAGAACTGTGTGACCCATTTCCCCTTGCATTGTTTAAGGAGCAATGGGCCAAAGATTTACTCTCATTACAGCATTAAACAAAGGTCCACTCACATCTGACCTGCTTCTACTAGCTATACATGTGTGTGTTAGGTGTTCCTCAGTCTTTTGGCTATGGCTGCCCATAGAGCTGCTAGAATTATTTCTTACCAACTAAATGCACTATGAATTTAGTCTTTTTTCCCCCTGAGGGACTCATTCATCCTGGTTTTCTGCCAATGTCTTCATTATTTGTAATTTCTCACTATACAATTTGGATGAATTCTTTTCAGAATACAGTTACTTCACAGAGAGTTCACTTTAGCTGTTTGCTGTTAACTATGATGATCTCCTAAGTCCGATGGTATTGTTTTTGCTTACTGATTGGATGACAAACTTTTTAAACAGGAGAAAAACCCAAACAATTCAAATGAGCATTCATTTTTCGAACCAATAATATTCATGTTTCACTAACATTCACTAACATTTTCATGGTACCGGCAGATTGTCTGAATATCTGAAAAAAACTGTTATGGTGACATTATGACTTCCAACAAACTGAAATTTCCACTGTTATTCATGTACATTTTTGCAAATCAGTGGAAGTTTACTAGAAAAATAGGAATTGCTATACTGAATCAGACCATTAGTTTATCTAGTCTAGACCCTGTCTGTGAGAGTGACTGGTATGAAGTGCTTTTTGAGGAAGAACCCTGCAATATGAAGCTGTGGGATAGCCTGCCCCAGAGAAAGTTTCCTCATAACCTCCAAAACTTAGTAGTTGGATTATGCCCTGAAACTTGAGGGTTTATATCCTTTCCAGAACTCTTTTAAAAAATGTTTACTATTATAAATCTGGATATTCTTTGATACCATGTAGATGTTTAATTTTTTATTTTTATTCTGAATAAGCTCTAGGCCTCCATTATTCAACCAGCTCTAGTTACTAGGCTTGCTGTCTCAGAAGTCCAGCAACAACACCACTATTTATATTCTACCTTGCTGGAATGAGCTGTGTTCTGGGCCATTGTAGTAACTGCCCCTTCTGGAACACTGTTCACAGTGTAATACTCAACTGAAGGGACGATGAAATTAAACCGTTTACATGTTTCTGATTAGTTAAGTGATGTCGGCCAGGGCCTGCAAAGGCAGAACTGCCACTGAAGTGAGAAGCATCATAATCAATGTATTACAAATATACAAACATAGCTTTCCATATGCAGGGGTCATAAAACACTAATGGGAGAATAAGCATGTTTCTCAATCACAGCTCTTTTTTTTTTTTTTTTGCTCAGCAGGCAGCTAGTCACCAGTAATTGGGGGGGAGGGGGGGAAGAAATGTACTTCACCTGCATTATTTAAGAATTTTTGTTGTTGCTGAAATAATACGGTATGACTCAGTCAGATGAGTGAGAGAAAGATGACATCTGGCAATTCAGCTGCTTACCCTTGATGTAACACTTTGATTTATAGAACATTAGAATGTTCTTTCAGTGTAAGTAACAACTAAAATCTGAAACTTAGTTAAAAGAACATGCAATGGAACCTCTATATTTTTTTATTGACTAGTGACTCCTGTGTATCCTTTAGCTGTGAAACAGCCTTTTTCTTTCCTTCTCTCTTGCTCTCTCTTTTTCCCCCTGCAGCTGGTAATAGTTTATGGAGCATGTTGCTGTGTTAATACCTTGTTAAGGCTGTTTCAGCTGCTGGGTCTTTGAGAGGTCAGTGTCAGGACTATTTTACTGTGAACCCTTGATGTGCAGGGTAAAACCGGGGACAGGTAGAACTT
The DNA here is from genome assembly GCF_011386835.1 of Chrysemys picta bellii. Taxonomy (NCBI): domain Eukaryota; kingdom Metazoa; phylum Chordata; order Testudines; family Emydidae; genus Chrysemys; species Chrysemys picta. The sequence continues at coordinate 57,215,150 of NC_088796.1, forward strand.
TCACCCTCTCACACTGCAGGGAGCCTTACTGCTCCCGGCGTCCCCCCTCCCATAATGCAGTGCTGCTGGTAGTATAAGCAATAAAAAATAATATGTTTCTGGTCACAAGTAATTAGGGAAGCTTTAAGAAACATTTATGTTAATGGACTAGACATAACATCACTGGCATTACTTGATATTTCTAAATTCAGTTTGGTAAAGCTGCAGGTGTTAAAGGGCTGTTGAATGTAGTTGTCTACACATTTTTGACAGATAGCAAAAAAATCATTCTCCAGCTTATAAAGTACAAGTAAAAATAAAAGCATAAGTTTAAAAATATAAAATGTTCATATTGTCGTACTTGCGGTATTACATCACTGGCAACTGCATTTGGCAGGTTTCTAAACTATAGTCGATGGCATTTGGGATAAGCCAAAGATCAGATCTGAAAAGGGAATATTAACATCTCATTTTTCAGTTCAATGTAATATTTTAAATTTTCTAATAGAAGTTCATCCAAAAAACATACATTACTTAGATTCCAAATTGTGAAATGGAAAACCATATTTTAGGAGCCTAATAGAAATAAAATCCAGTTTGCATGCCTGCTGTTTCCAACACAAAGCTTAAAAAAAAAAAAAAAAAAGGTGACCAGAAACACAGTATTTTCCCTTCATTCTTTTTCTGGTTAATTTCAACATGCAGGTTGAGTGGTCAATTTTTGCACTCAGTTGGTTGTGAGGTTAATCATAGGCCAGGAACGTTTGTTTCTGTAAAACTTGTTTAACTCACTGACTGCTGCTACATTTAGTTTTAAAGGTCTGTTTCTTTTATACTACATAATTTAAGAAAAAATATCAAGACTAATTAGTTGTTAATGAGAAATTCATATAATGAGAACCAAATGCAACATTTATGTCATGTATAATATATGTCTGCGAATCCTAAAAGGTAGGAACGCAATAATTATTCAAAAATGAGTAAAATCTTTGAAATAATTATTAACAGATGTGTTGTGAATTAAGATTTCAGTATAAGAACAATTTGTTGCAAATGGTAAAATGTGAATGCTTTAGGTATTTTTTTAGATTGTTTTATAATTGCTTTTTAAAGAATTGCTTGGATATTTAGTTGTCCACCACGTGGGTTTTCTCATTTAATCTTTCAAGCCAATGTAAGAATCTATTAATAGTTTGCATTTCTTTACCACCTTCCATCTAAAGTTCTCAAAGCACTTTAGAAATATTAATGAATTAAATAGCCCAGAGGTGGATATTTTCTCTCTTTTACAAATGAGGAAATGGAGGATCACTGAGGTTAAGTAACTGGACCAATCTCAGAGGCAGAGCCAGGAATAGAACCAAGATATCCTTATCCTTTACAAGATCATGTTTCCCTTTCATTTTCTGTAGCTGCATGGTTTATTAATTGAATTTATTTTATTTAATAATGCATTGTTGCCATTCATGGCATCTAGGTGCAAGACAAAAATCAGATAACATTGCCCACAATGGGAAGCTATAGGAACTCTCTGCTTAGTAATCAGGCTCTAGCTCACATACCAGGAAAAATAAGGTAATTAAGTCAAGGAAGTACTTCTATAGTTTAGACCCTCTCAGACAAAGTCATGACTAAAAAACAAGCATGGCAGAATCCTCTGAATACTAGCATACTTGGGCTCAGTGCTATGGAATCAAAACTTGTACTCTATCTAGGGATGGGCAAATAAAATGCTGAGCACCATGAATATTGGCCATGTTAGTGAATATCAATCAGAAGGCATTCAGCTACTGGATATCTGCAAGTGCATATGCCAAAACAGGGCTAGTGGAGATTTCCAGGTCTTATGAATCTTGGAGGAGACCAAGAGGAAAAAACCTCATTGCTCTTGTTTCAAACTTATAAGAATTCCCATAAATTAAAGTTCCCCTTTAAAAATGCTAAATCATAGCTAGAAAGGGCGAACCAGAGAGAGCAAGCCTGCCAGACTTCATTTGTGTTGCTGGTTGCATTGCTAGCACAGGAATGCAAGAGAAATGTGAGCAAGGGGCAGGCATACAAATATGCCTCACTAGTGTGTGTATATATAAGATGGGCTGGGTCACCATGTGCTGTTGTAAATATTGATGCGTCTGTTCTTTTCTGAGAGCTAGCTCAAGTTGTGATGTTGCAGTTTGTAGCTGCTGAGCTTAGTTTTCTCTAAATTTTAGACAGTTGGTACCAATTGATTTTAAAAAAAGGAGGTTTGAGACCACTGTGAAAAACTGTAGGTGAGCTATCATGCACTTACATTTGCATCTGCAATTGCTGCCACTACAACAAGCAAATCAAGTAAATGCACGTGCAAATCAGCATTTAGAGGCCTGTCTGGCCATTTGCCCATGCACATAGCTGATTCATATGTGCCATGTAGGCACACAATTGTACAGATTGGTTTTTTTTTTTTAAATCCCCCTGCCTATTTTTAAGTGTTTTTTGAAGTGCAGTCAGGGACTCTGTGCTGCTATTTCCCTTTGGTCTGAAGAGGCAGGAATTTCTGATCTTCCATTTTAAGAAGAACACACCTAGAGTACACTAGCACAGTGACAGAGGGGATAGAATGTGTCATCACTAAACTCAGATGGAGCAGAAGCGGTAGCACTTCCCTAATTAGTAGCCTTAGTACTGCTTCTGGCAGTTTTCTTCTGTCTGTTGTCACAGCTATGAATACCACCTCTTCCATTGTTTGGGCTTGACTTCAGTGAAGTTATGCCAGTGAAGAATTTGGCCTCGGAAATTGATAATATTGTATCTGATGAGTGGGAGGACACTAGTGAGGAGATAAGGAAGAGTTAAAAGTGAAATTGTCAGATTCTAATGTATTTTCTCCATTGGAGACACTTGGAATCCAAGCTAAAGAAAAAAGACAGTAAGGAGGGCAATGATAGCTACAGCACCTGAAGTCCCTTTCTGTTTGTCATTTTGGAGGAAAAGAATATGCAAGCAGTCAGAAACAATACATGGCTAGGGAGGTGGGAAAAAAGAAAACTGATCAAGGACTCCTGTGCATTTAAAGCTACTACAATACTAATCACTTCATCCTTCAATTCCTTCCATGCAATCACTGGTAAGAACAGGGCTGTGAACTACTATCAGCAGTAGCAGCTGCAGGTAGTTCTGGACATCAAGGATATATCTACAAAGTCCATTGGAGTTCGACTCCCAGCCTGGGCCAACAGCAGGGCCGGTGCAAGGAAGTTTCACGCCCTAGGCGAAACTTCCACCTTGCGGCCCCCCCCCCCAGCCCTGCGGCAGCTCCCCGCCCCCCCCCTCTGCCCTGAGGCGCCCCCCCCCCGCAGCAGCTCCCCCCCCGGAGAGCCATGAGGCAGCTCCCCACCCCAGCTCACCTCTGCTCCGCCTCCTCCCCGAGCACGCAGTCCCCGCTCTAATTCTCCTCCCCTCCTAGGCTTGTGGCGCCAAACAGCTGATTGGCGCCGCAAGCCTGGGAGGTGGGAGAAGTGGAGCAGCGACGGCGTGCTGGGGGAGGGGGCGTAGGAGAGGTGAGCTGGGGTGGGGAGCTCTGCGGCAGCTCCCCGGCCCAGGGAGCCATGCGGCACCTCCCCACCCCAGCTCATCTCTGCTCTGCCTCCTCCCCGAGCACGCCGCCCCCGCTCTAATTCTCCTCCCAGGCTTGCGGCGCCGAACAGCTGATTGGCGCCGCAAGCCTGGGAGGCGGGAGAAGTGGAGCGGCGACTGCGCGCTCGGGGGGGAGCGCTGTAAAAAAAAATTGGGGCACCACTTTTTGGCGCCCCCAAATCTTGGCGCCCTAGGCAACCGCCTAGTTCACCTTAATGGTAGCACCAGCCCTGGCCAACAGACATGGCCTAGTAGAGCTCGTACCAACACTCTAAAAATAGCTGTGTAGATAGCACTTTGAATTTGCAGCTCAAGCTCTGAATCCCATCCCACTCCCTAGGCTTCAGAGCCTAAGCTCTAGTCGCAGCCACAATTTCAAAGCACTGACTACACAGCTATTTTTAGCGCTCTAGCACAAACCCTGCTAGCCCAAGTCTGTTGACCTGGGCTGGGAAGCTCGCTTTGTGCAGACTCCAAAATGTTGTGTAGATGTATTCAAAGGCACATAGCCTGAAGCAGTTGGAAGCACTAAAGAATTGAGTTCTACTGGTGATGCACCAACACATGATAATATGTAGGGCCCTACCAAATTCACAGCCATGAAAAACGCATCCCGGACCATGAAATCTGGTCTTTTGTGTGCTTTTGCCTGATAGTATACCATACAGATTTCATGGGGGAGACTAGCGTTTCTCAAATTGGGCGTCCTTCAGAGCTGGGTGGCCGAAGAGTGGCGCCTGCTGGCTGAGGGCCCAGCTCTGAAGGCAGTATCGCAGAAGTAAAGGTGGCAATACCATACCATGCCATCTTTGCTTCTGCGCTGCTGCTGGCAGCGGATCTGCCTTCAGAGCTGGGATCCCAGCCAGCAGCCACTGCTCTCCAGCTGCCCAGCTCTGAAGGGCAGCACAGAAGTAAGAGTAGCAGTACCACAACCCCACCCTGCAATAACCATGCGACACCTCCTCCACAACTCCCTTTTGGGTCAGGATCCCTACAATTACAACACTGTGAAATTTCAGATTTAAATAGCTGAAATCATGAAATTTACAATTTTAAAAATTCTATGACCGAGAAATTCACCAAAATGGATCATGAACTTGCTAGGGCCCTAGCAGTGTGGCAGCCTTTTCAAGCGTTAATATTCTTAATGCATTAAACTAATATTTTATTGAATGCCAAGTCCATTGGTTAAGATGTTAGATCTCCCAGGACAAGATTTCATACAGTGATTTATTTGTAAATGGGGTGTGTGAGGGGGGAGGGGGAGAGGTGCAAGGAGTGGAGAGTCAAATATCTACCCATACCCTCTAATTAACCTGTTCCTGTTGACTCTAGCAATTACATAATATAATAATAATACCTAGCTGTTATAGCACTTTTCATCCATAGATCTGTGTTGGGGTGTTCACCCCACACTGGAATGGAGGGGGTTAAAAGCAGCGTAGAGATACTGCACACAAAAGCCAATCAGGGCCCAGCAGGCTCACATAAAAGGGAGCTGCAGGGCAGAAAAGGGTCAGTTGCTGCCAGGAGCCCCAGGAGAGAGGACTGTGTTCTTAGTGGGCTGCAGGAAGGTAGCACCTTGGACAGAGCAGTTGTGGCAGGGACCGGGGGAGCAAGAGGGAGTTCCTGGCTGGCTGTTGGACCTTATGGGCTGGAGGCCCACAGGGAAGTGGCTGGATTGGACTGGGAGATACCCCCGCCCCCAGAAGGGGGAAACCACAGATGGTGGCATGGCCAGGGGCCCGAGTCACATGAAAAGGACACTGCAGTTCCTGGGCTGAGACACAGGTGGAGAAGGCAGTGGAAATGGCATCACCAGGAGAGGGTGCACTGGCTGAAAGAGCTAATCTCTGAGACAGCCAGCAGGAGGCGCCACTCTGGTGAGTGGACTCCATCACACGATTTCAAAGCTCTTTATAAAAGAGGTCAGTATTATTATCCCTGTTTTACTGAGATGGGAAAACTGAGGCACCTAGTGAGGAAAGTCACTTGTCCAAGGTCACCCAGCAACTCACTGACAAAGGCCAGGAAAAGAACCCAGGTCCAATGAGTTTTAGTTCACTTCTCTATCCACTAGACTACACTGCTTCCTTCCTAGCCAGCATATACATTTTCGTAATTTACACTCATATGTAATCAACAGGTGACTGATAATTTGGGGCCCTTAAATTTGGATAAGGATTGTAAATGAAACAAAGAATGAATTACATCTTCTAGTCTCATCCAGCAGAAAAAAAAATGCTCAGCTTCCCTGATCATCATATCAGTTCTACTGGGCAAGTGCTGAGCCATTACTAAAATTTTGCCTCGGAACTGCAAAAGGTACTTACAATAAGCATGCTGCGAGTGATGCTGTTGGTTATGGCCCATCCTCTGGAAGAGAAAGGACCAGGAGTGGAGAGATTAATAGACCTCATGTCAGGAAATGTATACAAGAAAGGCATGGGCTAGTGGTTAGCGCACAGGATTGGAAATCAGGAAAACTGGACTGCATTTCTGACTGTTACTTCCTTACTGTTTGTGATTTTTAAAAACCCCAAACCTTCCAGCCTCAGTTTCCCCATCTGTAAAATGAGAATAGTAATATATGCTGATTATAGCTGGCTAGAAACATGAATTCCCATCCTGTGGGAAATTCTGAAATTTAAAAAAAAATCATTCTGAAGTAGAATGAACAACGAAATTTCAAAATTTCCCATGGAATGGGAATTCCAAACTTTTTTGTTTTGAAAGGTCTGGACTATTTCAAAATGTTTGGACTATTTCAAAACATTTATGAGGCTCACTGAGCTGTCCAGAGTCCTGTCAGCATGTCAGGTGGGGAACTGGTCATCATGGGAAGCATGGGAGCTGGGCCTTCCAGACTCACAAAAAGATGGGGGCCAGCTGGCAGGAAACCTGCTTGCTTTCCTTCAGAATTTTATCAAAGTTGACACATTCTGACAGAAAGTTTCAATGTCAATGTTAGAGAGACAAGGTGGGCAAGGTAATATTTTTTTATTGGACCAACTTCTATTGGTTGGAGGGAGACAAGCAAAAGAAGTAGGTCCAATACAATATATTACCTCACCCACCTTGTCCCTCTAACATCCTGGGACCAACATGGCTGCAACTACAATGCATTTGTCAATGTCAATGTGACAGAGTGCTGAAAGCTAACAGGTGAGCCAGCACTCTGATCACTTAGGCACTAATCAGTTCCTCTGGAGAAGGCTGATTGGAGATATGCAGCTGATCAGGCTGAGATGCCTGATGAACCAATTAGCCATCAGCTGAGGGCTATAAAAGACAACCCAGGAAGAAAATGATAGTGGGAGGACCAGGGCTAGTTGAGCTCAGTGTGTGATGAGATATCAAGGAAATGAGATCACTGTTTTGGACCTGTGGGAAAGGACAAGAAACAATGTAAATACTTTGCTGCATAAGGCTGTATTGGTGATGCGGAATATAAATAAATTAATGTGAAGATTCCCCTTACTGAAAAGAATCAGAGAAGTTCCTGGGGCAACAGAGGATGGAGATGAAATAAACAAATCAGCATTTTCCAATGGAAGATTATTCTGTAGGAAAAGCTCTGACCAGCTCTTATGCTAACCTTTGTAAAGGGTTGTGAGATCCTAGAATGAGAATTGCTATACAAAGGCAAAGGATACCTATTGCTTCTCATTATTTGAGTGAGTTAAACTTTGCAGTTAAATTATTTTATGATTACTAGAAATGTACTAGATATATTTTAAATTTCTTCGTAACTTTAAAACAGTCTCTAGTGTGAACTAGCTGGATTTACCTCTCTCGGGTTCTAATTATTTGGATGTTGCATTACCCTTTTTCTTATTTTGCCCGTTGTGGCAGACAGCATATTTGGGACCGATTCCAAGGGTTTAAAAGCTTCTCTTTCCATCTGCTTTCTTAAAATTGCACAATCTGAACCAGTACTGCCATCTGGGAAATAATTTGATCTTGTGATGGAGTAGAATCATTTGTATAAACTAAAACAAAAATGGTCATTTCTTTAGAGTGAAAAACTAACAGCTTTCCCCTCCTTACCTAAAGTTCCTGCCAAATAATGGTAGAATGAGCTGCTTGAGGGAACTTAAGTGTAAAGCAAAAGTAAAACAAGTCTTTGGATATGTCAGCACTGAAGCCAAAAGGTGTAAGTTATGCCTTGAGGAGATATTCCTGTGCTAGCTCTGATCCAGCTAGCATGCTAAAAATTGAGTGTAGCTGTGTGTGTGTGTGGGGGGGGGGGGCAGGGGGACTAGCCAGAGTACCATCCCCTTCCAAGACCACAGATACGTACTTGGCATGGCTAGCTCCACCTCCACTTTGGGGAAATATAAGCAGAAGTAAAAAGCCACTTTGGCACCCATCACTTAAGGGACATAAGGAACAGCATCCTGTGAGCCTGTGAAAGTTGTGTTCCCTAGTCCGAAGGGCTAAGGATGCTGTTATCTTGATTTAAGTGAGAAAACTCCCTAGGCAAAGGTTGTAACTTTCTGTTAAGTTGTAGTGACTAGAAAGCCTGGTTTGTTTTGTTTCACTTGTAACTATACCTGCCTCTTTCATTCTTGCTTAGAATCACCTAAATCTCTTGTTCTTTGTTAATGAAACAAGCATATGTTGTATTACAAAACTATCTCCGTGCTGTGTATTAAACTGGAGGGTGAGCCCTTAGCTAGTCATACAGACTGGTATGTACTCTGTCTCTTTGAGGTAGCAAACTTAACTTCTGTGAATGTCCAGTGAGAGTGACTGGATGCTGCAGAGAGATATCTCTGGGGAACTTGGGAGTTTGGGTTCACAGATTCAGTCCAACCTTGTCTTGCAGGTAACAGAGACCTGTTTGCTGGTAAGGCAGGCAAACTGGTGTGGCAGGGAGCTGAAACATAGTTTAGCAGCTGCAAAACTCTTACTTGCTGAGGCTGAGAGGGGGTAACAGAGGAGTTCACAAATCTGGGTACTGCAAGCAGGATGTCACAATGCTCTTAGAGAAATAGGGTCAGATTCTGCAAAACTCAACATTGATGAGGAGACCCTTTCCTCCCCCTCCCCCTTCCATTACTGAGATAAAGAGCTGTAGAGGATGGACCAAGCATTCAACTCAACTGCAAAGATGAAGTGGCTGAATAAGGATTACAATGGGTTGGACTCTATCCTTAAAAGGACAATTCACCACAAAGAGAAATGTAGCAGAGGAGAACCCCGTGAGCCAGAGTGGGCAAGAGAAGTGAAAGTATCCTTGCCCCCACTCCAGATGTCATGACATGAGGGCTGATGAAGGGCTAGCAAGAGCATCCATCCCTGACAGAGCAACACTTGCCTTTCAACAGAGAACAAGAACTGTAAGCTGTGAAAATGAGGCTGATCACTGTGCTGACATCAGTATGATGCATGCCACAGACAATCACTACTGTGTCTTCGTAGCCCTCACTGGAGTGGATGTTTTTGAAGAAGGAGCTAAGGGATGATTTGAGGGGATTGTATCCAACAACTAAATCTTTTCCCTAGCACCATCTCCATGTATTTGGATGAGGAGCTTTGACTAGTGAACACCCACCTAGGTTTCTGAGGCTTTTGCAAAGGAAATCAAACTCTTGACAAGGAAACAACATTTGCTTTGGGATGCTCTGTGTTCTCTGACCAATAGTGAATTGGGCCCTTCGTCTTCCCATGGTCTGTTGAGGAACTGAACTGATGGGGTGGGTCTCAGATTGTGGGCTGGGGGAGTTTAATTTTCACATGGTGTCAACTTAAAAAACACATTAAGAAACCTTTTTGAGAGGGAACTCTTCATCCACATACATTGACAAGGGTCACAGGGGTCTGTGCTCTGGAACAGCTCCTGAGGGGCCAGCACACCTAGACCCTGATTAGTGTAAGGCAGAGGTTCCCAAACTTGATTCGCGGCTTGTTCAGGGCAAGCCCCTGGTGGGCTGCGAGACGCTTTGTTTACCTGAGCGTCCACAGGTATGGCCGCTCCCAGCTCCCAGTGGCCTCAGTTCACCATTCCTGGCCAATGGGAGCTGCGGGAAGCAGCGCAGGCCAGGCCACCGCTTCCCGCAGCTCCCATTGGCCAGCAACGGCAAACCGCGGCCACTGGGAGCTGCGAGCGGCCGTAGCTGTGGACGGTCAGGTAAAAAAAAGCATCTCACGGCCGGTCAGGAGTTTGCCACGAACCAAGTTTGGGAATCCCTGGTGTAAGGGGATTATTCATGTTTTTGAAAAGATAGTTTGACTAGAGCAGGGGTCGGCAACCTACGGCACGTGTGCCAAACATGGCACGCGAGCCGATTTTGAGTGGCACGCTGCCTGCCCGGGAGGAGGAGGAGGAGGAGGGGCGGAGGGGCCAGAATGCACCAAGCTGGGGGAAGAAGCGGGGGAGGAGGGAAGCTTGGCTGCCGCAGGACCAAGCTTCTGCCCCCGCAGGGGCGAGCAGTGGGGGGGGGGGTACCGGCCCCCCCAGCCCACTCAGCCCCCCCACCACCGCTGTCCCCTGCAGGGGCAGGAGGCAGAAGCTTGGTCCTGTGGCAGCCAAGCTTCCCCCTCCCCCATTTCTTCCCCTAGCTTGGTGCGTTCCGGCCCCTCTGCCCCTCCCCCCTCCCTCTCCCTGCCGGCGATGGCCCTTGCGAGGGGGAGGGGAAAGAGGGGCAATGTGCTCGCTGCTCCATAGAGCAGGCAGAGAGAGGTAGGGACGGGCCCTGGGGAAGGAGGTGGAACTGGGCATATCCCTCCCAGCCCCCTGCCTTGAGCCGCTCAGGGCAGGGGGCTGGGAGCACCTCCACGAGCCGAGCACCCCAGTCTTCTCCCCTGCACCTCCACACCCCCACAGCCCTCTGCCTGACCTTGAGTCCCCCCCCAACACCCAGCCTTCTGCCCTGTACCCCCACACACCCCCAGCCCTCTGCCCTTACCCCTGAACCTCCCCCACACACCCAGCCCTCTGCCCTGACCCCTGAGCCCCCGCCCAGGTTTGGGGTCCCGGCTGCTGGCCCCTTGCCAGCCGGCGTCCCGGCCACAGGCCCCGCTCAGCCCGCTGCAGGCCTAGGTGAATAGAACCCCAGGCTGGAAGCGGGCTGAGCAGGCTGGCGGCGTAAGATCAGCATTTTAATTTAATTTTAAATGAAGCTTCTTAAACATTTTGAAAACCTTGTTTACTTTACATACAACAATAGTTTAGTTATATAATATAGACTTCTAAAAACCGTTAACATGTATTACCGGCGCGCAAACCCTTAAATTAAAGTGAATAAATGAAGACTCGGCACACCACTTCTGAAAGGTTGCCGACCCCTGGACTAGAGCTTTGAAGGGTAACAGGGTTTCCAAATAAGTAGTTTTTTCTATGATCCAAACATGAATAAGAGATCGTTTTCAAAGGGACTTCTGCTCTCTGGGTGTGCAGAAGTGCTGACAGAGAAGAATCCTAAAGGAGGAAAGTTTGGGATTAGAATCGCAGAACTGGAAGGGACCTCGAGAGGTCATCTAGTCCAGTCCCCTGCACTGATTGCAAGGGGCCAGGTATCCAGGAAGATTGCCTGGGAACTGTGGTTCTAGAATAGCAGAGCTTGCACAGTAAGGACTAGCTGAGAAGGGAGCTGGCTGGGACTAGGAAGATGCAAGGAGGATTACCAGAGACCCCTGGGAGGGGAGACTGTGAAATTTTGGGGCAAAGGGTGAGCTGAGTTTGTTTTGTTTGGACAGTAAACCTACTTACAGGATATTGGGCATGGCAGCATACGCTTGAAAGCTGGGGAGAAGCTCTGCCATGTCTCAGTCTCCTTCCCCTCTAGTGCCATAGTAGGGGACGAGGAAGGGGAGACATCTATGTCCTCTTCCCCTTACAAGTACTCGGAGCCCCACAATTCCTCCCTGTGGCTGATCTACCCAACTAAGGGAGGGGGCTTCAGGTCTCCCCTTTTCTCTACTGCTCCCTGATCAACGGAGGCAACTCCCCCTGCTGCCTTCAGCACAAAGAAGGGGTCCAGGCTCACTCTTCTCTGAAAAGCAGCAGCATCCAGGGAGAAAAGGAAGTAAGAACAGTGCAGGGGGGGAGTAAAGGAGGGGGTCAGAGCTGTGCAGTGGGGGATTTAGAGGTGATTCAACTCTGCCTCCCCATATTCATGTGCCCCCATTTTTGTCTCCCTTTCCAAACATGCCCCATAATGCTGATCCCAGGATGGGAAGCTAGGAATTCTGTGTTGACTGCATGACACAGGCACACAATGCTTCGAGGGGATGGGAGCTGGGGACAGGTAGGCTCAGTGCATGGCATAGTACACAGGACTGAGATGATAACTGGAAGCTCAAACCAGGAAAGGATGGAGCACATAGCTCAGAGACTGAGGTGAGGAGTTGAGAATGGGCATATTCAGTGCATGGCACAGGTCTACTGAAATTGAAGGAGGGGAGAGGAGATGGAGCAGTTTCCATCTCTCAGAGCTATTGTTTCAGGATGTATTCATCCCCATAGTGTATTTTCAATCACACTAAGATAACATCACACCTCTCTGACCCTTCTATGCTACTAAGAGTCAGCTATAGATGCAGGGATGAGAAAGGGAGTTGGACCTGGAAATGCTGGCAGCAGGTGGAGGTGGGGCAATGGGTGTGTGTGCGGAGAAGCAGGGAGACGTGAGTCCACTCTCACAAGCTTAAACTTATCATAACCTATATGGAATAAATTTTTCAAAATATTGTGAAATAACCCACCTCTGTGTTTTTTCTCCCTACCCTGGTAGCAAGTTCACCCCAAAAGAGTTCATAGCATGACCATTATCACTATTGGAAGGGGCAAGAACCATTTACAAACCAAATAGCATCCTTTACCTTCCTGAATTTTCCCCCTGCAAACCCATGTGATAACTCAAATAATGTCTCTCCTAAAAATAACATTACATTGTTCAAAACACTAGGAAATTCACCAACAATTCTGTGAATGCAGAGTTAAGGTTGCCTGGTGGTGTCTCATGCCTTTCCAGAAGATCATGCCCAGCCATGTTCAAACTTCTGAAAATCAGGAAATAGAGTTAAGGTACATCACACCCTCCCCCATGAAACCTTAACTCTATCCTCTTCAAGCGATGTCTCAACATGCCCATAACATGTACTAGTACTCCAGCCTTACATATGCTGCAGAACACTCAGGGAACAGAGCACATGAGCACAGTAAGAGAAAACTTAAATCTTCTCTTTGACAAGCCAAAAAAACTCAGGGTTAGGTCAGGTGTAGACAACAGGAGCTACCTGCACCTGGCCTACATTCAAACACCAAGCCTACTCTACACAAACCACCACAGATGATTTGGATGTCCTTGGCTCTTCCTCTCCTTCAGTGCCTGAGGATTTCAAGGCCTACCACGACCATCTGCTGCATGTGGCTGCTTCCCTGGACATTCAGCTGGAGTTCCTGCAGGAGAATACCCATAAGTTGTTGAATAGCCTACAGCCATCTGCCCCGGAAGAGTGAGTTCCTAGAGCCTGCAAAGGATCTTTGGAGCATGTCAGCTTCAGTACCACCTATTGCAAAGCACTTGTGCTATTTTGTGCTGGTACAGGAAGTTGAGGACTTTTTCTCCCATCTGGCCCCAAGTATGCATTTTGACTCCTTTGTCCAGAGCAATGGTCCAGTCATAACTCCCTTTACTACCTCCCCTCCATTCAGGGACAGGCTGGCTCACTTTCATAATGCTTGGGGCTCCATTTACGACTAACAACTGGGTCCTAAGAACTATCTAATCGAGCTATGTCATCCAGTTCCTCTTCCCCATTACACACCCATCCCCATTCCACGTCAGGAACCCCGCTCACGATATACTGCTTCTCAAGCAGCTTTGCTGTTTACTGGCTTTTGGGAGGCTGGAGGAAGTTCCTCCAGAACACCAGGGTCTCTATTTCTGGTACTTTCTGGTTCAAATACAGAGGAGGAGTAAGACCCATTCTTGACCTTTGCAGCCCCAACAAATATATCAGACACATGAGGTTCCAAATAGTCACCCTATCGACTATCCTCCCAGTGTTATCTCAAAATGACTGGTTTGTTGCTCTGGACCTTCAGAATTTCATGTGGCAATTTTGCCAAGCCATAGAAAATTCCTCTGGTTCATCATGGCAGAACACCATTTTCAGTACATGGTGCTTTCTTTTGGCATCTCTTCTGCCGGATTTTTACCAAGTGTATGGTGAAGGCATACCTCAGAGAGAAGAGAATGCATACCTTCCCATATCTGGATGACCGGCTACTGAGGGGCAGGGTCCAGAGGGCAGGTCACATACACACTATACTGCGTTACTCAACTGTCTGGGTCTTCTCCTAAACACTGGGACGTCAACTTTGGTTCCCACTAAGAAAATCAAGTTCACTGTGGCCCTACTAGACTGAGTTTGAGAGCATTTTTGTCGACCGTTTTCAGGTGATTTGCCATCTTTGCCTCAATCTGCAGTCACAGCCTTCCATGACTTCAGATATGCTTGAGGCCCTTATGTCACATGTCTGCTTGCATGCAAGTGATCCAGTTTTCAAGGCTGGGTGTTTGCCCACTTCAAATGTGGCCCAAGACAGTTTACTGTCCAATTCTTCACCCCTTGGACAGATTGGTCCGTCTTTCTCTGATGTTCCTGGACTCCCTGCAGTGGTGGGCACTTCCATCAAATGTATGTCAGGGTGTTCCCTTCGTCTGGCTCTAACCAACCAGATCTGTTGTCACTGATGCCTCCCTGATGGGCTGGAGAGCACATCTGGGATTGCAGAAAGTTCAGGGTCTGTGGTCGGAGCAGGAGGCCTCACTGCATATCAACATCCTGGAATTTTGAACCATTTACAATTCCTGTCACACCTTTCTGGATTGTATTAGGGGCTCAGTGGTTCATACTCACTGACAATAGCACTGCAATGTATTATGTGAACAGGCAAGGGGGAATGCTCTCCAGGGTGCTCTGTCAAGAGGCAATCAGGTTGTGGCAGTTCTGTAGTGAGGAGAGCATCACTTCAAAAGCCGATCACTTGCCCACGGTCCAGAATTATATCACAGACCATCTCAGCAGAAATTTTTCCTACATCATGAGTGATCCCTGAACATAAGTGTTCTGTGGGTCATCTTGGCAATCTGGGGCATTCCGACGATTGATCTGTTTGCTGCAAGGGACAACTAGAAATGTCATCTGTTCTGCTTTCAAGGAGGCCTCAATTGGGGCTCACTGTTCAACACCTTCCATCTCAGCTGGAAGTTGGTTCTTCTGTATGCTTTTCCCCTGATCCTGATCATCCCACAGGTCATCCCAAGATGAAGGTGGACCGGGCCTTATTGCCCTGGCACGGCCGAGGCAATGTTAGTTTGCTGACCTTCTTGTGCTGTTGATTCAGCCTCCCATATCCCTTTCTCTCCAGCCTGACCTATTCCCAGAATCATGGTCGCACCTCACTGCATGGCTGTTTCATGGTTGAATGAGGAGGAAGAGTGGTGTTCAGTAGCTATTTAACAGGTTCTACTCTATATCAGAAAGTCTTCTAATACATGGCCCAGTCTGCAAAATGGAAGCGGTTTTCAGTGTTGTCATTTGGCCCACAGAGTTTCACCAATACTAGCTCATATCCAGGACATCTTGGAGTACTTGCTGCAGTTTCAGTTGTAAGGCCTTGCGCTCAGCTCATCGGGTGAATTTGGCAGCAATTTCAGTGTTTCATCCTCCCCATTCATGGGAGATCAGTCTTTTCCAATGCCATGGTAGCAAAATTCTTAAAAAGGCTTCTTCATCTCTATCCTCTGGTCCAAGAGCTGGTTCCTCTGTGGACCCTTAACACAGTTCTGGTGTCCTTAATAGGACCTCTGTTCAAACCTATGGCATCTTGTCCCTTTCTGCTTTTGTGTCAGAACTACATTCCTGGTTGCGATAACATCCACAAGGAGTGTCTGTGAGTTGCAGACTCTGATGGCAGAGCCCCATTATGCACAATTCTCCAAAGACAAAGTGACTTTACGACCACACCCAAAATATTTGTTTAAAGTGGTTTCTCAGTTTCTTTTGAGCCAGGCAATATATTTACCTGTGTTCTTTCCTAAGCCACAGTCATCTCTGGAGGACCAGCATCTCCATACATTAGATATCAGGCAATGTCTAGCCTTCTATCTGGACAGAACTAAACTGTTTTGTGCTTCACCTTGTTGGTTTGTGTCAAATGCAGATTGTACGAAGAGGGAAGTGATCTCTTCACAGAGCATCTCCGAGTGGATAACATCCTGTATCTAGACTGCGTATGAAACAGCTTTGGTTACACCTCCTCAGAGTGCACAAACTCATTCCACAAGAGCACAAGCTACATCAGTAGTGTTCCTCAGTGATGTCTCAATAGTGGACATTCACAGGGCTGCTATGTAGTCATCCATACATACATTTACAAACCATTGTGATGGGGCAGCTGCCCCTCACTGGTATGCAAGGGGTTAAAGCAACCCTGGGGAGGCTGTGTGGGAGACAGCCAATAAGGAAAAGGCTTGTAGTGCCAGCCAATTAGGGGAAGGTTTATTGGAGGAGTCATACAGGGTCAGGCTGGCCCATATAAGAAGGGGCTCCTGAGCAAACCAGAGGCAGTCACTGCCTGGAGTTTGAGGGAGGAGGATTAGCTGCTTATAGAGTTGGAGCACCATGGCCAGAGCAGTGCTGGGCAGGGTCAGCAGAGTATGAAAAGTTCCAGGCTGATGGCTGCCAGACTGAGGCCCTGACACAAGGGCAGAGGAGGTGCTGGGGCTGTGGGGGAAGTGGCCCAGGGAAGGAGATGGTGGAATTGGAGGAGGGGCAGTACATGGCTGCCGGCTATAGGGATCCTCATGATGGAGTTTTAGGTGTGTGGGAGTAGCGGGCAGGACCGAGCTGCTCCTCCCCCCCCACACACACACACCTTGCCCCCACTGGCCACTGAGGGAAGTGGCTAGTACATGGATTGCAGGCTGCCACTGAGATGAGTGCCTAGAACCTGGACTGCAGAGTACCACTGAGACAAGTGGTTGGACTGGGGACTGTTGATCCCCCGGAAGGGGGGAAAGAACCAAGTGGGGCACAGCTGGAAGGCTGTGTCCAGAAGAGGAAGACGTGGTCCAGGGAGCAACGCGGGTCCTGGATGCGGAGACAGGAGTGAAGACGGGCGAGATACCACCTGAGGAGGGCGCACTGGCAACCCCGAGCTAATGCCCAGGGTGGCCACGGTGGTGAGTCAAACCCCGTCACAACCATTATGCCATGATTCAGAGCTGATGCAAACTTTGGGAGGGCGGTCCTGCAATCCTTGTTTAGACAGACTCTGAGCCTCACTACTTGTGAGTCATCTAAGTGGAATACATGGCGGTATCTATTTGAAGAAGAAGTAGAAATGGTTACTTACTGTAACTGTGTGGTTCTTCAAGACATGATGCAGACATGTATTCCACGACCTACCCTCTGTTCCCCCTGCATCAGAGCCCTGTCTCTGAGCATTCGGTGTGAAGGAACTGAGGGGGCTTGAGGCAGTGCTGCCTCATATAGCTGGGGAGGGGTTATGAGCATGAATGCGAGCGCCGCCTCCTACAGGAGCAATTTTACTGCTAGGTAAAATTCTCCACCTCTGGTGCACTGGGCTTGCACACACCTAAGCTGAATATACGTCTACATCACATCTCAAAGAACCACAGTTACAGTAAGTCACTGTTTCATATTGCTAACTTCCTCAACTAGCATTCCCTATTCCTATTATGCTCACTTCTGTTTTTCCTGGAATGAGTTTGATCCATTTATTTCTTCCAGGCATTGGGACATCTTAACTGGCAGCAGACTTCACACACTACAGTTAAGTGTCCTCTTTGTTTGATGGCATTGCAGTCTATGGTGTTTTGAAATCTCTGTAAGCAGTCTCATACAGGTATTCATGAGGAGGTGTGAGTTTATTGATCCTTGAGGGATCTTCATGATGGAGTTTTAGGTGTGTGTGGGGGTAGGAGTTGTGTCTGAGAAGACTGCGTAGATCCTGCACAGTGCTCGGCCTTTCACTCCTGCTAGGTCTTATACGTTTTTCAGAAGCATTAAATGGCTACTGGGCAAGCACTGTGAAATAACACCACTTTGATATGAATGTCAATAAGTGGAGTTCAACAAACTTTGCAGTTAGAACCCAAATCTGAATTTATTTGGGTTCGCTGACAGCTGACACAAATGCCAATTCTGTAGGCATAAATTCAGGGGGAAGGGAGATCTGATTTCAGGACTGTTAATATTTTAGAGAAATATTTGCTTAATAATTGACACACACATGGAATGAAGTAACTAGTGTGATTTCCTTCTGGGATGATGCAATGATAGTAGATGTGCATTATATGCTAATGATATTCTGAAATCACTAAAAATCCATAGTGTATAAGAACTCTCTTGTGGTTGCTAGATGTACAGTAACTGTAAGAAAATGGAATCCTTCTCCTGGCATAGAAGATACTAAACATCTAACAAGTATAGTATCAACATGGACTAAGTTAAGAATGTTGGCATGGTTGTCTAACAATGATTGTTCTGATGGCAAGTGTAAACAAGGGTACACTCAAGTGCTGAGTTATTACTGGCTATCCAGAGGCTATAAGTCTGTATCTCTGTTACACACTGTATTCAAAGTGGCTCTGACACAGCAGGAACTGGAATCAGAAAATGGGTGGGGGCGGGGCACGAGCATGAATTATAAAATGCACAAGATCCAAATTATTGGCAATAATTCAAATTGAGAAGGGGTTACCCAACAGAGAGGGTTCATTCATTCAGAGGAGCTGGTTTCTCTTGGAGAACAGATTACATGATTCCTGCAAGGCTAGAATTATGATGATTCAGTGTCAGACAAAATATCTACAGTTCTTTTTAATCCTAGGAAAAAATTCCACAGGAAAGGCATAAAACTTAAAATGGAAGAAATCTTCTTCTGTTTCCATGCTCCTGAAAAGCTTATATTGTATATTTATTAGCACAGGGTTCAGAGACGGCTTTCCTAGCAGTTTACTCTGCAGACATACATAGTTGACTTCCATGAGTTAATAGAAAGCAAACCCTTTTTCTGCATACCTAGTTTATAGTGGGTTACTTTATTAGAGAATGATGTATGTAATCCTCATATATAAATGAGTCGGGATATTTTCTGCGAGTTTAAGTACCTCACATTATTTTGATTTTTTTTAACCAAGGGCTAGTAACTTTGGCTTCTTGGATCACTGAGCTTTGATTTCTAGTACTTGCCATTAATTCACTCCAGATGTAGTAAATTATGAGGAGGTGATAGTAATATTTTTTTCAAATTCTTAAATAAATGTTCCAGTCACCTCACGCCCATACCACCTTAGGCTGTGATCTTAGCATAATTAATAAACTAATAAGGATGTCCCTAGTCAGTACTTGGAAAAGTAAGTAATATGGGTGACTCACTAGAGGACACTTTTCCCTTAGTCAGTCAGTCTTGAACAAATGCCCCATTTTTATTTATTATGGGCCAGATCTTAAGCTAATGTAAATCAGCATAATTCCATTGACTTTAGATGATTTTAAAGATAAGCATGGTGCTTCATCAAACAAATAAAATACGGGTTCCCTGCCCATGAGTGCTCACAATGCAAAACAAGGACAGCTGGAGGAGAAAATATCACAGGTAGGGGATGGGACAGGATAAGTAGATGAAGGAAAGGACATTAAGGTTACAAGGTCACACTGGAAGCTAGAATACGCATGTGGGTAAAAAAAAACCTTTTGAATAATCACTGGTTTTAGTTACAGATATAATTTATAGGCAGGGGACATAGAGTAGGAGAGACAGGAAGCATGATAGTCTCAGACAGAAATGTGTGGCAGGCAGCATGAAAGAAAGCATTGGAGGAGGACACAAATGTGATCAGCTTGGACTGACCAGAGAGGTCATTTTGGTATTGCGGGGAAGGTCAGAGCATGAAGAGAGATATGGGCAGAAGGTGCCATCATGGTGGTTGAGAGGCATTGTGCTGTTACATTGCAACCAAAAGGAAGCAGCTTTAAGAGTGACATGGTGATCACAAACAGCATCATAATTCAGTCTTCTGTGGTACTTTCCACAAGACTGGGATCATAGAATTACAGAAATGTAGGACTAGAAGGGACCATGATTCATAGAAGATTAGGATTGGAAGAGACCTCAGGAGGTCATGTAGTCCAACCCCCAGCTCAAAGCAGGACCAACACCAACTAAATCATCCCATGAGAGGTCATTTAGTCCATCCCCTTGCACAGAGGTAAGACCAACTACTGAAGCTAGACATTTTTAAATCAGAATGTCCAGATAACTTGTATTCAAGAGTTTTAAGAGAGACGGCTAATGTGCTCACTGGATTGTGAATTTTTTTGTCAGTGAGGCTTGAAGCTAGAGCCCTGTGTGGATACAAATTTATATCTGGGGATATCCGCAGATATAAATCTGTATCTGCAGAACTGCAGGGCTCTCCTGGGAACCACAGTGGTAAAAGGAGCAGAATGTGAAGCCGCTGGTCCCAGGAGCCAGTGCCCCATGCTGGCAGCTCCTCCAGCACGGCTGTACCGCCCCCAGCCCTGCCCCCATCCCTTCCATGCAGCTGTCTGTGTCTCCTGTCCAGGGGCATGCTGGTGAGCGTGGTGCCCACCCCAGTGGGTGGGTCTGGGGGCAGTATAGCTATGCCGGAAGAGCTGCCAGCGTGAGGCACTGGCTCCTGAGAGCGGCAGCTACATGTTCTGCTCCTTTCACTGCTGCGGTTCCCGGGAGAGCCCTGTGGTTCTGCGGATACCGATTTATATCCGCATCCATGGATATAAATTTGTATCTGCACAGGGCTCTACGTGGAGCACTGGAGAAGTTCCAGAAGATACAAGAAAGATAATGTGCCATTTTTAAAGAAGGGTTAAATGGGATGAGCTGGGTAATTATAGGCCTGTCAGGCCGACATTGATCCTGGGGAAGATAATGAATCAGCTGATATGGGACTCAATTAATAATGAATTAAAGGAGGATAACATAATTAAAGTAAATCAAAATGGGTATATAGAAAATAGATCCTGTCAAACTAACATGATAGAGATCAGTTCTCAGCCCTACACTATTTAACATTTTTATCGGTGACCTGGAAGAAAACATAAGATCATCACTTATAAAGTTTGCAATTGATCCAAAAATTGGGGAGAGTGATAAATAACACTGGTCTACAATTTTTGAGAAGTCGTCTGCTTCAGAGATAAAATGTGCTATTTATTAAGTGTTTTGATGTGCTGAATTCAAATATGACAATTAAAACAACTGATTGGCTACTGTTTCTAAGATATTAAATTTTTACATTTTATGTCTATGTATATTGTGTAGATAGTAAAGTTTTAATCATAAATTGTAAACCTAGGTCTTTTCATGTGTTTATGGTTGCTTTACATGATGATATTTCACCTGTCTTGTTTATGTAACACTTTAAAAATCAGCAAAAGGGTTATATAAATAAAATTTATTATGAAACAAAAGGCCAAAAACTATTATGTACATAGTTTAGTCCTATTCAGTGTCTACTCGGCGCTTCTTGGCTTGTCTCTTGTATTCATTAAATGGAGCATCTCTTGTCACTGTCCAGCAATAGTCTGCAAGCATTGATGGGCTCCATTTGCCCTGATAGCGTTTCTCCATTGTTGCAATGTCCTGGTGAAATCGTTCGCCGTGCTCGTTGCTCACTGCTCCGCAGTTCAGTGGAAAAAAATCTAGATGAAAGTGCAAAAAATGTATCTTTAGTGACATGTTGCAACCAAGGCTTTTGTATGCCTTGAGGAGGTTTTCCACCAACAACCTGTAGTTGTCTGCCTTGTTGTTTCTGAGAAAATTTATTGCCACTAACTGGAAGGCTTTCCATGCCGTCTTTTCCTTGCCACGCAGTGGATGGTCAAATGCATCATCTTGAAGAAGTTCACAAATCTGAGGACCAACAAAGACACCTTCCTTTATCTTAGCTTCACTTAACCTTGGAAATTTTCCACAGAGGTACTTGAAAGCTGCTTGTGTTTTGCAAATGGCCTTGACAAAGTTCTTCATCAGACCCAGCTTGATGTGTAAGGGTGGTAACAAAATCTTCCTTGATTCAACAAGTGGTGGATGCTGAACACTTTTCCTCCCAGGCTCCAATGACTGTCGGAGTGGCCAATCTTTCTTGATGTAGTGGGAATCTCTTGCACGACTGTCCCATTTGCAGAGAAAACAGCAGTACTTTGTGTATCCAGTCTGCAGACCAAACAAGAGAGCAACAACCTTCAAATCGCTACAAAGCTGCCACTGATGTTGGTCATAGTTTATGCACCTCAAAAGTTGTTTCATGTTGTCATAAGTTTCCTTCATATGGACTGCGTGACCAACTGGAATTGATGGCAAAACATTGCCATTATGCAGTAAAACAGCTTTAAGACTCGTCTTCAATGAATCAATGAACAGTCTCCACTCATCTGGATTGTGAACGATGTTGAGGGCTGCCATCACACCATCGATGCTGTCATAACTATAAAGGGAAGGGTAACAGCTGTCCTGTGTACAGTACTATAAAATCCCTCCTGGCCAGAGACTCCAAAATCCTTTTCCCTGTAAAGGGTTAAGAAGCTCAGGTAACTTGGCTGGCATCTGACCTAAAGGACCAATAAGGGGACAAGATACTTTCAAATCTTGGGCGGGGGGGAAGGCTTTTGTTTGTGTTTTTTTTTAGAGTGTTTGTTCTCGAGACTGAGAGGGACCAGACATCAATCCAGGTTCTCCACATCTTTCTAAACAAGTCTCTCCTATTTCAAACTTGTAAGTAAATAGCCAGGCAAGGCGTGTTAGTTTTCCTTTGTTTTTCTCAACTTGTAAATGTACCTTTTACTAGAGTGTTTATCTTTGTTTGCTGTACTTTGAACCTGAGACTAGAGGGGAGTCCTCTGAGCTCTTTAAGTTTGATGACCCTGTAAGGTTAATTTCCATACTGATTTTACAGAGATGATTTTTACCTTTTTCTTTAATTAAAAACCTTCTTTTTAAGAACCTGATTGATTTTTCCTTGTTTTAAGATCCAAGGGGTTTGGATCTTGATTCACCAGGAGTTGGTGGGAGGAAGGAGGGGAATGGTTAATTTCTCCTTGTTTTAAGATCCAAGGGGTTTGGATCTTGATTCACCAGGAGTTGGTGGGAGGAAGGAGGGGAATGGTTAATTTCTCCTTGTTTTAGATCCAAGGGGGTTGGATCTGTATTCACCAGGAGTTGGTGGGAGGAAGGAGGGGAATGGTTAATTTCTCCTTGTTTTAAGATCCAAGGGGTTTGGATCTGTATTCACCAGGGAATTGGTGAAGGTCTCTCAAGGCTACCCAGGGAAGGAAATTAGCCTTGGGATGGTGGCAGCGGAACCAGAGTTAAGCTGGTAGTTAAGCTTAGAAGTTTTCATGCAGGCCCCTACATTTGTACCCTAAAGTTCAAAGTGGGGATCCAGCCTTGACAGATGCTGTTGCAGGCTACAAGATCACCTTCCATGAAGAAGAATGGGACAAGATCCTTTTGACGGTCACGGAACATGGAAACCCTAACATCACCTGCCAGGAGATTCCACTGCTGTCGTCTGGAGCCCAACAGCTCTGCCTTACTCTTGGGTAGTTCCAAATCCCTGACAAGGTCATTCAGTTCACCTTGTGTTATGAGGTGTGGTTCAGAGGAGGAGGATGGGAGAAAATGTGGGTCCTGTGACATTGATGATTCAGGACTAGAAGTTTCATCCTCTTCCTCTTCCTCGTCTGACTCAAGTGAGAATGATTCTGGTGCATCAGGAACCGGCAGTCCTTCTCCGTGGGGTACTGGGCATATAGCTGATGGAATGTTTGGATAATGCACAGTCCACTTTTTCTTCTTTGACACACCTTTCCCAACTGGAGGCACCATGCAGAAGTAACAATTGCTGGTATGATCTGTTGGCTCTCTCCAAATCATTGGCACTGCAAAAGGCATAGATTTCCTTTTCCTGTTCAACCACTGGCGAAGATTTGTTGCACAAGTGTTGCAGCATATGTGTGGGGCCCACCTCTTGTCCTGATCTCCAATTTTGCGGCCAAAATAAAGGTGATAGGCTTTCTTAACCATAGTGGTTATACTGCGCTTTTGTGATGCAAAAGTCACTTCACCACAAACAGAGCAGACGTTATCTGCACTGTTCACACAAGTACGAGGCATCTCTGCTCACTTTGGCTAAACAGAAATGTGTCCCTTTGCAAAATCAAACACTGACAAATAAGAGAGCACGACACTGTATGATTTCTAGAGCTGATATAGGGCAATTTGTTCAGCAGAGTGATGTAAGCTTCGTTATGATTGCATCATCCATGACTTCTAGGAATAACATGATGCAATTCATATCATGTATGACGCAATACCAGCTTCAGATTGCATCATTCATTGTTTTGCCTAAAAAGCAAGTACTGTCCAAACCCAGTCATAGATTTATTCATAGATCCAGTCAAAGATGTATTTTAGTCATTTCTGGTTTAAATTGAGATCCCTTCCCTTTATAACTCACTTATCCTCTGCCATTCCCAAGTCAAGGGTCGTATATACTGACCCAATAGCATATCTTGAAAACTAGAGCCAATCAACAATTTTAAGCATCATTTTCGTTCTCAGTGACCCAGAATTAAAGTTTGACTACATTTATTTCAGAAGCATTTTGGCTGTAGAGCAGTGTTATATCTGTCCTCTTCAAAGGCTTGGAAAGCTCTGAGTGTTGTGTGTTGTCATGCTGATCTATTTAATGCTGTCTTCTCAAGATCATCCATTTTTATTGCACCAAAGTGTTTGCTGTTCTTGCTGCTGTCCTTGTAGAGCTTTCTGGGGTGGACTTGATTCCGATGTCCTTGTGCCAATTCTCCATAGAAAATTTTTCTGGGAAGTCCTATTCAGGCATCCTAATGATGTGACTGACCCAGCGTAGTTGGGCTTTTATCAGCATGGCCTCGATGCTCGAGACATTTGAATTTTGGAGAACCTCCAGGTTGGTAATTTTGTCCTGCCAGTGGATCCCCATAATGGTACACAGAGACCGCATATGGAAGGCCTCTAGCTGTTTGATGTGCCATTTATATGGTGTCCAGGTCTCACAGCCGTAGAGGAGAGATATGAGCACAAAAAAATTATAAAGTTTTATTTTTGTTGAGAGGGTTTTGTTGTGGGATTTCAGGACTTTGTTATGTAGCTTTCCTAATGACTGAGAAACTTTCTGTATCCTCAAAAAAGAACAGGAGTACTTGTGGCACCTTAGAGACTAACAAATTTATTAGAGCATAAGCTTTCGTGGGCTACAGCCCACGAAGAAGTGGGCTGTAGCCCATGAAAGCTTATGCTGTAATAAATTTGTTAGTCTCTAAGGTGCCACAAGTACTCCTGTTCTTTTTGCAGATACAGACTAACACGGCTGCTACTCTAAAACCTTTCTGCATCCTGTTTGTGATCTTTTTGTCAAGAGATCCCACATGGGAGATGTTGCTGTCGAGATAGATAAAACTGTCAACTTGCTTTAGTTGGTTTCCACTAATGGATATGCTAGGGGATATGGCACAGAGTGGTGAAGAGGATTGGTGCAACACCACAGTTTTCTCCAGGTTGATTGTGAGGCCAAACAATTTTGATGCTTCAGCAAAGTGATCTACAATGCATTGGAGATCTCCCTGTGTGTATGCTAGGAAGGCACAATCATCTGCAAAGAGTGCTTCTCTTATTATCAGTTCTGTTACTTTTGTTTTTGCTTTAAGCCTTATAAGATTGAAGATTGAGCCGTCGTGTCTGTATCCAGTGTATGTGCTTCTGTTGAGCTCATCTGTAGCATGGTTGAGAACTTAGGTGAAGAAGAGATTGAACAGTACAGCGGCAAGGACACAGCCTTGTTTAACTCCATTTGAAATGGGAAAGGAGTCCGTGACATCTCCATTAGAAAGTACCTAACCTTGCATCCCCTCATGAAATAAACAAATGATCTTTCCCAGTTTTGGTGGGCAACCAAGTTTGCTGAGGATCATCCATAATCCTTCTCTGTTGACTGTATCAAATGCTTTTGTCAGATCGATGAAAACACTGAACATATTCAAGTTTTGTTCCATACATTTTTTTTGTATTTGCCTGATACTGAAAATCATGTCTATGGTGCTATGACCAGGTCTGAATCCACACTGAGTCTCTTCTGAGTCAGTTCAGGATGACACAAGCAAAGATTTTCCCAGCGACAGATAGGAGAGATATCCCACGGTAGTTATCACAGACCATTTTGCTGCCTTTATTTTTTAAAAAAGAAATAATTGTGGCATCTTTGAAGTCTTGTGGCATTTCTTCACTGTCCCAAATCTCAGTAAGGATCTTCTGGAGTGTTGTTACCGCTTTTGGACCTGCAGATTTATATATTTCTGCCGGTATTCCACCGCTGCCTGAGGACTTTCCTGAAAACGATTAAAGGATTAGAAAACATGGTATAGTGATAGACTCAAGGAGCTCAATCTGTTTACTTTAACAAAGAGTAAAGGGAAACTTGATCACAGTCCATAAGTATCTACATGGGGAACAAATATTTAATAATGGGCTCTTCAGTCTAGCAGAGAAAGATATAATATGATCCAATGGCTGGAAGCTGAAGCTAGACAGATTCAGACAGGAAATAAGGTGTAAATATTTAATGGTGAGAATAATTAACCATTGGATTAATTTCCCAAGAATCATAGTTGATTCTTTATCACTGACCACTTTAAAATTAAAATCGGATGTTTTTCTAAGAGACATGTTCTAGGAATTCATTTTGAGAAGTTCTATGGCCTGTGTTACACAGGAGGTCAGACTAGATGATCAAAATGGGCCCTTCTGGCATTGGAATCTATGGAAAGAACACAAATTCTATACTAAAGAAAAATCTAGCAGCCAACCCTTACCATATACTGTAATAAAAATAATCAGCCAAATCCTTAGAAACAAAGACTGACAACACCCCACGTGCCAGACTTAAATTCTCAAAGTTCTTCCCACTTCCCCAAAAGCTCAGGTTGAAAGATGACACTTATAGTGTACCCTGAAAGTCAACAAATTCAGGCTTTTTCTATTTCAGACCAGGAGAAAGTGAGTTATAAAGATGTAAAATCTCACAGCAGCCCCATCTTTAACTAGTGGGGTCTCTAGTTTGAGTGCTTCTGCTCATTTCAACGTAGAAGAACCTCACAAAAAATAGACAGGTCCCAAACTAGTAGGGGTTCTGGTATGGGTCTTTTTATACAAAAACTTTAGGCTGGGGCTGTAACAGACTCATATCCAGTGGATCAGGCCCAGAGCATGACCAGTAACATGCTTTCACCCCAAAGAAATCCTGTTACCACCCCAGCTATAGTGTCTTTGCTCTTTAGCTCAAGCTGTAGCAGATCAAGCTCTGGAGTTCTCACAAAAGCAATATATCAATGTAAGTTGGTGCTACTTTTAATTGTTTTTATTATAACTAATGGAGAGAATATTTTCACACTGATTTATAATGATTCTATGATGTGTACAAAGCCCTTTATTTGGAAGGTTTTCTTTTTTGGTTTTGAGTATTCTTAGAAGTTTGTGTCCATGAAAACTCTGTCAAATAGTTATCTCATGCATTTTTCACATTCGTATTCCTTGGTGGGATTATCTCCTGAGGATTTGAAGTAATACTCATTCAACCAAACATGTGGTACATATGGTATATCTGGTATCAGGTCAGCTCTGTCTCTTCAGCTTTGCAAGACAGTCACTTAGAGTTCATTGTACACTTATCACTAGACCTTGTTAATGTTTGTGAGATTCCAGACTGTTTGGCTATCTCATAAGAGCTGTTCGAGTGCCCAGTTCCCCCTTTCTGGCTCTTGTCAACGTCTGGCAGCTGGCTTTACATATGCCTACAACTTCTGTAATATAAATGTAATATAACATTTAGCTTTCAAACTTTTTATATGGTTCTGTTTGCCATAAAAAAAATGCTTGCTCCAACATCCTCTTTTTTTGTTTTTTTGTTTTAAAAAAGCTTTTCCTTTCATGTGCAGATGTTCTATCTCATTTTGTATCTTGTGCTATAGTGACATTTTCTCAGCTCTTCAGTCCACATGTGTGGGGCTCATGCAGGATATTTATATTTTTGAGAGGAAAGAGAATTACTTGTAACTGGAAATTTGTAAAGGTGATTTCCACTCTACACCCATAGTTACCCTCCCCTGCATCAACTTTAACATTAGCTATTTTATGTTAAGTGATTTAACAAGTAAGGGATTTTGTATTTATTTCTGCAACTCCCACAACCAGTAGTAATAGTAACCTGTCTGCAGCCACTCAACAGTATTGTCAGTGGAAACAAAGAGTTAAACCATTTTTTTTTCAGTTATGGCAGTTTTCACTTATTTGTTGTAGGCATGTCAATTTTTTAAAGATGTAGTAATCACTTGGCCTAATTTGGACCTTTAACATTCCCTACCTTAGAAGTCAGTGCCCTTATGTGCCAGTACAGCGTGTATCTATATTGCCTAACTCTTATCTGTGTTGTTGCACTGTTCCACAGTACCTCTGCTGGATGAACCAGAACTGGCACATCCATTGACTTCTACCAGCTGTTCTCTGCCAATTCCAGTTCCTGACAGGTAGCAAGCTGTGTAGTTGGCAGTGAAAAATCTCAAACAGTTCAAATGTGCCCCAGGGAGGGCAACTGCTTACCCTAAGCCCATCAAAGAAGCACTGTTGTGCTTTGCAAGATACATTACATTAACAACATCTGTCTCATATTTTTGGTATTCAGAACTGAGGAAGGGGTGAGATGCGGCTTTTAATATAAAGCAAGAGCAACTTGCTCTTGCTAACACAGCTAATATAAACATCTTGGTGAACAAAGACTTTGTGTGCCGTGTGAAATGTTTCTGAACCTAATCTCTCTCTCTTTTTTTTTTTTTAAGACAAAATTATCTATTTAAATGTCAAGGCAGCCTATTTTACTCTAAACTCATATTTGGTTTATTATTCATATGCTGCAGTGACGGTCAGATGCCATATGGCAAATGGGCTTGATCTTGTGAGGTACGGAGCACCCACGGTCCTCATTGACATCAGTGGGAGTTGGCATAGCTGGATTGGGCCTAAAATAGTTGGAAATTCAGGATATTAGTGTTTGGAATAGTTAAAAATGTAAATGAATGTGGACCATGGAACTACTTTAAGCTTCCGTCTTTGTTCAGGAATAAACTAAGGTCTTGGTCATAAGAGAAACTGTGTGTCCTCAATTACCATTAGAGTCAGTGGGAGCTGAGGGAGCCCACCACTTTACAAGACTATGCCTTAAAGTAGCTGCTGATAAATGCACTACCAGAGGAAAAAAGTCCTGACTAATTTGGTATGAAAATAAGTACTGTATTAACTGTAGTTCTTGTGCTTTGGATGACTTCCACCTCCTCTATCTGTGAGAGTTAGACCTGGGTGGTGGTTATTTATTTAGAGCTTTCAAAACCTTTATCAAGTGAATATGAAATTTAGAAGCTGAATAAGTTGACAGTAATGGGCATAAACTCTTGTTTTTCTTCCAACCCCAAAATACAATAAAATAAAAGCAGACTTAGATAGAAACCCATTGTCGCTTTCTATCCAATAGGACTGTACTGGATCTACTAGATCAATATCTAGTATCACATGGAAGAAAGACATTAAGTGACCTGCATGTGGGCTTCATTTAGAACTCCTCACATTAAGAGGCCCAGCATTTGTAAGTAATGTGGACATTTTTCCCCCCCTTGAAGGCTAAGCAGAGTACAGATGCTCACTTTGTAACTGATTTGGAGTGACAGGGGTTTAGTGTAGCCCTGCAGTTACTGACCTGGAGCATTCATGATTCTGTGCCTTGAGCAAGAAGGAATAAATTATTCTGCTACCTTCCACTGTCATTTTAAATCCATAAAGGAATTTTGCAGTATAAAAATGTGAAGACTGCTATTCCATTGTTAACATATGATTTTTTTTAATTGAGCTGTCAAAGATCAAAACAGGGGGTTGCCCAGTGAAAGTGTTGTTTTTTTCAGTCAGAAACCAATAAAACATTTTATAACAGGATACTGAAGTGTATTTAATTATAGTGATCATATAGTCTTTCAAATGTTAATGGTCTGACTCAAATTTCACTTTGTTTAGTACTGTTAGAACTTATGATTAAAGAATGGTATAGCTTTATAGTTGTTTTACTGCCATCTGTGTGCACCAGGCAATAACTATGTACAGATGGTTGTGATTCAGAGACAGGTTGCCACATGCAAAAAAAGTATGTTTCAGTTATTTTAATAAGATTTATTGCGGCAGTCATAGTTAAATGCTTGAACCATAATGATAATTGCTACTAATCTTTCAAGAAAAATGATTAGAGTCTAATAAACCTCAAGGAGCAGGTTTTGCCATAAACTTCAGAAACATATCATCAAAGGTATGTTGTTTTTTGTTCTCCCCCTTCCCTGTCTAATTATCTATTCTGCTCTTCATGGTCCTGCAGTGTTTTGTATGGAATTGCAGGAGATCATCTCTCAATACTCTATTTCCTTCCTGTATTTTTTTTAAATTGGGTACAAGTGCAGAAAATGTCTAAGTATTAAAAAAGCCCTTAAACTAGTTTTTAAAAAAATTGAACAAATTTGGAATGAAAACCAGACTGTGCCTCACAAAACTTTTGTTTTAGTGATGGGGGCCAGGCTCAAACTCCAGACGTAACCCCCTGCTGAGCTTTAGTGGGAGAAGTGGTGATTTAGAATCTGTACCTGAATCTAAATCCAAATTTTGTAGATGATCCCCATAAACTAGTCAGAAGTCCCTTCCATGATTCTGTTTTCCAGGACGGAATTTAGAGGAGACTGTGTGGTGACGCAAGACAACAGGCTGTGCTTCTCTGCCTGAGATCTACAGGATCTGGCTTTGCCCAGAGGCCTTGCTAGAAAATCCACTTTTTATTCATTATAACTGAACCCTGTCTCTTCCTTATCTCTGGCATGGGTCAAACTATAACCTTAGGTCCAAACACCCCAGACTCTGAAGTGTTTGAAATCTTTCCCCAGTTTTCAGCTGAGCCCTGTCTCTAATTTTTGACAGGTTTCAGAGTAGCAGCCGTGTTAGTCTGTATCCGCAAAAAGAAGAACAGGAGTACTTGTGGCACCTTAGAGACTAACAAATTTATTAGAGCATAAGCTTTCGTGGACTACAGCCCACTTCTTCGGATGCATCCAAAGAAGTGGGCTGTAGTCCACGAAAGCTTATGCTCTAATAAATTTGTTAGTCTCTAAGGTGCCACAAGTACTCCTGTTCTTCTAATTTTTGAGTAATAAGACAGATTTTTCCAATAAAAGCCCATATACATTAGTGTATTTTTAATTAATGTAAGCTAATACCAGGTGGATGTAACTAGCCATGTACTTACGTAAAGCTTGACAGTGTTTTTACTTTCAAGATGATCTCCCACCCCCCCCCACCTTTTTTTTTTTTTTTTTTTTTTTTTTTTTTTTAAATTTTGTGAATGACACTTAACCCAAGGTCAGGAGTTGGGCCAGAAACACTGAAATGCAGCAGTTGGTTTAAGAGAGCTGGCCTGAGCCTAGAGAGTCCTGAGAGATTCTGCCTATTTATTTGCCTTACTTGTCATGTTTCCCATTTTCATTTGTCATCAACATTTTGGAATTGTATAATATTTTTTGGAATCTAACAAGTCGCAGTCTAGAACACCCCTAAATATTGAGAGTTTTAAAATCAGTGACTTGAACCCTCCTCTACAGTTAGCTTTAGAGCCTCCTGCAGCAAACTCTTATTGCCAATTATTTCTTACTGCTAGGAAGAGTCACACTCAAGTCACAGATAGAAGAATTGGTCTACTCATTGTGGTCAGTGATCAGCCAGTGTTTAAGGTGCTTGCAAGAGTTCACGTTGTTCTGTGTCTGGCTCTATCTAGTTGTGTATACCGACAAAGCCCTACCAGACTGTCTGATAAACTCAGCCCTTAATGGCACAGACCACACTCATGGTATTAAGCACTTCTCTTCATAGCAACTGTTGCAGCATCAGGCCTGTATTGTGTAGATTAACGGTTTGGTTAATTACTAAATTTTGATGTCAGGAAAAAAATATGATCCTTAGAACGGGATGTTTTCCCTCTCTCTCCTCTTCTGTATGACCTCTTTTCTTTTGTGAGGCTTTTTCTGCTTTCTGGGCAATTTTCAGGGCCAACTTTTATATAGGTCAATTGCTGCTGTCCCTTTTCCTTTCTCTTTTTATTTCCTCTACATTTTGTGAAATATTGTTTCAAGCGTGGGGTTGAGTGCAGTGCCCCAAGGAGAGGAATGTCATCACTTGTTGTCTACATGCATTATTGTTCTCTGATACCACAGAGGTTGCATTTAAAGACAAAAGTACTAAGTCTTACAATCACTCTAGGCAGTGCTGAACCAAACTTAGAAGCTACCTTAGGTTTTGGATGCTGATTTGAGTAATTCCTAGTACAGAATATTAATTGGAAAAAGTTAATACTTAAAGGGGCTCAGTCAGGTTAAATTCACATTAAAAATAAATGTCTTTACTTGGGTTACTAAACCATTTATATGAGGGATTCTCAAGCTTTTTAATAGTGTAGACCACTTCCTATTGGAGAGATTGTCCCCCGGATCAACTCCTCTCATAACATCCCTGTGACAACTAGGTAATTGTGAAATGAAAAAGAAATATTAGGAAAGTATTTATACTGCATCTGTCCTTTTTAATGCTGTTTAGGAGCTGGAAACGAGGAGGAGCCAGCACCATGTCACAAACCAATTCAGCACAGCTTAGGACGGGTAGTCCCAAAAGTGAATTTAAACCACTTATGCATTCCTCTGTTTCCAGGGCCACTTCAGCTCTGGACCAGTCCCAGGCATAACACAGATCAGCTTCGGGGCCAACAGTTTCCAATGGGCTGTTCCAGCAGTTCTAGGATGCTTGAGCTTCCAAGGTAGCAAGGGAAGGAGGAGAATGAGGTGAGACTGCTACACAATCCGAGGATACTCATGTCCTACCATATTTATGTCTGATTTGTGTCACAGAGCTGTGGAAAGCAGCTGGAATGGGGTTCAGGATATGGCCTTGGACTCAGTCTATGTGAGTGGTAAAACTACTATTGACTTCAATGGCAGTAAGATCAAGTTCTAACTCTCCACAGTGAATCCAGGCAATATTGACTGATTTGGCAGTAAGAATCAACACTAATTCTTCATTTCCCACCAAAACTGGTCACCATTTGGAGAGAAGAGAAATTCTTACCACGAGGATAAGACAGACAGGCAGTTATGAAAACATTGACTGGTCCCCCTGGACACCCAGTGTATCTGACTGTTAAGCTTAAGGTAAAATTCCCCCTCCCCACAATTTGACTTTAAAATTGGCCTTGTGGGGTTCCACTAAAGAACCTTGGCCATCTCTGTCCCAGCCTGGCCTGCTGCATGTCTTTCTGTATATACAATAGACTTTAAATATGTGTGAGCATCTGTTACTCTATTGCTTCCTGTCTTCTCTCCACACGCCAAGATTTCCATAGTCTGCTGCCATGGTACTTGTGTATGACATTTTGAATTCACGAAGTGCAAAAGCATGACATTTTGAATTAGAAGTTAATTTAACAAAAATATCTGTGGAAAAAGTTTGAGCCCTCAAAAATATGTCAAGTTATATTTTGAGACGTTGAAAGGAAATTAAACAAAATGAACTGGCAACAGTTACATGTGAAAGTTCATGGGGAAAAAATGTTCACTACCTGAGCAACATCATGGTCTAGAGCGTAGTGCACTGGACTAGGAGCCAGCTGTGGCCCTAACTTGCTGTGTGATTTTAGGTAATTCATTTTATTTCTCTGTGCTTCTGTTCTCCCTACTCTTTCTCTATTTAAACCGATTCAGTTACAGAATCTCTCAGTAAGCAGAGAATCTCTCAGAAAGTATTTTTACCATGTCTGCTACCGTGGTGTCCCAATCCCAGTTGCAATTTGTGTCTTTGTCTCAGTTACATTAGCCTGTGGGTGCTAATGCAGTACAAATAAATGATGATTAAGCAATCCTAAATTGCTCTGGGAAGCATAAAAATTAGCTGAGGTTTGATAACGGGGTCAAAGTGTGAAGATTAAAATGGGTTTGAAAAATTAGGGAAAGGAAAGTGATACTGACTGTTTTGTAAATATGCATATATATTGAATTTCACCACATCACACAGTGGCTGAAAAGTGGTTCCCTTGGATGTGTGGACTCACCTTATGTCAGTGTAAAGAGGAAGGATGGAGGTATCTCTGGATGTTTTAAATTTAAAATGTTGAATTTTTATTTTAAAATGTTAACAGGATAAAATCAGCATAAACAAGTTTGGTTAATAATTAGGTCCTTATCCTGTAAATGGATCCATACAGATGGTTCCTTACACCATCTGATCTTTGAAGGCAATATGGTTCCATGTGGGCTTCCAGCACAGATCCCTTCCAGGACTGGGACAGCACTCCTTATCAAGGTCCAGAGCCCCAAAGGTATTTAAGCACCTTGCCCCAGATCCATAAAGGGACTTAGGCATTGCAATGCTCGGTGCTGGAACACCTAACTTTGAGGAGCCTAGAACATGACTGGAAAAACAATGGCATCCACAAAGCCTATATTAGATGCCTAGGCTCCCTATACAATGCATAGGGAGAAATAGGTACCGAAGACTGGGATCCACCCTAAGCCTAAACTAATCAATGGCAGATGCTGACAAGAAGAGTTGTCCTAAGCCCCATGGCTTTCATGAAATTCAGCACCTAAGTCTGGGTTGCAGGTAGGTGCCTCTCTCTGCTTGAGATCCACAGTCAAGAGTCCCTCTTCTGGAGTCTGGTGACTTTGGTTCCTAAGCCATTTCTTGCAAGAATGAATTTGGAGTTAGCCATTTGCCTCACAAAATTGTCAGGGTGCACAAGGGGAGGAGGCCTTCATCATAACCTTTAGCCCAATGGTTAGAGCAATTACCCAGGTCTGTGAGACCCCTGTTCAATTTCCCCCCCTGCCTGATGAGGGGAGAGGATGTGAAGAAGGGTCTCCTGACTCCTACCTTTCAGGTGAGTGCCTTAGCCACTGGACTGTGGAGTGGTTCTCATGCCTCCTCTCACCCAATTAATATTTAGTTATTTAATTAAAATTGAACTGCTTCAAAGAGAGTTTGAGAGCCCCATCAGACTATCCCATAGTCTAATGGCTAGGGCATTCACCTGAGAAATGGGAGACCCCGGTTGAAATCCCTTCTCAGGAGGTGGAAGGGGGAATTGAACCATGGTCCCCCATATCCCACATGAGTGGTCTAATCATTGGGTTGAAAGTTATCAGGAGGACAACTGTAGCATCAGTGTCATAGGCAGGTGATAGGCGTCAAGATGCCTAGCATGAAGAAGTAGAGTGAATGCTCAGAAGCAGAAACGTAGATGCCAAGGAAACTTTTTACAGTGGATATTTAGGCACCAAGTGAATTTAGGCATTTACAGGGTTAGGTGCCAGCTGAGTGGGTGTAGTATGGATCACAGTCATACCTAAAACTGAGTGTGAGGCATCTAGTCCTGGGGTTTAGGTCTGATTTCAAAAGGGAATTAGATACTGAAATACCTTTTGAGGATTTGGGCCCAAGAACCGGTTCCTGCTTAAGAGCTATGCAGAAACTGACACCCTTGAGATCCTCTTGGGGTTTCAATGAATTGCCCCCTACCCCAATTTTTCTTTGTTACGTGTGTGTGTGTGTGTGTGTGTGTGTGTGTGTGTGTGTGTGTAAGTAAAAGTAACCCATTCTGGATGGCTAGACGAATGGGGGTGGTGACACTAAGTCCCCATGAAACAACAAGATGCCAGAAGGAAAGGAAAATAGAGAAATAAAACAAATGTAAGATAAACTGCAAGAACCATCCTTCATCTCAATAGGGGACTTGCAGCAAGGTATTTCTGCCACTATGTGAGGTGGTAAATGTGCTTCCATCCCAGAAGCCCTCACATGATTCCAAGCTAGCCTATTTCAGCAGTGCGTAGGCCAGTACTTGCTTCTCTAGTGCTTTCTCCTGAAATAAGGAAAATATTCTCCCGAGACTGAAAGAGTGGCCTTATCTTTTTTCTCTAATGCAATGGGCAACAGAAAGAAAAGGGGTTTGATATTTAGGGAATATCCTTCTGGGTTAATTGTTCAGTGGCCCCCACCTTTGTCTATTCTTTTTCTTAGTGGTGGATTGCTCTGTCACACCATGACATGGCATTTTATGTACATGAAACATTAACATCCCTTACTATTGCACAATGAGAAGTAAATTAATATATTAATGTTTATTAATTTAAAATTCTGTTTGCTGTGAGCATTAATATTACTTAGCTACTTATTTTCCACTTCATTTGATATACTAATGCAGTTAAAATGAGTAGGATATCTGCTAGTCTGTCAACTAATTCTTAGAAATTCTGTGTGTTTCTTTTCATTGGCCTCTTCTCCACACTAAGAATTAGAGATGGGAGCACATCAAAACGTTGAGTTGAGATAAGCACCAAATATTGGGTTGTCTGTCTGCAGCTAGTGAAGTCCTCTAATCCTATCCTTCCTTTCACAGCTCCACTGCTTGGCTTCTCAGTGTCTCCATGCTCAGTTCCTATAACTTGCACAAGCCCCACAGTCCTGCATCAACTTTGTCATTACCTGTTACTTCTCCTAGATTTATGATCTCCCCCCTCCTGCCTCCAACTTTGATCCCATTTTGAGGCCCAATATAATCGCCAGTTTTTGTGCTGTGCCTCATTACACAATCCCTATTTCATGTTCTCTGGGTCTTAAAGTCATTAGCTCTGTTATATGTTTCTCAGTGGCCAACCACACTACCTGTGAGATTTGAAAGGAAAAAAAGAACAGTCTGGAAGTCTCCTAAAGCCTATGATGTGATCACTAATAAGTGATACGATGGTGGAAAACAGCAGAAAGGCCAGGAAACCTATAGAGAGAGGGAAGGACTGTTGATTAGAAGGGTGGGTGTGAGGTAGGCTAAGTTACACATACAGATCCAAATTGTAAAATATATATTGCTAAGATGTGGGCTTTCTTTTTTTAATGAACCAGTTTGTCCCTACTCTGAATCAATACTAAATTACCTCACCAGTTCAAACACTATGCCAATATATATGCTTTGCACTTCTATATTACTTTATACATGAGAACCAGTATTTCAGACACTAATTAATTTAGTATGACAACAGTCCGGTATATGAGAGAGTTGTCATTATCCCCATTTTTAGAAATGAGGAAAGAGAAACTGAGTTGTCATCGTGCCTCAGTGGGTCACAGCGGAGAATACCAGATTCAAGACATATTGAGAAATAGGGCAGACACCCCAAACTGGTGGTTATTCTATCATTAGATTAAACCAAGCCAGTAACAAAAGTAAACTTCTGTCTCACCACACTGGTTATCAGGAAGTCAGAAATGTAGTCTCCTTAGGCATTCCAGCCCTTGGACTCTGAGGGGTTACTTGAAAACCAATTTAATCATATCTAGGGGCCTTCTAATCCCAAGAGATCAGTGCTCTCTCTATATATATATCTATCTATAACTCAGATGCTACCCAATAATCACGCTAATGCCAATCCTTTAGTGACTAAATGTTTATTAATAAAAGAAAGGAAGAAGAGTTAAATGATTAATAGATCATATACATACAATAATTGCCAAGTTCTCATATCAGGGTTGTAGCAGTGAGGGTATAGACTGCTGGCTTGTAAAGTCTCTCTGGTAACTTCCAAAAGATTGGAAAATTCTTAGTTCAATATGCTCCTTTTAGTTGTAAATCCACAGCCTAGAGAAACAGGGCAGGAAAGAGGCCAACTCAGTAGTCTTTTTTATACCTTTTACAATGCACCTGAAAATATACTGGCTCAAACCACAGCTCACAGCTTCTGTTTGTGGAAAGGGCAAGTTAATGATCTGATATGGAGTCCAGGGTCACATGAGCATCACATATCCTTACATGCTTTGATGACTCTCAGAGGCAGCCATTGCCCATATCCATGCTGAGAGGTCCACATGAAGGCTTACCAGGCAGGATGAGTTTCTTCTATGGCCAATTGTTAGAGTGAAGTGTCCCTGGAAAAATCATGGAGCAGGTCCTCAAGGAATCAATTATGAAACATTTAGAGGAGAGGAAAGTGATCAGGAACAGTCAGCATGGATTCACGAAGGGGAAGTCGTGCCTGACTAACCTAATTGCCTTCTATGATGAGATAACTGGCTCTGTGGATGAGGGGAAAGCAGTGGATGTGTTATTCCTTGACTTTAGCAAAGCTTTTGATACGGTCTCCCACAGTATTCTTGCCGCCAAGTTAAAGAAGTATGGGCTGGATGAATGGACTGTAAGGTGGATAGAAAGCTGGCTAGATCGTCGGGCTCAACGGGTAGTGATCAATGGCTCCATGTCTAGTTGGCAGCCGGTTTCAAGCGGAGTGCCCCAAGGGTCGGTCCTGGGGCCGGTTTTGTTTAATATCTTTATTAATGACCTGGAGGATGGTGTGGACTGCACTCTCAGCAAGTTTGCAGATGACACTAAACTAGGAGGCGTGGTAGATACACTAGAGGGTAGGGATCGGATACAGAGGAACCTAGACAAATTAGAAGATTGGGCCGAAAAAAACCTGATGAGGTTCAACAAGGACAAGTGCAGAGTCCTGCACTTAGGACGGAAGAATCCCATGCACTGCTACAGACTAGGGACCGAATGGCTAGGTAGCAGTTCTGCAGAAAAGGACCTAGGGGTCACAGTGGACGAGAAGCTGGATATGAGTCAACAGTGTGCTCTTGTTGCCAAGAAGGCTAACGGCATTTTGGGCTGTATAAGTAGGGGCATTGCCAGCAGATCGAGGGACGTGATCGTTCCCCTTTATTCGACATTGGTGAGGCCTCATCTGGAATACTGTGTCCAGTTTTGGGCCCCACACTACAAGAAGGATGTGGAAAAATTGGAAAGAGTCCAGCGGAGGGCAACAAAAATGATTAGGGGTCTGGAGCACATGACTTATGAGGAGAGGCTGAGGGAACTGGGATTGTTTAGTCTCCAGAAGAGAAGAATGAGGGGGGATTTGATAGCAGCCTACAACTACCTGAAGGGGGGTTCCAAAGAGGATGGAGCTCGGCTGTTCTCAGTGGTGGCAGATGACAGAACAAGGAGCAATGGTCTCAAGTTGCAGTGGGGGAGGTCCAGGTTGGATATCAGGAAAAACTATTTCACTAGGAGGGTGGTGAAACACTGGAATGCGTTACCTAGGGAGGTGGTGGAGTCTCCTTCCTTGGAGGTTTTTAAGGCCCGGCTTGACAAAGCCCTGGCTGGGATGATTTAGCTGGGAATTGGTCCTGCTTTGAGCAGGGGGTTGGACTAGATGACCTCTTGAGGTCCCTTCCAACTCTGATATTCTATGATTCTATGATTCTATGATTAATGGGCCATCAAGCTTGATTAGTTCATTCACAATGGGCTGGCTAGACTGGATGTAAACTATCTTGTGGGTGTTACCTAGGAACAAGCACATTTGAGATATGGGTACATAGCCAATATTCATAACTTCAGATACTGTGATGATACATGGATTTAAACAGGATAATCTTATTTAGCAAATCATAACTTCTACATTGACACCTCATGATATACTTTGTACAAGATTTGTTGCAATTGTATTACAGTGGTAATATCAGTGATACAAGTGGTCATATTTCAAGCAGACAGCATCAATGCGTTACCAAGTGTCATACATTAAATCTGTGACAAAACTGGAATTATAATAATTCACATCTCACATAATAACTAGATCTCCTGGACCACAAAGACAATTTGATTCCTTTCTGATAAGTTGATTCTAGGCATCCTGCTTTCTGTAACTTTTTCTGTAAGTAGGGTTGCACAGAGCTGAAAAACAAGCTCGTTAAGTGTACATACTGGACTTGTAAACTCTGCATGTTCAGAATATATGGACACTTCAGAAAGGTACAGATTAATACAATGTTTGACATAGTTAGCTCACATGGATTCAATTACCATTGTATGCCAATGACTCACAAATCTACCTCTTTCCTCCTGACCCATCTCCCTCTGTCGAGTCCCACACATCTGGCACACCATCTTATATAGATGTTCAAGAGGCAAGATCAAGATAGTAAAAATCAATAATTCTTCCCCCTCCCATCCTCCAAGTCCTTTCCATTGCTGTGGATAACATGATCATCCTCCCTATCAGACTTACAGAGTTGGGGGAGTCTTTTGACTTCTCATGACACATGAAGGCTGTGATCAACTTTTATTGTTTCTGCTTATAAACATTTTTTTGACCATCCAATCCTTCTTTTCTTTCCTCTCTGTCAAAACACGCTTCACATCTTGATAATTGTAGGCATGTGTGGCCCTCCCTCACTGTCAACCTCCAAGGGAGGTGTCATAACTATAAAGGGAAGGGTAATAGCTGTCCTGTGTACAGTACTATAAAACCCCTCCTGGCCAGAGACTCCAAAATCCTTTTCCCTGCAAAGGGTTAAGAAGCTCAGGTAACCTGGCTGGCATCTGACCTAAAGGACCAATAAGGGGACAAGATACTTTCAAATCTTGGGGGGGGAAGGCTGTTGTTTGTGTTCTTTGTTTGGGAGTGTGTTCGTTCTCGGGACTGAGAGGGACCAGACATCAATCCAGGTTCTCCACATCTTTCTAAACAAGTCTCTCCTATTTCAAACTTGTAAGTAAATAGTCAGGCAAGGCGTGTTAGTTTTCGTTTGTTTTTCTCAACTTGTAAATGTACCTTTTACTAGAGTGTTTATCTTTGTTTGCTGTACTTTGAACCTGAGACTAGAGGGGAGTCCTCTGAGCTCTTTAAGTTTGATGACCCTGTAAGGTTAATTTCCATACTGATTTTACAGAGATGATTTTTACCTTTTTCTTTAATTAAAAACCTTCTTTTTAAGAACCTGATTGATTTTTCCTTGTTCAAGATCCAAGGGGTTTGGATCTTGATTCACCAGGAGTTGGTGGGAGGAAGGAGGGGAATGGTTAATTTCTCCTTGTTTTAGATCCAAGGGGTTTGGATCTTGATTCACCAGGAGTTGGTGGGAGGAAGGAGGGGGAATGGTTAATTTCTCCTTGTTTTAAGATCCAAGGGGTTTGGATTTGTTTTCACCAGGGATTTGGTGAAGGTTTTTCAAGGTTTCCCAGGAATGGAATCCATTGAAATGGTGGCAGCAGAACCAGAGCTAAGCTGGTAGTTAAGCTTAGAAGTTTTCATGCAGGCCCCTACATTTGTACCCTAAAGTTCAAAGTGGGGATCCAGCCTTGACAGGAGGACACACCTCTTTGCTGTCACGCCCCTGTAAGGACAGTCTCAGATAAGGGGGAAGTTAGTCTGGGTGTTCGATCCCTCCAGCGGAGTAGAGCAGGGAGTGGTTCAGGGACCCAAGCCCTCAAGCAGGGCTGGGCACCAGTCTAAAGCCCAACCCTCAGGCAGGGTATAGTCAGGCAAAGTATAGTCTGGGAACCCATGCCCTCAGACAGGGCAGTTACCAACAGGGCCGGCTCCAGGCACCAGCCCACCAAGCTTGTGCTTGGGGCGGCACCTGGAGGGGGGCGGCGCGGCGCTCCGGCCCCCGGGGAGAGCGGGGCCACGGCCGGGCTTGCCGCCCTCCCCCCGGCGCTCTGGCCGCCCTCCCCCCGCCAGCGCCCTCCCCCCGGCCGCCGGGGGGGAGAGCGGCGAGCCCTGGCTGGGGCTCGCCGCCCTCTCGCCGCCCTGCCCCCTGCGCTCTGGCCGCCGGGGGGAGAGCGGAGCCCCGGCTGGGGCTCGGCGCCCTCCTCCCGGGGGGGGGGGGGGCGGCGGGCGGCGGCTTTTTTGCCTGGGGCAGCAAAAAAGCCAGAGCCGGCCCTGGTTACCAAACACAGTCTTGGGTTCCAGCCCTCAGGCAGGGGTAAACGCCCAACACAGTCTAGGGGGCTCTGGTCAGGAGCGAGGCACCCAGGTACAATCTGTTGTCCTGGCTCTGGTGGGAGACAGACAAGCACAGGCTTCTTGGCTTGAAGAGGGGGAGTACTGCCACACCAGGGGTGGAGTGGCAGGGATAGGGGACGCAGGCCCGCCCAAGTCCACTGCGTCCCAGCCCAGGGCCCTAACAGTGGCAGAGTGGTCTGCCACTGGGTCAGCGAGGAATCCCACCGCAACACACTCACCACGTTTCGGATACCCCTACAGCCAGACTACAATCACCTATCCCTGGGCTTCTTCCGCCCCTCCCCTCAGGGTGTACCTTAACCCCAGGCTCGTCCTCTGTCTCCTTGGGATATACTGCTAGTGGTAATTCCAACAGCTCTTCAGCATTTGTTGGGTCTGGCTGCTCTGGTAGCTTGGACAAGTCCTCAGGGTAACTGAAGTCTTCTGCAGCCTCCTGCATCAGCAGAGGGGAGAACACATCCATCTCCTTTGGCAGCTGCCTCCCGACTGAGCTACGGGACCCACCTTTTATACTTCCTGTTCCTGTCCTGTCCCTTCTGCTTCCGGCATGGTGAGTGTGGCCTTCCTGGTTCCACCCACCAGGGGGCATCTGGCCCTCCCTTGCTGACAGTCTCCGAGGGAGGCCATGCCTCTGTGCTACAGTCATCTCCTGCTCCATTAGTGCATCCTCCTCTTTGACGTGCATATTGCTCTTCACCCCTCCATCCAAAGTGCAGCTGCTAAAGTGATCTTTCTTTCTTATTAATTTGTCCTCATTACACCCTCTTCTGGTCCTCACAGTGTATCAATTTAAAGGTTCTATGCAACTCCATAGAATCATAGAATATCAGGGTTGGAAGGGACCTCAGGAGGTCATCTAGTCCAACCCCCTGCTCATATGCATAAATCATCCCAGCCAGGGCTTTGTCAAGCCTGACCTTAAAAACCTCTGAGGAAGGAGATTCCATCACCTCCCTAGATAACCCATTCCAGTGCTTCACCTCCCTCCTAGTGAAAAAGTTTTTCCTAATATCCAACCTAAACCGTCCAACTGCAACATGAGACCATTACTCCTTGTTCTGTCATCTGGTAACACTGAGAACAGTCTAGTTCTGGCCTACACCTTAGATCTCATTTCTTATCATGTCTCTCTGCACATAAGAGAGGCCATACAGGGTCAGACTAATGGTCCATCTATCCCGGTATCCTGTCTTCTGCCAGTGGCCAATGCCAGGTGCTTCAGAGGGAATGAACAGAACAGATGTCCAGTCTCCGCTTCTTGCAATCAGAGGCTTGGGACACTCGGAGCATGAGGTTGCATTCCTGCTTATAGCCATAGATGAACCTATCCTCTATGAAATTATCTAGCTCATTTTTGACTCCCCTTGTAGTTTAGGCCTTCACAATATCCCATGTCAATGAGTTCCACAGGTTGACTGTACATTGTGAGAAGAAGTACTTCCTTTTGTTTGTTTTAACCCCCCTGGTTCTTGTGTTATTTGAAGGAGTAAATAACACTTCCTTATTCACTTTCTCCAGACCCGTCACAATTTTATAGACCTTTATTATATCCCCTCTTAGTTGTCTCTTTTCCAAGATGAACTGTCCTAGTCTTTTTTTATCCCTCTTCATACGGAAGCTGTTCCCTACCCTTAATCATTTTTATTGCCCTTCTCTGTACCTTTTCCAGTTCAAATATATATATTTTTGAGCTGGGGTGACCATAACTGCACACAGTATTCAAGGTGTGGGTGTACCATGGATTTATATAGTAGCATCATGAGATTTTCTGTTTTACTATCTATCCCCTTCC
This sequence comes from Chrysemys picta bellii, assembly GCF_011386835.1. Classification (NCBI taxonomy): domain Eukaryota; kingdom Metazoa; phylum Chordata; order Testudines; family Emydidae; genus Chrysemys; species Chrysemys picta. Next base: position 57,258,573 of record NC_088796.1, read on the forward strand.
TAATCGTTCCTAACATTCTGTTAGCCTTTTTGACTTCCGCTGCACATTGAGCATAGGTTTTCAGAGAACTACCCACCGTGACTCCAAAATTTCTTTCTTGAGTAGTAACAGCTAAGTTAGACCCCATCATTTTGGATGTATAGTTGGTATTATGTTTTCCAATGTGCATTACTTTGCTCTGCCAGAGCTGCCTTATACCCTTCTTCCTGTTCTTTGTGGTTTCTTCAGTGCTACCCGCTATGCATAGAATCACCTCCCAGTCCTCTCTGTTTGGCCCTTTCCCTCTGTATTCTAGTCTCTCCTAAAGACTAACATCTTCCAAACGCAAGCACTAGATTACATTAGTCAAAACCTTCCCCACCATAGCATGCTATAAAATAGAGAGAGTGAGTGCGAAAAGGATCAAGGCATGAGAGAGAAATAACATAATTTCATATAGTCTATCAAGAAGCATGAACAGTGCAAAGAAACTCTATAATCTTCCTATTTTAACCCTAGGCCTGGTTTAGAATTAAAATTTAGAGTAACGGATCCACATTTCTCAGAGATGTGAAAAAAATCACACGCCGGGTGGAGTCGCTGTGTTGACCTACTCCCCAGTGTAGGTGTGGCTAGGTCGACTGACAGAAGCATTCTTCTATCTAGCTTTTGCCTCTTGGGTGAGGTGGATTTCCTTCAGCGATGGGAACCCCCCCACACACACACTTGTCTCTGTGGAAAGGATCTACACTACAGCAGCATAGCTATGGCACCGTAGCTGTGCAGCTGTATCGCCTGCAGTGTAGACAAGCCCTTAATCTGGTCTCCCTGCCCCTGAATTGTCTTGTGGCTCTCACTTGTGTATCATCTAAAATTAGATCATAAACTCCTCGGGGCAGTGACTGCCTCTTTTATTTGTTTTGCAAAGCACCTAGCACATTGTGTAAATAATCATCGTAATGTAAAAACATATTCATCTTTTTTTAATTTTTCCACAGGGATTATGAATAATGTAAAGCATTATTTCACTCTCCTGATCTTGGAGTCACTATAAAATCTCATCTGCTAAAAACTGTTTTTCTTATCTTTAAAGACATCTGTAAAGCTCTGTGTGCTATAATAGTTTTCACTTAAATTGGACTAAAATATGTTTATTATTTAATAACAGTTTTTGAAGGCTGAATATTTAACAAATTCTCCACTTCAGAAAGGTACCAGGTAGCCTCTGAAACATTGTTAAGTAAAACAGCTGTTTATCACTTTATCCGCATTATCTATATAAAAAAGGGGGCATTGTCATGAGTCTTGTGTATTTCCCCCCCCCCCCCTTTCTCTTCATAGATTATATTGTTAAGTGTTTTTGGTTTCTTTTGGAAACATCATTCTTTGTTAGAATCTTTTAACAATGAGGATATTCCAAAAGATGAGATAGAATCAGACCCAAATTTCCTATGTACTGCAGCCTTTTGCCCCGAAGATCACCAGGGAAGGTGCTCTCTGCTGCTTCCTAGTGGTGAGACAGAGGAAGTGATAGAATGAGCCAGGGCTTATTTGCATTGTTGACGCCTGCCATGCCAGTGTGAAGGGTCTTGGTTGTTTTGGTTAAAATTCATGTACGATTTGGGTGGAGGGGTAATGAAATCATTACAACTCTACTAGTGCTGGTTAGGGGCACCTATACTTCTATGTTGGCTCTGGCTATTATGCAAGATCCAGGTCTTCAGTTGCTTAACCCATTACAGTGATAACAGCTTTCGGGATTATGCGGGGTGCAAAGGGGAGGTAAAATATTACTACTGCAGAGTGACTTTGCCTTGACACTCCTGCTCCACTTTAGACCCACTTTACCTTATTGCAAGTGACGACACAAGTTGAAGAGAAACAATCAGGCTCAAGATCAGGTGAATATGCAGCAAAAAACAAGCCCAACCCTAAGGCAGCTAGTCTCAGTCAAGTCACTTTGTATAGGAAAACTGTTGTTACGTATTCTAACTGTATATTGTGATATGGTAATGTTTTAAAAATTTGTTCACAATCGTCATTTTGAATTCTGTAAAGTTGTTGTTTGGAAGCCATGTTGGTCTCCCTTCTTGTTGGGCTTTTGGTGCCCTTTTTCTGTAAGGTGAGAAAAGATCAGTCACATGATCTGGCAATTCTGCCCAGAGACAAGAGAGTATATAAGTTCCTCTCACAGGCTATAGGGTGCTGTCCATTATGGTGGCAGCCCATGTCCACGTCGGTCATCGGTTGTCGTGAGCAGTCTCCGAGAGGCAACACATCACTCACCCCTACTTACCTGAGATTGAGGGATTCTGGTCCAGCAGCTGATTTGATTCGTGTTCCTCCTGTGTACATCACCATCACCAGGCACAGTAGAAGGTCCGGGTTGTCCATCACACTGGAGCTGAGGCAATCAGTCAGACATGACCCTTCCTCCATGACTGACGTCTCGTCTGTAAAGTATAGATTTCTGGACTGTTAGTCCATAATATCTGTAAGGGCTAGAGAACTTTGGCTTCACGCCCTTGATTTCAAACCACTGAGTGTTTTTCTTTTACCTACCTGTACACAATAAACTGTCTTTTTTGTTCACCTTTAATTTTGTCCCTCTTCTGTTTCACTGAGACCAGAGGTGACGGATCCTAAATCAGGGATAACCCTAACTTCCATAATTAGCAGGGGTCCTTTAATACCTTCTTTAATTCCCTTTTCCCCTAACAACTTCATCTCCCTGTGTCTCAATTTCCCTATCTGTAAAACAGGGATAATGATGCTTACCTCCTTTGTAAAGGGCTTTGAGATCTACTGATGGAAAGTGCTATGTAAGAAGGAGGTGGTATTATTATATTAATTGCCCTAAAAGAAATTCCAGTAGACTTCACTGAATTTTCAATTGCTCTCTGATCTTTCTTGGTTTCTGCTGAGGGACCAGTAGTCCCAAGGAGCAGAAACACCATCCAGCTAGAGCTCTGTTCCAAAAATGTAGTTGCCCGCTAGAACAAATAGCAATTAGTTAAAATTGGCTGTGCTAGAGGCTTATGTTGCTTTGTGCCAGTCATTTCACTCATCTGAAAAATTATACTAGTGATAGTAATTACCTCACAGAGGCATTACGAGGATCACTTAGTAGTTTGTACAATGTTTTGAAAATGTAAAGCATAACATCCTAACTTTTACAGCCATGCCTTCTTTCCCTTTGCTTCCAATACAGAAGAATCTAGTTTTGGACCTCCCTTCCTGCACATCTTACCCTATAGACAGATGCTTTTCTATGGGTTAAAGTGCCTAAGTAATTGAAGAGTCTAAAGTTCCATTGACTTTCACTTAGAAGCTTTTGAGAATTTTATTCTATATTTTTAGAGGTGTGTTTGCCTGTCAAATATCCCTCCTGCCATTGCTTTCACAGGATACCTCTTTAGGAGTGAAACTGGGTCCAAATCTTCTACTAAAGATGAAAATCACATAAAACAACAAAGCATCTGAGTAAAATATGTCTTATTGAATTCAGATGTTGGGAAACTAGATAGAAAATAGCAGGTTTTGCTAGTTTGGCCACACACAACTACTCAACCCTGAATACATTATTGGGTGTTCTTTCAGATTATTTGACCTTTTCTTTATGCAGATATTCTTGCAAGAGTATAGTGGCAAATTGACTTTGCCTTGACACTCCTGCTCCATTCTGGGCAGATGACAAAAAATCCATACAATGCCCACTAATGTCAAACTAACACATACTTGTTGCTGCAGGCTTTACTGCGATTCACTGTTCCCTTGGCCCTTTTTTGTGCCCCAAGGTACATGCCTAAGAAATGTACACACTTTATGTGCAGGCCAAATATGAGTCATAGATAGAAATAAACAGGTGGAGGGGAAAATGGCGGGTGAAATGGCCTGCAGCAGTATGTTCATAAGAACAACCTTCTAATGACCTGTATCTGCACCTCTGTTACCTGTTGAGGTATTGTATGGTTTCAGTTCTTCCCTGGAAATACGGATCAGTCAGTGTTGTAAATGTATTTGTCCGTGTCAAACAGTTCACAGATTCTGGAGTCTGTGCGTACCTTGAAAGGTTCCATTATGTCTCATGCCAGAGTTCTCATAGGAGTTTCCTTCACTGTCAGATGCAACACTAACTGCAGTTCAAATATTTTAAATACAAACTTGTTAGCCTTTCATCATAACAAATATTAACTGAACCCAGAATCTCTCTAATTGCCTAAAACTTTCTTTCTCTGGAGAAATGTTAACCTTCCCATGAAATTATGAGCAAATATGATCATAGTGTTCTAGACAATGTGTGCTTACTGTATGCCAGGTAAACTACCATTTGATTCATATTTTGTATTTTTAATATATTATACCATGAGGGAGTTTGCTGGGTTTTTTTCCTATTGGCTGCCGGCTTCAAGTCTGTTTAGAAAAAAAGAATTCCTGGTCAGTACTCTGCAACTTGTCTCTTTAGCTTTGTCTGTGTAAATGTAGTTAATTGCTTGTAGGGTTATTAGTATACATTTATCCACACTGAGCTATGTTTTCTATGTATTGGTTCTGTTATCTAAAATAACCAAATTCCTCAAATCTATTGTAATATTGGTCCATGTTTGGATTATTTGAATTTTTGTAGCTCTGGGTAGAATTGAGGTATTACTGGCAAAAATCACCCTTTTTGGTGCTCTGATAAAAGAGAAGTTGAAAAGAGAAAACTATTTATTTGTGTGGTTTTTTTTTACCTGAATTTTATTATTGACTTGGAAATGGCCCCATTTCTGCCAAAACTTGTGCTAGGGTAAATTCAATTTTCAAGTGCTTTAGAGGCTCTCTGTGGGGAATCAAGAAAATGGAATATTTTCAAATGGAGGGTGCTCCCAATCTGCCATAGAGATTTCACAAATCTGTGTGCACTTTTAAAATGAGTTATGGTCCATTTTCAAGAGGAAATGGGTCCATTTTTATTGGATGATGGATTTGTGGACTTGTGATGTTTTTCATTTTTTTTCCATTGTGAAAACAGGAATTTCAGATACATTTTTCAGATAGTGAAATGGGAGTAGGTGGTAGGAAGGCTGTGCCAAATAATGTGAAATGAAGCAGTAAGCATTTTTCTTACAGAAATCAGTGAAATGAACATTTGAACTTCGTACAGCACTAAGACTTCACCAGAGACATCTTCAGGATCTTATTAGAGGAAATGTCTTTACTAGAGGCTGCTGGAGACTCTTGAAACTTGATTGCATGTGCTAAATCTACTTGTGACTTTACACTATGAATCTTAGTTAGTGATCATAGCTTGTTAAAGAAAGTTTCCGTTTCTTTATTAATCTTTTTAATCACCAAAGGTACCATAAAGATGTTTGAAATAGTATTGCTGTTGTCACTCTTTTTCTTTTAAAATGGTGGAGAATATAATCTGGTTCAATTGTTATCAGTTAAAGATAAGTCCCTCTCTTCAAGTGGTTGGTTTGTTGCTTAATGTCCTTCTTTTGAGAAGCTTTTCAGAAATACTTATTTTCACTAAATAAAGAAATGTAACTCTTGAACATATTAGGAAACCCGCTGGAGATTTGTATATTGCCCAACTTTGGTAAGAAGCAAAGTTAGGGTGAGAACTAGCAGGTTAACACGGGTGGGGAATAATAACACCTGATATGTGTCAGCACAAAGTATCTACTTCTGGAAACAGGCCAGTAAGTATTAATGAACTGAGATTCTTATCTGTGTAGCTCAGATCCTTGAAAACAAGAATGTATAATATTCCCCCTAGTAATTCAGGGAGTTATTGTTGTTTGCAGACATACTCTATGCAAAGTGACTAGTGTAGGAGGGAGAGATGGATTATATGAAACATCTGTCAAAAGATTCAGCAAGTGGGTGACACTTTTGTCTTTGATGTTATCTGTACTGAAGATAGAGGCGCAGCCTTTCAAAGCTAGGTACATGCAGTTGGGCACGTACACTTCTGTGCACTTAATTTGTTATAGAAGTGGATGTAATTCCAGTAATTAAATGTACACAGGATCAGTTAAGCATTTAACTGACCATATGCATGTATAAATGTGGCTTCAACATACAGGTGTTTTTTACAAGCAGAAACCAAGTGCATTAATATTTGCCTGTGAAATGCAGCCCTCATGGCTCAAAGGGTGACACACATCTCAACATGAGTAAAAGTATCAAATTTGAAAATTTTCTTTTTAAGTGGCATTCTAAGGATGTCTTTGGGGGGATTTGAACAGCAGCAGGAGGAGGCTGGCTAGCGGTGGAGTTACATGTTGTACATGGTCAAAACTCACTCCTTTCCTTGGGTTTATTAACAAAATTACTGGAAACATAAACCCCTCTTCTCCCTAGGTCTGGCTCTTCCTTGAAGAGCTTCATTTAAAATCTACCAGCCAAACATTAGATCCCTCTGACTAGTTACTGTTATAGAACCCAACTGGTCTGTAGGTTGCTTATAACCATTTATAACACCTTCCACCATCTGCTTTAACCATCTATTCGTATCTGTAACTTGTATGTATAACCCTTCTGTCAGGTGGAGCCGGCAGTAACCAGGGCCGGGTTCAATATCTAGGGGTTTCTTTTCAACAATACAACACAGAACTGGCTCGAGCCCCACCCAGTGACCTGGGAAAATTACACACCACCCCTGAGGCAATACTTCCCCACTCACAAGCAGAGTCTGAGAGTGGAAAAGAAACTTTTAATGAAAGGAGGGAAGTCACCCAAAATTAATCAGGGAAAATGCCACAAGCAGGATTCATAATAATAAAACTGTGATCAGGACACCCACCCCAGAGTGCATGGGGCAGTGCCTTTTGCTTCATGTTCTTGAGTTGTACAACCAAAGGGCCTTTTCTGTGCCCCTCTCTGCTCCCTCACCATACCCCACTCACAGTGGTTGTCCTTGGTCAGTGAGGACCCAGGGTTTAGAGGTGCATCTCTGTGAGTTCACCTCCCACCTACGGAAGAAGGCACCTTGCTTGCTCTGCCATCTAAGCACTTACTCTGGCTGGCCACCCCACCAGCCGCGATTCCTCTCTGATGGTAAACCCGCCAGCCACGGTTCCTTTTCACTGGCTGCCCCACCAGCTGCTCATTCTGCTTGCCGCCTCGCCAGACGCTGGTTGCCTTGCCACCCACTTGTTCTGCTCAGTGCTTCTCCAGTTGCTCATTTGCTGGTCGACTGTCAGTCACCTAATGAAGCCTCTTTAGCTCTATCTTTGAACAGTGGGGAAGAACAGGTTAAACCAGATTGTGGATCCTATCCCCACCTCTCTTATCTTCACAAGGGTCTGGCATTTGAGCCCATGGCTTAGTGAGTTCCATTCATCTGAGGGTGACCCCTCAATTGGGACAAGCTCAGCACAGTTTTGCTCCCCTTTAGGCATACAATGAAGATAACAAGATTGATACATTTCACTACCCCTGCATTCAATACTAAAGTGATTTGTAACCCAACACCAGTCAAAGCTGATCACTTGAAGTTGCACAACTCCTGTCTGCTAGATACCTATGGAGAGTAGGTATGTTCATGAAAATACAATTTTCTCCTGAAGTCTCTCCCCTCTCAAACTAGAGCTGTCAGGGGAGAGTTCATTCAGACCCTGTTTACATGTGTAACGTCTGTTAATCATTTATTAACTTTTTATAAACTGGTTATAAATGTACTCAATATAATGAGTGGATGAAGGTGTAGAAGGGTGATTTGGTGTCATGACAGTTTTTGATATTTTGAAATTTATTTTCATTGTGATTTGAAAATAACCAAAAAATTCAAAATTATCTGTGAAAGGGAATGGAGAGACCTAGCTCGAGGGCAGTTTGCCTGGCAGGTTGTCCTGGTCCTGAAGTTCCCAATTCTGATAAAACCTGTTTGGCAGGGTGACCCAAACCTTGATTCCAAGGCAGGCTGCCGGGTAGCTATGATTCCTGGAAGCCCTGAGTTCCCTGACTCCGAGGCAGTTTACTTGGAGGGTTGCCACAAAGCAGGGGACCCTGGGTGCCCAGGCTGCCAAGAAGCTATGAGCTTTGTACTGCCCAGCACCCTCCTGGACAATATAAGCTCATATAAAGTCCATCATTTATTACTAGAAAATGATATGAGCAAACCTATCCCAAATGGATTTTGCCAAGCACTTCAGTCCAAACACACTGGTTTACAATAAACAACAAAACACATTTATTAACTACAGAAAGATAGATTTTAAGTGATTACAAGTAATGTGGCATATAAGTCAGAATTGGTTACAAAGAAATAAAAGGTAAAATGCAACGAACACCTAACTTAACATGCTAAGTGAATAAAAAGCAAAGGTCTCTCTCACCACTTGTTCCAGCAGTCTTACTGCTGAACCTCTTTCAGCAGGATATCTCCCCCTCCCCCCAAGTCCAATGCTGCTTCCTTTGTTGTTTGGGTATTGATGCTGCTGTGAGTAGAGAGCAAGGGAGAGATTATTGGGGGCATCTGCCTTCTCTTGTTATAGCCCTTTCTCTTGTGCAAGAATCACATCCAGCTGATATTCAGGAGACAGAAAGTCAGTGTAGCCATGGACCTTAAACTGCTTCTTTGTCAAAATGTAGATCTTTTGTCCACCCCCTCACTTCTACAGAAGAGTGGTCACTTAATCAGGTGATGGCCCCTTTGATCCTCTTGACACCTGGCTGAGGCATTGACTAATCTTTTGTCTCCAGGAATCTTGTGTGTGACTTCCCTCCAGAATATGTTGGAACATGCCTGGGTAATATTATACAGTGGAATCTTCTATCTTTACATACAATGTTACCCCACACATTTTACCAGGACAGTAATGATCAGCAAACCCGGAGTTTTCAAATGATACCTTACACAATATGCTTTGTACAAAATTAACATGGTCTCGTAAGAGGGGTGAACATAAGGGTGCAGATAGTCACACAGATGGAACTATTTTAAGTTTTGCACTTGCTAACTGATCTAGATGATTATCTTAATCACATATAAAATAGGTTTTTTTGTGAGTGGGGCGATGAATTCCAAACTTCCATGCTTGGGAGCATTAATTCTTATCCTTTTCCACATAGCCTCCATTTTCAAAATGGCTACTTTGAGGAAGTAAAATTTATTTCTTGTCTGCTTCTGGATGCCTAGTATTTACAGCAGTTTTAGATGGGGTTTTTTTGCTCTTCTGCTACTTTATTTTCCATATTACACTGTCTAATAACATTGTGACCAATGACACTTGACAACATAGCTTAATCCACCCATGGAATAATAGCCTTTCCGGGAAAGAGAATCCAAGATATAAACAATAACGCCTGCATATTGACAAGGTCAGTTTTGTTTCCTGCATAGTGGAGTATATTTTAATTTTATGGTCAGGCTTTTCTCAGGTAGATTCAGTTACCCCTTGGGGCAGCATATTGGGTGGCTTTTTTTGTTACTTTAGTCCTCCTATATTTGACAGTTTTCTTTACAATGTATACTTGTATTTGGATGAGGTAGTTTGGATCTGGAGTGGTGCTTGGCATTATGTAAGTACTAGGTATAACTCTTTTTCTCTTTCCTATTCTTCCACTTCCACTACCCCATTAGTCTGCAAGATGATTATCTTCTCATGTCTACAGTAAAGTGAGAGCCCTTACTCCTACTTCCTTCCCCTAGTACTGTCATTATCTGTCTTGTGTTAGAAATAAATTCAACTGGAACGAGGCAGCTAGCCAGGTTGCACACTACAGTATTAGTGCACTAGCCTTTCACCTCACAGACACAATATGAAATACAGGTTACAATTAAAAATAACTTTGCTCTCAGCCTAGTCCCCATTTGTGCCCAAAATGAAAACCACTGCAGAGTTTGACACAGTTGTCAGTCTCTGCTCAGTAGTGCCATATGAGTAAAATAACAAAGGTGTTGTTGCAGGTCAGAAATGAAGCATATTAGCAGAGTTTTCACTGTAACTGTTTCAGGCCAGTGCTATAACATCTTTCATATTTGTGAACTCTAAATTCACTGTCTAATTTAAAGTGCAATTGGAATTAGATAACTTCAAGTACCACAATGTTCATTGTGTCTACATGGAAAACCTGAAAGCCCTTTTAGTTCTTACTTTTTTTTGTTTTTTTGTTTTGTTTTACAGCAGGTATTTTTACTTTGAGGAACAGAAAAAGAGTGAAAAGTAGAAAATTTACTTTCTTCTCACTACAATAACTAAATGTCTTGGGTATTTGTTTTTTAAGGAGTGTTCCGACAAACATCAGAATGTTGGTGTGGTGATTTAAAGACTCAGTCTATCCAAAGTATGAATTTTGGTCTATTATAAAGTTGTTCTTATTCCACAGTTAACTTTAGGCACATTCAACCTGTGGACCTCATTGCCAGGGGATGTTGTGAAGACCAAAAGTAACTGGGTTCAAAAAGTAATTAGAAAAGTTCATGGTCCATCAATAGCTATTAGCCAGCATGTTCAGGGATGCAATCCCATGCTGTGGCATCCCTAAACATCTGACTGCTAGAAGCTGGGAATGGATGACAGGGAGAGGATCACTTGATAAAGTGTCCTCTTCATTCTCTCTGAAGCTGCTGGTACCAGCCATTGTCAGAAGGCAGGATACTGGGGTAGATGGACTATTGGTCTGACCTAGTACTGCCATTCTTATGTTCCAGAATACAGCTATGTCTGTGGATATCCACCGTTGCTGATGATCCCATAAGCACATCTCTCTCCCAGACTAGATACAATGGAGAAGAGTAAACCTTAATGACTGTACTCTGACCTGTCATAGGTATGCTAAGAGGTTGTCTGAAGCTGAGAGAAGCCACTTCCTCCAACTTGTTTGTAGTGGGCTTGGGGTTTGGAGAGTGGAAAATTACTGAGAGTAAGACAAAGGAACCAAGTGTTGGGAGTTGGAACATATAAACTTGAAGGAGTTACAGAGCCAGACAGTAAATTTTGGGAAGGAGAGAGGGAAAGAGACGGACATGCTTGGGCAGAAGGGGGCGGGGGAAGGGTCTGATTTGACTTCTGATCAACCCAAGATCAAAGCATGCTGACTGCATGTGTGAGAGAGAGGCTCCATGATTGAAAGGACAAGCCATGTGCCCTGTAACTCACTAGCTGCAATTTTGAGCATTAGGTGAAAGAACTTGTAGGACTTGTGAGGCTGCAACTTGCACTGGTAAGTACTAAAAACATTGCCTTTTGAGATTTATTCTTTTTAATCATAGTTGTTGTGAGCAGGTGTATAGAACTGTAGCTTGCAACAGTGCCCTGGGAAAATGTGTTCTGTATAAAGAATAGGTTTGGGCAGATAAAGTGCATTCATAGATGTTAATAGTTTATAACTATAATAAGCACAAACCCAGCAATGGTAGAACCATTTTTCAATCTCACAAAGGAATTTAGGATTTTTTTCTTGTTTTATGCTTATTTAATAACTAGCTTGTGAAGTGGGGACTACCTGTCTTGTGCCAAATGCACCTTCTTAAACTTAGGACTAGTTAGCATGGTTCCAGTCTTGAACCAATAGCTACTATGTCTCCCTGCTTAACTTTCTTATCTACCCATACTTCCACCAGATATGTGGATCAGAAAGTCATAACAAAGCCAGGGTCCTATTAAGTATATGCTTGATATGTAATAGTTAGCTTCTCTTTTGAAAATGCAACTTCACCAATTTAAGCCACTGTTGTAATAATTGCTGAATCATGCCAGTGTGTTCAGCTTGCTCAAAAACAGCATTGGTTGATTGCTTAAAATAGAATAGGCTTTATTACTTCATTTACTGAAATGATCCAAAGTAAAACCATGTAATTTCAGAATTGTTCAACCAGCTATACATTAAAAGGTCCATTTCTGAATGACCCTCAGTGTATAGCATTATCAATTCATCACACTTAATTTTACTCATTTGATTGTAAGCATAGTTTACAGTTATATGAATCTATGGCCTAGTCTTCACTTACCGGCTGGTCCGGCGGCACGCCATCGATGTTCTGGGATCGATTTATCGCGTCTGGTTAAGACGCGATAAATCGATCCCGGATCGATCCCGGAAGTGCTCACAGTCGGCGCCGGTACTCCAGCTCGCCGAGAGGAGTACGCGGCGTCGACGGGGGGAGACTTCCGGCCGCGTCTGGACCGCAGTAAGTTCGGACTAAGGTACTTCGAATTCAGCTACGTTATTAACGTAGCTGAATTTGCGTACCTTAGTCCGAAGTCCGGACTAAGTGGGGACCAGGCCTATGAGCCAATTTTCACTGAAAAGAAGACAGCTGGTTTACTAGTTACAATTTTGTAATTTTTATCCACTATACATTTGTATCTTTCCTTCCTCTAGCACACTATGGCAAGTCCTAGCTACTCAAGTGACTTACCAGAGTGTGTGCATTTTCTCCATTCTTTTTAGCCACTGACCACAAAAAAAAAAAAAAAAAAAAAAGGCCTCATTAGAAACAAGCAGAGAAATTCCAACTCAAATAAATCAGCATTTAGAGGTGTTGAAACACACACATGCTGACATCATTCTCTTCTCAAGTTCAGACATATGTGTTAGGGATGTCCTGTATATGGATATCTTTAACAATGTCAAGAACCATCTTAGTCTGTCCCTCTGCTTTCCAGCTTCTTATGCCAATGGGCCAACTAAGCCTTATGTCAGTGGGTCTTCATTGTGCCTTTAAGTCCTCCAACCTAAACTCAGAGTAATTGAAATGAAGTTAAGGACTTATTTCTGGATTTACACCAATGAATTTGGACATTTTCTGAGGTTTTGGGATGAAGATTACTGTGTAAGTAATTTTTTAAAATTATATTGGCTGCATTATTTTGCAGGAAGTCAGTGATTCTATTTGAAAGCAAAGTGTTGTAGCACTTTAGCCTTGACGATGAAGGCTGTGTTTGGTTAACTAAAATACTAGAATTTGTCCTTCTAATAATAATAATAATTAATAATAAATTATTATTATTATAATAATTTATGCGGGAGCAGCTAGGAGCCTCAGTCACAGACCAGGACCCCATTGTGTGACGTGCTGTACAAACAAGATAGATTGTAAGCTTCATGGAGCAGAGACTAAGTATAAGGCAACAGGTGGATACAGACAGATGTTGGAGCATAAGGATACAATATTGTTTGGCATGGTAGGCAGTGGTCCTCATAGCTCACCAGCTATTTAAACATTGTCAAGTTTTTTTGTAGGCATCATAGCAAAGGAGAGTTTTCAGGATTTGAAGGAGGACAAGGAGGAACTTTGCGGATGTTTAGGGAAGGTCTTCCCAAGCATGAGAGAGCCCAGAGTTGCCTGTTTGAAAGTTTAACAAGTGAGCAATGGAGTGTGATGAGAGCTGATCAGAGTTGCTAGTCAACATCTTGATAACATAGAGATGGTAGGTGTCATGGGGATAGACCAGGAAGGGCATTGAAAGTGATGCTTATGTTTGATATGAGAAAGAAGGGGGAGCAAGTGTAGGATGCAAAGGGAGTGGTGACATGGTTAAAGTGACAAGCTAGGAAAAAGATCTTTGCAGAAGCATTCTGATGGGATATTTGTGTGGCAAAATTGCATTTGTGAAGGCTGGAGAAGAGAATGTTGCAGTAATCAAGACATAAGATGATGAGGGTCTGGATGAGAATTTTAGCTGTGTGGATGGATAGGAAAGACCATATCTTGGAGATGTTGTGCAGAAACAATCTGCAAGTCTTACACAGCATTTGGGAGTCAGGATCTAGAGAGAGAACCCTAGTAGAAGATGAAGATCAAGTTATGAGCCTGAGTGACAAACAGGGTACTTTATTGTCTGCAGTGATTGAGAAAGGAGTGAGTGGAGAGGGCTTATGATGGGGAAGACTGAGTGCTGTTTAGCCATGTTGAGCTTGAGCTGATGGCCAGACATCCATGAGGAGATGTCAGAGAGACAGGCTGAGATTTTTAATTTGGACAGAAGGAGATAGGTCCAGAGTAGAGAGGTAGACATGTGAATTGTCAGCAAAGAGACGATTGTTGAATGTTTTTGCAGATGAGATTACCCAGAGACAAGATGTGGAGGGAGAAGAGGACCAAGGACAGAGCCCTGTGTTACCCCCATAGAAAGTTAGAAGGGGGATGAGTCAGATCCTTGAATGACATGCCGAAGGAGTGATAAGAGAGGGAGGAGGAGAACCAGGAGAGGACTGAGTTATGGAAGCCAAGAGAGGACAAAATAGCAAGAAGAATAGCGTGGTTGACTATCAAAGGTGTCTCATAGGTTGAGGAGGATGAGGATTGGGTACTGATTTGGAGCTTTGCTGAGGAGGAGGTCATTAGAGGCTTTGGCAAGAGTTGTGTCAATGGAATGCAAGGGGAAGAAGGCAGAATGGGGAGGGTGTAGGATGGAATCGGAAAAGAAGAACTTTAGAGAGGAAATACAGTACATTTAATAGACTTAGAGATGATAGTGAGCAGGGAGATGGGACATTAGTTGAAGAGGCACGTGGAATCGTATGTGTGTTTTAAAGATGGGAGAGGCTAAAGCTTGCTTGTAAATCTCAAATCAACCCAATATACCTCAATCTGTACTGGCTCCACATTAAACACGGTTCAGTTCAAGATCCTGATTTGAAAAGCCCTGAGTGGAACTGGCCTTAGCTATCTGTGGAGCAGTGGTTCTCAACCTATTTATTAATGTGGGCTACATATGTATCTCACAATATGTTACCTGGGACACAAGTTGAGAACCACAGCCTGCCCCCTGCTAAATCCCCCTCAGATATCTATGCCCTGCATCTCCTGCCCAGAAACCCCTCCATAGAGTGAGGCCAGGAGTGGAGCTCTGTGCAGGGGACTGGGTGGCAGGGACCACAGGCCCCACTGTTCAGGGCCAGGCGGCAGCCCCAAACCTGGACCTGGCTGACTGGGACCAGGTGGCAGGGCAGTCGGGTGACAGACCAGACCCCAACCCTGGAGGGCCAGCCAGCAGCCCCGATGCCGACCCTGGACCTCAACCTCAGCTAAGTGCTAAAGGCCAATTGGCCCACGCGGCAGGATCCAGGTTCCCAGCAGCCACAGATACCTGCTGCGCAGGGCTTGCTGGAGCCCCGGAGTCGCCCCCCCACCATGGGGCCGGCTGGCAACCCCGAACCCACCACACAGGGCAGCCCAGACCCTGCTGCACTGGGTGGCTCGGATCCCACCACACCGGGTGGCCGGGAGCCTGTAACCCACCCTGTGGGCCTAGCAGCCTTCAGCACACAGCTGGGCCACAGCTGTGTGCTAATTGGGCCGCATGCAGCCCGCAGGTTGAGAACTGCTGCTGTAGAGTCTGTCTCCCTCCACAACAACAGCCTCCTATCATGATGTTCTACTGGAACAATGAAACCATTGTTGACCAACAGAGAGAGATTCATGACCACAGAAGACAAAACCTTCACATGAGTCAGACTTGGACACATGGAACTCACTGCCAGATGAAATAAGAATCTACTAACTTTGCCACATTCAGTGCCAAATGCAAAATGGACCTTTTCACTGAAACATTCCTAAATAATATACCTTGCTTAATTCAAAATTTTCATACCTTTCATATTAATTTTCATAATAATTTTTAAAAATAATTCTGTCCCACATCTTGTCAACGGGGAAGGAAGAGATAGTTGTAATTGTTGTTGTTATTTGTGATGAGCAACAATATAAGAATCTAGATAGTTGGGTAGATGTTGCCTGGACTTTCCTTGTTATAGAGATTTACTACTTTGTGGAGCAAAACTACATCAGAAGCCTGAGAGAGCTAAAAGATTTGCCAGGTGTAAAAAATAGAATCCAGAAAGAAGCTGGCAGAGCTGCTTGGTTTCATCACCATTTTTGCTATTTCTCAAAGGGAGGGTGGAAGCTAGGGTTGATGGACGTCTTCTGTGGGAGAAGGCCTCAGGGTGTGAGTGGGAAGCCATCATGTACAGTTAGGGCCTGGGAAGGGCAGAGAAATGAGTTATGTGCATTGAAAACCTATTAAGAAAAACATTTTATTCTCAGGGACTGTTCACACTTGATCTTTATTAGTGTCTACCAATTTACCCTTTTTCAATAGGAAAACGGGATCAAATGTATGAATGGCTGGAGTGAGGATGTTGATTTGTTTCTAATATAAGGTAGACAACTCACAGAAATTTGGGGTTATTTATTGCAATAATTACCTTCTGCTAGGCTGTTTAAAACTGATCTTAAATAAATTTCTTTAATGTTTAACTTCTGTCCTAAAAAAGCATGTAGTGCTATATCTATGTATAGATACTGTGGCTACTAGAAAGATAAGCAGATTGGCAGGTGTTGTATTATATAGCACCACATTTAAAGTAGGCAGTTATAGTATTAGTATTAGTACTTTCAAAAATTGCATGCCTTTTTAAAATAAAATGGATTATACTATTACTTGTCCTTCTTTAGCAGATGTATTTAATGTTTTAGTTATGAAATATTTGATGGGAAAACTCACTGGGGAGATTCTTTGCACTTGAAATCAAGTTCACTTGGAAGGTGGAGAAGGAATTTTAATAATTGCAGCAAAGGTAATTTGATACATTCTTAGCAATAAGTATGCCTATGACAGCACGCTTGCTGCCACAAATCAGACTAAGGGCTCTATTCATGAATGAGTCATGTCCCGTTTTTATGTAGTGTAAGTTTAATAGAAATATCAGGTAGTGTGTCTTTTCTATGTAACATGCAAGAACATAGCTCTCTATCCTCCACAGCTTAAATGTATGACAATACCTTTTGTTTTTATGTATGAGAGACTGAAGGTGAGGTTATGCATAAATAAACAAAATGGAAGCTTGAAATGATATGTGAATCTTTTCTGGAATGTGCATGAAGTTATTACCTCAGTTTTAAGATGTTCAGTTTCTAGTGTCAATTTATCCTTATATCTCAGAAGAAAACCTACAACCAAGAGGGCAGCCCATCTACAGGGGCTGGACAAGATGTAGAGGCAAGGGAACCCCTTACATCTCCAGATGAGGGTCCCTTTTCTCTATCTCCCATTCTGATTTTTCTTTCAATCCCTTAATCTTTTTCTTTTCCCTTTTTTCATTCCCTGCCCCACCTTTGGCCATACATGGTGTGTGAAATATATTCATACTTAAGAACATATAATATGCAATATATGTTATATTCACTACCAGGTGAAACTATATCTTAACTTGAATTTTAGGTTGAACAGAGACCAGGACAGAGATAAGATTCCATGGGTGCCGTTAACTGACCACTTCCAAATGTGACTTCAGAGTTCCCAGTATTCCAAAGTTTAGATATCTCCCCCTCCCCCCTTAACTGATATGTCCTTTAAAGCCATATTCCAAAGAGGTTACTCATATGCCTACTGAACTTTAATTCTAGTTCAATACATTGCTTTTACCTGGGAATTTGTGTAGATTTTTTATAATATGTAATAATTGCTCTATGGCATGAACCTTGGGGACCTTGAAAGCTTGAAATAGATGGATCCCATTGCTTCTCAGACAGCTTCTGACCTCCACATGTAGCTTCTTTTCTCCCCTTTTCAAGATTGGGCCTTTTATCCTCCATGGTGCTTTTCTCTCCTGTTCCTTCTAGACCGGATCCACCTGCCCCAATGTGGTTCTCTGTTTTCCACTCTCATCTGGGACATGAATATTTTATAAAGCCCATATTGCTTCATGTGTATTTTCATTGTGCAATGTCCACTTTGTAAAATTTCTCTATGTGCTGTATATGTAACAGGGTGGCATGCCCCTTTAAGGGCTTCAGGCCAGCCAACCCTATTTACTAATCAGCACCAGTTGAGAAGGGGGTAGCTGTTCCTTATAAAGAGAGGCAGGAAGCTGGGGTTGGGTGTCTGTAGAGAGAAGTTACAGGAAGGGGTAGTCCCTGGAGCAGGGAAAAGACTCCAGGAAGGAAGGCCTGGTGAGTGGCCCTGTGGTCATTGCCCTGTACCAGGGGCATGTTGAGAAGGAACCCTGGAAGGATGTAAGACTTTTATTAAAACCAGGGTGGGTGGACATTGTATGTTACTGTTTCATTTGAAGGTAGACTGAGGACTGATGAAGAGCCTAGAGTAACAGAAGGCAGTTGAGCCAGAACATTGTGTGTTATATTACTGAACTTTATTTGGGGATTTTATGTGTCCATATTCATAAATTACTCTGCGTGTTATTAGCATAAGAACAGGTTTCAGAGTAGTAGCCACGTTAGTCTGTATCCGCAAAAAGAACAGGAGTACTTGTGGCACCTTAGAGACTAACAAATTTATTTGAGCATAAGCTTTCGTGGGCTACAGCCCACTTCTTCGGATGCATAGAATGGAACACACGGGTACCCATAGCAGTGCCGCTGACTTGAAGGTATATATTGTCCCCAAATTTGAAAAAGTTGTGGGTGAGGGCAAAGTCACAAAGTTCAGCCACCAGGTTTGCCGTGATATTATCGGGGATACTGTTCCTGATGGCTTGTAGTCCATCTTTGTGTGGAATATTGGTTTAGAGGGCTTCCACATCCATAGTGGCCAGGATGGTGTTTTCTGGAAGATCACCGATGGATTGTAGTTTCCTCAGGAAGTCAGTGGTGTCTTCAAAGATAGCTGGGTGTGCTCATAGCATAGGGCCTGAGGAGAGAGTCTGCATAGACAGACAATCCAGCTGTTAGGGTGCCAATGCCATCAGGGGCTCATTCACCTGCACATCTACCAACGTGATATATGCCATCATGTGCCAGCAATGCCCCTCTACCATACACATTGGCCAAACCAGACAGTCTCTAGGCAAAAGAATAAATGGACACAAATCTGACATCAGGAATCATAACATTCAAAAACCAGTGGGAGAACACTTCAACCTCTCTAACCACACACTGACAGACTTGAAGGTGGCAATTTTGCAACAAAAAAACTTCAAAAACAGACTCCAAAGAGAGACTGCTGAACTTGAATTAATATGCAAATTAGATACAATTAACTTATGTCTAAACAGAAACTGGGAATGGTTGGGTCATTACACTAATTGAATCTATTTCCCCATGTTAAGTATCCTCACACCTTCTATGGGTCATCTTGATTATCACTTCAAAGGTTTTTTTTCTCCTGCTGATGATAGCTCATCTCAATTGATTGGCCTCTTACAGTTGGTATGCGTACTTTTCATGTTCTCTGTATGTATAAATATCTTTTTTCTGTGTGTTCCATTCTATGCATCCAAAGAAGTGGGCTGTAGCCCACGAAAGCTTATGCTCAAATAAATTTGTTAGTCTCTAAGGTGCCACAAGTACTCCTGTTCTATTAGCATAAGAGTGTTAGAAAAATATGCTTGAGGAGCATGGAGGAAAGCAAAGGCTGGGCAGCACCAGGGCCACCTCACACTGTGTGTGTGTGTGTGTGTGTGTGTGTGTGTGTGTGATTTCTGAGATGGTGACCCTATGATGGTATACTTGGTTATGTTTATGTACATTCAGAATCAAAATACCAATATCCTTACCAGTGTCAGAATAAATCCAGTTTATAGTTCCTAACTTTGTTTTAGAACTATGACAAGCCATGTCCATTTCTAAAACCCTGCATAAATATGAAGGGCTATTTTGCTGACTTCTGCAGGCAACCAGGCCAGGTGAGTCTCATTAGTTCCAACTCAGGAGGATAAAAGGTAGTGTGTCCAAGGCACGAGAGGGCCTATGGGCTGAGACAAAAAATGTTGAAAAGAAAAAACCCTAGAAACAGCCTCTCACCAAGAAGCTCAGACTATGATTTATATTTGTTAAGAATAAAGGACCCTCTAGGAAGGGGGAGGAGTTTTGGATGCTAACCCAACGTGTGAGTGCTTTGTTGCAAGTGAGATAGGGATTCTACCTACTGATAATCCCTATATCTCCAAACATCTTGTATGATTAGCATCATATTATTTTGAAAAATTCAAAGCTCTGACATGTGACTTTTCAAGTGGAATCATTTTGGTTTTAGCAAAGTTGGGAGAGTGGGCATCAAAATCTGACTGAAAAATGTAACTACGTAGTCACAAACAGTTTTCCATATTATACATTATGTGTGCCAAACCCCTCTGAACTGAGTGTTTGGTGTTCTGGAGAACTGAGTTATGTCTTTTAAGAAGGAAATTGGGGACACCACACTCGATCTGATAACATTGTGCATGCTGGAAATGGGCTACCAGAGCTATCATTAAGCAGCTTTCCTTAACTAGATCTTAAAAACAACTTGTAATACGGGAGACCACTTGACAAGCAGCCCATGATCTTGGAGAAAATGGCAAAAGAGTTATGGCTGTTTGTCACATCTTGTACATTATGTATTATAAGCCTGCACTGTTTTTTCTGCGTATGTGTCTATTTCTGTGTATGTGTATATTTCTAAAATATTAGTGTGCCCGATCTTTGCTAATTGTCACAGCTCTATTTATTCCAATGACGCTGTAACTGTTTATACCAGCTGAGGATCTGCCCTATTATGATTTGGTTTAAAGCCCTCCCCCAAAAAGGGGGGGCATATTCACATAAGGGCAAATCGAGCTGCTGCTGTGGAATCCTTTTTTGCGTCTCTCTGTGTAATTATATATAAATAGACATCTTGAAACAAAATCACCTTTATTTCAAAACAGCTCAACAGACTTTAGGGGAATTTCACACAGCTCTATGGCTGAGTCTGTGCAGCAAGAGTCTGTTGACAGAGAATTTTACTGTAGTTATAATCCCCCCTGAAAAACTTGTCAATTAGCAGCAAAGCATTATCTTTTCTTGTTTAAATGTGATGTCCATCTTATATTGCTGCATTTTGCACAGATATGCTAGTAAGGTTTTTTTATACATTGTACTTTTACTACATGACACATACATATGTTCTTCTTGATACTAAATTTGTGGTGAAAAGCCACTGAATTGTTATGTGCGTGTTCATAGTGCATTTTTATGTGCATTGATTAATTTTACATTCTTTATACCATAAATCAAGGTAATAAGGAGAATTTCCAAATGTGCCACTGCAAATATATCTTTCCTATTGCCTTTGTTCTATTTATAACCTTGCTTTTTTTGTACATAAAGTGTTCTTATATACTGTAGAGTAGCTGATGTATAGTAATGGGTGTAGAGCTGTAAAAGTCTCTCTTGGCACTCTTAACATGGTCAGATTATTATTGTGTTCTCCAATTCAGCTAGATGTGTTCAAGGATCTTCTCTGGTCTGAAAGGTCAGCTGCTTTTAGTTGTGCACTGGTGGAATACTAATACTGTCCTTATTCAAATTACCTGCTACAGTACTTATTAAATTGATGGCCTGGTGCTCTAATTTAATACTGTCGTCGTTCAGAGGCAGGTCACAGCTGCAATCTGCGCTGAATTAGGTGGTGCTGAGGCAAAGTTCAAGAAGAAACCATGGTTTTGGGCTGCATTGTCCCACTAAATTAGCAGTCAGATGCAGTGTATAATTAATTAGCACAAACCAGGGAAAGCTTGTCATTTAATAAGCCTTTTTTATTTCCACATTACACAAACAGTGGGAATTGATCCATTAAGTGCCTAGCTATTAATGCTGTTTTATGTATGTCTGGTTGTTAAATTGAGATGTCTAGTTACATACATTCAGTGTTTAAGAGCTCCTCACAGATTGTTCAGTGTTTGCTGAGATTTTAAGTCATGTTCCACAAATCAATAATGGCTTCATTAATGAATTTGAACATTGCTGGAACAGATAAATGGATCTAACCTGCTAAAGGTTTAGCCTGGCTAAAAAAATGGTGTCTGATGTATTTCAATATGTTGCAATAACCTAGGAAGTATGGCTTTTATTTTGTCCTAAATATTAAATATTGTGTTTACATTGTGTCACTTGTACTTACATTACATCTTTCTTTTTTCATATAATCCTTTTACATAATTGCCTAAGGCATTGTATAATTTTATCTCTTCAGTGTACTACTTGGTATTAAATGTGCCGAACAATACATTTCAGCAACACATTTCAAGATGTCTGCAAGAGCACAGAGGATTACCTCTGGCATTCTCACGAAAAAGTCAGAGTATTATTTGAACCAGATGAATGCATTAGAAATGGTGTATATATCTTTAAAATTCTTTTACATGATTATATATCATTATGATCTTGTAAATTAGACTTATTAGTATTATGTTTATAAGAGGCTCAATGATTAAGTGTTCATTTTGTGCTAACCACTATTCAGTGAGAAGAAATTATAGATTAATACCATTCTTCTCTCTCCCCCACCCCACTTACTTAACAACTATATTTCTAAACTGGAAATCATTGAGTGAAGTACTTAATATTAGATCAGTAATCCAACATAAACTTATTAGCACTCCACATGTTGCACAGGCAACATATTTCTAGAAGAAATTATGAATCAGCAAGATGAGTCCTTAGAATAATTACCAAATAATTTTATTTTAAATATTAAGATTTCTTCTTGGGTATTTTCATAATACATAACCACATTCATATACTGCATCTCAATTCAAAGTAGATGCATAAGAAATCTGCTGAAAACTCTAGCAACACTTTAAGTGTTTCTTTCAAACCCTTAGAATTCTGCAAAATATTAACAACCACTTGACTGTTCTGCAGGCATCTTTGCTGGAAATGCAAATAAGGACACATGATGTCTTGGAGTACGAGGGATCTGTATATAGCTAGGATGGCTTATGCAAAATAAATGGCTTGAACTAAATCTGAATCAAAGGCTAAAGGCAAGGAACAATCTCTACCTGCATCCTCCTAACTCCAGTCACCTTCCCTCCAACAGGTACATATCCTCTCTTCTACAACTTCTATCCGGGGCACTCATACATCACTCATCTGTGACTGGGTCCTACTCTCTTTATATGCTTTCTCCTGCCCATCTTTGTTGATTCCACAACTGATCCAACAGACTCGCTGGTCTCTGTTTTATCTTTTATTTTTGTTTTTCCCCCCCCATTTAAATTTCACATCTTGGGCTTGTCTGTCAGCTGTAGCTCATTTTGCATTAAATCCATTCTTGGGTGCAAATAATATGAGAAGAGCAGAGTGGATAATACCTGATCTAAGGAGCTAGTCCTGCCCTCCCACCCCCAGGGATAGGGACTAAAATTCTGATGCACCTGCCATGTGATCAGTGAAGTTAAATGTGTGAGTTCTTGGGAGAGGAAATCAGTGCAAGAAGGCTGTTCAGTGGTAGACACCTGGGTTGGAGGGTGACCGTAAAGCCGCCTCTAAATATTTTGGTAGATAGAGATCACAGGTCTGTTGGAAAGAGGGTAAGGCAGAATGGCCAGCATGAGACACAATGAAGAAAGGATATTTATCTGAACTTAAACTTGTTTTACGTTAATGCATCACTAATTCTGGCCTATTTAATCTAAATAGGGGGTCATTTGGTAGCTGTGGAATTTTACTGTATCAGTGTAGCTAGGATGTTTTAAAATTCTGCATTGTAGTTTGGGCTAGGATAAATTTAAACTAATGTTTCATTAAGTTTGAGTGACTGGAACTGGGTACTACTGCATTGGACAAATTAGCATGCTGTATATTGTAGGGATGGATGAATGAAATAATGTAGTTGTCAGTGATTTCCCTGCAGCGTTACCTTGGATGTCTCCAGCCTTAATTGCTGTTGAGTGATGGCAGGAGAAGCATTTCCTGTCCCACAGCTGTGATGGTTGGGAGGCAGCAATCAGCCATTTTCCTGAAGATAGATTGAAGGAGTAGCAAGCTGCTTGCTGGGGAGCGTGTTGCTAATAGTGTAAATGGGAAATGCAATCCAGCCAAAAAACCAAACCAGAGCTGGAGGGTCACTTGTTTGGCCCTATCTTCCAAATGATGGCTACAGCCGGCAGTGGTAACAAAGCCTTTCGGGGGCAAATGAAGGTTGGGATGTGGGATTGGGTAATATGGAAATTAGAGCCTCCAAACTGAGTACCACTTGAAAGACAATGCAACCTTTATACTTATCTATAGTAAATGGCTCAAAGTAGATGAATGGAAGAAACTGACAGCTTGGTTGGTGCTGTATTGTTTGTCTGTTTGGCTACAAAACAAACAAGACAGCAGTGCATTGATATACAGGGTGAAGGCTATATTCAAAACTAGAGGCTTCATTTTTTAACAAAAAGAAAGTATACAGATTTCTTATGTCCCAGTTTTAAAGCTTTTTGCAATGTTTGTGATAAGATGTACTGTAGATTTGCATGTTCAAAAACATCCTTGACAGCTATGGAAATTTTGTAGCCTGACAACTCCTCGTTTTAGCTAAGGCAAACAAACAAGGCTGAGTTGATTGAAATTTAAAACCATATCTTATCTGCAGATGTGGTGGCAGCTTGTTAGCATTGCCATCCAAAAGCCACAGTATTGTGAGAAGACTTAACAATACTGTGGTAACCTTGACTGAGTTGACCTCAAAGATGTGAATGCTTTTGGGGAAGGGGATGGAAAGGACGATGCCCATGCTGTTTGTTAACTCTTTTTGAGCTCCAGTCACTGTTTTCTATAGGCACAGTACTTGCTGGTAGTTTGGAAAAGGAGATAACTCTTAAGCTCTAATAAAAGGAAGTAAAGATCTATGAAGATACCTGGAAGGATTTTTGGATTGCGATAGCACCTAGGAGCCCCATTTATGGACCAGGATCCCACTGTGCTAAGCACTGTACAAACACAGCACAAAGTAAATGGATTAACATAAGGAGTAGTGAGAGGAAGAGGGGAGCTGAAACTCTGCCTACACCCCAACTCTGCTAAAGGCAGAAAGGAGCTGCCCTTCTTTCTCTGGCTTGGGTTAGTACCACTATCCCACAGCTCTTGCTTCTCTTTTCCCGATTCAGATTCCCGCTTCCTCTTTCCGTCTACTTTAGCCACTCGGTATTGGAAAACACTAAGGAAATGGCACACTGAGACCCAATTTGTAGTGAGAGATCATTATACCATAGATAGAAATGGTGTCTCCTCGAACACTATGCCTTTAGCACTACACAATGTCAGTGGGTTGAGGCTCACTGGTGGACTGAGTACTCAGATGCCATATGTGTGAACCTTTTCATCACCACTGTGGACCAGTAGGTTAGTTCACACTACTAGATGAAATAAATCAGTGTTCAAAATAGCAATACAGGATTGGTCACAAAGACCAGCCAGCAATGGTATTCTATGGGGAAGGGACACCAGCTAAATATTTGGCCTGTGACCGAGTGCTGAGAGGATGGAGCTTGAGCCAGCACTCTGGTCACTATTGGTACCAATTGGGAGCCTCAGGAGAAGGCCTTATTGGTCAGGGGTGTTCCTGATTACTAGGCCAGACTGGGGTTAGGAAGTTAATGAGCTAATTAGCCGACTAACAGGCAAGTGATTTTAAAAGAACACAGGAAAGAAGTGCTTGAGGAGGAAGTGGGGGGCGGGGAAGAGAGAGAGAGAGAAGGCTAGGAGAGCTTGGCAAGGGGAGTTTTCTCAGAAGAGACCCACCAACCTCTCCCCCTGCTCCAGAAGAAGGGGCTGGGAAGCTGGAAAACACTGCAAGTGTCTGGATGCATCGATTGGTGGAGGATTTGAGACACTGTAAATAAAGTACACATCAGTGTTTACAAGCAAGAGGGTCTCAGGGTGGTCTGTGCTCATAGAAGAGGTGGGGGGTACAGTAGCTGTGCCCCCATCACATGACCCTATTTATTTGTATGTGTTTGTACAGTACCTAGCACCATGAGTAACAGATCATGACTGGGGCCTCTGGATGCTACTGTAATATAACTATTTAATAATAAGAAGAATATTTATATTTCTTGTTTTTGATCAAAAGCTGCTTCCTCTGTTGCTTGATCTCTCTGTTGCCACAAGTTATTTTGTAATGACAGTATTAACATTTGTTTGGCTTTTGCCACAAAGGATGACACATTTATATAACATCGCAGCACAGCAACAGATGCCAGAGTATTAAAAACAGACTAATCTATAATCCTCCACAGTAAAATAACTACATTTAAATGTGGTAAACCCTGCTTTCACCCTCCCCCAACCTTACAGAATTGAACACAGTGCCGAATAGAGCAAGACAATTACCTCCCATGTCTTACATACCACACTTCTGTTGATACACCCCAGAATATTAGGCTTTTTGCAACTGCATCATACCATTTGTGATCCACTAGAACTCCCAGATCCTTCTCAGCAGTTCTACTGCCTAGCCAATTATTCCTCATTTTGTAATTGTGCATTATGTTATCTTTCTTCTTAAGTGTAAAGTAGTTCTTCACTTATCTTCATTGACTTTCATCTTGTTGAATTCAGACCAATTTTCCAATTTGTTAAGATTGTTTTGAATTTTAATTCTGTTCTCCGAAGTGCTTGCAAGTCCTCCCAGCTTGATGTCAGCTGCAGATTTTTATAAGCCTACTATCCACTCCACTATCCAAATCATTCATGAAAATATTGAATAGTGCCAGACCCAGGACTGACTGCTGTAGAACCCCACTAGATATGTCCTCCCAATTTGAGAGCAAACCATTGATAACTACTCTGTGAGTACAGTCTTTCAACAAGTTATGCACCCACTCCTATAGTCATTTCACATTTCCCTACTTTGCTTATGAGTATGTCATGTGGTACTGTGTCAAAAGCCTTAGTAAAATCAAGATATTTCATGTATATGGCTCCTCCTAATCCACTAAACTAGTAACCTTGTCAAAGAAGGAAATTAGACTGGTGTGGCATGATTTGTTCTTGACATTCATGCTGGCTATTCCTTTAACCCTATTATCTCGTAAGTGTTTACAAACTGTTTGTTTACTAAGTTATGCCTGTATCTTTTCAAGTATCAAATTTGGACTGACTGGTCTATAGTTCTGGGGGTGTTGTTTCTTCCCCCTTTTTTAAGGTAGGTACTATCTTTGCCCTTATCCAGTCCTTTAGATCCTCAAGCATCCTCCATGAATTCTTTAAGATAATTGCTAGCAGTTCCGAGATTGCTTCACCTACTTCCTAAGTATCCTAGGATGAATTTCATCAGGCTCTGATGACTTCAATAAATCTAAGTTATCTAAATATTCTTTCACCCATTCTTTCCCTCTTTTGGCTTGTGTTCCTTCCCACTTGATATTAATATTAATTGTGTTGAGTATCTGGTTACCATTAATTTTTTGTAAAGACTGAAGCAAAATAGGCATTAAACACCACAGCCATCTTGATGTCATCAGTTATTAGCTCTCCTTCTCTGCTAAGTTAGAGGACCTACACTTTCCTTTTTCTTTCTCTTGGTTCTAATGTATTTATAGAACCTCTTCTGATTGCTTTTTATTTCCCTTGCTAACTGTAACTCATTTTGTACCTTAGCCCCTTTGATTTTGACCCTACATGCTTTTGCTATTCTTTTGTACCCTCTTTAGCATCTGTACATGTTTCCACTTTTTGTAGGATTCCTTTTTGATTTTCAAGTCATTAAAGAGCTCCTGATGGAGCCATATTGGTCTCTTACTATTCTTCCTATCTTTTCTTTGCATTGGGATATTTGGCAGTTGTACCTGTAACATTGTCTCCTTGAGAAACTGCCAGCTGTCCTGAATTCCTATCTCCCTTAGATTTTTTGTCCCATGGGAACTTACCTACCAGTTCTCTGAGTCTGTCAAAGTCAGCTTTTTTGAAGCTCATTATCCTTATTCTGCTGCTCTCAATCCTTTCTTTTCTTAGAATGATGAGATCTGTGATTTCATGATCACTTTCACCCAATCTGCCTTCGACCTTCTCAGTGGTTTGAGCATTGGCCTGCTAAACCCAGGGTTATGAGTTCAATCCTTGAGGGGGCCATTTAGGGATCGGGGCAAAAATGTGTCTGGGGATTGGTCCTGCTTTGAGCATTTGGACTAGATGACCTCCTGAGGTCCCTTCCAACCCTGATATTCTATGATTCTGTGATTCAGATTTGCAGCTAATTCCTCTCTGTTGGGCAGAATCAAGTCTCAAATGGCTGTCCCCCTGGTTACTTCCTCCACTTCCTGAAACAAAAAAATTGTCTCATTATAGTCCAAGAACTCACTGGAAATGTTGTGATTTGCTGTACTATTTTTTCCAGTAGATATCTGGGCAGCATAACTTCCTGTTACTACCAGGTCATGTATGTGAATATTTCTGTTCTAGAAATGCCTCATTCATCTGTTCTGATTTCGTGGTCTATAGTAGACCCCCTTTTTTATAGTAGATCCTCCTTTCTCCCCCTCCCCATCTGTCCTTCCTGGATGAGCTATACCACTCTATGCCAAGGTGCACTTGGAAGAAAGAAAATTAGGGGGCAAAACTTTATATATTTGGTTTTTATCATGGGACGTTTGGGCTTGGTGGGCTATTGTGGTTACTCCTCTGATTTTGAACCGAATATAGTCTGAATGTGTAAAGTGTGGTGCCTAGCCTTTCTTGCATTCTCTGTGGATGGTTTCATTTATTTTTTATTTCTGTACTACATTCTTCACAACTCGCTCTAGTGAGTCCAAAAAGCCATACTTAATCTACACTTGTGCAGTTGGGTGCACAAAGGAAGTGTCTTGTTGGTTTTTCTGAGTCTCTCTGTGGGTTCAGTGAGGATGCCTGCCTTGTTTAGCACTCTAGCATTAGTTGTATTGTCTTCTAGGTCAGTGGTAGTCAACCTTTAGCAGCTGGAGAGTCACTTCAGATTGAATTTTAAAAAGATTTGAGATGCACATGCTCACACATGAACACTCTCAACAGGTAACATCCAAGTGCATGAAATCTATTGCATACCTCAATAAAAGCAGAAAAAATAAACCTGGGAGCATCTCTTTAAGTGTATATTTTCAACCTAATTAGAAGCAACAGATTACATAATGAAAATAGACATGCCTGTTTTAAAAAATAGGCGAAGCACTGTCATACTTTGGGCTGGTCTACACTGGGGGGGGGGGGGGGGGGAGAATCGATCTAAGATACGCAACTTCAGCTACGTGAATAGTGTAGCTGAAGTTGAAGTATCTTAGATTGATTTACCTTGGGTCCTCACAGCACGGGATCAACGGCCGTGGCTCCTCCATCGACTCCGTTACTGCCGCTCGCTCCGGTGGAGTTCCGGAGTCGACGGGGAGCGCGTTCGGGGATTGATATAGTGTCTTAACTAGATCCGATATATCGATCCCCCAATAAATCGATCGCTACCCGCCGATACGGCGGGTAGTCTGGACATACCCTTTGATTTCCATTTTCTACAAGCTGTGGCTCTAATCCTGTATCAAGTATCCCTACAGAATATCCCTGAGCACAGGTAGGGTCCCATTGATATCAATGAAGCTCCACAGAAATTCACATTAGTACCCAAATCACTATTTAGGAACATATTTAGTAGAGCTGGATTAATTATTTTTGTGAATAATTTAACTGATAAATGTTGGTAGTAATCAAGATTTTTTTTTCACTTGACCAGCTCTATAGTTGGTCTAATAACATTCAGTGAATTCTTGGGCTTTTTTCCTGATTGTCAAATTATTACATTTTGTTTCTTCCAAGTCTAAGATTTTAAAAATATTTTCTATATCATATTTGTAGATTTAATTTATACCTTATTAGTGTTACAAAGTTAAACTCAACTACAATCTCCTCCAACCCACCTAGCAAGAGAAAAACAAACATAATAAAGAGAACAAAACAATAGAGACCAGTATAAATCAGAAGTAAATAACACAGTTGTTCATAGCTGAGCCAATAGCACATGCTTACTCTGATAACAAATAACTTCCATATGGGGAAAAGAGGGATCCAAATTCAATTTATATCTTTCAACAAGAAAACACCACTAAATCTGTCTGTATAAATTTCACTAATCTCTCACTCTGTCGCAGGGCAGGTATTTTACATAATTACATGGCTACCAAGACACAATTTTTATTAACCAGTCAGGTCGCTGCTCTCACTGGAGCTAAACGGAGTTCTTGGGTCCTCAGCACTCTTGAATATTCAGCATTTTACTTAGGTGCCTAAATATGGATTTAGAAGCCTAATTTTGGGCACTTATTTTTTGAAAAACTTGGCCTCAATTTAATTGATAGCGGGGCTAGTATATATTATGATCATATTGTCCCTAATATGGATGTTCTTTGTCTTTATCACTCTATTTTTTGAAAAAATTGAATTTCCTAAGTAATTATTGGGTCAGAATTCCAAATGGGATATTAAACAGAGGGGAAAAAAACAATATAAGTCAGTACATCAATGAAATTAAATACTTAAAGTGAACCATTGTATAACCCACTATTTATACAAAGATCAGCTGGAAGCCTTTTTGGTCTGATCTTTCAACCCTAGTTTTCTGAATCACCTGTCTCATTGAGTATTTCATATGAATACAAGGTAAGTAAGTGTGAGTCTGCAATAAAACTATGCTTGACGCACACTTTGTGCCTGTATCTATTCACAGTGAAGTCAACTGGAATTAGAATAGATTTTGTTTTCTGCATTTTTCTGCATGACTTTTGTGGAATTTTACATTGACAAGGCCAGATAATGTAATGAACACTAGTATTAAAGTCTGGCAAAATAAGATAGGGCTTATAAAGATCATTCTTCAAGGTGTACACTGGCTGCTAATAGGGTCAGAAAGTGGGTTTCTCATATTCCCTAAGGCACTGGCCACTGTGGGAGGCAAGATCCTGCTCTTGATGGTGCCACGGGTTGATCTGGGTTGACAAATCCTATGTTTTGAAATCACAGCACCTAAAATGAACCTCTGGGGTGGGTGGGTGGGTTGTTTTTTGGGGGGTGGGGCGATTGTGTTTTTTTTTTAACTTGTTTGATTGCAATAACTAATTTCTTGTCTTATTGCCAAAGTTTTTACTTTTAAATTTCCAGAAGTTTATCATCCTCTTTTAAAATTTCCTTTTCCAGGCCTCTTAGAGAAGGACCAGATGCTGGATATCTCTGAGACATGCTAGACCACTCAAGCATCAGCTTCCTTCCTACGTGGAATCTTATGTGGAAAGATAAGCTTGGAGTTTTAAACTTCAGAATGTAATTTGAAAAACTTGATGTGGAAGTGAAGTAATGAGTCAATCTCAAGTGGTTTGGTGTTTGAATTCACTTTTAGATAATATCCAGAAGTCTGAACTATTTGAACCTACATGAGTCTGTAAAATTAAGCTGAAAATCTGTTTCTTACAAGACTTGTGGTATTTACACTATTGACCTGAAGTACACTATCACCACAGCCACTTTTCTCATGGGATTTTGACACCTCCAGGTCCAATAGCAACTGGAAAGCAGAAGTGAAAAAATTACTATCATCCGGATATTTCAGAACTGCAACAAATTATTGATTCCAGGTCAGTTCATAGACTTTATAGTAACTGTTCCACCTATTCTAATAAAATTATACTGATCATCACATCCATTTTTGGATGGTTTGCTATATTTTTAAGGAAACATAATAACTTACGGAAGATAACAGTTTCCATTTTGCACACATTAAAATGGCTGAATTGTGTTCTCAGCTGTAATGTTATATAAATGTAATTCATATTAATTTAGAACAGTTCAGAAGAGATTTCTAAATATTCCTAATTGGGAGAGAAAGGCACACTGAAAAATCTCATAAAGGATTTTTGCATACTTATAGCCTAAAATAAGGAGTAATTAACTGTTCCAAATATCCTCCCACTTATAATAATAGGATGTCTTCAGTCAAATTTGCAGAATTTATTTTATTTCACTAATTGATTGGTATATTCATCATTCAGTGATATATTAGGTAGAGCTGGATTCTAAATGACTTTCCTTTCCAATTAATTCTTCTCACACTGTTTTCCTGGTGACATCTGAACTTCTTTCATTATATAAAACACATC
This sequence comes from Chrysemys picta bellii, assembly GCF_011386835.1. Taxonomy (NCBI): domain Eukaryota; kingdom Metazoa; phylum Chordata; order Testudines; family Emydidae; genus Chrysemys; species Chrysemys picta. Next base: position 57,290,349 of record NC_088796.1, read on the forward strand.
TTGAATAAGACATTGCTGAATAATAATCAGGGATGATAACATGTTAAAAATTAGACCCCTGACAAAGTCAAATACATTCTGATTTAGACAATGACCTCACCTAATGTCATTTTCAATGCATCTTATTGAAGGAGAATATATCTTTCTCCCCCCTGCATATCTGCTCTTAAGTTAGAAATGTTTAAAGCAGAAAAAAATCAGTAGCAAATTATAAACATGGTTATCTATGCTGCCTTCTATTAAAAGCTTCTTGGTACATAAAGTATCTTTTACTCATTTTTTTTTGTTTTATTCTACATTTCCTGACAGCATTTTCCTTTTTTCTTCTTATAATAGTATCACTATATTTGGACGAGGAGATATCAAATAAGTTATTCTTTAAAAATGTATGTTAAATCATGGGCTGTATTATGTTTGCTTGCAATTTGTCTTTTTTTTAATACTGTACAGTCACCAGATTTCTTTTGCATAGCATTTCATAAAGCATAGAACACTGATAATATCTGATTTAACTGACTTGCTAATACAAGAAGCAGATCATTTTAAATGGACCCTACATCTTTATAGGATGTTAGAAATGAAGACATTACTTCAAAATGTAGGTAATTATCACCTCCTCTTTTATCAGTGCTATTTTCTGAGGTATTATCATAAGATAGCACTTTAGTATTAAGCAGGGCCTTAGAGTGGCAATAAATCAGTCCAACTGAGTCATCATTGTCCAAGGCATCTGAACTACTGAAATGTTGTGGATCCTACAGAGAGTGTGAAATCACTTGACCCTTGGCATTAACCTTTGCTGAATGAATAGACACTGCTTTCCACATCGTGGAACAAAAGCAGAATAGTATTGATTAAACACCACATTCACTTGATATTAAATACTTGCTGAACTCACTTCTTGCTTTCCAGTTCCAGTGGGAGAAACCCAGAGAGTTGCTGAGTCTCAGGAGAATGCATGCTTGTAATTCAGAGCAATGTTTTCCCTGCAACGTTTTTTTTTCCCTTTCTTTTTCCCCTTCTCCTCCTCCTCAGATCAATAACTGGCAGCTATGATCAGCCATGAGTATGTATTGTCAATTCTGACCTGTGTACTTTATCACTCGAAGTGAGAGGTCACAGCTCTGTGACTAATAATGCAGTAGTTCTAGGCATGAATTGTTTCCTGCCCTTAATGCAAGTTGTTGTTTTTTAAATTGTGTTTTCTTTTTTAACACTGTGTTTTATTATATCGCTTGTTTATGAAACCTCTTAGCTACTTGCTTTGAACATCTGATTAATCTGCTGTATGGCATTAGATTTACTAAAGCTCAGAGATTTACTAAATGTTTTTGCTGTTGGCAGGAATGCAGGTTCCCTGGAACTTGAAAGTATTTAGTTGGGAATTCTTATATGATGTTTTTTGGAATAAAATGTTTGCTTTGGTTAAAAAGATGGATGGGGAAACAGAAGACTACTATTAAGAGAAGAATAAACAGAAGCTATTCTCCATTAAACTTTCATAAGTCATATTGGGGCAGATTCATCTTTCAGTTACACACACACACACACAAATCCAGGGTAACTCAAGACTGCTCCTATATCCTCAGTAGCACCTTCTCAGATCCAGCTATGTTGACTCAATGCATAAGGAATTGATAGTGAGGAAAATGTTTCATGTAAGATGACAAATGGAGGCAGCTACAGTAGCAGCATCACTGTCTGCAAACAACCACCACTGACTGAAACTATATATATAAGACTTACTAGGTTCAATTCAGTGTAAAGATTATGCTTCAAAAACAAAGCTTTGAGGGGTTTATGTGTGTATGTGTGAGTATTTATAAAGCAATCTCACAATGTGTACCAATTCTTCAGACAGACTTACCACAGGTAGTGAGCTACTTAATTGACAACAACATCTGTCTTCTCTCCCCAAAGATTTGGTAATAATGTAGGCCCATGGCATTACATTATTCTCCAAAGTTGTTTTGATCCCCATGGTTTTGACTGGTTTGTATGCTCAATGATCAGATTTCTAGATTAGCTGATTGTGGATGATGATGTGAATGTGAGCATATATATAATTCCCTGTCGATTAGCAGAAATCATCTCACAGAATGTAGGGTGAACACAGAATGTTCACTTTAATGTGAACATGGTCTTCTGTAGTTTATACAATTGATGAAACACTATTGGAAGTCTGAAGAAAACTGATCAAATGTATTTTCTAATATATTTGATGCTTTGTCTAGTGGAAGTGATATCTTCCTCTGAGTTCTCCTTTGCAAGTTGCTGCTGTATGGATAGGGTTGGAAGGATTAGATTTTTATTGGTAGATGTTGATTTCAACATACACACAAACTGACAGCATAATATTTCCATCTATGATCAAAATTTACAGATAGGCAAAGCAAGAAAAATACTGTTTGAGAACTTATTAGTTTGATTTAATGGTATTTAGTTAGTATGTTTTGACATGTGATGTTGACAATTTGTATTTTAATTTTTTGAATCTCAGAATCTATTGTTATTAAATTGTCTGACCCCATAATTTCTTGCAAGTGTGAAAATTTAAACCAATAAACATAGGGTAAGCATTTTATCAATCTCTTTGTGCTAGATAGCAAAAATCTTGGTTTAAAAGACAAAAATCTAAACCTAAATCACTCAAATTTCTACCTAGAAGTGGCTTCCTTCCAGAACATAGTGGCTTTTTTACACACCAAAGGGAGTTTCATAGAGTGGGCACTACTCTTATGCCTTTCTTGACCTACCTATTTCTTGGGATGGTATCTAAAGACTGCTCCTTGTGTAAACCTCTGCTAGACCATGCACCATTTCTCTTTTACATAATCACACAGATAGTTGTTAGGGTCAGTTGTTATATCCAGCAGACATTATCTTTTCTTCAACTGTGCTATGTGTGTATTACTACTGTATTAAGTGTGTGTGTTTGTGTGTTTGTTTGTGTGTGTGTGTGTGTGTTTTAAGCATAGCTTTAGACTGGCAATAAATCAGTTCAATTGAGTCACCATTGTCCAAGGCACCTGAACTACTGAAATGTTGTGGAACCTACAGAGAGTGTGAAATCACTTAAGCCGTGTGTGTGTAAGTAAAATTAGTAAACTATTTTTTAAAAGCACAAATTAAAAAAAATACAATGGATTTGATACAATTGATAAATTATAATAGATTTAATTACCATTTAAATACAATGGATTTAATTACATTCAGGAATTAATTTGGCTGAAAAGTTGTGCTTGTGTTAGTCAGAAATGCTGACCTCTGCTCTTTATATCAGAACATCTTAATAGTTTCACCATGGTCTTCAAGCACTAATAGTTTTATTGATTTATATGGTTTGCCTATGCTCACTAGCTTCATGAACAAAAATATAAAATTAAAAACAAAACAAAACACGTTAGTATAAATGTCAATACAAATGCCAGTAAAAACAATTCCTAAATCCATTAAGGGCAAAAATAAATCCTGAGATGTTTAGCTCAACCCTTTTACAGGGAAAACCGGGAAAAACCCTGTTTAAAAATGCAGTCTATTAACTTTCCTGAACATTATTTTTCTCTGCTGGAGAGTGTGTGGGCTGATTCTAGACATTAGGCTCCTAACCAAGACTGCTCTGTAGCCCTACAAATATAGGGGCTATCAGCTGATCTCAACTGTTTGGAGCAAAGTACACAAGAAACCCATGATCCAAGCCAAAATTCAAAATGAACACCTTGAGCTACACCTTGAGGTAAACTAAAAACCAGTGCAATCTTTGGAGCACATATGAACTGTATTAAATATACTTAATGAGCAGTTGTATTCTGCACTAGCTGAAGTTTCAAAATGGCATTCCATGGTCCCATGTAAAGCACCTTGCAGTAATCGGTCTACAGGTGATAAAGGCATCAATCACTATAGTGAAGTTACAATCCCTTAGACAAAACCTATGACTCTAGTGAAGAGGGGGAAAGGCTTCTGCTGCTCTGTCGATGTCTAGACCCAGTTGAGGCCCCAATAGGGACCCTTAAGTTATACATACCCTTAGGTGTGTGTAGTGTGTTTCCAGGTTGTAAAGAACACCTCTCTGCTATTACTTCTGTTTGATTCCTTGTGCACACCAAAATCACCTCGATTTAATCTAAAATGAGTTTAAACTAGCTAACTAGTTTACACTTGAGCCCTAATCTTGGTCAGTGGAATAACCAAATTACACAGTGTCAGTGTAATGGATATACATATGCATATCTGAAGTATATTGATAACACTGCAGCCTAATCATCTCACTAGCTGTCTTAGTAGGTTCAGATATACATTGAACAGGATAATTTATGGATAGAGTACTGCAGTTTCCTACAGGAGAGCGTCCTTGGGCTAGGTGAGAAGTTCCATAGTACTTTGCCTAGTATGATGCTCTGCTCTGGGTTCTTTCCAGGAGGAAAGAGAAGATAAACTTAAGCACAACTTCTTCTATCCGTGCCAAAGCTAACAGGTGTGTAAACAACCTCCTGGTCATTGATATCAGACTCAACAAAGAGCAAAAAAGAGTCAGCATGGAGATTTGGGGCCCCATTGAAGTCAGGGGGAATTTTGCCATGGATTTAAATGGAGACAGGATTTCACCCATGGTCTTTAGTCATAAGGGAGACCTTTGTCCAACAAGAAATCAATCTCTATATCATAAGCCGGAATCATTCCGGAAAGCATTAAGGTAAATTCAGGATTACAGATAATGCCAGAGCTGGTTCACCATCGTTTTCTCTGAGTGATAATTGGCACAACTGTATAACTGGTTTCTTGATGTTGTACTCAAGACCACTTTGAGGGCTCCCCATTTTTCATGGAATGGCTTGTGAAACACTTTTTCTACCTTAAAATTTTTCATAGAAGTTCTAGTGTTTCTGGTTTTTATATTTATATATAAAAAAATAGTCCTCCTTCCACTGCCACTATTTTGAATCTTGGGAATCTGATCCGCCGTCAGAATTTTTAAAAGCTACTTACCAAGAAGGACTAATATCTGTTCCTATCTCTGCCACTAATTAATGTTCATAAAAATAATGCTCTAATATTGGAGTAAGGAACTACTCAATAAGAGTTTGGGTGGCAAAATCAGGCCCTTTGGGAGGGAAGCTAAATCATGCCTCAGTTTAAAGTACCAAACAGCAATAAACAACAATGTTCAGGTATTGTTTCCCCCATTAACAGTGCTTACCTCCTTAGCACTGTTCTTCATTTGGGGGAAGGGTTTGGCTCAACTTTCACAGTATTTTTGCCTTTAAAAAAAATTTGCTGCACACTGCTGCATTGTTGTAGAATTGACACATTTAAATTGTTGCAGTTTTGCAGTGATAATTCCACAGAGCACAGTAGTAATAAATGTAGATGAATCTGCAAAATCTAGGTGAGAGTCTGTAACATGACGGAGTCGCTGTGATGCCCCAAATATAGTTGAAGAAGATGTGAATTATATGTGAAATTATTCAGTCTTAGCAGATCATTTGCTTCACTATCCCTCTTGGCATTAGGTATAATTAATAAAGACTTTAGAGCCTCAGGAACAATCATCACGGTCTTTCAGACAGTGTTACATAAAGTACATTGAATTGGTAAAAAGAGGTCAACATGTGGCATTGCAGTGCCTGGAAGTAAAAAACTGTACTAGATAGAGACACATAAATATATACAGTGAAAGCTGTTGCAGTTACCTTCTCTATGATGTTGGCTCAGCTTTTCCATTTTCCAGCAGTGGTTTATCTAGGAGGCTTATTAATCCAGTATAGTTCTATTAGAGATTTTTATTTCTGAACAGCAGTTCTGACAGAGATCATAGGTTTGTCCTACGCAGTCTCTTGTGTGTGATTGCAAATTAACTAGCATTCCTTGATGCACACATTAAGCGATGTAGCACTGACTTTGGAATGAAAATCAATATTGTTTGATCGCTGAATCCTTTGTCTTGTTGCAAGAGGAAAGTTGCCTAAAGAAAGCATTCTATTTGCAACAAGGAAGACAGGATTGGAAACAGCGAAACACTGATCTCTAATAAGTCAATTTTGCAATGTAGATAAAAATTTGAGAGAGAAAATCAGAAATGTTCCAGTTAAACTATTAAATGTAAGGAGGCTATCTTTCTAGAATGCACTGTAGATAGATCACTATCATTTAATGTATTTTGATTTTTCTTGACTAGACTGTCTTACGTGACTGAAGTGAATTATAATAATTAATCCGCAGGCTTTTTCTTTGCAAAAATAGAATCACTCCATTGTTTACATTTTGATTTACTTTTAAATCTCCTGGAACACGAGTTGACATTCCTGTCTTACAAAAAAGAAAGGATTGAGTAAATGGAGAGATTATCAAGGTGTATGTGAAATGCTACTTAAACTATCTCTTATACACTACAGATTTGAAAAGTTTGGCTTCTGAAGGACACAATACACTTTTTTAGAATTGCAAGGAACTTTTGGTAACAGAACTCCCTATGACTTTAATGAGAATCTTCCATTTAAGTGTCCCTGCACTGCTTTGGTACTGGACTACTTTTGCCGCAGTACCTGCGCAAAATAATGGGTCAATTCAATCACCATTATTTATATTGAGTAGTACCTTATTATAGCCCATATTCTAATATTCAGTTTTAGTATCTTACTCATTGAGAACTCCCATTGATTTCGGTGGAAATATTCAAGCAGTAAAGTACTATTTGCGATGAGTATCAAATATGCACGTAGTCATCCAATTGAAATTGGTGAGTAAATGGTGCATATACGTTATGATTTTGGGCAATGTGTCCTTGTCACATCAAAAATCCTACATAGGTACGGTGGCAAATGTAATTTTCCATTATCAAAGAAATGCATGGATTTTTAAATGCAAGATTCATGTAAAAGTCATTGGGAGCCTTGCAATTTCTTTGCATCTCTTAAAAAAAAATTACTGCTCAGTGATGAACTTTTCAGCTATGTGCTGTGTAAAAGTTAAAATAGCATTTCAGAGGTATGTTATCAAGCTCTTCTTTGAGAGCTCAGTACTTTCAATGGGACTGTTGGGATATCCACTGTTTGGATAGTAAGACATAGTGAGTAAGACTGGCAGACTTGGGTCCAATAGTTGTAACATCCATAGGCTGGCTTGTTGCTGGGCTTTGGCTGTAAGTCGTTAGTGCAGCAGTTAGTGGCTCTCCTAGCTGGAAATTAGTATTTCATTTCAGACGGTTTAGCTGCTTCCTCTTGCGTTCTTCCACCACAATCACAGGTTTTTCCAGTGTTGGGCACATCATATGGCCCGGTCTGTAGTCCTGGTATATGGTTCCTCTAGGTTTGTGTTTTACTGCAGTCATGTGTCTGGGTTGTTGGACTTTTGACCTGCCAACTCTTGATTGGAGGTGATTGAAACGTCTCCAGGTCATCCAATGTCAATGTGCATTTTTGACGTCCTCATTGAGTATTTTGAGCTGTGTATGTCACAATTCTAGTCATTTAGCGGTCAGTGATTTTTGTGAAGAGGTTCCATTGCAGCTAGGAAGTTTGTGCACTATTTCAGGTGACTAACTGCTGCTGTGTGGCAATGTAGGGGATATTTGGTATCTTCAACATGTCACAATAGTCCCATTTTGCTTGTGACTGCTCTCCGATATCTGGGGGAACAATTCCAGAAAGCACATAAAGGCTGTTCATGTTTTAATTTTTAGAGATTTTGTGATGTAGTGGCATCACAGGGTCCACTTTCTTTGCATGAGCCAATTTTTCCTATACCAGAATGTGTATTTCAAAGTGACAGTGCAGCTGCCCTTAGTGTTGCTGGGTTGGTGACCCCAGTTTGAATTTGCAAGGTTCCTAAGAATGTTGTTCTGGGTGCTAACTTTGCCTTTTGTCTTCTCCAGGTGTGCCTTGAAGGAGATAGTGGGGTCTAACCTCACTCCAAGGTAGAAAGGATTTCAGCCGTGGGCAAGTGGTATCCAGTTCCAGATTATGTCATGTTATTTATTGGCTTCATGATTCTAAAGATGGAAGAGACTCACTTGTGTTTTGGCTGGATTGGTGCACAATTGGATCTTGACGTAATAGACTGAGAGCCCAGACAACACCGATGTTAACATAACCTCGATCTGGGTGAGAACCTTGGCTTGGTCGTTGGCATAGTTAAAACTTTTTGTGCTGAGATGGATTGGTTGATCATTCTTGTAAATGTTGAAGAGTATTGGTCATAGGAGGAGCGTTCACATCCTGGCTCCTACCAGATCCTCTGAATCTGAATTCTGCTAAACACCTACCTCATTGATGATGATTTTAACTGAGAAGCCAGTGCTCATAATTTGGTTACTTCATAAACAATGTGACAGATAATATTATGAAATTATTCACAACACAGTGGTAATGTGAAGTGGTAGAAAGTTCATATCTGGATATAAAATACACTTTCTCACAGCTACTTATAGGGATTACCATTATTAATTTGTGTTTTTCCAGGATGAGTTTGCCTTTCCAAACTGCATTTGATGACTGTCAAATTTTTCTTTTTCTCTGGAGATATATAAAGGGTCAAATAAGCTTTGGCATAAAGTCACATGAACATTTATGAAGTCAGCCAGCTTCTTTAATACTGTTTAATTAAACTTCTAAATCCACTGTTTTGGACCGCTTGTATCTGTGTCTGTCATGAATATGTAAAAAATCTATGGCTGGCCTCATGATCATCACTGTTGTACAATACAAACTGCAGTCATTTGAAATTTCATAGTGACCTAAGGGATAGAACTTTGATGGTCAGAAAGGACAGGCTTCTCCTACTTGAGCTAAAGCGTTATGTCTGTTAGCAATATAGAGCCTGTCACATAGATGATCATTTCTGATTTTATCCAGTAGATGGCATTGATATACATTCACAATAGCGTGTTCATTATCCATGACCAGTTCTATCTTCTTGTTCTGAAAATCCTAAATGAGAGAATACTGTGTTGTCTGTGGATGGTATAGTTTATCATAGTACTGATATCAGTCAACATTAGTTAAAATATTGGCAAAGCCTACAAAGCATTTTTCTTGATTTGAGATGAAAGAGTAATAACAGTTAAGTAACTTAGTCTGCCTTATTTTATTCTTTACACCACCACATTTCTAGAGTCTTTTTAGCAGGAAGGAATTATTCAGGCGGCTTTCCATCATGGTGGAGTTGCATGTTTCTTTCTGAGTATAGCATAGGATCTGTAGTCTTCTGCTGGCTATAACTTTCAAAGTACTGTTCCTGTTGGGCGATGAACATTCAAGGGGGAAAAATTGAAAAACACTGGTTGAAACTATCTGAATACCCTTTTAGTCCAACAATTTGCAATACATTTGTTAATATATTCAGATTTTCATGTCATTTCACTTACTTTTAGCTTCAACTTTCTGTTTTATGTCTTTCATTTGGTGCTTCTACCTTTTCCCCAACTTCCATCTGTATTCAATTTGTCTCTTTTCTTACCTTCATGCACACTGTAAAAAGAATAGGTAGCATTTTCTGTGATAAAGTGATGCTGCCTTAACAAGACAAATAAAGGGTTTTTACTATAATTATTTGAAGGCTACTAATTTTAAAAGTGTAATTGAAAACTTCCAGATTGTTTTCATTGAATAGACCTCCAAAGACATTACTGAAACACAGTCACCATATTGGAATATATTGGAATTATTTGATAGGCAGATTTGATTGTTCCTTTAAGCTACAGGTCCAAAAGGAATTCACTATTTTGCACCACCTATGGGATAGCTGATCCTGGTGGCTACTAAGTTTCCCTCCAGTTTCTAAATAGTTCTACACTCAGGTATGGAAATTATTGCTTTGTGTGCATTAAATTCTTGTCTGCATTAGGACTTTTTTCCAAAAATTTCCTATTCTAGTTCCCACTGATTCAGCTCCATTATTGGTAGCTGTGGTAGGAACACTAAAGCGAATAAGGTACTGGCAGCTGCTCTGTTTTAAGCATCATACTATAGAGTAAAAATTCGGAGGGTGGCCACTGGGTCTAAGATTATTCAGATGCTATGCCTAGAAATCCCTATATAATGGATGAGCAGGTGTTGCGGGTATTATTCTAGTTCAGAAACTGGACTAGCTACTAAACAGAGGCTGTGAAGTTCCTTTGAGCCCTGCCTGTGACTTGTGGATGACTTTGTGCCCCCACAATATGATTCCATCTCTCCCCAATCTCTCATTACAAAGTTAGTTGTATTGTACTATAAGGTACTTAGGGCCGGGATTGTTCCGCACTCAGTTTTGGAAACTGCTATTTAAACAGACAGTGCTATATAACCACACCTAAGGTAAAAATGTCATTGTGAGAGGTGTGATTAATTTTGTATCCTTCATGCATTTATCTCACAGACACAAGTGCATCTGTCACAGATAGTTTTTGCACTAGCTTAATAGATTTTTAGTGAGTGGCACAATGAGGATTGTGAATTGCATTGTATGTGCAATGCCTAGATACTGTGATGACTGCCATACATAAAAGACATCATGGACAAAAGTTGTGAATATTACAGAAATTTGAAAGCTTTGTTTGGGGAAAAAAGACAGTGAGAGCCATGCTATTCAGCCTCATGCTGGTGGATGTTAAGTATCAACTGCAGACTGTAAAATATGAATGACTCAGTAGTTTGGAAACGATACAAGTAATATGTTAATTTATCTGTTTAATTGTTTGATCTTGTTACTTATGTAAGCAGGGTCTGAATGAACTCTCCCCTGACAGCTCTAGTTTGGGAGGGGGAGAGACTTTAGGAGCAAACTGTATTTACATGAACACACCTACTCTCCATAGGTATCTAGCAGACAGGAGTTGTGCAGCTCCAAGTGATCAGCTTTGGTTGGTTTCTTGGGTTACAAATCACTTTAGTATTGAATGCAGGGGTAATGAAATGTATCAATCTTGTTATCTTCATTGTATGACTAAAGGGGAGCAGAACTTTGCTGAGCTTGTCCCAATTGAGGGGTCACCCTCAGCAGAAAGGAACTTGCTAAGCCATGGGCTCGAATGCCAGACCCTTCTGAAAATAAGAGTGTCCCAGCCAGGAGGTAGGGACTCTCCCTTAGGGGATCCGGTCTGGTTTAATCTGTTCCTCCCTACTGTTCAAAGACAGAGCTAAATAGGCTTTATTAGGAGCCTTCTTCTTATGCTAAAGTGCTCAAATGAGAGCTGAAATCACTTGCGGTTGTGCAGTATCCCTGTCCAGCCTGCAAAGAGCTGAAAATCACTGAGGGACTGATGTGCAGAGGTCACAGCAGAAAGGTAGGTGCAACAGAAGGTGACTGACAGTCGGCCAGCGAATGAGAGGCTGGCGGGGCGGTGAGCAGAACGAGCAGCTGGAGAGAAACCACGGCTGGCAGGGTGGCCAGCCAGAGCAGGTGCTCAGATGGCAAAACAAGCAAGGTGCCTTCTTCCCCAGGTGGGAGGTTCACTCACACAGATGCACCTCTAAACCTTGGGTCCACACTGAGCAAAGACAATCACTGTGAGTGGGGTATAGTGAGTGAGTGGAGAGGGGCACAGAAAATGAACGTTTGGTTGTAGAACTCAAGAACATGAAGTGGAAGGCACTGCCCCACGCACTCTGGGGTGGGTGTCCTGCTCAGTTTTATGATTATGAATCCTGCTTCTGGCATTTCCCTCCTTTCATTAAAAGTTTCTTTTCTACTCTCAGACTCTGTGCTTGTGAGTGGGGAATTATTGCCTCTCAGAGGCACCCAGGGATGTAATTATTGCCTCTCAGAGGCACCCAGGTTTGTAATTTTCCCAGGTTACTGGGTGGTGGCTCAAGCCAGTTCTGTGCTGTAGTGTTGAAAAATAACCCCTAGATATTTAACGTGGCCCTGGTTGCTGCCAGCTCCATCTGGCAGAAGGATTACACTTACACACTGTTATGTTTTACTAAGTGGAAAACCTGAGCTTGACTCCTTGACTTCAAATATCCCTTTCCAATCCGGGAGACACTAGGATGCTCTGAACTCTCTTCTAGTAGGCTTAAGGTGAGATTTGATTTGCTCAATGGTGGCATTTACTGGCTGAAAAAGTGAAGCATCAATAAAATTCAAAAAGAGCTGGCTCATTCAGGAGACTATGGACCCACCAAGCCTACCTTAAATTTAGCGGGTTCGTGTATGGACATGGAACCATTATTTTTTCTTGTCCTGAGCAGACTTTCTGACTGGATACCCCAGTTATGGATGACAGTGGTAAAGTGGTTAGTGTCAGGAAGAATTTTCTTTGCTCTGAAAGTCCTTCCTTTCATACATTTGTATAAACTTTTTTTATGTCCATTTTCTCTACTCAGTTTCCTAATTTTTCCTGCATTCATGTGCAAAGTTGTGTCTGCATTTGCATGTGCACATGTGAACACACATGTGCGCACACACACAATGTCTGTCATACACTCTCGCAATTCTGTGTGTGTGTGTGTGTATAATAAATATAAATATAATGTGTACAGAAAAAATTAATAATTATAAATAGATGCAGATTCTCCACTGAACCATAAGAATGGCCATACTGGGTTGGACCAATGGTCCATCTAGTTCAGTATCCTGTGTTCCAACAGTGCCCAATGTCAGATGCTTCAGAGTGAATGAAAACAACAGGACAATTATCGAGTGATCCATCCCCTGTTGCTCAGACCCAACTTCTGGCAGTCACAGGTTTAGGGACACCCAGAACAGGGGGTTACATCTCTGATCATCTTGGCTAATAGCTGTTGATGGACCTACTCTCCATGAACATATCTAATTCTTTTTTGAACCCAGTTACACTTTTGGCCATCAGAAAATACTCTGGCAATGAGAGCCACAGATAGACTGTCCAATGTGTGAAGAAGTACTTCCTTATGTTTCTTTTAAACCTGCTGCTTATTAATTTGATTGGGTGACCCTACTTCTTGTGTTACACTGCTCTACAGCCAAAATGCTTCTGAAATAAATGTAGTCAAACGTTACTAATTCTGGGTCACTGAGAACAAAAATGATGCTTAAAGTTGTTGATTGGCTCCAGTTTTCAAGATATGCTATTGGGTCAGTATATACGACCCTTGACTTGGGAATGGCGGAGGATAAGTGAGTTATAAAGGGAAGGAATCTCAATTTAAACCAGAAATGACTAAAATACATCTTTGACTGGATCTATGAATAAATCTCTGACTGGGTTTGGACAGTACTTGCTTTTTAGGCAAAACAATGAATGATGCAATCTGAAGCTGGTATTGCGTCATACATGGTATGAATTGCATCATGTTATTCCTAGAAGTCATGGATGATGCAATCATAACGAAGCTTACATCACTCTGCTGAACAAATTGCCCTATATCAGCTCTAGAAATCATACAGTGTCGTGCTCTTATTTGTCAGTGTTTGATTTTGCAAAGGGACACATTTCTGTTTAGCCAAAGTGAGCAGAGATGCCTCGTACTTGTGTGAACAGTGCAGATAACTTCTGCTATGTTTGTGGTGAAGTGACTTTTGCATCACAAAAGCGCAGTATAACCACTATGGTTAAGAAAGCCTATCACCTTTATTTTGGCTGCAAAATTGGAGATCAGAACATGAGGTGGGCCCCACACATATGCTGCAACACTTGTGAAACAAATCTTCGCCCGTGGTTGAACAGGAAAAGGAGATCTATGCCTTTTGCAGTGCCAATGATTTGGAGAGAGCCAACAGATCATACCAGCAATTGTTACTTCTGCATGGTGCCTCCAGTTGGGAAAGGTGTGTCAAAGAAGAAAAAGTGGACTGTGCATTATCCAAACATTCCATCAGCTATACGCCCAGTACCCCATGGAGAAGGACTGCCGGTTCCTGATGCACCAGAATCATTCTCACTTGAGTCAGACGAGGAAGAGGAAGAGGATGAAACCATCAATGAACCATCAATGTCACAGGACCCACATTTTCTCCCATCCTCCTCCTCTGAACCACAGCTCATAACACAAGGTGAACTGAATGACCTTGTCAGGGATTTGGAACTACCCAAGAGTAAGGCAGAGCTGTTGGGCTCCAGACTACAGCAGTGGAATCTCCTGGCAGGTGATGTTAGGGTTTCCATATTCTGTGACCGTCAAAAGAATCTTGTCCCATTCTTCTTCATGGAAGGTGATCTTGTAGCCTGCAACAACATCGATGGTGTGATGGCAGCCCTCAACATCGTTCATGATCCAGATGAGTGGAGACTGTTCATTGATTCATTGAAGACGAGTCTTAAAGCTGTTTTACTGCATAATGGCAATGTTTTGCCATCAATTCCAGTTGGTCATGCAGTCCATATAAAGGAAACCTATGACAAAATGAAACAACTTTGGAGGTGCATAAATCATGACCAACATCAGCTTTGTGGCGATTTGAAGGTTGTTGCTCTCTTGCTTGGTCTGCAGACTGGATACACAAAGTACTGCTGTTTTCTCTGCGAATGGGATAGTCGTGCAAGAGATTCCCACTACATCAAGAAAGATTGGCCACTCCGACAGTCATTTGAGCCTGGGAGGAAAAGTGTTCAGCATCCACCACTTGTTGAATCAAGGAAGATTTTGTTACCACCCTTACGCATCAAGCTGGGTCTGATGAAGAACTTTGTCAAGGCCATTGACAAAACACAAGCAGCTTTCAAGTACCTCCGTGGAAAATTTCCAAGGTTAAGTGAAGCTAAGATAAAGGATCAGATCATGACACCATCAGATCAGGATTAAACAAAGACTGTGAATGGCTATCCAACTACAGAAGCAGTTTCTCCTCCCTTGGTGTTCACACCTCAACTGCTAGCAGAGCACCTCACCCTCCCTGATTGAACTAACCTCGTTATCTCCATACTGATTTATACCTGCCTCTGGAGATTTCCATTACTTGCATCTGAAGAAGTGAGGTTCTTGCCCACGAAAGCTTATGGTCCCAATACTTCTGTTAGTCTTAAAGGTGCCACAGGACCCTCTGTTGCTTTTTAAGATAAAGGAAGGTGTCTTTGTTGGTCCTCAGATTTGTGAACTTCTTCGAGATGATGCATTTGACCATGCACTGCGTGGCAAGGAAAAGACGGCATGGAAAGCCTTCCAGTTAGTGGCAATAATTTTCTCAGAAACAACAAGGCAGACAACTACAGGTTGTTGGTAGAAAACCTTCTCAAGGCATACAAAAGCCTTGGTTGCAACATGTCACTAAAGATACATTTTTTGCACTCTCATCTAGATTTTTTTCCACCAAACTGCGGAGCAGTGAGCGACGAGCACAGCGAGCGATTTGACCAGGACATTGCAACAATGGAGAAACGCTATCAGGGCAAATGGAACCCATCAATGCTTTCAGACTATTGCTGGACAGTGATAAGAGATGCTCCATTTAATGAATACAAGAGACAAGCCAAGAAGTGCCGAGTAGACACTGAATAGGACTAAACTATGTACATAATAGTTTTTTGCCTTTTGTTTCATAGTAAATTTCATTTATATAACCCTTTTGCTGATTTTTAAAGTGTTACATAAACAGGACAGGTGAAATATTATCATGTAAAGCAACCATAAACACATGAAAAGACCTAGGTTTACAATTTATAATTAAAACTCTACTATCTACACAATATACATAGACATAAAATGTAAAAACTTAAATATCTTAGAAACAGTAGCCAATCAGTTATTTTAATTGTCATATTTGAATTCAGCACATCAAAATACATAATAAATAGCACATTTTATCTCTGAAGCAGACAACTTCTCAAAAATTGTAGACCAGTGTTATGTGAAGGGATAAATAACATTTCCTTATTCACTTTCTCCACACCATGATTTTATAGACCTCTATCATTTCACCCCTTAGTCATCTTTTTTCTAAGATGAAAAGTCCCAGTCTTCTAATATAAATTTAAATAAATTAATGGAGATATCCTATCTCCTAGAACTGGAAGGGACCTTGAAAGGTGATCAAGTCCAGCCCCCTGCCTTCACTAGCAGGACCAAATACTGATTTTGCCCCAGATCCCTAAGTGGCCCCCTCAAGGATTGAATTCACAATCCTGGGTTTAGCAGGCCAATGCTCAAACCACTGAGCTCTCCCCTTAATCTTAAACTCTCTTAATATGGAAGCTGTTCCATACTCCCTAGTAATATTTTGTTGCCCTTCTCTGTACTTTTCCCAGTTCTAATGTATCTTTTTCTGAGATGAGGTGGCTAGAACTGCATGCTGTATTCCAGATGTGGGCATACCATGGATTTATGTAGTGGCATTATGATATTTTCTGTCTTCTTTTCTGTCACTTTCCTAATGGTTGCTAACCTCCTGTTAACTTTTTTGAATGGTGCTGCACATTGAGCATGTTTTCAGAGAACTATCCACAATGATTGCAAGATCTTTCTTGAGTGGTAACAGCTAATTTTAACCCCATCATTTTGTATGTGTAATTGGGACTATGTTTTACAATATGCATTACTTTGCATTTATTGACATTGAATTTCATGTGCCATTTTCTTGCCCAATTACCTAGTTTTGTTAGATTGCATTATAACTCTTCCCAGTCAGCTTTGGACTTAACTATCTTGAGTAATTTTGTATTGTCTGAAAACTTTGCCACCTCACTGTTTACCTCTTTCTCCAGATGCTTTATGAATATGTTGAACATCACTGGTCCCAGTACAGATTGTTGGGGGACCATGCTACTTACCTCTCTCCACTTTGAAAACTAACAGTTTATTCCCACCATTTGCTTTCTATCTTTTAACCAGCTACTGATCCAGAAGAGGACCTTTCCTCTTATCCAATGACTGCTTACTTTGCTTAAAAGCCTTCAGTATGGGACCTTGTCAAAGGGTTTCTGAAAGACCCGTAGTCTATATCCACTGGATCACACTTGTCTACATGTTTGTTGATCCCTGTCAGTGAATTCTAAAAGGTTGGTGACTTCCCCCTTCCCCCCACACACATATTGTGTTCATCATTGTGTCTGATAATTCTGCTCTTTATTATAGTTTCAATCAATTTGCCTGGTACTGAAATTAGGCATACTGGCCTGTAATTGCCAGGATCATCTCTGGAGCCTTTTTAAAAAATTGGAGTTGCATTAGCTATCCTCCAGTCATCTGGTACAGAGGCTTATTTAAGAGAGAGGTTATGTACCACAGTTAGTGGTTTCATATGTGAGTTCCTTCAGAACTCTTGGGTAAATACCGTCTGGTCCTGGTGACTTATTACTGTTTAACTTATTAGTTTGTTCCAAACATCCTCCTATTGACACCTCAATCTGGAACAGTTCCTCAAATCTGTCACCTAAAAAGAATGTCTCTGTTGTGGGGATCTCTCTCACATCCTCTGCAGTGAAGACTGATACAAAGAATTCATTTAGCTTCTCCAAAGTGGCATTGTCTTCCTTGAGTGCTCCTTTAGCAACTCCATCGTCCAGTGGCCCCAGTGACTGTTGGGCATGATTTCTACTTCTGATGTACTTAAAAAACATGATGTACATTTTTTGTGCCTTTATTTGTTGCTCTTCACATTCTTTTTTGGCCGGCCTAATTATACTTTTACTTTTGCATAAACTCTAGCAAGTCTCTTTTCTATTTTCCTCAGTAGGATTTGACTTCCGTGATTGTTGATATATCTATGTGCATGTGTGTGTATTATGTAAAAGAAGTAGCCATGTATTTTTATTTGTGAAAATAAAAATAACAAGTGACATTCAAAACATGGACATGGTGGTCCTATATTCCTATATTTGCCTAGGGAGGTTGTGGAATCTCCGTCTCTGGAGATATTTAAGAGTAGGTTAGATAAATGTCTATCAGGGATGGTCTAGACAGTATTTGGTCCTGCCATGCGGGCAGGGGACTGGACTCGATGACCTCTCGAGGTCCCTTCCAGTCCTATAATCTATGATTCTATGATTCTATAATATTTATCAGAATTTTCAGTGGAAGAATACAATATGTGCTATTGACTTGATTGCTCCATGCATTCATACAAGATCTAAGGCCCCAATATTAGACCAATGGCATACCACAATGAAATCAATTTGCCATATTTGAATGATACACAGTGAAAAATAATTCTCGAAAGTTGCTATGGTGCTTTCACAGTAGTCACTTTTGCAAGTGAAATAATTCCATTATTGTTTAAAACACTGTTCTGTTAGCTACCATATATTGCACTGACAACTAACACCTAAAAAGTGACATTTTTGTCCTTTTGAACTAAACACATGCTTAATTTGTTTTAGGGGCTGGTCTGGAAAAAAAATCATGTAGGCTGAGAAGCTATGTTCCAATTAGTTTCAGCATGATGCAAATAAAAATGCCTGAGCTGTAAACTCCTCAAAACCAGGCTTTATAGTGGAAAAACCCCAGACCTTTCATAAATACTGTGCAGCTATAGTACTCTTATTAACACTGCTAAAACAGAAAAAAGTGAGTTTTATTCATAAACTGCTTCTGATTTTGTTGCATCTTTTCTTTTTCTCCATTTTTCTCTCCCTGTGATCTGAAAGGTCTGTAGATTTATCTTGTGCCTGTCACTTTTCTTCACATGACTTAAAAATAATTAATTGCAGCGCTCAGTGATGATTTATGATTTCCACTGACGTAATTAATGATAGTCATCAAATTTTCTTCTTAATTGAAGGAGTCACAACAAACTTTTCATATTATATGTAAAAGGAGAGCACAATAGCTAGTGGAAATGACCAACAGAGTTTTCATTTTGTATAAGTAGGAAATGGTAAGAACATTAGTACTTTAGAGTGAAGCAAAAGTCAGAGATGGAATATAAGAAGGGCAAGAGCAGAATTACTACATGTGATATGAAGAGCAATTTGGATAAAATAAGAAACTGGATTTATCATCAAAACTAATAGTCAGACTCTTTTTGAGGTCTGAAAAACAAAAGGTTTGTTTAACTTTGGTGGTGGTATTTTTCCATATTTTTTACCCTTTTCTTTTGTATCAATGGAATAGAATTGCAAGTAAAAGTAGAATTGTTAGTAAAGCTATTCTCAGGATGAATGTAACCTGGCCAAACCAACGAAGTATTTGAAACCTTTCTTTTTTAAAGGCTGCTGTGGGGTATCCAACATGATTTCTAAACCAAAGCAATTTGAATAGGCTTTGGATAAGCTTGAAGCTTTAGGATGTTTATTCGAAGCAAACATCAGAAAGTTTTGAATCACCCAGTCGATAATTACATTGCTCAGAACATCAGTACATTACAGAGGATGATTTGCCTCCAGATTCAGTTTTTCGCTAGGCTTTAAAAGTAGAAAATTAGAAAATGACATAATTTACATTACTGTATTCTGTGAAAAGCAAAGAAAATTTTCTGGGTGGTTGTGGTAATATTTTGTATGTTTAATCCATTAGTGCTTAGGAGAAATTCATACCCATAGTACAAAAAAAGTTTAAAATAACATTTTTTCTTATTGTATTCATTCAGTTAGAATAATATAATTATCTTGGAACTTGAGCAAAGTAACTATTAAATAGTTGGTATTTCTGTACATTTTACTTTTATAAGAGAACAAGTACAGTAGAACTATTTGCACACAAGTATTTTTTTTTTAAGCAACAGTAGATGCATCAAATGTTGCAAACTTGATTTGAGCATTTTATGGTACTCCAGTCAGCTGCCTATTAAAAGTGTGATCAGGTAGTTTAGACTGTGACTAGCTGTGTCAACAGAAGGAAAGTGGAGGATTAGTCTCTATGGCAACAACAAAGTATCCCTGTTTGTAGACAGACAAATTCTGCTACATCTGAAAAAGATTGACAGGTCTATTCCTTTGCAACTGACCCATAGAAATTAGCAAGTAAAAGTTATTATACTGGGTTGTATTGAAGGGTTCTCAATATATTAAAGTGCTCTTGTAAGTTTTTCTGCAGTATTTGCATGAGAAATCTGGTAGGAATTGTTCTGAGGTTTATATCTATGGGTTGATAGATTCTTTGTGGGGGAGTATTGCTGGTGAGAATAACTTAATTTTCAGTTCTCTGTATGACAGAATTGTTGGAGCATGGATTGAGGGAAAAATACACATCAAAGGACCCAGGCTGAATAATATGCCACATTTAAAAACCAAGAGACAGTTTTGGAATATTATAACTGTATTTTCTCTATGTAAGTTTAAAATTTTCTTCTCCAATTAGCTAGAAGTAATTACAATCTGGAGTTCCTTAATAATTAAGATTCCCATTGGAAAGATTTGATGCATTCCCAGAGTTTCTGTAATTTAACCAGGTAACCTTTCTGTTTTGCTTAATGTTCTTGAGTTGGAAGACATAAAGTGCTGTAATTGAAATATTCTACTTCAGAATTAATAGTATTTTTTTAAGGAATGAAAAATTGATGCTCACATGTAATTGTTCATTGGCCTTGTGCTTAGATACTAGCTGCAGAAACTAGATCTCACCTTTAGGCCAATTATTGCAGAAGTATTTTTCAAAAACTCTTTTAATTTAATCAATTTATTCATTGGCAAAACTCCCATTGACTTTGATCGATGAAGGATTGGGCTTATTATTCTATTTTTGAGAAGAAATGTGAAATGGATATAGCTTTCTGTTAGTTACCCCCTATTTTTAGGTGGATTCTGCTGCCATCTATAATATTGTGTTTACAAATACAATAATTGGATTACATTTTAAAATTGTGATGAGAAAATATGCAGATGAATCATACTCAGGAATAGTTATGTAGACTAAAGAATTTTCGGAAGCCACCCTTATGATAGAGAGTAGCAATGGGTGCACCTTGAAACATTTTAAAGCTTGGTTTAGATCAAAAAAGGCTCTAGAAGTTGACCGATTAACCAAACTTTCTCCAAACTTCTTCATTCTACAGAATCTCAAGCTTTTCTGTATGAATTTCTGCTTCCACTTGGGCCAGAAATACCACAAGAACAACTTTTCTTGTCCTATTTTGGCACATTTCTAACTAGAAACAGGAAGCGCAGAGGCTTTTGAACCTCATAGTGTTTGATTTGTATTCAGTAGTAGATTAATAGGGTAGTATCTCTTTAAATACTTTGAGAGTCCTGTACTGCTGCTCACTGTGTTCTGTTTTAGAAACTTCCAGAACTAAAGCAGAGCAGCAGTCTGTGTACATAGCTAGTCTTTGCACATTGTGTATATTCAGTAAATGCTGTTATTTGGCCTCCACACTGTGTGTGGTTCCTGGCTATTATGTTTGTTGTGTAAAGAGCAAGAAGACACAACATATTTTGTTCCAAGATTTAAGAGAATATTTGGGCTATTTTTTGTATTTTCACTGGTGCATTCATGCCTACCTAGAACTTTCAGGATTTTTGTACATCAAAAGGTCAAGAGATGTTGGGAAGATTTTTTTTTTAAATTGGTGTTTTAATTTTAGCCTGTATTTTTCTTTTTTTCTATTCAAAATCACGATACAGCCTAGTTAATACATTGTTTAGAACAATCGCTCACTTCCCCAAAGTGCTAATGACTAAGAGATTTGTGGAATGAGGAGTCGCTTTTTTAATTTGATAATCATCTTATTTTTCTTGCATTTAAACTGACATAGTACAAACATGCAGATCCATATCGCTACTGCTTCTCTGTTTCTGAACAGGTATTTGCATATCCTATCAACGAGCTGATCAAACTGGAGACTGGGATTTTGTGGCTTTTGACACTGTCTGGTGTGCTTTTTACCAGCTAATTATTGTTTTCAAGGAGCAGTCACTATCAGAGTATGCAAGTTTCTTTTTCCACCCCACATCAGGATAGAAATACTTAAAGGGCACCTCCTAAGATTAATTTAGTAATCAAAGAAATAACAGGAGTAACTAATAGAATGTACAAATTTAAAGATGTAGTTTGCTATTTGAGTTAGAGAAATATCATTCCTGAAAAGTGATTTATAATTTCACATATAATGTCACCAGGGAAGTTTTTGCATCTTTACCAATTTTAACTAAAATTGAGATGTAATCATATTCTTTTAAAATGATTCTTATACTTATAACCCTTGCAAACGGCTTCTTTTTTGCTTCTGGTAATTCATAAAAGTAATGGTCTGGGACAGAATACAGGGAAGAAGAATTCATATGTAGAGGGATTTCAAATTTTTTTATCATACTATTGCTGTTCTGGAGATGCACAAAGGATTCAACCCTCTGTTAATTATGTACCAGCCATATACATATACCACAACAAATCAGTTTCCCACATTTTCTTTGTTAGGTGAATTTATATTGGATCCTTTTGGTCGGGATGGTGAGAGGAATAGAAAAGGGAAGATTGTGGTCATTCAGTTTTTGGGTTAATAGAACATGGGTCCTCTCCTTGAAGCCAGGACTGAACACTGGTTCATTATACTTGTCTGTGCTGATATCATGATACTTATTTACTTTAAGTTATTGATTTTGATTTAAAACAGCATCTCAGATCATGGCATTTTATCCAGATGTTGATAGTTACATATTTTATTTTGTAAAGACTGTAGGAGATATTGCATCTGATCATTACACCTAGACCTAGACCCACTGGAAGGTAGCTATTTCTGAAGCAGTCCCCATACAGCTTGATAGGAACGGAGTAAAGCAAAATGAGAACTTCATCCAGAATTCAAATCAAACTAGACCTTGGACCAAAGCATTGGGTTTAGAAAAAGCATTAATTACTGCTATGTTAAATTACTTGCTATATTAAATGGCTGAGATTTTTTGAGTAGATAGCTGGTATTAAAATGTTTACCCATTTACTTCTTTGTGTGGTAGGAAAAAAATTATTGGAAATCCGCGAAACCTTGGTTGGAGGGGGCACAGAAAAGGATGAGGCAGCATCTTGTAACATCCCTTTATTTACGGTGTTTTGGGGCGAGTTTTGTCTTGCACTGTTATGCACAACAAATAATTATAAAAGCAGCCTGGGAGCAGCTGTTCTTAAGAGTTTCCCTTCTCTGCAGTTTTACTTGAATAGAGTATGTGGACTCTAGTGTTATGATCTGCTGTAATTTTCAGGCTACATATCCTAGAATTTCATGTAATGCATTTGAAGGAGACATTCAGAAGCATTATCATTTTAGTTCTGCAAAATCAGTATTCTTCCATTAAGGAAATAACATGCATTCCACTTATAGTTTTTCATAAGGGTGCAAATCCATTCTTTAAAAAGGGTAGTGACTGTACAAAATGGAATGAAACCTATAAAAAAGAGCACAATTATAGCTATTCTTCTTTCTCCCAAAGAAAAGGAAAAAACATGCAATTTTGAGAATGGCATGCAAGTTAAACCTGCCCCTGGCCAGCTTTAAATTATGTGATTATCACTTATGCACGATGCTGCTAGAGGAATTCCTTGGCTCTCGTTAACATGGAACAATCTCGCTAGACTTCACACACAGCAGACATACACAAGCATATACGCACACATGCGTACATATGACAGCAACACTCAGCTGCAAATTTCTAACTGCACAATAATGTACAATCTATAAAGACTCTTCAAGCAAAAGACTGCTTTATGCACCATGTAGCTATTTTATATAGTATTCTGCTTTGTTTTTTTAAATCATGTTAAAGTGCACTCCAGAAAGTTCTCTCCATTCAAAACAGTAAGAGTGATTATCTTTGCTGTAGTACTATAGTAGCTTGTCAGCCAG
The DNA here is from genome assembly GCF_011386835.1 of Chrysemys picta bellii. Lineage (NCBI taxonomy): Eukaryota > Metazoa > Chordata > Testudines > Emydidae > Chrysemys > Chrysemys picta. The sequence continues at coordinate 57,313,953 of NC_088796.1, forward strand.
TCACCACCACAGCACCGTGGGTATGAGCACAGAGCTGACTAGATTGTTTTTCCTATTCTACTGTAACATTGTTGAGTTGCTCATTGAGTTTATAGATATGAAGGAGGCATTACTGCAATAAATTCTGCTACTCCTGATTTGGCTCCATCAACTTCAGGTGAAATTGTTGTTGCTGCTCTACTCCAGCCATACGAAAGAAAAAGAACTCTAACCTTGGAGGTTAGACATAAAGGAGATGGAGTTGGAAGGAGGACACTAGAGACAGACTGCAGGAACTGAGGCTGAGATTTTTCAAAGCTGCGAGGGGATTTGGACACTCAATTCCTATAAAACACTCTGCCTGAAAATTAACTTGTGTCAACCAACAACCAGGCTGCATTTCTGTTCATAACCTCCAATTCCTGGAATTACAATACCAGTCACCAAAAGAGGCCAATTGAGTGGCATTTGAGCTTGAAACATTAGCATTATAATTGATGCATGTTCAGATGCTTTCAGCATTCCCAGAATATCCTTTTAAGCTCTTGTAGAGGGCCAGTGTTCACACCCAACGTTCAGAGATGAAGAGAGCTGGCTGCTAGGATTACTAGGTGAATGTGAGTATGAACCTTCCTAAGGCTAAGGTGGTTTTTCTCATAAAACACATTAAGTTCCCAAAGAAAATTGTTTCCCTCACATTCCTGCCCCCTTCCCATACACCACCCCTTTCCTTGTTCACCAAGCCAGCTCTTCTTTTGGTCAAACTTCTGTCTTACAAATACACTTCTCCCTAGCTGGCTGCTGCTAAGTCCTTCCAGCCCTGTAATGGGGGTTAGGGAAGCACTCCTCCCCTCCCACACAAAGTTGCAGAAAGTTTCAGTTTGTGGAGAGAAAAAGGACCTTCAAGCTGAGCAAAGCTGGAGTGGTGGAGGCAGGGCCGGCTCTAGGATTTTTGCCGCCCCAAGCAAAATCAATTTTGGCTGCCTCCCCTCCCCCCCGTTTTTTTCTTACCCCACCCCCCGGCCCTGCCTCAACTCCGCCCCTTCCCCAAATCCCCAGCCCTGCCTCCTCCCCCCAGGCTCTCAAGCCTAGGAGGGAGGGAGGGAGGGGGAGCAGCGGCGCGCGTGCCGCGGCCACTCGGAGTCTCTCCCTCCCTCCCAGGCTCTCAAGCCTGGGAGGGAGGGTGAGCAGTGGTGTGCAAATCAGCTGTTTCGCGCGCCGCGGCCGCTCGGGATCTCCCCCTCCTTCCCAGGTTTGAGAGCCTGGGAGGGAGGGGGAGCAGCGGTGCGTGAGCGGCGGCAGCAGCGGAGGTGAGCTAGGGCAGCCGGGGCACATTTTTAGGGGAGGCATTCTGGCACCGGCCATGCCGCCCCTAAAAATGTGCCACCCCAAGCACCAGCTTGTTTTGCTGGTGCCTAGAGCCGGCCCTGGGTGGAGGGAAGAAGGGAAAGAGCCATGCAGCAGCACTGCTGGACATTGGTTCCAACACAGGAGCAAAGTTCTTACTCTTTGGAATTGTTTATGACAAATTTTCCTATCTGTATGTCAGGCTGGCCACTGGGAGGGACTTACTCCAGGGCTGGGGTAATTGCCATGGTCTAAGTCTTGGTGGGGATTGGGGAATCTGAACCAATTTCAGGGAATAAAGGAGCAGGGGAAGCAGTGAAGTGCTCATTTGCATGAGCTCTCCACTCATTCAGATTCAGGGGAGATTTCTGGATTTGGATTTGGCTTTGGCTTTCCGCAGCAGACCCAACTTTCTCCTGAATGTTTGGATAAATAGTGGCAAGTAAAAGATACCGCCTCAGGTATAGTGTTGCTAAAAACTGCAGCTGTGCAGATGAGGAAGGATTTGAATGCATGAAGGAGGATGAGGTGATAATAGAAAGCCACTGCCCTTATTGTCATATAAAATTCTACATTTAAAAAAAATTCAGATATCTCCCTTTCTTCCTCTCACATGCACATTTCTATTACTTTTTACAGCCACACTGATTTGACAGAAAATGGGTCAAGCAAAAGATGACAGTTGAACATATTAGAAGACCTATTGACTACATTTTTGCTGAAAGTAAGTAAGCTGTGAGTCAAACTGTAAGCAAAGTACAAGCCTAAGTCTGTCACTCTGACTAGTGGAAATCAGGAATAACTCTGAAGTCATCCGATGAAGTAGGCTGTAGCCCATGAAAGCTTATGCTCAAATAAATTTGTTAGTCTCTAAGGTGCCACAAGTACTCCTGTTCTTTTTACAGATAAAGACTAACACAGCTGCTACTCTGAAATCTGAAGTCAGTGGAGTTATGCTGGCCCACAATCAGCATAGTAAGATCAGAATCAGGCCCAGTACATACTGAAACATGAGTCTCCTGTTTTGTACTCTTCTCAGAATCTGGTTTGTTGTATGTTGGCCAGCAGAGTGTCACCAAATTATGGCACTAAATTGTTCAGGGCAAAATCATGTTCTGTGTTATCAGTGTACACAGAGCCTCATCCTCCCACCACCCCACAGCACATCTATGGCAGGTAGAATACACTCCTAACCCACTCTTCAGTGTTAGGAGTTCAGTGATGCATCTCGCCACTTACTAGTGCTCCACGGTCCCCCCTGTACCGTTCTGCCTTTCGGCTGTAATGTGATTCCTAAATGTCTAATTATTTGCTGCACCTTGGAGCATCTTTGGTGAGTTTGGGTGGGTTGTGCATTAAGTGTTAATCAAGGAAATATGTTTGCATGAATATATATATGATTGTTACTTGAAAAATTCAGTGAAACGGTGATTATTATTGCAAAACAATTATACTGTACTGAACAATAATTTCACCACAGAGTGGTAGACATTCATTCTTAAAATTAATTCTTACTGACAGTCAGTCTATCAGAAACAAAAATTCTCAAAAACAGTGATAATTTGGAATTAATGAGGATGTATAGAGCTAGGAGTAATGTGGCTGGAGTGCAAGTGCTCATGTTCAATAAATTTAGCAGATCCCTGTTCTATTTTAAATAATAAGAAAACGTTTATATCAATTAAATATTACATGATTTCTATTGCTGATCTATCCACTCTAATAATCCACTACTTCTAAGTTTTTCTCCAAAGCAACTGTCATTGAATCTATTCTTCGTAAATTGTCACAATTTAAATAGAATGTTTGTTCTTTCTTTTAAATGTAGCCATGTGAATTAAATATTCTATAGCAGGAACTGTAGCAACAAAGGAGTAAGGTTTCAATATATTTTTTTAATTTTATGATATCTATACAAATTATGTCCTCTATTTAAGAAATACTAAGAATCTGACAACTACAACATTTAGAATAAACATCCTATCAAATAATACACAGCTAATATCCTCCAACAAAAAACTTTTTAGCCAGATTTTGTCAAAAGCAGACTTCCTAAATATTTTTTAAACAATTGATTTCCTTTTTAAAATTATTTTTGTTTTAACATGATTTTACCATTACTTTAAAATTAAACATAAGGAAATATATGTCATGCTTTTAAACACTGCACAAGGTTCAGAGTACAAAACACTATTCAGACAGAGAAGTTAGTGTATTTGTTCTGTCCCATTTTTTTGTCGCTCTGTCTGCTTTTTTGACTGTGACAAAATTATTCCCATTGGTGTTGATAGTTCATGGCCATTCAGAGATCAGGTGATGGAGGCCTAGAAAGCAGTACAACTGTTGCTGAATAATGTGATGTTGTCTCTTTTGGGTGTGGTTTTTCTCTTTGTGTGGTTTTTCCTTTTCCTTACTTTCGTGGGGTAAAGGAAGCAGAATACTTCCCAGGGCTATACATAACCCCCCCCCCCAGATCATTGTTGCAGTGAAAAATTGTTGGATTTGTTTTACCCATAAAGTAGCTAAAATTAGGCAATATTAAGTTGCAAAGTTTTACAATATAAGAAGCCTGGGATTTCTGTCTAAAAAAGAAGAGAGGAGGCAAGGGTTTGCCAAATACACAGCATAGTTCTGATTAGATGTCTGCCAAGAGAAGAATACCTGTTATCTGCCATTAGTGCCACAGAGTCATTACTTCTGTTTTGTCCACATTTCATGAAATCAGCCTCTTTATAGTTGTGACACTCAGCATCACAAATCCAAATATATTAATGTACATGCAGTTAGTGTAACCTACTGTGTTTGATTCTTGTGTATGACATTATGTGTGAAATGGCTATTACTGCAAATGTTCAGGCTACCCAGGTGCAGGCAGTGGAAATATCAGATTAACGCAGAGATTATTTTTCTGATTTAAGCATATTATAAAAAAATGGTGGGAGTCCATATGCATATACTGGCTCTCAAGTTTATTGGGGTTCTTTTCATGAGCCTGTTGAAGTTGGCATTTCTGATTATAACAATACTTTGTTCCTGGTGTTGATCTCAGCTACTGTAGGCTAGCTTTGCAGAAGCAGCTTCTGACTGTGTGCTGGGCTCATTTTAATAGCACGGAAGCCTGCTGTTAATTTGTTAGTGGTATTATCTACAGAAGGTTTCAGAAATTTAGTGCAATCAATTTGTAAAATCAAACAAGAGCATATGCAAAATAAATAAGGTGATACTTTTTAAAAAAGAATAAGTATTTAACATCCCTGAACTTGATTTCCACGTGTTAACTTTTTTTCACAGAGATTCTGTATAAGGAAAGAAAGGTACCAAGTTCACTTCAAGTGGTGGCTCCAAAAAGGAAGAATCTCTTTGATCTCTGTTTCAGGATATATAATTCCCTTCATATTGCAACAACGAGATCAGATCCTTGTGTTGATCAGTAGAATATAATTACAATCCAAATGGAGAAATTAAAATGTAACTATTAATACAGGGTATGAACATTCAATATGAATACAAACAAATATTAAGATACAGAAATCAACATTGTAGACAATATATTTTATATCTATCATGTTACCTTTTTGCCCTTCATATTAAGTCACAAGGAAGGGACTATAATGAACGAGCGTGTCTCTATTCGTGACGGCTTCAGTTCTGTAGGAAGCCTGGCAATAGGACATTTAATGTGATTAATCATGGGAAGCTGTGTTATATTTTCTCCCATACACCGGTATGTGGTGTCAATAATAATAATAATAATTATTTATTATTATTATTTATTAATAAAAGCTTAATAGAAAACAAGATTGTTTCAAAAATTTAGATTGCATAGTAGACTAAAAATAATAGCTTGACCATGTGTTTTAAGTCAGATATATAGGTTATATTTTACAATGTGGAGTGGATCTTTTCCTTTTCACCCAATGGCAGTTTTGGAGGGGGGGAATAGTAGGATTTGTTTATTTTATCTATACTTTAAAAAAGATATTTTTAATATTAAAAGTAAGAGGAAAATAATGCAAATCTGACCAGAAATAGCTGTGCTTAAGGACATACTGTAAAGTAAGCTGTATAAAACTGTGATAATATTTCTTCACACTAAATATCAGAAGGGGGCACTAGTGATCCACTGTAAACAGCCAGTGAAACACTGCTTCTGTTATACCATATTTAATAATCATATAATTTTCCCATTTAATATTAAGGATATTTTGTGAGCATATTAAGATTATAAATATTGAATGCTAGTTTAAATAGTTAAATAATTAATAGTTGATATGTAAATAAAATCTCTTGTCTCACATTATTATTATAATACTAAAATTACAGTTCACTTACTGGCCATAACTGTGACACAGTATAATGCTTATTGTTAAATTGCTAGTCTGGTGACTCCTGGTATAAAAAAGCTTAGTTTCATATGTACAGCATTTTTCTAATTTAAGGGAACTATATGAAATCTAGGTCCATTTTTTAAAAACTCCATTTGCATATGCTATCACTTTATTTTTTATATTTGTATCAAAGTGTATTTGAAATCAGTGTAAAAATTATTACATTAGTTCTTGTTAGGCTAAATGGCTGAGTGAAAGTGTGTGCTTTACAATGCTAACTTTTTTGTCGTGAGGTCAGGTGTTATTTGGTCCTGTGCATTTTAGCATGGTGTTAATGTTTCTTTGGCCTCTAAACTGAGGTCAAGTTGAGATGGCTGGGTCACTTCAAATAAGCAATTTTGGTTGAGCCATGTGAGCAAGAAAAGGAGGATGAACAATTTTATGGTTTCTTTCCTTTACCTTCATATTCTGAGTGTATAGGATGAAATCTGGCCAAGTGCACAAAACTAAGGAAGACTTCAGACAGTCTTGGTAACAGCAGAAACACCAACTGAAGCTTTGAATCTGTGGTTGATGAATGTTACTGTGCATAACCAAATAACTCCTTAATAGAGATGTGTGATAGCAGTGTTTGTGAAATAGCGATCTAGCAGCAATAAATTATATTTTTGAAATATTGCCTATTTCTTAATATATAAAAATGAGGGCCAGTGGCTTATCTGACCATAATATTTAACTATTGAATTTTGGGTGAAGTTCCAAAGGACGAGCATGCCACATTAATAAATTTCTTGTTTTACTGAAAAGGTGCACATGCAAATTGTTCAAAATCAAAACTCTCCCTTTTAGTCTGAGTTGCTAACATGGGTTTCACAATACATTATTTGTAAGCTTGGGGCCAGTTTCCACTTTGTTACTTAGAAGTAAATCCAGCATCACTCTTCTGAAAGCAGTAGGGCAGTTCTGGATTTACATCAGTGTAGAATTAAGCTGCAAATTTAAAAAGTGTCTGAGTTGTATCTTCAAGATATAAATGCATGAGTATAAGCAAGTACTGTAGTTGTATATTCATATCATACATTTTGCACAAAAACAAGTACTTCTGCACATAAAAAGCTATATTCTTTCTAAAATATCCATCTTCAGCATGCAAATATATAACTGGTGCCCTAGACATGCAACTGGTTTTTAAAAGAAGATCAGAATGACAAATACGTTACAATTTTCGTCAACTTATTTGCATGAAACCACCAATGGTCTTCAGAAAATCATATTTGAAGGTTCCTGTCAGGGCACTGTGTTTTCTACCCATGGAATTTGCCTTAGAATTCGCCAGCCACTACAGAGTTGTGTGGCTGAATCGAAGTTTTCATTAAAAAAAAATAGAATTATTCATTTGATTGCAAAGGAAATCTTCCAAATGTGAACCAATGTAAACTGACTATGTTGTTTTACAGGGTTTTGCGAACAGATAGTCTGAAACAAAAGCTCAGAGAGGTGTCCATTTATCTCAATAGTGTGCTAATTCCAAAGCCAGCTGACGTCATTTTATATGTGAGTATTGTTGACTATTTAACATCTGATCATTTTAACTGATCTCACAGACTTCTCACAGATCTTGGGAGACAGACCTGTCCTCGCTTACAGACAACCCCCCAACCTAAAGCAAATACTCACCAGCAACCACACATCACTGAACAAAACCACTGACCCAGGAACCTATCCTTGTAACAAAGCCCGATGCCAACTCTGTCCACATATCTATTCAAGTGACATCATCATAGGACCTAATCACATCAGCCATACCATCAGGGGCTCGTTCACCTGCACATCTACCAATATATGCCATCATGTGCCAGCAGTGCCCCTCTGCCATGTACATTGGCCAAACCGGACAGTCTCTCCGCAAAAGAATTAATGGACACAAATCTGACATCAGGAATCATAATACTCAAAAACCAGTGGGAGAACACTTTAACCTGTCTGGTCATTCAATGACAGACCTGCGGGTGGCTATATTACAACAGAAAAACTTCAAAAACAGACTCCAACGAGAGACTGCTGAGCTGGAATTGATATGCAAACTAGACACAATCAACTCAGGATTGAATAAGGACTGGGAATGGCTGAGCCATTACAAACATTGAATCTATCTCCCCTTGTAAGTATTCTCACACTTCTTATCAAACTGTCTGTACTGGGCTATCTTGATTATCACTTCAAAAGTTTTTTTTCTCTTACTTAATTGGCCTCTCAGAGTTGGTAAGACAACTCCCACCTGTTTATGTTCTCTGTATGTGTGTATATATATCTCCTCAATATTTATTCCACTCTGTATGCATCCGAAGAAGTGGGCTGTAGTCCACGAAAGCTTATGCTCTAATAAATTTGTTAGTCTCTAAGGTGCCACAAGTACTCCTGTTCTTTTTTATAATGAAGATAACTTGTGTATAGACTTTTTTCCCTATATTAAATGGGCTGAGCTTGGTTTTGGGGTCAGAATTTACTTTTTCACCTGTGCAGTTCAACCTCTGGTTCCAATCAAACTCCTGATTTCAAATATTCTCTCTGACCCGCTCTCCCACCAAAAATTAAGTTACACAGCTCTGCCTACATTAGAGGGAATGAAAAAGTCCCTTCACAGTACTGAAATCCAAACTACCCCATTCCTCTTAAGTGCCCAAAGCCCCAAATGACACTTCCTAAGTGATTAAACTTTTAGTGTCCATGCTGATATTCCCTATGATGCAGTTGTATGTTTTCATTACAAAAGTGGTACTCTGAAAATTGGGAAATTTCAAGGCAGCATAAAATAAAATTGATTTAATTTTAAAATAAATACAAACAGCAGAATCCTGTTCTTACATTGCAGTAACTAAGAGCAGAATTTGGCCCAGTTAGTATTATGCTGACTATCATTTATTTTTGTATTTCATTCTCTGAATAACCTCTATTTTTTTTATTTACTCAAAGTTGCTATAGCATTGGCTGCAGAATTCAGAACCAGATAACTACAGAAAACAGAACAGGTTGCCAGAGAATTTAGGTTCAGATTTTCACAAGTACACATTATTTTAGTAAATGTAAAAGCCAGATTCTTTTCACAGTTCATACCTGTATAAATTTGAAATAATTCCATGGAAGTCGCTGGATTTGCTCCAGGTTTACATCAGTGTAAGTAAGAACAGAATCTAGTGTAGAGGTGTAATGTGTAACTTCTAGAGAGATCTAATTATGTCAACTTCCAAAATGCCAAAAAAAAAAACACCCAAAAACCTCTACATGTTCTTTTGAACCCATAGATATAACAGATTTTTAGCTTGCTGAACAATTTTTTTCATAGCTGCACTTATCACTTATTATGAGGAGGGTAGAGCTGGAATGTGATCTAAGGAAATCATGTGATTCGAAGGAAGGTTTTAGCATTAAGCCTGTAAGAAAAAGCTTTGTTTCCACATTATTTACTTGACATATAGCATGACTTTTCTGTTTCTGCTAAGCTGGGTCAAGAAGCAATTCAGTTAATGCACAGCCTAGGATTAACATAATTAAACTTAGCATCATTTGAGCAAGCAACCAAATATAATATATTAACATATAAAAATAGCACATGAATTGGCTGAGGGCAACTGTTCAAGTAATGTTTCAACAGCATTGAGCTGGATCTTAAAGGTCTGTATAAATGCTAATATAGTAGTAGAATGTGGAATATGTAGTAGAAGTTGCTATGAGAAAGCCAAATATTAATATTGACTTCACCTTCACAAAGCAATAAGAAGTAAATTTTGTTTTTCAAAACCAACATTGAATCCTGTGCTAAACTTACACGAGGCCCTGATGTAACAGGATTTTTCGGACTTGAAAAATACTACCTTGTGCTCTTCTATGGTATCTTTCATTCAAGGAACTTAAAGTACTTTACAAAGGTAGGTAAGTATTAGCCCCATTTTACAGACTGGAAAACAGAAGCACAGAGAGAGAAAGTAATTTTTTCCAGCGTCACAAAGTGAATCAGTACCAGTCAGAAACAGGTTATGGGTCTTTTATGACTCCCAATCCTTTACTCTAACCATTAGATTATCCTGTCCATCCACAGAAGACCTCCCCAAAAAGTCTGTGACAGGTCATATACCTCCACATTCTAGCTTACATTTCCTGAATCCTGATATTTCCTGGTGTCTGAATTGTAGTCATTTCCCTCTTCCCGAAAATCCGATGGGCAGGGGAACATTGCATGGTTATTCAAGAAATAAGGGGGCTTCTGAAGACCAGGTAGGAGTAGAAAGGGAAAGGTGGCAAGAAGGCCCTGGTGGTGATTTGTTACAGAAATGCGTCCCAAACAAACCCTTTTAGGCTAGGATTTACATAATTTTTCAACCAGCTGATATGTATTTAGGCCCAAATATGAATTAGGTCCTATAGTTTTTCAACTATTTCTGAAAGAGCATAGTGTCTGTGGTGACCAACCAGGGAAGAGTTCATCATGGAACAGAGAGTTGTTTCACTGGCTGCTGACATGGATTTTTTGAGGGAATGTTGTTGGGAGTGTTTGTGGATTCCAGATGATTGTGCTAGCATGCCCATTTATATGGTCTCTGATAGGTTTGTAGTTTTTCTTTTTGGAAGGCCGGTGACTAATGGCTGGATAGGAACTGGAGAACAAACAAAGTTTGAGGAATGGACTAGAGCTTTTGAACTGACTGTATGGTTTTGAACATGAGAGACAGCAGAAGAAAGGAGACAAAAGTAAGACTTTGGTATTATGTTATGGACATTCCTTTTTCCTTTGTTCCCATTTGTGTTTCATTATTCTATAACAGCTAGAGACCCAATCCTTTAAAGTGTGGCTTTGATCTGAAAACTGACTGTAAAAATGCATGTTACTTCATGGCTTCAGTGACTTCCACATCAAGTGTGATCACTTGAGAAGTAAAAAGATGGTTTGTCTAATTGTCAGACCTGCAAAATCTACCTAGGTTCTGAGAATCAAACTGTAGAGGTGGTCAACATTTTTTTGTTGGAATGATTTTTCTGACCAAAAAAAAAAAAATCCTTTTTTCAAAACCAAATCTTTCATTGAGAGAATTTCAATTTTGCTAAACATTTTTGATTCTTCCATCAGGAAAATTGAAATGATGGCTCCCAACTATCTGCCTCAGAGGCTCTTGTCAGTTTCACTTTCTGCCAGTGAAATTGACAAAAGCTTTCCTGGAGGGCTGCCAGGCTGAAATCCCCAGGCTCTCACCAGGTCTGGAAGACAGAGAGCCAGAAAGCCTTAGGTGTTCCACCTCTACATTCCTCTCCCGCTCTTGGACCCAGTGAGTCCTGGGTATTCTGCCTCTTGGGCTCCTGAGCTTGAGGGGAAGAGTGGAGGCGGAGCACTCTGGCTCTCTTCCTCTGGCTCTTGGAGCTTTGGGGGAAAAGGGGAACTGAGTGGCTCGGCTCTCTAAGTCTAAGGCAAGCATCCAGGAAGTCTGAAAATTCTGTCTTGAAACAAAATTTTTATTGAGATTCTTTCCAGGGAAATATTTCATGGCTTTTGACACTTCATCCAAGTCAGGATCAAAATTCTTCCAAAAACGTGATTTTTTTTTTGTAGGAACGAATTCCCATTTTTCAATCAGCTACTAATCAGTGAAATTTGTGAAGAATATTTTGGAACTAGCAACAGAGATTCCTGTGAAATTTCCATTACATGCATCTGACAAAGTGGATATTCACCCACAAAAGCTTATGCTCCAATACATCTGTTAGTCTTAAAGGTGCCACAGGACTCTCTGTTGCTTTTTACAGATCCAGACTAACATGGCTACCCCTCTGATATTGGAACTAGACTTTTTTAAATTGATGGCGATTAAATCTGTATTTAAACTTGCTACTGAACAGTAAATCCTTTTTTTTCACATTCATATAACTTTTATAAAAAATCCCTTTAGGGCTTTGACCCATTGTTGGTCTCTGCCCATATTAATATAATATAATATAATATAATATAATATAATATAATATAATATAATATAATATAATATAATATAATATAATATATAATGGAGATATCCCATCTCCTAGAACTGGAAGGGACCTTGAAAGGTCATCGAGTCCAGCCTCCTGCCTTCACTAGCAGGACCAAGTACTGATTTTGCCCCAGATTCCCAAGTGGCCCCCTCAAGGATTGAACTCACAACCCTGGGTTTAGCAGGCCAATGCTCAAACCACTGCTAAATCTCACTGAATTCCAGTAAATAATCATCAGAGCCTCTTTCTCCAAGCAACTTCAGAAGTATGCTTAATATTTCAATGCATGCAAGGCAGGCACAGCGTTTCTATAGTTAGAGCCTGGTCCTTTGAGGTGCTGAGCACCTCTTATGCCCATTGAAGACCGTGGCAGTCGAGGGTGCTCTGCACCTTGCAATATCAGGCCTTTGTAGCTTTTGGATAGTGTTTTTCATGTCAAACAAAATGCTGGTATGACCATCTTAGGCCATAATCATCCCCAAAATGTCAGCCTCCCAATTTTTTCTCTGGCTGTAATTGGCCAGATCATTTATCCCTCTTCACAGGGCTTAAAGTAGCCTCCCACTCCCATTAGCCCCCTGGCTTCCTGCAAAGAAATCAAAGAAAATATAAGTAAAATACACACAGTGTACTAACCTTAAATTGCCTCTTTAATTTTTTGTTTCCTTTGTTTTCTGTTTTTTATTTAAAATATATACCTAGAGGCAGAGGAAAGGGAGTAGGAAGAAGGGTAGTTGGAGCTTTTGGGTATGTTAGTGGAGGAGAAAGAAGACAGGCCTTTGGTGTTTAGGGGGGACAGTGGAGTAGTCAGGAAGAGCCCTCGGGTTTTAAGGGGCAATGGAAGAGAAGGGCACTGCTGATTTAACACATGGTTCCCTGCTTCAGCAGAAAGAATAAGATTTCAATGATTTGTATGATGAATTTGCTTCAAGAAGGTATGATTAGCACTATTGGCTTTTCACTGTGTACACTTTTAATGAGTAGCCCGTGTTAATATAAAAAGGGTTTAAGGGAGGATGTTCTTACAGAAACATAATTTATATAAAGACTGCCCCCTACCCCTGAAAAACTATGATAGGACACATCTGGAAAGATCTTTTTTATGGTCCCAATGGAACCTTATCAATAATTCACCATGAATAATTTATTCATAAAAAATTCTTTGATTTGTGGGAACTTGTGACCTGTCCATTGTCTGACAGTATAGTAAGGTTGGGCCTTTAGTACTTCTACCCCACCAATTAGCTGTGGTGTTGATGTCATCTCCTTTTTTTAAAGGTCATTACACATGTGTGACAAATTACCCCCCATATAAAGAGCTATGTATCTGGAATTTTCCTACATGTGGCTTAAGCGAAATAAACCACATCTAACCAATGCATAGCTTGATTTCTTTTCTTTAATATAAATAAAGCTTTGGCTCCATAGTGTGATCTAGTAAGATTATCCTTGGAGAGAAACAATTGTACTATGTGACTGAAACCAAACAAGCATTTTTAATGCTAAAAAAAAAATAAAAATAAAAAATCATACCTGATAGGATTCAAAATTGTTGGCAGCTAGGATTATAAAATGGTCTCCTAAAATGTAAAATAATGAAATTTAGCCTTTAACTTGTCAATGCTATTGAACAGAAGGAAGATCTGAGACCTACCTAGGCCTTTCCATCCGCCTACCTGGTAATGTCCAGTACAGCATAGAAAAAAGACAGTGCTGAAACAGTCACTATGCACTTTTCCTTGAAGATGCTTAAATATCATCAAAGTTTAGCAGTGTGGAGGATGGTCAAAGAGCGAAAAGAGACACAGGAGCAGCAAACAGAGTGTAAAGTAAGTCCAGTCTGTTGATACTTCTGACTACTGTGGGAAGAATCCAATTGTAGTGTTGAAACATAGCTGTCACTGAAATAAACCAAGCAGTTCTTTGAAGGGAGAGGGAGGCAGATGATCATCCTTCAAGAGCTGTGAAAGACCACTTTGGCTGGACTTCCCTAGATTCTGAAACTTGCTGGCAAGAGCAGAGTAGACTATGGGAAAAGAGGGAATGACCATGCATAAATATAATATGGATATTTCATCCATCTTCTCCTGTGGCAGGTGCAATACAAAGTAAGTATAAAAATGTGACTCTGCATGATGTATTTAGTCTGGCGTAAAGGGGGCTGCTGGGAGGAGGGAAATTTCTGTTGCCTACCCAACCCCCATGTATTTTGTCTAGAGGAAAGAAGCATTGGCTCATGAGCCATGCTGGAGTATCTCAAAACGTCTCAAGCTGTGCCTGGTTTAAGACTAAAAGAATGTTAATATCTTGACCAAGGCTGCTTCCATCTGTGGCAGCCAATAAGCCCACCACACTTTCAGCTGAAATGTAATAGTTGAATTTGGCTTACTGAATAAAGCCATTACTTGATCAGTTGATGATTTTTAGCCATCATTACTCTGAGATCTCTGTAACCCAGTGGGCATCCTTCACCATCATCCCTTGAAGATTAATATTTTGTATCCCCCCAAAAAGAAAAGTTAATACTGCTTTCTTCTTTTCTAATGGGATTAGAAAGAGAAATGATTTGAGACTGTCACTGTAAAGAAAAGTTCAGTGACTTTGTCAGTGGGCAGAGAAATAACAGTGTCAAGTGACAAAAGCAAACACCAAAATAAAAAATGTAGTGTTCTGCTCAGTGGCTGGTGGGTAGCATGTATGTTTCTTTGTTAGCTTTCGTCACTGTATAGTTTCGCAGACAGTTGCTTGGCATCCTAGTGAGCACAGACAAGCCTGCTCAAAGCAATGGGACTGGTCAACATCTTTTTTTTTTTTAATGTTTTATGTCTAAAGAGAAAAAAGGCATGTTCTTCAGCTGAAGAGAATAAAGAAGCATCTTCAAAATACTAAATATAATCCAAAGCATCAAACTAGTCTATGGCCTGGAAATGAAAGGTATTTTCTATTCTTGAGTATAGTGTCATGGTGCTACAGGTGAGGTGAAAAGAATGCACATTCTCAACCTCTGTCTTTTATTCTCTTCATTACTGTCTTTCCAAGTTTTCTTTTAGTCTCAGTCAAAGGTGACTTTTGTTTTGAAACGTTTCAACAAAAATCTGCTGGCCCATTTTTGTTTGTGTAAGTTTTACTGATTTCAGGCCATTTTTTGTGACTAGATAACTGAAACACAACTTACTTTTAACACTTCAAATTTGCCATGGATTTGATTATCAATGAAATATGAGAAATACTAGAAGCAGTCATCAGGCACACAAATGGATATAAATATTCCATAGCGCTTCTCTGGTGTACCAAAACTGCTTATTATGCTGACCAATATCTATTTACTGTTTCCTTGTACTTCCCACATCTATATGCCTACATCCATCTGGATTCTCTTGTTTTGTATTTAGATTGTAATCCCTTTGGGGCAAAGACCATCTTTTTGTTCTGTGTTTGTACAGCACCAAGCACAGTGGGGTTCTAGTCCATGAGTAGTGCTCCTAGGTGCTATGGTAATATAAAAAAAATAACATTGCCAAACCAAGAAGCAGCAATACAGAGAAGATTAAATAGATATATACTAGTATATTCAACCCTTAATATCTTATCTAAATATGAACAAAAATGAGAGGTTGCTTATTAGCCACCTGTATCATATCCTCTTTGTTCCTTGTAAGGTTAAAGAAGCAGCTTTCTGGAGACATATTGGATAAAATTTCAGGTCCTATAAGAACTAAAAATGCATCTCTCCCTGATGAGCAGGAGGGGGCTTGTAGGGATTCATGTGAGGTCCTTGTTGATTCTCCCATGAAGGAGAATCTCACTTTCATTTTTAATTTTTTTTCAGTCTTTTTTCCTTGTGAAGATAGCCAAGAAAATGTAAACTGATGTAAAGACATCACAAAAGGAAAAAGCAGCAGGGCTCCAGGTCTGCAATGGTAAGGATTCTCGTTCTTCAGCAGAAAGCTACACTGCATCCTGGCACACATTTTATGTAAAATGACTCAGTGAAATCTGTGGTGTATCCCAAGGAATCATCTTGCTTTCCTGTCCCATAACTGGGCCTGTGAAAAGCAGGGTGATCATAGCAGTGGACTACTTTGGGGTGGGGTGGCAAAAATGTGTTTTGGGGGCTTTCTCCAAAATACTTAGGTCGGCTCTGCTTGTTAATATTTTTGATTCTCTCAGAGGCTGGAATTGAGTTGGCAGTTGCTCATTTAGGCAGATGCTGTGGCATAGGTGTGCAGGCCACTGCCACAACAGCTGCTGCCAGGGGAGCTCCCTTCCTTCCCCGCCAGTGCTGTTAGGTAAACATTGTAGATACATCCCATAATTGCTGCATTCCCCTTCCACCTCACTGACTGCTCCAGCAGTGCATGAAGGCAAGGAGAAGAGGGGGTGGGACCAAGCTGCTTTTGTGCTGCAAGGGGAGTAATGCAATTGAATTGTTATGCTAGAATGGAGTTTTCTTATGTGCGTTTCTCCTCCTCTTCACATCTGTGCATGCCAGGCCATGCTGATGGAGCAACCTCCCTCTTCCTGAGCCCCTCATGCCCTCCAGCTCACTCAGCTGACCCCACTAAACTAACCCCTTCAGGTTTGCTTTCTGTGACCAGTAAAAAAGATCCCAAGAGAAACACAATAACTGATCTGAATTATTTGAAAATAACTCTGTCCCTTGAGCATTTTCCTTCTCCCTTGCATTTCTTTGTTTCCTTTCTTTCCCCATGCTTAGTTTTCATTTTTGTTGTGTTACTTTCTAATTTAGTGCCTGATCCTATGAGCTGCTGCACACTGTCAGAGTTGGGTGAGCACACTCAACTTCCATTGAACTCCACTTTGTAGAACCTTGAATGACACAATCAGCCTCTCACTATATTCAACCCTTGGATTTGTCTCATGCTTTTCCAGTGGTGGATTTCCTCCCCCACCCCAAACTGACACAGTTATGTGCCCAAAATAAGGGTTTATACTGCAACCCACATACACGAGGGTGAATCATGGATGCAAATATTTATGACTGATTCTGGAATGCTCCCAAGGTCCAACAGCAGTGCATGGGTTAAATCACTTAAGACTATGGTTCAGAACACTAGGAAATGATCTAACTATAAGCAGAGTCAGAATGAGCTCTACCCTGACATCTGGTGAGTTGTGGAAAAGAACTTCAAGGGCTGATCTTGTTTGCATAGGCACACCCACCCCACCTAGCATGAGCCCAAATGGTCACTTTAGCTGCTGTGGGATCCCCAGTTTCTCTGTTATTGGGGCAGGAAGAATAAAGTGTTGTTACCCTGATTATGTGAATCAAGGACAATGAAACTGTTTTATGACAGAGGGACTCGCCATCAACTAAGTAGCACTCGCTAGACAAGGGACATGGGTTCCAAAACCCAGTGAATTGAGAGAGAGGCTGGGGACAGGTATTTTTACCTGGTAGTATGGGCCCCCTTTGAGGGCCTGAAATACCAATTGCATTTCCTCCTCTCTCCACTGTAGAATATCAGAGCTAATTTTAATTCCATTAGGAGTCTAGTTACAGGCTGCTGAGCTGAATTCACTTTGTGCCAATGGTGCACCAGCATTGAGGCTCCCCTAATACAAGCTGAAATCACTAAAGAGCTAAAATTACTGAGAGCTGAAATCACCAAGTGCTGGGCGGGGGGGCTGAAGATATGTTGCTGAGCAGCTGGCAGAACAGTTTGTGGGATGACTGGAGCGGCTTGTGGGACAGGTGGTGGAGTGGAGCAGCTGGTGGAGCAGAGCAGTTCATGGAAGGGCTGGAGCAGCTCACGGGACAGCCGGTGGAGCGGAGCGGCTGGTGGAGTGGCTCACAGTGAAGGTTGCAGCAGAACCCCATGGAGAGGCGGGGCAGTTGGCCTTGGACCACGTAAGGTGCCCCTTAACACTGCTGTGCCCCCCCCCCCCCAGGCTGGAAGGTAAAACTCTGCAGATAAACTTTTGAACTTTGGGGCTGCACTGACCAGGGACAGAGACTTTTGGGTGATTTTGGGGTTGCTGGACTTAAGACCCTGAGGGGAAAAGGATACTGCCAAACTTACTTGCAGGGGGGGTGGGTCTTTTGCTCATGGTTTGTGTTATGAATCCTGTTTGTGGTGTTTCCCCAACATAATGCCGCATTGTTTCCCTCCTTTATTAAAAGGATTTTGCTGCACTTCTAGAGGTGCCTGGGGGGTGGTATGTAATTGTCCCAGGTCACGGGGTGGGGGCTCGAGCTGGTTTTGCATTGTGTTATTGAAACGGAACCCCTACATACTGAATCCAGCCCTTGTTGCTGCCAACTCAGATGGGCAGAAGGGTTACATAACTAAAACTTGTACATTTTAGTAATTTAGATGTCATTGGTTAGAAACCAGCTAATGCCCATTACATATTTCACAAGAGACTAACATAATAGGCAGGCAGAGTTTTAAAGCATTAGGAGCTATCAAACTGTTTGTTTGTTTGAAAATTTACCAATGTACAATCATGCCTTAACTTTGATTTGTTTTCATAGTACCATAAAAACAAAGTAAATCACTTTTCAAGTTAGACGAAGATATCTTACTTTGCCTTACACATTTTGGCCTGGTTCTGCCTGATGATATTTGCTTTTCTATCTCATCCCCATTGATCTGGAAGTTAATCTCATAGAAATCAATAGTTTATGTGCATAAAATACAAACAATATCAAGCTCTCCCAAGTCAATCCTGAGATACAAAGAAGAGTATCAATGAAGGCAGGGGAAGTTGAAGCAAAAGCTTAAATGTAATGAATAGAAAAACTGCATAGTATGTGTTGGTCCTGCTATACTACTCAGGTAAAACTCCCCTTGAAACTGAATAAGGGCTGCAGGATTGAGCTCTCTGTGGCTGTTGTAAAGATGAACCTTCTTTCATTGACATTTTCTGTTGAAAAATTTGCACAGTCCTTGTATGATCTGGAGTCTTTGCGTTTGATGGCTTTCAATAAGCCACATTCATGGTCTTTCATATTATTTTCGCTGTCACTGCTGTGTTTGCATTACTGAAAATCTTTGCACAGATGGTCATAGGCAGTGTTGTCAGAAACTTTTCAGTTGCAAATATTCTGCTAAATCCCAGCTTTTTCTCTCTCCATGGTTTAAAAAAAGCCACCCAGAATATGCCTATTTATCATTATCTCTTATATCAGTATATAGAAAAGATATTATTGTTTAATTTTCTATTTCTTTTGCACTTTATTCACTCAAGTCCATTTTGAAGTATGGTGAATTACTTGATGATTTCATGTTAACACATTCCAGTATCTAATCATGAGCTTCTCGGGGATTAGACTTGTTTTTCCTGTTAGTGTTTCTCAAATGGTTGTGTTAATACGCATAGAGGAACTGATTCACTTTAAATAAGATCGGAGCCTTCATCCTTCACTTCAACTAAACACAGTCGGAACATAAATTGAGTTTGGGGAAACTTTAACTAACTGTTTCTCTGCTCCTTCACTTTTTTGACAGCAGAATCTGCTGCTGTGCACTTTGGGGGTTAAGAATGGGAAACCCACAGTATGTAACATATGAGAAGAGCAGCAGTAGGTGTCTTGACCTTAAACTTTCACTTTCCTTCTCCTTTCACATCTCTGTACTATAACTATCACAGTCACAGCAATGTGAGTCACATGAAATAAAAATGTTGTTTGTTCCACTATTACTGTAGGACAAGATAAGAAAAGGAAAGATCAGAAGGAGCTTTTTAGCTTTCTAAAAACCAAAAGGGATACATACAGGAAATGGAAGGAGGGGCATGTCAAAGGCAGTATACATGGGAATAGTGTGAGCATGTTGGGACAAAATAAGGACAGCCAAGGCAAAGAATGAGTTACAGCTGGAAAGAAATTTTAGAGACAACAGAAAAGGGTTCTTCAAATGTGTTAGACAAAAAAGAAAGATCAAGGATGGTGTGGGTCTGCTCCTCAATGGAGAAGGTGAACTGGTAAGATGATAGGAAGGCAGAGCTGCTCAATGCCTACTTTGCTTCATTCTTCTCACAAGAAAATAACATGAGACCAGATGACTTGGGAAGTTATACAGACAATAAAGGGGAAGAGATGCAGATCGGGATAAGTAAAGAATACGTCAGAGATCTTCTGACCAATTTGAATGAATTCAAATCGTTGGGGCCAGATGCTATTCACCTGAGGGTACTGAAGGAATTAGCTGAAGAAATCTCAGAGCCACTGGCAATAATATTTACAAACTCATGGATAACAGGAGAGGTCCCAGAAGACTGGAGAAGGTCTAATGTAGTACCCAACTTTAAGAAGGGGAAAAAGGAGAAGCTGGGAAACTATAGACCAGTCAGTCTGACTCTGATACCTGGGAAGCCACTAGAGCAATGTATAAAACGTTCAATTTGTGAATACCCAGAGAATGAAGGGGTAATCTGGGTAAATCCATGCTGACTGCTAGTGAACATGTCATGCCAAACCAGTTTGATTTCTTTCTTTGACAGGGTAACTGATTTGGTGGATAAGGGGGAATGCAGTGGATATAATATACCTGGACTTGAGCAAGGCTTTTGACACAGTCCCACATGATATTCTGATAAGCTGGAGAAATGCGGGCTTGACAGAACTACCATTAAGTGGATACATAATTGATTAAACAACCTCAAACACAGAATAACTATTAATGGAATGATGTCTGATTGGAGGGAGGTTGGAGTTCCACAGGGATCTGTTCTGGGTCCAGTGTTGTTTAACATCTTTATTAATGATCTGGATGTAGGTGTAGAGAGCATACTGATCAAGTTTGCAGATGACACAAAGCTGGTGGAGTTCCCGAAACTTCGGAAGATTGAGTGAAAATTCAGAGGGATCTTGATAAATTGAGAGAACTAGGCTATAGACAACAAAATGAAATTCAACAAAGACAAATGTAAGGTGCTACACTGAGAGAAGAAAAAACAAATGCACAAATACAGAATGGGGAAAACTGGCTTGGCAGCAGCACTGATAAAAAGGATCTGGGAGTTGTGGTGGATCACAGCGTCACCATGAGTCAGCAGTGTGATGCTGTTGCAAAAAAGCAAATTCAGTTTTAGGTTGCATTAATAGAGGCATAGCATGCAAGTCACTGGAGGTGATAGTATTGCTCTACTCAGCACTGGTTAGGTCTCAGCTGGAGTACTGTGTCCAGTTTTGGTCACCAATGTATAGAAAAGAATGTAGAAAAACTGGAAAGGATCCAGAGGCGAGAGACAAAAATGATCAAAGGGATGGAATGCAAGCCATACGAGCAAAGGCTGAAGGAGCTGGGTATGTTTAGTTTGAAAAAGAGGAGATTAACGGGAGATATGATCACGGTCTTCCGATACTTGAAGAGCTGCCACAAAAAAGATGGAGAAAAGTTGTTCTTTTGCCACAGAGGGCAGGACAAGAGACAGTGGGTTCAAACTACAGCATAGCAGATTTAGATTAAATCTCAGGAAAAACCTCCTAACTGTACAAACAGTAGGACAATGGAACAGACTGCCTCAGACAGCTGTGGAAGCTTCTTCACTGGAGGTTTTCAAAAGGAGGCTGGATACCCATCTGTCTTAGACCCAACAAATGCTGCATTTTGTAGAGGGTTAGGCTAGATGACGCTTGTGGTCCGTTCTTACCTTTATGATTCTATTGTATCGTGCTACTTGTTTGCAAATATTTGGTATTTAATTATGAAAATGTTTAACTCCCCACAAATCCTAGCATAAATGGTTTTCTGCTAAAATCATTATATTATTATTAATACTAATATTATTTGTATTATTACCCTAAGCACGTAGGAACCCCAGTGATGAACCAAGACCCCATTGTGCTAGGTGCTGTCCAAACACAGAGGAAGAATATGATCCTTTCCCAGAGAGCCTACAATCCAAGTATAAGATAAGACAATGGTGGATGGGGAAGTGCAAGAAAACAATGAGATTATTTTCTATCTGTAATGCACTAATCTCCTGTTTAGACTGGTTTACTGAACCTATCAGGGAACTGAAACAATAACGTGTGACTTTAGTGCCCAATCATAAACCACTATTTATGTGGTCAAAGTGAACTGTTCATGAACACCCTCACAAACTGAAATGTGTTTTCGTAAATAGTTGGTTAATCTTCCTGAATGACAAATGCTTGTTTAGAAATTGGGAGCAGCTCTTTCTTTTCAGTTTAGTTAGTCCCAGACTCCACTTTACCCCATCCTACAATCTCATCACTGTTGGTACAAGGACCCTCTTCTCTGCAGGGATCATCTTCTTCTGCCATTTGGAAGAGTCTTTCTGTGTCTGCACTTTGTGAGTCCATCCTCTTCCCACCTTATTTCAAATATCAGATGCAAACATTTCTCCTATGTAGGACAGGCTGTGAAATTTCTATAAAAAAACATTTTTTTTTCAATGAAAAGCTGACCAACTTTTCAGGCTAGGGAGTCATTTCAGCCTCTGGAGCTGATCAGAATAAGGAATTCACACAAATGCCTTACATCCACTTCTGTTCTCCATTCCTCAGGGTTGTGAGTTCTGTGCTGCACCTCCAGGAGGCGGATCACAGAATTCTCCTTTCCCCCTTCAAATCTTTTGGAGGCTTATCTGATTAATTTGTTACTATTAATTAATACTATTAATAGTACTTGTGTCTGTATTTATATCTAGCTATCCCTAATGTGTGTTTATTTTATATTATATATATTTTATATATATATATATATATATAAAAGTGTGTGTATCATTAAATGTAATTATGATTTTTTATTTGCAAAAGCAGTATATGTGAATAGTGTGGGTTTTTTCTTTCTTTTTTTCTTTGAAGACTTGCTAGCTAATGCATTGGTATTTGGTGTTCACATATTTTAATATGCCGCATGCCTGAATGACAGATGATTATTTGACAAAGGAAATCTGGTCTTAAGCAAAATGATGTAGTACTACATTTTGAAATAAACTATTATCATCACATCAGCTAAGTATATGTATCATGTTTTATAAATTTAGTAGCTGCCTATTGCCTATATTGTCTTTGTCCATGCTGACAACAAAAGGATAAATACAATGCATACAGTAGGTCCCTCTGGTTATACCATGAACATGACACATGTCATCCTATGATAAATTGGCTCTGTGTCTGTTCAATTTCAAATCCAAAGCTCTGGAGGCAGAGGTGTTAGGAAGCAGGCATAATTCTGGCGAGCAGAGGCCTCAGATGCACAAAATTAGTGTGCATGGAACAGATAACACAAAGTGAGAGAGAGACAGAGGAAGTTTGCACAGGTTTGTCGACTTCCTGGGGTTTAGGTAGTACTGGCAGATGTTAGGTGTGAAAAAAACATCTGTAAGCATGATAATGAATGCTACCAGAATTTGAAGTGACAACTGTATCGAGCACAAATGTTGTCTTGTTTCCTCATTTGCATACCAATTAAATAAAAAAACAAATATTGGGCTACAAATTTGTTTGACAAATAATCTGTGGGGCTTACTCAGTACATCTGGGTCAAATATGTTGGCTGTTTGACAGATGCAGTAGCAAAGGAAGATTTCAGCAAAAAAAAAAAAAAGTATTCAGATTGTTACCATGTACTGTACTTGCAGCAGAGATTAGAGAAGGATCAAACTTGCTCAGAAATGTATGAATACCTTGACCACAGAGGCTGCTTACCTCTAGGTATTTTGTTGTGAACTACTGCCATATCTGGTAGGTTGCTTTTTTTTTTAACCTACCATAATAAGAATTGGAAGGAAGTATTAATAATATATAGAGCCTGATTCTGCCTCCTTTACGTGGTGCAAGTCTCTTATCCTTCAAGTAGCCCCATATTTTAATTGGGCTATTCAAAATAAGGTACTACTTAGTGTGAGAAAAGGAGTCAGAATAGAACTTTTAATATTTAACCATTTACATTTTTCATGCTGTTCTCAAATATTAACTAACTAACTAGTTCACCTTTGATGAAGGTTCAGGGCAATTCTTGTATTATCGAGATGAGTTCATCTAGCCCTGATTCTAAACTGAATTTATTAGAGCCTAACAAATACAGTTATTCACTCTGAATGCTAAATATAAAAATAGAGCTTTGTTGAACTGAACACTGGCTAACCTAAATGTCATCCTAACAGAACTTGGGGCATGTCTCCCAAGATGTACTCTGCCTTCCCTATTGATGTGTTTATTCTCATTGAACTCTGGGTCTCACAAATCCAGACAGCAGCCAGTGACACCTTCCACTGAACCAGGCTGCCTCTCTAGAAAGAGCCAGTTGGATTTTATAATTGGCAGAGTCAACATCCGGCTGTTCTTACTGTTCAAGCCTCCAATTATCTTAAGGTTTTTAGTATCCCTAGAGACCTCCCTCCCCAATAGTGTATTGACTATTTTAATTGAGAACATACCTACTTGGTCCTTAACTTAAAACTTATATAATGTCCCAAACAAGAGCTTTGTGGGTGAAAGCAGAGAATCACTATACTCAAATGAACTCACATAGAAAAATGATAAAAGACAAAAAGTATCACTTTTCACAAAGTGATCATTCCATATCTGACCTCTTAGTCCTTGTCCTTAAGGGAAACCTGCACAACAACTTGAAGAGATGAGACAGGAAATTGAAATTCTTAACTCTGCTAGATCCTAAAAAAATGCACTTCATAGAGACACTGGCTCATTATGACAATTTGTAACACTCCAGTCTGCTAACTCTTAATTGCACATTTCATTATAAGTGGTCTCTCACAGCAAGTGTGAACCTCTTATGATTAACAATCTGTCCCAACTTGTATTTAACTTGGACACTTTTGTTACCTTCCTTGGACCGCAAAAAGAAGTCTGTGAAGCTTGAAACCTTGTCCCGTCCACCAGCAGAAGCTGGTTCAATAAAATATATTACCTTACCTATCTTGTTGCTCCTATCTTGGGACCAACATGGTTATAACACTGCAAGCAATTTATATAATGTCAGTTGAAAGCATTAGGCAAACACATGAGCATTTACTTCAGTGTTTGGAGAAATGTGTGAGTAGGAGTTGCATGAGCTGTAATGCTACTAGAGTTGGTTGAAAATTTTCGTTAACTCAATTTTGATAGAAGATTGGGTTTTTGACTAAAGGAAATTTTTAATAGAAAAAGTGTAAGTTATCTGCAGAAAATTTTGACTTTTTTTCCATCAAAAAAATAAAATTCCCCCAAACTGAAATGTGTCACGTTGTTGCTTCATAGTGAGTAGTTCAGTTGCCTCAGGCTGCCTTTCTCCTCTATAGGCAGAGTTCTACCAAAAAGGTAGACAAGGTGCATCATGGGCTATGTAGTCCAAGCAGGGAGCCCAGCCTATAGCAGTGAACAGACACCCAAATACATTTCCCATGAGATGTTGTGCTGGCATTTCTGAACTGAAATAATTCAGTTTTAAGTTTTGCACCCCAAATCTGAGATTTTCTATGGAATCCACCCCCATTTTCTAGCTCTTCGATAGTGCTTTAAATCAATAAAACTCAGTGTCATACTAAAAATAAAGGTAAATATCATTATCCACATTTTACAGATGAGGGAATGGAGTTGCAAACAGTAAGTGACTTGCCCATGGTACACAGTAGGTCAGAGGCAGAACCAAGAGTAGAACCAGGTCTCCTGATTATAAGCCAGATAACTTACCATCAGACCATAGTCTCCCAATAGAATCACTTCTATAGTATGTCTGCAATTGTGATTAACAGCTATATGAAAATAGGAGCTTTTCAAATAAATCAAGTTTTATTTAATATAAATTGTGTGTTATTAAATGGAATACACCTGTTTAGACTGACATTTTCCCTTCTTTGGGAAGCATACTTGTTAATATTGAAGCTGAAGAGTTTACACTGGGCAAAGGTTGTGTTTAAACATTTAAATAAAGACAATCCTCCTGGATGCACCTGATATGTATGAGTCCACTTGGCAGATGAAAGTAGGGCAAGAAATTATAGATTTAAAGAAATTAAACTACTCATATGGAAGTTTACTAACCTGTACAATGAACTGGCAGTAACCCATGAAAACTAAGGCAGGAGTATGCATACATAAATCTACTATATAACTCAAAACATATGCTAACATATATATTATGTACAGTGTTGGGGTTGTGTGTTTGGAGATAAGGAAATTAAGGAGTGGGGAAAGAATGCCATTTATGCAGAAATAAGAAAGGAAATATTAGTTTTATATATATGAAAACTGCCAATTTAGTTCACAGAAAATCCTTATAAACACTGGAAACAAAATCTGAGTACAGCAGGGTATGCTACAATGGGGAAAATATACACCATATATAATCGTTCATAAGCCAAATATTTTTGATAAAAAAGTGACGCATCAAAGAGCGGGGGGTCGGCTTATAAATGGGTCTACACCAAAATCTGATGATTTTTAAACTCTATGGAATTATTGAATTTAATATCTAATCCATTGTTGTTACCTGGAGCATCTGCAGGCACGGAGTCCGTCAGCTCCCTGTGGCTGCGGTTCACTGTTCCCAGCCAATGGGAGCAGCAAACTGCGGCCACAGGGAGCTGAGGGACTCCATGCCTGCAGATGCTCCAAGTAAACAAAACATCCCAACCTGCCAGCGGCTTACCCTGACGGGCCGTGAGACAAAGTTTTCCAACCCCTGAAATATAGGGTCAGCTTATGAAAGGGTCATACAGTTTTTGCTATTTTTACCTATCCATTTTGGGGGTCGGCTTATAAACGGGCTAATGATGAATGAGTATATATGGTGTGTGTGTGTGTGTGTGTATATATATAGATATATATATAGTTAACTTGGAACCAGTGAATGTGCGAATGTTTCATATTGCAACCAAGGAATGCATTTGGAAGGATAAAATTTATCAAAGGCAAATGTAGGTTTAGTATCAGGAAATTGTGTCTAATAGAGATGGTGGAGTAATCTTCCAAGGAATGTGGTGAAAGGACTATCACTTGAGTCTTAGAAAACTGGAGTGGAGAAATCACCAGTGGTTTTATTATTAGGGAAACAAATCCTTCATTGGCAGTGGGATGTGCAAGATAACTTAACAGAACTTTTCCACCTCCAACATCTTCTGTTCTCTGATTCATTATCAGCATGTCATACTTTCCTAACTCTTTTATTTTTCTTGCACTGTATTCAGATTTTGACTTTTGATTTCCATGGCATGAGAAAAGTAAGCAAGTCCTAAAATACTCTGCTGTAGCTCAGTATCAGTTCTAGTTGGCCTTTTATATCCACGGAGAGTACAATAAATTGAGGTTATTTTATGCTTCCATTATCTTTGATTCAATTTTCTGCTTTTTTTTTTATCCTTTCACTTTTTGCTATTTTGTTTCCAGAGTGGTATATGAACTGAGGAAACACTGGGGGAGAGGGGTGCAAAAGGAAGAATTCCATTAATAATGGTTCAAATTTTTTAAAGAATTTGCTTCAGCCATCCATGTCCCCCTTTTGTGTTCACTTTCTGGGAATATTTATGCACTCAGACTGCTCATGGAAAGCAAAATTCAAAGACACATTCCTGAGAATCAGCAGAAACTGAGTGTTAAATTCCCATGCTTCAATATTTGTGACAAAAGTGCTCTTCCAATAAAGCAACAGAAACAATGTCAGGGAACTATCTGACCAGTCGTGAACAACAACACAGTACAAATGCCAGTATTCTCAGTTCACTGTCATTCTACAGAATTTAAAAAAATGGTCATATTCTGAATAAACTGTAGGAGTTCTCTGTGATCTTTCTTTAAGTGCAAAAAAAAAAAAGGCTAAATTTATGTGGAAAAATACTCATTGTGAATGATTCACTCAGCTGTAGTGGTAGCACAATAATACACTGAGAATTAACTTGCCTGGCATGAATTAATATGAATTACAGCAGTTACAAACCAAAGATGTATGACCTACAATATACAGTTCAAGGCTTAATGAAACCTACTGGATAATTAAACAATGGATTGCACCACCCACTAATTAGTCACAAAGCCTGTCTTGGTGAATGATGAACATTTCCTATAATAATATGATTCTGAAAGAAGTTATGAGTTTATAGGTAATATTACTTTACTGCAAGTTAACGAGGGCTGTGAAGGAAAATGGCCTTTTGGGATTTGTGGAGCCTTCTTACACATACTTGATGGAAAGGAAAATAGGAGTAACTCCATTCAACTCAATAGAGTTACACTGTTATAAAACTGACATGGGTTGAAGACTTCAAGATTGATTCTCCTCTCTCTGAAGCCCTAATCAATAATGGCCAAGAGACAACTCCTTCTAATTGAATAGCTTAGATTGTCTATGTGAAGGGAGTTGGTGGGCACCTGGCCAGTTCTTGCTGGAGAAGTCTCTGCAACCCCCACAAAAAAAAAAAAGCACCAATTGGCACCTTTTTTGGCAGTCTTAGCAGAGAGTATAATGACTGTATGGGCAGGAGAGCTAAAATAACCATTGCCAGGGATGGAAGGATCCTCCTTGTTGAGGAGCAATGACGGCACACTGTTGATTGCTGTGTTTGAATTTAGCAAACTGTGTTTGAACTGTGCTTAAACAGATGATTTTACTTCCTGAGGTTTTATGTAGCACCTTTTACAAGATCAGATTCATTTAAATCTAGCTAGCTATCAGATCATTAAAAATGAAAACTAATAGTTATTCTGTGAATGCTCCAGCTGGCTTCTAGCATAGAAGTGGTTAGCTACAGCCACTGCAGAGCAATAGGAAGTATTAACTACAAAACATTCATGTGTGATTGGACTTTGTTGGGTCAGCTTTGGTCCCAAATCTGTGTTTTGAAAAATGTCACAGTGACCGGGGAGGAAAAGAGGGGTAGGAAAGAAGCTGTTTTCTTTTGAACAAATAGATATCCCTCTGCACTGTTTGCAACCCTAAATATAAGTGGTCCGGTGGGTATTGCTGGTGTTTCCTGAACAGAATAGAAAAGAATGTTTATGAAAATGTATGTCAGAACAGGTAGTCTATGTAGCCACCCGGGCACAGTAATCTACCTGCATGGTGTTTGATGTAGAATTAGGGATATGGTCTTATTACTGTTACCCTCATCCTCTCTCCTCACATCCCTCTTGCAGTTAAAGTTGCTTGTTGTGTCTTGTGTTAAATTAGTCAATGTTATGGTCCCTCTCCAGGACAATGTATATATTTGTACAGCACCTAAAACAATTGATGCAATCCTCATTGGGGCCTTTCAGTACTATCACAAATACAGTAATAAATTAATTATTAATGATGATTTCATCATTTTGCTAGGACTTGAGGCACTGAAAATTAAGTTGATTATAAACAAAACTTTATTTTGATTGTCCAAGCTGAGAGAAATGCAACAAGTAAATGGCATAAACAGGGAAAGTCAATTATATCTTTAAAAAACCCAGTTTTTAATAATTTCAGGTTTTGTTTATATTATATGGGCATCTTGTTTTCCCCTTTTTTGTTTTAAAGAGACCGGGTTCTTTTAAGTCAGTCTTTTAAATAATACACTTCAGGAAGTTCAATTTCAGTACTAAAACTCTCCCCTTTGTGTTCTTCATTGTGCTTGGTATTGATTCACACAGGACTAGATACAGTGAAATTAGTGGGAGATTTGCCAGTGGTTTTGATGGGAGCAGGTTCAGATTAGTGGTACTTGGGATCTGAGTTTTTACATGTTTGGTGGGGGTGGGGGAAAGGTATCAGCACTGATTCCTAGCATTTGTCAGTTTGTAATTTTCTTGAAATGTAGTTTTGGCATTTCATGCATTGTATTCAAAGTACAGTATTTGCTTTACTGCTGCATCTGTCATCAAAGTGTAACTAATAGAGTCCTATTGCAACAAGGGCAACAAGCAATTTAAGCAAAAGAAATTTCATGTAATTGATTTGGGCATGATCCTGAAAGTTTTCATACAACCCTCCCCCACCCCCTCTCCAAATGCTTTCAAGGAGAGGTCTGCTCATGAGGGAACTGCATGATTGGTACTCTAATTTTTATCCCAAATGACTTTTTAAACTTTGTTCCATCATGAGAGTATGTTTTGCAAATACTAAGGACCCAGTCCTACATAGGGAACCCTCTTACATTCTTGCAGAGTCGTATGAAGTCAAAGCTGGGGTTAATAGAGCTTCTTTCGAGGCAAGGTACTAAGGGCCAGATTTTAAAAAGGATTTAGGTGTCCCTTGGCTGAGCAAACCAATGCCTCACCCTAGGTGGCCTGCCTCTAGGGAGTTTCCAGTTCTCAGATTGGTGGCTCTGTACTCCCTGTATGGTACACGGGGATAGTTAAGCACCTAAAAAAAAGGATTGTCAGAAGCCAACCAGCTGAGCAGACAGCCACCTGGATTAGCCAGGAGTGAATTATTGAGGAGACAACCAGGGAGAGGAGAGGGGCCCAGGCACCTAAGCAGCTGGCCTAGGGTGCCTGGCTGATGGGCCAGAGATAGGCACCTTTCTTCACTCAGTTTCCTCAGACACGAACCCTCTCCTTGAGTTGGGCATCAAAGCCAGGTCAGCTGCTTAGGTAGTCTGCACCCTAACAGTGAAAATTCGCTTTCTCTGTCTCCAGCTTACATTTGACACCCCGTCACTCTTGACCTACGCTTCTCTGTGACCCCAACTGTCATTTGTGAGGGTGCTGTGTTGCCTCATCACCTAGCAGTGGTCTGCCTCTGGCCCTCCTGCTGCAGGGTTTAACAAGTCTTAGACATACTCAGAGTATACCTACAGGATCCAGCCTTGCTAGTAACATAGGCCTATTTTAAAAATTCCACTTCCAGGGCCTCTGGGGCAGTGGCCTGAACTAGGGCTCTGAACAGCAACTTAGCTGTGTGGTGCACCCATGTTTATGCTGCTTTGAAAATGCTAATCAACACAAACTTAGGGGCCCAGGGTGATTTAGATACCAAGCGGGTAGATGATGCCTAAACTGTGGCAATTTTGAAAATATCAGTGTTGCCTACATGATGGCTTTTAAAATGATGCCCCAAGTGTCTTCAACTTCCATTGACTTATGTGGGAATTGAGGTAGCTTAGTCTTTCACAGGATAGGTAACTTGTTCTTCATGTGGAGAGCTGAGCTAAAATTGGGTGGAATTGTGGTGGTGCAATGAAGTTACCTTCTGGTTCTACAGAACCTCAGTTTTTCTTTAAAGAAACAAGTAAAGTTCTTTAACTCTTGTGGTAGCAGAGAAAACTTTGGAAACATGAAATTGGCATAAACGGACTCTAAGTTTGCAGAGAGCCTGAAACAGTAGCTCGGCAAGACATGAACTGCCCCGTTCATCTCACTACCTGATAATTAACTCAGATGTTTGATGATGATTTAAGTGTCAATATTGTTAATTATTTTATGGCTATGAAGGCATATAAGAAAGGTATTGGTGGCTTGCAAGCCAATCTGCAGACATCACTGCATCTACTACTCAGTTAATTTGCTTAAAATGATTTTCTTTGCTATCATGAGATGTAAAAACATAAGGTGTTTGTGTGTTTTAATGAATCTTAATTTATATGGATCTAGCATCCTGGGCCCATTTGTGCTTACAGTTTATCTATTCTGTACTGTACCGAGGGGAAGCCAAACAGAGTGCCTAGCCTAGCAGAGTTTGCTTGATCACATTTTGCACATCTACACAATCTTTTGTGAATGGCGTTTTAAGTGGGTGGAGCGAGGGAGTATCACTATACTTGTTTTTAAACTGAGCCCTGCTCTGAAGTGTTCAGCCAATAGATGATACGTGGGCACAACGATGTACAAAAATATCACATTTGTGTAGTAAATGGGGCTAATTTAGTGTAATAATATAATTCTATAGCTTTATTTTTCTCCAAAAGGAGATTGGGGGCAAAACAGTTAATTGATACTGGGATTTAATGGCTGCCCTTTCAAAAATAAAGCTATTTTTAAATGATACAGCTGAAGACATCTGAAAACTCAAACCTTCTCTTTGTGTACTTTTTAAATATTTTGATAACTCAAAAAATTGGCAACCGTGACTATTCACCTACATTACAAAGACTCTCTGTTTGGCTCAGACTTGGAATCCCAGTTTGTTTTTTAAAACTAAAAATTACAGTAATCACACTTTCAAGGTTTGTATCTGTTTGAAAGTTTTTAATGGTTCTACTGGTGGTCTCCCCTATAAGTATAGAAAACATTTAAATTCTGAAATTGACTTTAAAAAACATATTATTTAAAGCATTGTGAATCCTCTTCAGAGTGTATGTTGCTCAACCAGTACTACACAGGGCAATATAGGCATGTACTAACGGACCACTGAAGCATGCTCTTCCATGTTTTAATGCTATATCAAAGCCTGACTAGGTGCATTGCTATGCAGGGCCGGTGCAAGGAAGTTTCGCACCCTAGGCGAAACTTCCACCTTGCACCCCCCCCCCAGCCCTGCGGCAGCTCCCCGCCCCCCCCCCGCCCTGATGCACCCCCCCCCGTATCAGCTCCCCACCCCACCCTGAGCCCCCCCCCCACGGCAGCTCCGCCCCCGGAGCCGTGCGGCAGCTCCCCACCCCAGCTCACCTCTGCTCTGCCCCCGCTCTAATTCTCCTCCCCTCCCAGGCTTGTGATGCCAAACAGCTGATTGGTGCCACAAGCCTGGGAGGTGGGAGAAGTGGAGCAGCGAGGGCGTCCTCGGGGAGGGGGCGTAGCAGAGGTGAGCTGAGGCGGGAAGCCCTGTGGCAGCTCCCCCCCCCGCCCTGAGGCACCCCTGCGGCATCTCCCCAGCCCCCCAGCCCAGGGAGCTGTGCAGCACCTCCCCAACCCAGCTTACCTCTGCTCCGCCTCCTCCCCGAGCATGCCGCCCCCGCTCTAATTCTCCTCCCAGGCTTGTGGAGCCAAACTGCTGATTGGCGCTGCAAGCCTGAGAGGCAGGAGAAGTGGAGCGGTGACCTCAGTAAAAAAAAAAAAAATTGGGGGCACCGCTTTTTGGCGCCCCCAAATCTTGGCGCCCTAGGCAACCGCCTAGTTCGCCTTAATGGTAGCACCGGCCCTATTGCTATGTACAAGGTTAAAGAATGGTTGTCAAAAATACACCTAGGGCCCTTAATACATATTCCACTTTTGTAAAATTGTAAAATATGATTGATTTAAGGAACTAAATTTGAGTTATATTGTGCCTGGCCCTGAGTGAATAATACATAGAGAGACGAGGTGGGTGAGGTAATAACTTCTGTTGGTGAAAGAAACAAGCTTTTTGAGCTACACAGAGCTGAAGAAGAGCTCTGTGTAGCTTGAAAGCTTGTCTCTTTCACCAATACAAGTTGGTCCAGTAAAAGATATTATCTCACCCATCTTGTCTTTCTAATATCCAGCGACCAACATGGCTACAACAATCCTGCAAACAACAACAGAATATACATAGGCAGAGATTGAAGAAAAAGCCTATCCTTCACCCTTAAATCCCTGCACAGGATCAGGCACAATTATATTTCTTGCAATACTCTAAGCAGTGCTCCAGGCTAAAATTGCTAGCTTTCTTAGAAAGGGCAAGAAGGGGGTGGGACCAATGTACTAATGGGAGTTCCGCATATATGAAAGGGAGACTTTACAGCAAAGAATCTGCATGCACAAAGCTTTTATGGCAGATCCTTTTACACTGGCTTATGAGAAGATAAGGTGGTTTTGCGTGCCTATACCCTGTGACTTGTTTTGAATAAACTATGTATGTCTACACAGCAAAGAAAAACCGGCGGCAGGTCTCTGAGGCTCAGGCTGCGGGGCTGTTTCATGGCAGTGTAGACTTCTGGGCTTGGGCTAGAGCCTGGGCTCTAGGACCCTGTGTGGTGGGAGGGTCCCAGGGGTCAGGCTCCAGTCTGGGCCTTGAAGTCTGCACAACAATGAAACAGCCCCACAGTGTGAGCCCCGCAACCCCAAGTTAGCTGGCACAGACCAGCAGAGGGTTTTTCTTTGCTGTGTAGACATACCCACAGACTTGCCTTTAGTTAGATGCCATTGTCAACTTTTCAACCAGAATTTATTGAAATGAAGTTGAAAATACACCTATTCTTGAACACGCAAAGTTCATTAAAATGTCTGTTCAGCTCTGTATTCTTTACTCCTGCATAAAAGGTTAGAGTTTGTTCTCGTGCATGTTTCATTGTTGCTTCTTTAGTGGAGCCAACACTTGAGGGTCATATTAGAACATGTACAACCAGAAGTATAACACTGACAGTCGTCAGTTTCATTTCAGTTTGCTGCTTGAGATTTGCTAGGTAGCCACATGAAGGTCATTCAGATGTTTACAAAGCACAATTTTTTTGATATTTTACAAAGATTTTAAACTTCACTGGACTCTTGAAAAGTATTACCCTGTCTCTCTCTCCCTCTGTCTCTCTCTCATGTTCAACTTTGTTGCACAATTAGTATGAGTGCCAAGTAACATTTAGGAATGTCATGTTACAATAAGAAAATAGGAGTTTCTTAAAAGTGAACTGAAAGAGAATCCCATAGTTAGGACCTCATAGTAAATGGCCTATGCACTAAAAAGATGTGATGCAGAACAGCTTTCACTTGATTTTAAAAGCTGTCTTTGTACAAATTTGTGAAGAACACTCAATCCGGAATTAACTTGTTCTCTTGTACCCTCTCGTTAGATTGCCTGGACAGTGCTCCTGAGAATTATATGGAATATTTTACTTGCTGCCATGTAAATG
Organism: Chrysemys picta bellii; assembly: GCF_011386835.1. NCBI lineage: Eukaryota > Metazoa > Chordata > Testudines > Emydidae > Chrysemys > Chrysemys picta. The sequence continues at coordinate 57,348,263 of NC_088796.1, forward strand.
CATGCATCTTCAGGGCTTCCTCTTTACACTGAAAGGTAAGCTGACATTTAAAATTAGGGATTTAGATCTGACCTTCTCTACCTATACTATTTTTAGGAATTTGGATCTGTTGTTCTGGTTTTGGTCCATCTCTATCATCCAGGCTAGAAAGAAAATTGTGACTTCTGACAGGGTTCAGTATCTGACAGGATTTTTTTATTATGCTGAATCAGAAGAGGGCAACTGTGTACTTAGTGTTGAAATTTCTCTCGAAGCTATTTCCATTTAGCTCTTAATTACACCAAGCCAATTCCAAAGCTGCCACACACAGTCTGGCTTAACAATATCAGAGGAGAATATCTCTACTTGGGAAGGCAAAATAAAGACAGAAACTATGATTCAGACCTTGAAAAAAAGCTCACTTGGATACTTGAAACATGTGTAAAGCTTCTGGAAAAGATATTAAGGGACTCTTCAACCCTTATAACTATGGGTGATTCAGAGACTGAGAAGGCTGTGTATTTCCCAGAGCCCACTAACCCACATACAATAGACACAGTGGCAGGGCTGAATTACAGTGCCATTAGATTGTCACATCTTGCAGATTTTGGCTATGTAATGTATCATCAAAATGGTTATTTAGTTGCACCAAGGATCTGATATATGGGAAAATGTGATTGTTTGTTCCCTGAAAGAACAGAGAAACTTGTCCATGTGATATATTTCAAGTAGCTCAGTTGGTTTTCATAGCATGGATTAATTTTTAATCAACGATTTGTAACTAGTGTGTTTTAGTCGAATGCAATACCCAGTGCAGTCAATGGAAAGGCCCCTTTTCACTTCAGTGGCGGTTGGATCAGACTCAAAGCATAAAACTATTTTTAGAGAGTTTAGGCCTGATTCTCACATACACCGAGATCAGTCTGTACTGCTCTAGCTGTTTAAAAGTAGCACAGGCCATTTTAGGCATCTAAATATGATTTATATCCAGTGTTAAGGCCCCTTCACACAACCAAAGCAACATAAATTGGCCTTGGTGTAAATGACAATCAGGCCCCAATCTCTACTTTGCATGCTTTATGTGTGGCCTAGATATTCAAAGCTTAAAGCTGGGCTCCTACATCCTTATTTTGGCCTTCATCCTACAAAGACTCACACATGCACTGAACTTTATGTAACAATGCATAAAGTTAAAACACATTCATAAGTCATTGCAGGATCAGAACCTTAGGTTCCTAAATAAGTTACCTGATTTTCAAAAGTGCTGAATATCCAGAAGCTCCAATTGAAAATCAGGCCACTTTTTCAGACTCCTAAGTAAGGTTTTAGGAGACTAACTTCAGGAATACAGCTCTGAAAATCTTGGCCCAACTCTGGCATTGTAAAGAAAACTATTACAGTTTTGAGATGTGCTTTGTTCACAAATGTGTAGTGCTATCTGTTGTCTACCTCACATGGTTGTTAAGAATAAATTGATTGATATATATGAAATGATCAATACTGCAGTGTTGGGGGCCATATAAAAAACTACATAGATCAGAGATATAATTTGCTCAGTGGTTTGAGCATTGGCCTGCTAAACCCAGGGTTGTGAGTTCAATCTTTGAGGGGACCACTTAGGGATCTGGGGCAAAATCAATACTTGGTCCTGCTAGTGAAGGCAGGGGGCTGGACTCGATGACCTTTCGAGGTCCCTTCCAGTTCTAGGAGATAGGATATCTCCATTAATTTTAAAAAAAATTAATAGATAATGCTTGCAAGTAACATTTCAAATAAATAATTTGTTTTATAAAAATTGTGCAACATACCGTCAAAACTGAAATTCTATTTAGAATCCAAAGATTTTTTTTCATGTAATTATTTAGTATCTGATAATTCCAAAACAAGTGAATTGGCCACAAACCTATAATTAAAATTGGTACTAAAACATCAGACTGTTGTTGCTGTTGTTACTGCTGCAATAAATAATAAAACAAAGGTCAGCTTACAGACATTGTACTTCCTTAACATATTGGTTTAATATTGCAGATTAGAGAACAGAAGAAAAAAATGATATTTTAAGGCCTTCCTGGGTTTGTATTACAACATGTTAAGTTGCTATTGAAAAATATTAAACAATATAAATACTATTTCAGAGTTTTGCCTGGGCAACAACAAATGGGTCACAGCTTTTGCTATTAGCTAAGATACAATGGGCATGATTAAGTATGGGCATTTACTACCTCACTGTATTTCTATAGTACTCTTGATATTTAGAAAACACAATATGGCAAATGCAAATACTATAGATGATAAATATGCAGGTTTTAATGACACTCTGAAGTTTACATAAAATGGTGTGGGGTCTGCTGACAGAAAATCACTTCTAACTCACTGTAGCAAAAATGCACGTATTGCAGTATATACTTGAACAGCAACTTTTACAAAGCTCATAAACTACTTGGTGTCTGTCAGCTGACAGAGTTCCCAACCAATATAAAATTCTCAGTCTCAAATGATAAAAACGTATATGATATGATGTACATAATCATATTAAGAGTGAAATAACCACAAAAAAGCCAGGCTTTTGTAACTGACAACCTAAATCACACATTTGGTGTGACTTCAGGCTTGAGCAAATCCATGTCCTTCAAAACATATAATTTCCTTGTGTTGGTTTCAGGTTGTAGGGATCTCCTTTCAGCAGTGCTAAAGAACAGGAACATGACACTTTATTTTACATGTTAAATAATTGACTGACTAACTAAATGTCAATTCATTTGCTGTTTTGAAAATTATGGCAATTGTTTCTCATTGAGGTGTTCTTCTTAGAAGTCCTACTGTCATTCTTAATATATCAGGAAATGCATTTTTAATGATGTTTTTATAAAATTTCTTGTTTTACAGGGTGGAAGTAGACTTTTCCCTTCCTAAAAATCTAAGTACAGGAAGCAAAGTAAGTTAACTTTACACTAAGCACTAATAATGGTACCCACCTTTGATGATAAAATTAGCCCTAGTGAAGCCATCTGAAATATGAAAGCAAAGTTCTTTAAAATAATTTGTTTTATAGTAGTGCATAGTCAACTGAGGCCGATTGTGCTAAGAACTGTACAAACATAGAGTAAGAGACAGTCCCAGCCCCAGAGAGATTACAATGTTTGTTGTGATAATTGGGCTTACAAATGTACCTTAATTGTCAGCTTAATTGTTAAAAGTATATGAAAGTTCATAAGATGTTACAAACAAATACTGATGGAAAATAGGTCAAGTTGCTTTCAATAATGAACAGAACCAGACAGAGACTAAATTAGTCCAAACCAAAAAAAGACTAAGTTGATATGATTCAAGGACTATGTTGAAATCATGTTTGGTAAAAGCAGAAGATATGGAACCAGAAATTAATGAATCAAAATTGGTGTCTTGGATATTAGGCCTAATTGGTGGACAAAATAACGAGGGGATGAGCTATTCCACCCACCACTTCCATTTTTGGTTCCTTAAAGACAGAAACTTTTTTTGGATGAAAATAAGAACAGATGGAGGCTACTGAAGCAAGCTTCATTATCATATCTGCTATCCCCATCATCTCTTGGGACCCTGGATCTTTGTCATCTTAATCTTGAGAGATGTTCTGATCAGACTGGACCAAAGAGAGTGACCCAGATAACATCACCATCTCTAATGGCTCTAGCTGAATCCCAAACACCACCTGGGATGAAATGAGATCAGATTTTAAAAGCAACAGTAACAACAGTTCCAGCCTCTCTCTACTAACGTCTTCTCCTTCACCCAAAGCAATAGTTATTACCATCTTTGGTACCATCTAAGAGGCTGTCAATTAAGGCAAAACTCTGTCCAGCTAAAGGAAATGGGAACAAAGGATATGGTTAAAGTGAAAGCCTTATTTAATACTTTACATTTCAAATGTTTTAACTGTTTTCCTTCTTTCCTTTATCTAGAATAAAAGGGTAAAAGAATGTTTAATCAGGGCTGGGCTGCGGAGACAGGAGCTGTGGAGGGCAGCAGGGCAAGGAGGATTAGCGGGGGGTCTGATGCTGGCAGCAGGAGTCGGGCCTGCCCCTCCGCACTCACTGGTGGCAGCGGGAAGAAGCGCGACCTGGCCCCAGCCCGTTCTGCTTCCCCAGCTCCCAGTCCTGTTGCTTGGAGGAGGGGGCTTGGAGGAAGGGGTCAGGCCCACCCCTGCACTCACCGGGGCGGGAAGCGGAGCAAAGCGGCTCAGAGCTGGCGGAGCAGGCTGGGGCTGGGTCATTCTGTTTCCCGCTGCCGCTGGTGACTGCGGAGGAAGGCCCAACCCCTTCTGCTGGCTCCAGTACCCCCGCTAATCCCTCGGACCGTATCGCTCGGGGGAGGGGGCTTGGGGGAAGGGGTCTAATGGAGGCAGGGCGGGGGCAGAGCAGGGGGGCTGGCCAGGGGATGGGGCTGGCCGCTGGAGCCATATGCAGCATGCAGCTGCCTAGGGCACCACGAAATTTGGTGCCCCAAGTTACATGGTGCCCTATGCAGCTGCGTATTCTATGTATGCCTAAGGATGGCCCTGTGTTTAATAATTCATGTGCTGGGGTCTCTGTATACCATACCCTGGACCTTGTTTAACACTGCTTAATCCTGGACAGTGACTGGGTTATGTTAATATTTTTGGGCCCCTATATTCCATCTAAATTAATACATGTCTAGATTGTGCCTTTTTGAGACTTACAGTATATTTTGTATAAAGATTTTTCATTAAGAATGTAGGGCCCAAAGACCCCAAAAGGCCTACTTAAAGGACAGAAAACTGTCAGTCATGGAGTGTCCTTCAGAATATTCCACTAGAAAAGGGTATTTGTCCTGGTGAAATCTGGAGGGGTTCTGGCTATTAAACCTATGGATATCCCTGAAGATCTCAAGATACCCAACAGAGGCACCGACCACCCTTATGGAGCTGGTCCCTGGCTTTCTCCATAGATTGCCTGATGCAGTTGCTGTGCCTATAACCCTAGAGAGCTGCCTTATAGCAGAAGAGGATAACCCATGCAAGTTAGTGTAGATCAGACTAGATTTCATTTATAATGGTATTCTCCATGGATTTTATGGTTGAAAAGGGATGATGCTGCAGTATCAGTCTTCATTGCCTTATTTCCTCTGACCTTCACCAACCTGAGAGCAAAAGGTCTTCATGCAGAGAGAAGCTTAGTGGGCTCTGGCTCTTTAGGGAGCACATCATTTAGGGACTACTGCCCCCTTCTTACATATTCAGAGATTTTGAGATGTTCCCCTTTGCTCTCTTTGGATTAAGGGTGCAAAAAAGCACTTTCCTAGTTGTTTTTCTGTGTATGACATGTTTTCTATTGCTTGTCATCGAGGAAGTCTCCATTAACTTTTAAAGAAGACAACCAAATACTATTGCATAGACCCAGCCACACTCTTTAATGAAAGATAGCAGCCTCCTTTAACTAATTGAGCAGTGTCCTTTTCCTCTGAAATTGTTTCTTGTTAATTATCTCCTTGACTTCTTTCCACAGTAATTTCTACTGTGATCTTTCATTCACCCATAGACTTTCAATGATATTTCCAAGATATTTTCCCCTCATGATAATTTCAGCTGATTCCTCTGCAGTGACCTCAGCAAACACAATTGGATACAACACTGACAAGGCTTGCTTAAATTGGAAATAATATTGCTTTTCTCTTCTATTGCCCTTTTTTGCTAGGATCTCAAAGGCCTTTGCAAACATTAATTAATTAAGCCAGAGAAAACCCCTGTGAGATAGGGAAGCATTCTATCCTTTTTACAGTTGATAGGCTGAGGTGCAGAGTGGTTAAAAGTAATTTGTCTAAGGTATCAAAGTAGGACAGAGTTTAGAGTCAGGAATAGAATGTGGAAGTCCTGCCACCCACTGCACTGCTCTAACCACAGGACAACAATGGAATCTACAAGCTCAGAAGTCTGAGTGTGAGGTCAAATATCAGTCTTTGGTCCATCTCTACCAAAAGTCTTCCAAAACTCTACCAAAAACTAATTTTACCTTCTGGAGGTTGGTGAAGCAGCTTTGGAGTCATCTAGTCCTCAGGTTTCCTTGATCCCATTCAATTTGATTAATGACTGGGTTTGACATGAAGACTAATTGATGTGGATCTTGATCTTATCTTAATAATAGACAATAGTTAGAAGCCCAGGGTGATTCTTTGATTCAAGGGAATACTTCATAATGTAATGTGTTCAGAAATATTAGCCTCCTTTTCTTTGTTAGTAAGCATCTTATGATAGTCTCAAATGTATTTGTTAGGAATTTGCTGAATACTTTTTTTTGCAAGCAACTCCAATCTATAGATAGCTCACAAAATGTTCACTCTGAGTGTTTGAAATAGAAGATGATACATTTGATCTGTGTTGGTTAGTTTTAATTTGACATAGTTACCCCGAAAAATGAGTTTTGGGGCACTGCTATAATAACCTGCCTATTGCACCCTTAGTCTGGTCTTCCTGAGGTAAAAGTTCCTGGGATTGTTAAGGAAACTCTAAAGGACACGGATATAACCTTCTGATAAAGTAATTGATACAGGCAGTATCCTTTCCAAAACAAAGTATCTTTTTATTGATATAACTAATAATCTCTAATACAGTGTATCCTAAAAATCCTAAATAAGGCACAAAATTCTTGAGACACAAATCCCTTGTTGCAAGTGAAAGAGCACTTAAATTACAATAGCATATAATTTAAATTATTCTAAGCGAAGCAATTTGTTGCACGTGGCCAGTTTGCAACAAATTGCTGACAGCAGATCTTAAATTGCTTTAAAGTTTACATAGATATGTTGCAGCTAATAACAGAATTTTATGCATTCTTATCAACACATGCACACATATACTAACCCTATATACTATCCTAAACTATACTTATACTAAACTATAATTAAAAGAATATTAAGCTCACTCTATAAATCTGTTGCTGATTTCTTTTAAAAATCACTGCTGCTTCTGTTCAGTTCTTGATCAGTCAGTTCTGCTCTGCTCCAGTTGGGGGAAGGATTTTGACGGTGTCCAGTGATGATTTCTGCATGTTTTGACAAGGTTTGACAAAGTTTCAAAATGTAGGGGTGCTTTGACCATATTCTAGTGTATTCACATATTTTCAAATATCTGATAAAAGAAGGTCCATTTAATCTATCAGACAAAGGCATAACAAGCTTCAATGTATCTTGAAGCTAAACATTCAAACTAGAAGTGAGACACAATTTTTTAACTATGAGGATAATTCACCATTGGATCAACGTACCTAGGCATTTGGTGGGTTCTCTGTCATTTTAAGTCTTTTAATCAAGATTGAACTTCTTTATGAAAGAACTGTTCTAGCTCAACAGGATGTTATGGGTTTGGTGCAGAAATCAGTTGGTGCAATTGTATGGCCTGTGTTTTGCGGTTCAGACTGGTCCCTTCAGGTCTTAAAATCTGAGTCTGTCTATTTTTGCCTTTTAAACAGAAAAGCTTTCTCATAACAGAACCAAAGGAGGGATGCAATAAAAGCAGCTTGTTAGTGGACATGTTTATATAGCAGTCATGCCTTTGAAAACTATACTGAATTTATAATCAGTAGAGCTCATTATTCAACTTGTGGAAATTGAAAGGTATGGGGTTGTTTGTTTGGAGTTGAAGTTATTATAGGGTGCACTAAAAGAGACCCAGTGATATCCTTCCTCCCTCTTAAAAAATCAGCCTTTTGGGCACAATCTGGGCATTCCAAATGCAAAATATTTGGACTTCAGAAGTATTTGATGATCCTCAGGTATAAGTTGTCTCTGGCAGAGTTGCAGTAGCAAAATCTGGAGTAGGGGGACTCCATCAGATGCAAGGAAATCACCACAACATTCTCTTCAATTTGATGGTGAGATTTTAATAAGGAGCCTCCAAGAGTCCTTTCCAGCACATCAGGGATTAAAGAGATGACAGAGCACATAACTGAGGATTTTGTTATGGAGAATTCTTTTTCAATTTTACATGAAACTGAATGATCAACGAACAAACTACTACATTCCTAGATACAGGCTATTGTATTTTCTTCTATTGCAGTAATATACTCATAACATCATGCATTAAGGTCACCTTTCACTGTAATATCTGTCTCAACATCAGTTCCTACGCAAGGCTCTCGCTTTCTTGACTCGCAGGGGAAAGAAAGAATGAGGAGTTGCATTGCTCAGTAATGACCCTTCTGACTAGTTGCAGAGTGAGTTCTGAAGTGAGTCCACCTTCAGTCCTCAGGTATAAGAATGGTGGCAGCATCTGGAGAACTTGAATGTGATGGGGTTAAACTGAGATGAGGTAGATTGATGGGACTTCAGGAGATATACAGATTTACCGGAGATAAATATATAGTGTGTGTGTATGTACATGTATTCACACACCTGTTCTACTGTACAAACACCATACAAATGTGAATATCTGCTTTTGAATCGTCTGTGTCTAATGTAATCTACTGTAACTCAGGCAAAGATATTTACAAGAGTAAATTGTGGAAAGCCCATGTAACTCTATGAATAAAGCTGATTAATTATGTTTAAATTTCTATAATTTGTTAACAGGGTCAGCCCCCAAATTAGTAGAGTTTTCTATATTCCTATTATAAAACATAGGCACACTGCCTCAGCTAAATTAAATTTTTTAAGCAGCCTCAGGAAAGAAAAAAAGATTTAAATTGCTGCCGCAGGGAAATTTAAAGTTGCCACATAAAACAGAAGAGTGATCAGCAGCAGCCTGAAAAACAGAGCTTGTGGTTCTCTTTCTAATTTGCTACTTTTCCCCACAATTTTCTTTATTCTTTGTTTTGAACATGGAATTCAGCAGAGAGAGGATTATATTTACCACGTGCTCATATAGTGCAAATATGTTAGTATAATCTTGCAAGTTCGAAAAAAATGATTGTTTTAGTCCTATTCTGGAACTGTAGTCTATAGTGTACTTTTACACTTTCTGGGGGGTATCTTGACCAGTAGAATAACCAGCATTTAATCAAATTAAGTAAAATCATATTGATTTTTGCCATCTAATTTATGGTAAAACTTTGAAAATCTAAAATACCTTTAGTATGTGTTTTACAAAGGATGAATTATAAATTATGTTTAGCAAAATGTTTTACAAAACCATAATATAATTTAGAAAGTAACAAGCTACAATCAACTGTATTATCAGCTTAATAGCTGGTATGTCCCAATGGAGGATTATATCCTGCCCTTACAAGGGATTGGTCTAACAGAAAAAGAGCCATTTTTTTGTTTTTGTTTTTGACCAAAATATTTTGAGAGCTGCATCACACACTAAGTGCTGAGATGCAAGAGAGGGTGAGGGGCGTGGGCTCTGGGAGGGAGTTTGGTGCAGGAGGGGGCTCTGGGCTGGGGCAGGGGATTGGGGTATAGGAAGGGGTGCAGGATGTGGGCTATGGGAGGGAGTTTGTGTGCAGGAGGGGGTTCTGACCTGCGGTTGGGGTACGGGAGGGGGTGCGAGGTGCAGGCTCTGGCCAGGAGGCGGCTCCTGGCCAGTGGTGCAGCAGGGCTCAGGCAGGCTGCCTGCATGCTGTGGCCTCACACCAGTTCCCGGCCAATGGGACCTGCGGGGGCAGTGGTTGTGGGCGTTGGCAGCACACGGAGACTTGCTCCCCTCTCTTCCGAAGGGGCGCACAGAGAAGTGCCAGCAGCCAGCCGCTTCCGGGAGCGGTGTGGGGCCAGACCCTGCACCCACTCCTGCACCCCAATCCCCTGCCCCAGCCCGGAGCCCCCTTCTGCACCAAACTTCCTTCCAGAGCCCACATCCCTCACCTTCTTCTGCACCCCAACACTATGCATCATTCTGGAGCCCCCTCCTGCACCCAAACTCCCTCCTGGGACTCGGGGGCAGCCAAAGAGCTGCAAGGGGGCAGCCAAAGTGCCGCATGCGGCTCCGGAGCTCCAGGTTGCCGACCCCTGGTCTAACACGTTTGACTGATTCTAGAATATAGGCACCAGCTGCAGAATGTCTGACAGGGTGGAGCTTGAAGATCCAACTGCAACCTTTCTTTCACCTGGAGGCCTAAAGTCGGCTAGCGCAGCTGAAAAAGTGAGCAGAGCTGATGAGATTGAGACAGCCAATGGTGCATTAATTTGGTAACTTCTGAGCAGTCTCAGTGGGACTTCTGTGAAGCCCTCAGATGAACTTAAAGTTGTCTCCATCCTAGCGAACCCTGTTCTGAACTAGGGGGGCAGGTTTGCATGGAAAGGTGAATTTGGCTCTAGTTGTTTTCCATCTTCAACTACTATGATTGTACTATTCCATTTATATTTCAAAAGTAGGACTGATTGTGAAAAATATCAGTTGTGAAATGTCTGCGAACCAAGCCCAATGCATCTGCAAACATATTTGTTACTTGAAAGCATTTGCCAAATAGGTTGGATGTGCACTTTTTCACCTGGGGGTTGTTGGCAAGCTGTTCACTTTGACTGATCGCCGTTCATAATTCCTGTACTGTGATTGGTGACCACATGATAGTATTTTTGCTTCCTTGTTAGAACCTTGTTAAACAGAAGAATAACAAATGATGAATAGCTGATAACTGACTGCATGTACAGCATGAATTTTCAGATGACTGATTATTTGTGATAAAATTAATGTAGCTTTTGGGATTTATGAACATTTTCACGAATGCTGAGTCTTTTGATTACTCACAAATGATGTGCCCTCACAAATAATAGTGGAGTAAAGTCAGCCAGTTTATTCATGTTATATTCAAAAACTTGTTTCTTCATTATTTAATCAAAGTGAAGGCAGTGATCTGGGCTAAACGTGACAGCTAAATTATAGTACATTTACAACATCAATACTCAAAGAATCATTGGTTAAATTTTTTTCTTTAAGTCCCTAAACTCATTTAAAAAGCTTGAGAAGGAGTGAAGGAATTGGTGACTGACCTTTTTGTGTTAAGTAATCCATCGATTGTGTGTAAAAGAGAAGCTGGAAGGATCTTCCCTGGGAATTTAATGTTAGAATATTAAGCAGCTTTCACTTTTTGCAAGACTGTATTATATTGTGGCCTATGTGATTTCTCACTTTAGAGAAAATATGGGGTCTGGTTGACCACTATTTGCTCTCAAGCATTGTCCTTCGAATTTTAATGCTTTTAAAAGTAGAATATATTAAGGCTAGCATTGCAGGAAAAGAATAAAATGAAAATATAGGATTTTGTGTAATATATCAGTCTTGCACCCTATTGGACTTGTGCAGATTTAATTCTTATATATCTTATTCTGACCATGCTGGTTACATCTATGGCCCACAGTTTTTTAATATGGAGATCTAAGATTAAATATTGCACAAAATCCTAACTGATATAGGATTGGCCTATATTTTGATTTTAGTATCTCCTGCAATGCTAGCTCTATTATATTGCAGTTTTAAAAGTATTACAATTTGAAGGATGGATGCCTGAGACAAAATAGTAGCCAATCAGGTTCCAGATTTTTTTCTAAAGTGACAAATCTCATATATTACAATATAACAACCTTGCAAAAGCATATCTATACACAGGGTTTTAAATAACTGGGGATTCATTTGGTAGAATATTATTCCCCAAACATAAAAAGGTACATACATTGTCTAAATTAGAAAGTTTGCAATTTTGTAAATATAGCACAAGAATACAATAATTCAGTCCCTAGTGTATTAATTAGTTGGGGCTAGCACTTTTTTGTATCTGCCCTTTGATATGAATGAACTTTTACTAATTTATTTGCTTTTTTTCACACCTATTAAGAAGTTGTGACCAAACCAATCTGAATGTGTTAAAAATATGCTTGATTGATGCTGAACTGAAGGGACACGAATACAGGCCTTTTACAAATGGACAAAATTCTGAATTTAGCTGTCCTGTTTGCTTATAAAATTTTCCACCATTTTGATGCAACAGACTGATCCTCCTTTAGGAACACAGATTTGGGATACAAATTGGCATCTTGAATAGTTAAATCCTAGAAAAAAGGAAATAACTCATATTTATGTTTCATCAGCCACATTTCAGCATCTCTTCCTCATTTTGGGTTCAATCTAACCTTTGCACTTGGGATGAGTCACGTTGATTTAGCAATGGAAGGTTTCACAGTTTTTTCTGGATTATGTTAAATTATGTCCTTTTGTATTTTAAGTTTTTTGTTAATTCGATCAAGTTAGGTTTCTATGAAGAGTAATGTGTTTAGTCCTCCTGTAGAGTTCTCGGTTGTGTAAAATTATTCTTTGTTGTGTAAAATTATTATTTGTATTACGGTTGTGCCTAAAGTCAGGAATCGAGGCTCCATTTTGCCAAGCATTTTACACACACATAACAAAAAGATGGCACCTGCCCCAAATAACTTGCAATTTTGCATGCTGTGCTTTGAACAATGTCAACTTATGCTCAGTGGAATTTTCAACATACTTATTATAGTTGGATGTGCACATAGAGGCACAGTCTTCCTGAGAATTCCACAGTATCATTGAGAAGATGAGCCATCAATCCTGCTTTTTCAGTCAAACAACCATGAGTCTGACTGTTGTTGTGGAAAATTTTTTGAACTTCCGCTATAGGACTAAATTAGGTGTTCATACTTTCTCTACAAGGTTCACTGTAAAGTGTTCTGAACCTTAATTTATCAGATGTTTAGAATGAATGCATTGGGAAGTTCTCATCTTTTTCATTGCATTTTAATTGTTGAGCAAATGGCAAAGATCTTGGTCATACTTTTATTTAAAATTCTTAAATGGAGTCTTCTGCAACTTGAATACAGTGTTCTGCAACAGGGGACGGAAGGATAGATGTAAAATCAATAGCTTTAGATATGTATTTTTTCCCATATGGATGCTTGTATCCATTATTTGTTCCCTTCTCCTGTTCACCAGCCATCTTACATTAAAGTGAATGTTAATATTGAATGATAGGAGATTAGTGAGAATGGAGGCATTAGAATTTTGCCCATGTGGCCATAACTTTAAATTGTCAAACAAGATATTTCCTAAAGGTAACCTGTTCTGGCAATAGTAAAAGACAGGAATGCAACAGCTGTTTGAGTTGTTGGTCTCTTTTCTTCTCATTCATGCTCTACATTTAAGAAAACGATCAAACTCAGCAAATGGATTTTGCCTATGCACAAGATCAATGCAATCTGGGCTCCAGGCACATCATGAAACAGGGCTTTCCATGGCTCCACTCACATAACCCGCAGGGGTCACCCTTTATTCCTAAAGAAGCAGAGGCTTCTTCCCCTCAGGAGTGGTAGCAGTGGCCTCCACCCTTTGGAAACAAGAGAGGTCTTCTCTCCTTTCCCCAAAGCAGCAGAAGTGGCAGAAGGGAGGCCCCCCCATTAAATAGTCCAGGAACGTGGGTTAATCTGGGGGTGTCAGTCCCACTTCACTCTTCCCAGGCTGTCACACATGTGACATACAGTCCTCCTCAGTGGGTGAACCCTCCTCAGTGGGTTTTTAGGTACATAGGGAAGTCCACATCTCTTGGAGTTATTGTTCTGGACTGCCTGCAGACTCTCACAATTATCTAGTTTCAGCCACACTCAGGTCACATTTTCAAGCTTTATTTCCCAACCATGAGAACTAGAAACTTTTGTTTTTAAAACAGTTAAATTAAATTTAAGATTCGGCTATAATCACATGACTCTAGGAGCTGGCACAATCCTGTAATGTTTAGCCTTCAGTATGGCTCTGCCTGGCAACATGAACCTGCACAGTTACTTCCAAATGCAGTTGTACCTGCTAAAACTGATATCTTGCACTAGTGAACTGTGCGTGAACTGTGCCCCCCTCCCCAGTCCCCAAGACACCGTGGTAATTCCAGGTAACCAGTATTGCAAAAGAAAGAAGAGATTGAAATATTTGTAGTCTCTGAGGACAGATCAGGAAGAGGTCTGTTTTCCACCCAGTGCTGGCATTTATGTGTGGTAGCTGTCACCTGCCGGCCATTTCTGATGCTACTTAGTAGTGCTAGGTTTGGCCAATAGTAGCCCTCGCAGCTGAGGAAGTCTGGTATTGGCTGACAGGACTTAAATCATAGGCCCTCTAAACAGGCATGAAATTCACTGATAGGGAATAAGTTATTGCACCAGAGATATATCCCAGACAGTCACTTAGGATCAAAGTAGGAATTGCCAAAAGATGTATAAAAAAACCCCCAAAACAAACCTTTAATCATCAAGCCAATTTTGTCTTCCAGCAAATTAAGTATGAATTATATTTCAACAATATATTCCTTGAAAGGGGGAATGAAACTGGAAATGTAGGGAAAGTTGTTCTACTTGGAACACATCCTACTAAAAAGAAAATTAAAAAGAAATTATTTTTCTTAAAATAGAAATCAGATACTTACTAATCGGTTTGTTTGGATGCCTGTGGGTGTGTTTACATACCTGTCTCTTGACTCTCCCTTTCATCAGGTAGGATTAATCATTGATTAGGAGTGCAGGGTTGTCATGGTGGGGGAAAAAGTCATGGACAGCGTGATTGTCCTGTTTGTCCGTGACTTGCCACACAGTGATAGCTCCTGCAGTTTCTGTCCTGTGGGGCTGGGCCCAGCTCCCTGCTATAGGCATTGCAATCTGGTACACTAAGTCACAGCACTGCTCAGGTTTGACCTGCCTGACTCTCCGTTATGATGGGCAGGCCAAACCTGAGAGGTGCTGTGACCCTCCGCAAACCAGGCTACAGTATCCCGAGCAGGGAGCCAGGCCCACCTCTGCAGGACAGGAGCCACTACTATGGGGTGAGTTCAGAGTGCCGGGCCCAGCCCCATGGGACACAGGAGCCTCAGGAGCCACAGCTGTGGGGTAAGAGGGGATGGGCTTGCTCACCTGCCCTATTCCCACCGAGGCCTCCCCTCCATACAGGACTAGGATTAGGTTTGTGGTCCTGGAGTCAGAGGGTGCTTGCCTCAGTGGGGCAAGAAGGAGGGATTTTTTAAAATAAAAAATTAGAAAGCAGTCACGGTACATTTAGTAACCCGTGGTTCCTACTAAATTTACCATGACTGATCTGTGGTTTTTTTATAACACATGTCCTGGCCAATCTGCAGCCCTAACAATTCAAATTCTTTACAAGTCTCTTGTGAAAATGGATGAACTATTCATAAAGAGTTCACAACATTCAGCCTCCTCATATGTATCCTGCTAATGTGTGCACACTTTAGTGCTATACACTCGGGACCTGATTCTCCTCTTGTTTAGCCCTGGTGTAAATCAAAACTCACTCTCCAGACATCAGTAGTTATATTGGTGTAAACCCATGTAGGAGAGGAGAATCCAGGAGGTAGTCTGGGATTTTCAAGTGCATTTAGCAATGGCTGAGCTATTACCCTAATGAAGTCAGTGGGACTTTTACCATTGTTCAGAGGGACCAGAGTTAACCCAGTTTTGAATGCTCACCCCTAATCTATAGTATGTTCATTTATTTTGCTAAATATTAATGCAAATAAACAAACCTTTCCCTCATATTCAGTGCAAGGCTTACTTTTGTAACCTTATAACTTTAAATAGCTATCACTTTTAGGGGAATTGGATGTTTCTTAGTACTTATAAGGGTGGAAGTTTCTGTAACACAATATATCACTGGTTTTAATCTGGTTTAGGTCACTACTGATAAACTATTTACCAGCTAAGGCTGGCCATTGGCTTAAGTGTATGGCCCTACCAAATTCATGGCCATGAAAAACACGTCATGGACCATGAAATCTGGTGTCCCCCATGAAATCTGTTTTTTGTGTGTGCTTTTACCCTATACAATACAGATTTCATGGAGGAGACCAGCGTTCTTAAACTAGGGGACTGATCCAAAAGAAGGTTGCGGGGTGGTCACAAGGTTATTGTAGGGGGGTTTCAGTATTGCCACCCTTCCTTCAGCGCTTCTGCCTTCCGAACTTGGCAACCAGAGAGCAGTGGCTGCTGGCCGAGGGCCCAGCTCTGAAGGCAGCAGTGCAGAAAGAAGGGTGGCAATACCACACCATGTCATCCTTATTGCTGGCAGCAGCACTGTCTTCAGAGAGGGGCTCCCATCCAGCAGCCACTGCTCTCTAGTTTCCAAGCTCGGAAGGCTGTGTCACCGCCAGAAGCAGCACAGAAGTAAGGGTGGCAATACTGCTACCCCCCTACAGTAACCTTGTGACCCCCCCCCAACTCCTTTTTGGGTCAGGACCCCTACAGTTACTACACTGTGAAATTTTAGATTTAAATATCTGAAGTCATGAAAATAAAGATTTTTAAAATTCTATGACTGCGAAATTGACCAAAATGGACCGTAAATTTGGTTGGGCCCTACTTATGTGAAATGAGCTAATGATTTGTGTAAAAGATATTGCAACCCAATGCAGCATTTTTGGGGACCATATTGTATTTTAAGTTTAAAACAAGAAAATCTCAAAAAAACAATTATGTTGCGATGGGCCAGGCAACATGAGTGGTAGAATGTGCTGTGCTTTTTCTATCAATACAGGTGATTTGTATTTGTGTGTTCCTGGTTCACTGGAATTGGGTTTCCCCATGGAATTTGGAATCATTAGGGGGTGATTAATGCAAATTCCCCAATACCAGTTATAAAAAAATCCTAGCCTTTTGGAGATTTCCACTGTGGGAGAAGGCCATTGTCTGGTGATTACCTTTTACAGAAGGCCAGAGATCAAAGGCCCAAAATGTATAAAGAAATGGTTGAACTGTCTCATGTCTGAAACATGACATGAACTGGCAACCAGGAAAGCAAACCCAGTTGAATTGTTTGAAAGTCCGATACCTACCAAAGCCCTATAATGGACCTGGAGGTGACCTCTGGTAAGCTTAAAATGGGTGTAGGTTTGTTTATTGTTTTGCATATGTTTTCTGTGTAATACTTTTGCCCTGAGAATAAATGTGCTTTGGTATGTGACAGCTTCTTGGTAACTGCTATACACTGTTGTAGTCCCTGGAGAAAGTTAACCACAGGTGCTGGTTCCCAGTCAAACCTGCCAGGGAAAGCACAGTGAGGTGCAGAGGGACTGCAAGCCTAAACCGCCCATCTGGAGGGAAGTAGACATAGGTCTCTGCCTGATAAAGCCTGTAACCTTAAGTGGGTGCCTTTGAAGAAGGTTGGGGGAGAGGGGTCAAAGGTGCCCTGAAATTGACACTTATGGATGCTTGAAAAGAGGTTCTTATCACAAAACCAATTGTCTCATTTGGCACTGATTGGCACCCTGACCAACTGAATGATCATGGAGATGGTTCCTCCATCCCATAGAGCAGTGGTTTTCAATCTTTTCTCATCTGCAGACTCCTTAAAAAAAATTTCAAATGGAGGAGTTTATCCCTCCAGATTAGGGTTGAGGAATTTTAATGACTTTATTCTACCTGTTCTTTCGATAAACATGAGATTCTTATGGCCTCCAACACTCTCAATCCAGCATCTTTCCAGAGGACGAAATACACTTTTTAAAAAAATCATGGCTTTTGGATGTTGATAAATGATAACTTTGCACATTTCTGGGAAAATAAGTAAAAGAGAGAACTCAATATGCATGTATTAATTTTCTCTGTTCTGTGAATACCCTCCTAAGTTTTCTCTTCTGAAAAAGAGTAAGTATGGTGGAAATCTGTTAAAATGCCAACCTTAATGTTAAATCTGTTAAAAGGTCAACAATTGATCTCTATTCTTTTAATCTACTCTTTTAATAAGAGTCTGCTGATCTTCTCTTTTAATAATAATTTGTTTGAAAGCTCTGATGTTTACTGAATTATATTTGGTTTCATAGTCAATACAATTCATTTATCAGATCTGTTCTTTTTCACATCAAATTTCTGTTGCATTTCAGAGTCTGTTGTAGTGGAAGTTTGTACTTTGAACAGGTTTGTGCCCTTGCCATATATTCTTTTAAAGTTTTTTGCTGCATTTATTTTGTTTTATGTATGTAAAATGCATTCATTAACACAGATGTATCTTCCGGTCTTTAACACCAAGATGATGTGCTCTTAGGGTGTAAAGCAAAAGGAATGGTGTTTCTTATCTCCCCTTATCTCCTCTGACAGTTGTTCCATTTGTACACTATTTCCTGATTTGAGGAGAGGAGTGCTTCTGTGACCAGCAATCTTCTTCTGCCTTGGCTTAGGCAGAATGGAATGGCAACTAGTGTGCTTCCCCTGCAGTCCCGCTAGCATAGGGTAAGCAGACAGCAAGTGTGAAAAATCGGGATGGGGTGGGGGGGGGGTAATAGGCGCCTATATAAGAAAAAGTCCCAAAAATAAGGACTATCCCTATAAAATCGGAACATCTGCTCACCCTATGCTAGCATGAATTCCTGCACCACAGGGCAAAGCAGGATGCAAGACAAGGAGGAATTTCCCCATGAAATATGGGTCACTTGGCATTCTCATTAATTGAAAGGGGGGTGCAAGTTACCATCTTTCACCACTTCTAATGTATATTATACAGTACACTGCTTTTAATAGGTCTGTTCTAGAGCTGGTCAAACAATGCCAATAATTTACTCTAGGATTAATGGAAAAAATTGATCATGTTATTTGTTGACTGTTATTTGACCACCTATAAAGTTGCACAGAGAATGAAAACAATATCTGGAAATAATTCATATTTGCAGAACGCTAACATAGATTTGGATAAGTTCTTTGTAATCATGCTTTGACCAATGCTAATCCATTCTTTTACCATGTGTTCATCTGGGTGACTTCCCCTCTAATATAGTTAATATGACAAATTTAGAATTAGAATATTTATATTAGAAGTTTACATTGTGTTAATCAAATTGTTCTAGCAGTAAATATTACTTGAGTGAGCAGGTATAAATTGGAGCATATGTCGACTCAAAGCTTCATGATAGATGCATTTAGATATAACACATGATACATCACAAAGCAACATGTTAGCCAGAAAATTTGAAAAGACCTGTTTTCTAAAGAACATGAAGATGAAAGATAATATTTTTTCCAGGGAAAATGCTTTTTTATTTTCTTTTAAAAGCTGGAGGACTTGAGAAAATGTATTGATTAGTGCTTATTACTTGAGTTTTTGTGGGTAATTAGCAGGTCAAACTGCATGCCAGAAAAATGGGTAATATTCTTCTCTCCATTCAGCATGTATTTCAGCTTTGGCACAGTGCTATTTTCCTTTAGTATTTCTAGGTAGGACTTTCAGAACTAAATACAAAACTACTTTTTTCGACTTACGCTTCCCTCAGTAGTTTCTGTACAGATGTGCACATGCAACACACCCACTCTCACACCCAAATGTGAATAAGCAAACCTCCTATGAACTAATCAATCTCAGTATCTAGAAAAGCAGACTTCAGTTCCACCAGCTCCAGAGGGCTATGTCTAGATTAAGAACAGAGGTTGAGATTAGGTCAGAATTCACTAACACATATTACCTAGCCCAGACCTCTCTCCTAGTTTTAGACCTCAGTTAACATCTTTTACTTTCAATTAGCTGGTTAAGGTTGAGCTACCTACCATGTTAATTAACCCTGACCTAATATTGACCTTATTTCCTAATTTAGACAAACTCTTGGAGAATAAAGGGATTCATTGTGTCACATATCTCCATTTGTTCGTGCAAATCATAAGCAAGGAGCAATGTCCCTGTTTTGGGGTATGGGATCCCCACTCTAAAGTTCTTTACATCTTTGGGAAGGCATGACTTGCTTTTCTGAACTCAGTTAAAAGCTTTGGCTAGCTGGGACTTTGAGGAAACTCTCCAAGATTTTCAGTGACTGGGCATGAGCTGATTCTTCCTTTGTACAATTTCATGTTATAGATGGGGTCCTCTCTTCATCTGTATGGCATGCATAAACTGCAGTAACTTGAAGATATGGAATCTTTTCCTTTTTTTCCATTTATCATTTAGGGACACAAAGTCCTGTTTCACACTGCCGTCTCTTTACTAATATTTACATGATTCCATTCCTGCAGTCCTTACTCAAGCAGAACTCCAATTGATCGCAAGTTCAGGGCCATAACTTTGAAACCAGCTGGAAAGGCATCGCTCTTTGCACCAAAATGAATCAGTCATGAATTTACCTGCAGCAGATGCTATAGAAAATAAATGCACATAGTTTTTCACCTTCAGTTTAGAATTTAGAGAGCTACAATGAGTCATTAGCTGAGTTGGCAGAGATACCAGAAGGTGGTTTAAGGAAATGTTATACTTAAATACGAAGACAAAGGTCAAACACAAGAGATGCCTTAGCTTGTAAAATGTACATCATGTTGCACAGATCTCTAACTGCATAGAGTGTAAGTCCATGGGGAGTCAGTAAGTGTGTATATGTGACTTATTACTCTGATGTGACACTATTACATTTTATTTTTTAGCATTTTTAAAGAGTAGGTAATAGTTATGAGAGATGAAGACTCAGAATTAAGTACTGTAGTAATACACAGAAGGATAATTTGGTTATGATAAATTGGCCTGGGCCTGTTAACTAATAATACAATTTTTTTAAGTAGCATCTTACCAGTATGAAAAAGAAGTAATATCATTATTAATGTCTAAACTATAGTGTGTTTCACACAGGATTATGGTAAAGGTCAGACCATGTTTCGCTGAATTAAAAGCTATTCTGAGCTATAGCATTCCTAATCAACTCAGACCTAAAGGTGCATAGCTCAGTTATAATGAGGCACAATGAATTTAAATAAACTGCATGACACTATATAGTGATTTATAAAGGCATTGTGGTATCCTTTTAACTCGTTAGCAATGAATGATACTACTGTATGTATTCTCCACTATTTTCTGCTGTGTAACTATTTTTTATCACAATATTTTTTAGAGAAAGTGCCTTGTTATTTCCTTACAATATGTAGATATAAAATGCAACTGGTGCTATGTTGGTTTGTACAAGCCACATTAGTAGAGATCTGGTAAAAAAAACCTATTCTAGTAAGTACAATAAAGTAACAAGATCTGTAACCACAAATTATAATATAAGAGAGATATTTTACTATGCATCTGCATGCAGAACTCCCAGGGATCAAGGAGAAAATATGTACCTTATATTCATAAGTTATACTGCAAGTACTATTTGCCTGAAAGACTGTTATAACATATGTGAATGGTCCAAATCATTTTGCTTTGAAGCCCTTTGAAATGCAGTGCAGCTGGAGGAGAATGCACACTAGAGGGTGCTTGTATTTAACACCTAGTAAAGTGTGCATTTCTGTTTTGTCAATGGGGGGAAGACGTTGAGAAGGGAATTTCCTAGGCGTTCTTCCTTTCTTGACTCTTAGGCCAAGATTTTTTTTAAAAGACGTGCCTAAATTAGGCCCCTAAATCCATATTTAGACAGTCAGATAAGTTGCCTGCTTTTCAAAAGTTCTGAGCATCCAGTAGCTTCCACTGACTTTTAGAAATGTTTATATAATGAGCATTATCAGCATGAGGATGTTGTACAGGTGAGAACTGCGTAAAAAAATGGTAGGATGGTTTATAGCAATTTGAAGATAAATTCGTACTTTCCTGATTTTTCAATCCCTGGTCTCAGCCTGTGCACACACGTTTGCATGAGCATGCAACTAAATGGACACTTTGTGCACTAAACCCTACATTCATAGTTGTATTCCAATATCTGAGTATCAGGCAACAGAATTTTCACATGAAAAAACCATTTGCAAAAATGGGGGTTTGTACTTGGCAACTTTGCCCCTGACACACACATCTTGCAGGTGCAGGTGGTAGTGAAATCTGGGTTGAAGCCCTCTTGAAATTCAGGCCTATGTTTTTGTTTGAAAAGCATTTTTGGATTCTTGCTGCATCTCAGTCAAGATGTATCAAGCATATACCATGGTTTGAACAGTTAGGCATGTGACACGAGATGCATGGTTAACTCCAGTGCTTTCAATAAATAAAAGCCTACAGTGGTACGAAATCACATGGCTGTAATTTTGCTTTTTTAAAAAAACAGATCTGTGAACTCCAACAAAGGTTTGTGTTTTAAAGTGTAGATAGAGGCTATATGTATTTCATCATTACATCACAAATTTTAGTGGCACTGAAAATGTTGTTATTTCCTAAGTTGAACAGAGTAAAAGCCTCAAATACAGAGATACAACATATTCACGGATCTTGTGACAACCCGATTCTCACTAATGTGAATAAATCCATTTATGTCAAGCTAAGTGTCTTAAATCTCCCCACTTAACTCATCTATTCTTATTATAAAACAGAGAAACCACAGTTGCTTGTGGTTCTTTTCAAATGAATTGAACTGCAAGGGATTACCAAAATCCAAATCAGAGATAAATGAAAACATACATAACTGAAACGATCTGAAGAGTTATAAATATCTTTATCCAAATCTTTCTCAACTAAAAACTGCTAGAGAACCTTTGCAAATGACATATCCAGAATAAAATATATAGGGTTTTCAAGACCAGTACTTTGCTCTAGTTGCCCTGAGTACATAAATATAAACAGTTTTGTTGTAGTCATGTTGGTCCTAGGACATTAGAGACACAATGTGACTGAGGTAATATCTTTTACTGGACCAACTTCTGTTGGGGAGAGAGACCAAGTTTTGAGTTTACACAGAGCTCTCTTGAAGTTGGTTCAATAAAAGATATTACCTCAGCCACCTTGTCTCTTTGAGTATGTAGACACACATGATCATGTAAATCTCTATATATCACCTCTCTGATTAACATTTTTTTATTGTTCAGAGTGATAGATTGATACACTGATCTGTTCCTATTTATTATGTAGTGAACAATGGTCTTTATGATGAACAATTTGTGGAGATTTTTGGAGGGGAATTCCTGAATTTTCTCCATTATAAACGAATGGAAGCCACCCAAATTTCTGTGAACACTAACTTTTTGTTAGTTTACTCCACTATTCAGCAGATGCCTGGGCACTCAGTACTATTAGCAACATGTCACCACCTCTATAGAAACATGGGGACATAGAAGCAAAGGCTTTGCTTGTTCTCTTAAAAAGGGAGAGAAATCTAGCTTGCCTGCATGGTAATAATTCCATCTACCCACTCTTGCATTAAGTGATTATCCCACTGGAAGTCAGTGATCTGCTTTGAAGTCCTCAGCTTCAAAAGAGTCTCCACATGAAGCCTATTCATATAAGCAGGGTTTCCTCTAAATAGAAAAACAACCTCTGCATCTCTCTCTTAATTTTTGCAGTTGATGAAATGCCTTTGAGCATCAATAGGATTTTAAGATTACCATAATTTCTTCTCAGATGCAAAACTAGCAGGGCAAAGGCTTGGAGGCTTGGACTTTGGAGGTTGTATTCCCTTTAAAAGTCAGGATGAGACAACTGGAGGATGGTTTTGATTACCTGCCGTCAAATAATTCCCTGGATTTCTTCAGTGTGTGAGTATTCCTGCTACCAGGTCACTGCAAATTCCAGACAATGAGCTATCAAAAGCCATTTTTATTCATTTGAGAGAAAGATTGTAAACAAGCAGGGAGAAGGCAGAAAGGAAATAATGCCAATTTCATACATTTACATGTCTTATAAATCTGTACCCAAAAGTCTTTTGTCCATTCTCCAATATCATGCATGTGAATCAGAAAGAGATTATACAAAAGTTAAAAGATAAATGTAGATGAGCTACCTAAAGTCTGGAATGCACTGGTCCAGTAACAATAATGGATACTTGAGAACAACAGTTCAGAACAGCATTTCATCAAGGTCCAATACAAATACAAGCCTACTGATCTTTATATTAAGTACACAGCAGACACATATTAAAGCAAGGGTCCTATCCTTACACACAAGTGTCATTTAAATTTCATGTATCTGACAAATTCAACTATTTACAGCATTCATTAGCAGTGGTTGATTTTACTTAATGATCCATTCCAAGTTGTATTGAAGAGCTGGATCTAGCATCAAACATAATCTAGTAATATTGTTCTAATTTACCTCAGTCCCATTTTAGATATCTAGCTGCACTCCCTTAGGGAGTGTATTCATCACCAACTCTTGCTACATCCTATGGAAAGGTGTAGCACATATCGTCATAGGCCATTCAGTGTTGTAACATCTCATTACACTCAAGGAGTGAACACTGATGCATGAAAGCTACCACCTGAAGAGTGTCCAAGAGAAAGGAACACCTGTCCCAGCACTCCCTCCTCCCCTCTCCTGTGTGAACCTTCTCAGGAAAGGCCAAAATTTAGTCCTGACTTTGGAAATCTGTCTCCAAATTGTCTTTTGGTTATTCCCCAGCAAAATCTGACTTCCTTCAGGAGGATCTGACCCTCATTTCATTCTGTTACTGTTCTCAGGCAGTTTCTGAGCATCTGTATTTCAGCCCAACTACTTCAGGTTGCCCCAAGACAATGAGGTAAGATTGAAAAAAATGGGTTTGTTAAGTTTGGAGAAGAGAAGACAGAGGTGACATGATAACAGTTTTCAAATACATAAAAGGTTGTTACAAGGAGGAGGGGAAAAATTGTTCTCCTTAACCTCTGAGAATAGTACAAGAAGCAATGAGCTTAAATTGTAGCAAGGGTGGTTTAGATTGAACATTAGGAAAAACTTCCTAACTGTCAGGGTGGACAAGTACTGGAATAAATTGCCTAAGGAGGTTGTGGAATCTCCATCATTGGAGATTTTTAAGAGCAGGTGTTAGACAAACACTGTAAGGAATGGTCTAGATAATACTTAGTCCTGCCATGAGTACAGGGGACTGGACTAGATGACCTCTCGAGGTCCCTTCCAGTCCTATGATTCTATAAGACAGTGTACCGCTCACAGGGAGTGTCTAAGACCCTTGTTATTTCCCTTCCACCAACTAAAAAAGTTCCTCAGGGGAGAAATAGGGTAGCACACTTCCTAACTTGAGAAGTGCTTGTTGACCTCTGCAGAAGTCCGAGCACCGGTATTTTCCTGAAGAGATCCTGGAACTGCCTCACAATAGGAGTTGTGGGACAAACAAATTAATTAGTCTTAAAAGAGAGCTGGACAAATTTATGAATGTGATTATATGATGGAGTTCTTGTGATGGTCAGGGACAGGGCTTGGTAGCCCTGGAGGTCCCTTTTGGTTTATATCTTATGTTCCTAAACCTCAAGTTCAGGGCTTCAGCATGTCACCTGCATGGGTCAGGAAAGCATGTTTTCCTCCCCAAACAATGTATTCTGTTTTTTTAATCTCCTTCCTCTGAAGCATCAGGGATGGCCACAGCTGAAGATGGGACATGGTGGGTCAGGACAGAAGAGGACCTCAAGCGAACCACCCAATGACCACAAGATCCATTAAGGTACAAAGGCACCAGGTCAGGTTTATTGTTGACAACACACAGTAATAGCATCTGGCAGACTTTACAAGGATACTAAGCCATATATGCGCCTGACAATGGATGAAGCTCAGTGAATGGCAAGATTTTCCATTCCCCCCTTGGCTGGACAAAGATGCTTTCTTTGAGATCTATTTTTATACCCTAATACAAACAAGTTACAATGCCTTTGACATAGTTAATTACTGCCCCCCTGACATGGCTAATTATTACCCATTACCTTGTACATGTTGGTTTGATAAAAATATTATTACATACTGTTATTCTAACCTTATATTTTAGGAGGGGTCAGTGTGTTCCTGTTATCCTTGGGGATGTTTTTGTACCATTCTTGATATCAGAATGTTCTAGTACCACTTCATATCGGGATGTGTTTGAGTACTCTGTGCTAAGTAACAACAAATCTGCTGTGTGAATAAAATCTTTATGGAGAGCTGCTAGGATTCCCATGCACATGCAAAAGAGAAATTCAGTATCACTTCACTGGTGTACAGGCACTACTAGCTGCATGATATGGAATCCACAAATTGTCCTATGAAAAGAAAGATTAACAAAGAAATACAGCCCTATGTGTAGGAACTTAGTAAATGTATTCTACAGCCAGCTGTGTGAATCACCTTGGGGAAAGATGCATATGAATGTGCATGTATATTTGAGGAGGTTCTCACAATGATCATATTCTGTACCACCTGCAAAATTCAGTCCTTTTAAAATATGACAGCTAAATTCAGCTGTCTGGAGAGGAAATTTGGAAAGACTGCCTCAAGCAAAATTGTGGTGATTCTAGAGCTGTGTGAAACAGCAAATTTGATTCACAGGGGTTCTTGAGAACATCATATTTTGGTTTTGATTTTTGTATGTTTGCAATCCCTTAGTTTCCTTTTGGAGTTTTAATTTCAAATGGACCTCAAAATCCATAATTGAAAACACTGAATTATATTTTATGTTGATACCACCTGAAACTATACACAAAACCATAACATCAAATTGTTTGTTTGAAAGTAGGCCTGTGTTTGGGTATAATGTTTGTGAGGCTTAACAAACCTTTTGGTGCATGTAGGGTTAATATAGAGGTTGTAATTAAATTTGAAACCAAACGAGTTTCTTGTGATTTAATGTTTCATTACAAATATTTCACAGTAGTCTAGCTGCCTCTCCCTTCTCTAACATTAGTTTTGTAGGAATAGAACAGATATATTAATCAGACAGGTAACCCTGTATATATATAAAAATAAATTATATATATATAAAAATAAATTGTGTTTTCATAACAAAATATGGGATTCCTATATAAAGAGCAGAAAAGAGGCAAGTCTACATACATTATTTTTTTAATGGAAAGGGAAAGTAAAGTTATACGTTCAGTTATATAAAAGATTTGGAGTTGCAATGAGAAAAGCTAAGAGAACAAGTTGTTCAGAAGATTCAAATTTCAGAAGCTGGAATTTATAGTTATTTACTCTTAAGGATTCATGAATATTCAGGGTAGGATAGAGTGTGTTCCCAAGAAGTTGTGGAACTAATTGATGCTTCCAAGGGGTACTCAGGGTTGTGAGGCAACTCACCACCACCTGCCCTTAGTGTGAGGAAGTCTTGTCTCTACCTGCTGTGGATCCCTGAAACCAGCAGCCTCTGGTAACACAAGCACTGACGTCCAGGCCTCCACAAGCCTTGCTCTCTCTGTACAGGTAGTGATAGGCACACACCGATCCTCGAGTCGTCTGAGCATTCCCTCTAGTGTCCAGCCTGTTATCCGCTCAACATTCATAGAATTACCAACCTGCTGTTCCCAAAGCAACAGTACACAGCATTCAACACAGGATCACCACTGTGCTTATCATCATAACACTTAAATATATTTATAGTGAAAACAAGATTGAGTTTATTCACCTCCATTTTGAAGACTTAACTGAGAAGTATGTGATGCATAGATTTTGTCTTTTTCTTACACAGGAATAAATTTCAGCGGTATGTTGTCCCTGATCAGTGTGAGAACTCACTTTAGCAAAGCAAACAGGATTCGGCTCTTTATTTCTGTGAAGTCTTATTTCTTAAACACTATTTAAAATTCCCTTGATTTTTTCCATCTGTAATAGAGTAAAATCGTATTCAATAGCGTTCTTTCACCCTTTTTTGTTAAGTTTATTTTTTTTGCCAACACATTTGGTCAGGCAAAAAATAACTTTGGCAGAACTGTTGTCTTTTATGCATTTCTTGTAGCTATTTTTTTGGCAGGATTGTCACTTGAAGGTCAAATAAAGGCTCATTCCTCCAGAGTGGTGGAAATGATAGTAGCCAGCCTCAGGTCAGTCCTGCCACTTGAGATATGGAGTTCATTACACACTTTCAGAAAACACTGTTGTCTGCTTTTTTCAGGCCTAGGAAATCAGAATTCTACTTGGCTATGTGACAAGGGCTATTCCCAATCTGAATGACTCAGTCCCTTTTTCATACTTGTTTATTTCATATCATTTGAATGATTGGTCCATGTTATATTTCATTTTAAAATAATTTATTAAATGTATCACATCTCGATGTTTTATATGAGCTTTTTTATTAAATGTATCACATCTCGATTTTTAATATGAGCTTTTTTTTTATACCTTTTGTACCCTGCTGCACAGAGACATTCCTTTATCTCTAGTAGTCTCCATGACTGGAGGTCTCTGGAGGACACTTTGCTGTGTAGAAAAGAAAATACCTTTAATTGGCATTTCATCCCTATATTTATAGTACTTGGGAACTTGGGAGACAGATATCCTGGGAAAACAAAGGACATAAATAGGGGAGTTATTGTAGTCTATGCGGGAAGAAGAAGCATGTTACCAGACTGAGGCTCCCCACATTTTGTGTGCCCCCATTTTGGTTCTGCAAATCTCTGCTTCCACAAACAGATGGTATCCTATCCCCTCTTGTTATATATATATTCCTTTAATGCATGGGAGAAAAGTATCTCACTTTTAAAGTACAGTAGGCCAACTGGCTTGGAAAAGATGGTGAGACTGGGCTGAAATTAAAATATATTTTTCTCCCTTCTTTATGAAAGAGAGACAGTCCTAAATCATTACTGGAAAATAATTTCTATGCAGACAAAAGGGTTGCCCAAATACTCATATGGAAGACACCAGTGAATGGAGAATAGTTTAAAATTACAGGTTCAAATAATACCACATAACATGTTACAATGTTAGCACAGAGATTTCCACACAGCATAAGCAACTATGAGTGAACGGCATCCATATGTATATCACAACAGGGCTGGAAGTTGGAGGCAGCTACTTACAGCAGCTGTGTTGGATGCAGGAGAGAAATCTCAAAACGCACATAATTGCTCATGAATGTGAAATCCTCGCGATTACTTTTCTTTTGTTAGCCCTGGAAAACTTTTTATTACTGTAACAAATCCTTGTCAGTCAGGCTGCTCTAAACATTTTCCATTGGTTAGAATGCTAGTCTGGGCTGCGGGAGACCGGGGTTCATTCCTGCTGTGCCACAGACTTCTTATGTGACCCTGTGCAAGTCACTAAGGGCTTGATCCACAAAGAAATGTAGGCAACTAATTGCCACTTTAGGGACCTCAGAACTCCTGCTCAGCTGCTGACAAACGCTGTAAGCATCTAAATTCCCATGACACCTACATTTCCTTTGGTAAAATCCTTTAGGTGCCTAAAACTCGGCCAGTGAGCATGTGCACAGTTGCCTCAGTCTAGGTGTTCAGCTCACACCGAAGCCCCAATGGGATCCTTAAACTAGGCATTCCCCCTCCTATCTCACATAGGAGGTGTTCTCAGAATCTGCCTATGAGACAGAGCTTTGCTTAAAACAACACAGGAGATGGTGCCCCCAAATAACTTTTAGCCCACAAGTTAGAGGACCTGCCCAGGATGTGAGAAACGCCAGTTCTATTTCCCCCTCTGCCTAATGTGGAAAAGGGAGTTGAGCTTGTTTCTCCCACCCCAGAAAAATGTCTTAACCACTTAACCACCGTTCTAGGGGAGGCCTCTTTTGCTGAAGCTGTTCCACTTAGGGTTGCCAATTTTCTACTCATACAAAACTGAACACCCTAGGCCTGCCCCTTCCTCACAGCCTCGCCCCCTGCCCTGCCCCTTCCCGGGCCCCCGCCTCCACTCACTACATTCCCCTCCTTCGGTGGCTTGCTCTTCCCCACCCTCACTCACTTTCACTGGGCTGGGGCAGGGGTTTGGGGTATGGGAGGGGTACGGGCTCTGGGCTGAGGCTGGGGATGAGGGGTTTGGGGTGCAGGATGGAGCTCCAGGTTGGGGGGGTGGGGTTGAGGGATTTGGAGTGCAGGAAAGGGCTGCAGATTGAGGCAGGGGGTTGGGGTGCAGGAGGTGTGAGGGCTCTGGCTGGAGGTACGGGCTCTGGGGTGGGGCCAGGGATGAGAGGTTTGGGGTCCAGGAGCGGGCTCCATGTTTGGGGGGGCTCAGGGCTGGGAGGGTTGGGGTTAGAGTTGGGGCACGGGCTTACCTCGGGCGGCTCCGGGTCATCAGTGCAGCTGGGCTAAGACAGGCTCCCTGCCTGTTCTGGCTCCACGCTGTGCCCCAGAAGAGGGCGGAAGCAGACAGTAGGGTCCGTGTGCTGCTTTTGCCCACAGGCACCACCCCCGCAGCTCCCATTGGCTGCAGTTCCTGGCCACTGATAATGCAGAGCTGTTGCTTGGGGCTGGGGCAGCGCATGGAGACCTCTTGCCCCCTGCCTAGGATCTGGTCCTGCCGGCTGCTTCCGGGACACAGTGCGGAGCCAGGACAGGTAGGAACTAGCCTGCCTTAGCCCTGCAGCACTGCCAACCAAACTTTTAACGGCCTGGTCAGCACTGCTGACCGGAGCCTCCAGGGTCCCTTTTCAACTGGGTATTCTGGTCAAACACTGGATGCCTGGGCAACCCTAGTTCCACTCTATAAATACTTGAATATCTATTGGGCCAAAGAGCAAGTGAGAATGACGGAATATTGGGAATGAACTGCTTAGGAATGAGCCACAAAAATTAATTAGAAAATAATCTCAAGTAACTCATAATTTTTTTAAAAAAATGAATTACTTTTTTGGAAAATTTGAAAACACTACAAACATTTATGACATATGTTATTTGTTAGGAATTATTCACCTAGTATCTCTTAAAACTTTCTGGAAACATTATATTTCTGTCAAAATGTCTACTGCTTTTTCTGACATTTTTGAAAAGTCTGGAAAAAATCTCTCTGGCCATTTTTGAGTCCACAAGAATAAAAATGATATTTTTTTGCTTTTCATTAAATGTTTCAAATATTTTCTTCCTGCTTACAAAACTCAAAAAGTTAACTTCATTTGAACACTTTGAAATTACCATAGATTTAATCCTCTGTGGGGACAAATGGTTTAACATGTTTAAAGAAACGTAGGGCCTGATCCCGTAAACCCTTACCAAGGTGTGTAACTTTCATCATTGAGCTCACTGGGACTTCTCATGGGCATACTGTAAAGTATTCACAAATGTATTTGCTTAACTTAGCTCAGTGAGACTCCTGATGTGCTCAGAGTTAACTTCATGCTTCAGTGCTTTGCAGACTCTGGGCCTTGTTCGAGGTGACTGAAATCTGCATACAGCGCATGCACAGTACTATGAATATTATTACTTACTTTTTAATGCTATACATAGTATTGGAGCTTGAGATATGTGCACATCTGGAATGTCACCCAATGAATACAAATGCGGGTGTGTTTATCTGTCTTTGTCAGAACAATCAAATAAAGGCTTACAATGTACTTATTACAGTCTCACCTAGATGTTTTGATTTCATCATGTGTTCATTTGAATTGCACTTTGGAAATGAATGACTTCTTTTTTTTTTTTTTTCATTTAAAAAAATCCCAAACCAAAATAAAAACACCAAAAATTTTCAGAACAAAACATACACTGATTAAATATTATAGTTGAAAATCTTAATGCACAAAATTCAGGGTATGAAATCCTTGTCCCACTGAAGTCCATGGCAAAACTCCCATTGATTTCAATGGGAGCAACCCAAGGGTTTTTTAAGTGGTGGATCTTGGCCTTCCATATATAAAAGTTGGTTTTGGCTTTCAGAGGTTCATGCAATCATTGACTCAAACTCAACTCTGGTGTAAATGGTGTAACTCAGGTCAATAGAGTTGCATTTACAGTATTATTGTTGGATTTTGTTTGTGGCTTTGCACCAGTTGACATCTACTTTGAATTTCAGGTTCAAATGCATCTGAAATCTGAAAGCAAATTCTGTTGAAATCCCTGAGTTACCAAAACCAGACACTTGGGCATGTTTGCTCAGCACTGGGCCTAGGTTCACTCTAGATAGTTCACTGACTTTAATGACTTTTAACAAACTGGTGCTAAACTTAGAGTTTGTAACAAAACCCTAAATCAAGCAAGTTTCTTACTAGTCCCGACTTTTGTTGCAAACATTTCACACACTGTTTCCATCTTTGATCTTTCCCCATTACATTTGTATTTGAAATTTTGGTGAAAACAAAAATACTTATGAATTAAGAATAGCATTAACCTTCCCAATTTCTTTTATGTTTGTGATTTCCACAACAATTTTGACACATTGTGTGTGTGTGTGTGTGTGTGTGTGTGTGTGTGTGTGTGAATGAAAATTTGTACCTAGAAACATAATATTGTACTACTGCAAGAAAGAAAGAGAAGGATTTTTTTATCATCTTAGCATCAATAATATTCTTCTGTTGCAAGTTTCTAATACTGACATTGTAATAGTATATTAAGTATAACTTAAAATATACAATTAAATGCTCATTTATGATTAGTTATTATAAATGTGCATACATGCAGTATCTTTTGAAGTCTGTAATATATTTTAGAACTATATCAAGTATACTGTGTGTTGCTCTTCTACTGTTCTGTAAAGGACAGAGCAGGGAAATAATTTCACACTGCATATAATGCATTTGATATAAAGGAAACTTGAAAATTATTTAGTTACAGATTTCTTTGACCAGGCTTGCAAAATGGTATATATTATGCTAATGGACAAGTATTTGAAAACGAACTTGAATATTAAACACAGTAAGTTTGGGTTCTGACATGAAGGCAGGCATGGCTTATGTGTTGTATAGAAAATCGGTTTTCTTTAACTCTTTCAGTTTTTTTACAAAACATTACAAATTTTGGACAAGAGATGCACTGAAATAAATGTAATGCCTGAGTTACTGAACATTCATAATTTTGCCATAATATTGCTAGAACTGTAATACATTTCCAGTTATGTACTATCATGGCAAAAATGGGAAAGAAATTAAACTAATAACTTTAATTAAATGAAATAGCTGACATGGCTTTGGAAGTGGTCAACAGCAGCTTCCTCAATTACATCCCAGCCTGGAAGCTTTAGCAGATACTTCTAAGGATTATCAGAACAACCCTTGTGACCTATTCTCAAAGGCAAGCATTCTTTTCATTTGTAATACATGAACATGGATACTTTCTCAGTCTAGCCAAGAATGTCAATTCCTGCATGAGCCCTGGATGGTTGTAGACAAGATGATGAAGGTGGTAACTTGGGGCCTGATTCAATACCTGTTGAAGTCAATGGCTAAACTCTAATTGACTTCAATGGTGTGGGATTGAGCCCTTAGAATATGTCTACACTGCAATAAAAGACCTGTGGCATAGTCACAGCTGGCATGCATCAGCTGACTCAGGGTTACAGGGCTAAAAGTTGCAGTGTAGACATTCAGGCTCAGGCTGAAGCCTGGGCTCTGAGACCCTCCTGTTTCAGAGCCAGGGTTCCACCCTGAGCCCAAATATATACCCTGCAATTTTTAGCCCTGCAGCCTGAGCTCTGCCCACCTGAGTCAGCTGACCTGAGTTCTGAGACTAAGTGTCACACATTTTTTATTGCAGAGTAAATCATCTTAACAGACAGGATCTTTAATATGTCTGGGATGGAGTTAAGTGACAGACACAGCATTTTTGGTGGAAAGGTGTCTTGGGAGAGGCAGCTGTGAGAGAAACTGCTGCTAGTTAGTTGAAGATGTTCAAACACAGTTGCCCATACTGGCATTCTGGACATGGAAGTGCATCTTTGAGATGTCAACATTAAATCCCTATGTCAAAGTGTCAATATTTTTGAATTAAATAGATTAGGAATACAACGTTTTGTGTCCTGCATACATTCATTCTCTCCTGGAATCCATTTTTTTCCCCTGGAGTATATAACTATTCACTTACTGGTAAAAAGGCTGATTGTTTCCTAATAGACTTCATGTAAACTCTGGGCAATATGAAGTTAGGTATTAATGACTGCATTTCACTGTTTTTGTTATAAAGTAAGGAATTTAAGATAAAAGTAAAATCCAGCTGACACATAACTGCTTTGGTTGGTGTCTTAGTCAGCCATCAATATAACTTAACTGAAACGTCATGTTTTTCATTCAGACAAAACACCAGCTATCCTGCAGTTTCAACATGCAGGAGGCTAATAGTTAACAGTAAACATTTTTTCCCAGAGCATATTTCTATTGAAAGAGCAACGCATTACAATAGACCGGATGCTTTAGGTCATTTATTTTGTTTTTGCTCTGGGTCATTTTACAAAAGCACTTCTGCTCTCTAGCGTTAAAATGAGAGCCACTTTACTCCCCAGATATTACCCAGCAGCACTTGGGGACTCTTAATGATTAATACCATCACAGTCCAGCCACAAACCTTTCTGGCGCAGATAATGCCAGGCAGCAAGCATGCTTGACACTTTTAATGTATAATTAAGTAGAAAAAGTCAGCACTCAGTATGCAAATTTTTCAAAATGATAAATGATGCCATACAGCAGTAGGGATTGATTTGGTGTAAATGAAACTAATTAAGGAAATGTCAAACATAATTAATAAAACAGGTTTAAGCTGCAAAACATTGTCAATTGAATGAATGGGGAGGCATTGGCTCCCATTGTTTCTGCTTTATTTAGGGCTTGTGTTTAGCTTGTACTCTGTTCCTAAATGCACTTTCTCTACCTCACACCCTCCACTACCAATTCCCAGAGAGGGGGAAAATAAATTTGCTTGTCTCTCCACTGACTGCAGAAATTAATTGCAGAAATCTTGTCCCATCCAAGTGTTACATTCACTCACAGGACATTAACATAACTAATTTGAAAGAGCCCAAATGACTGCATAATAGAGCACTGTCAGTATGCCTGACAGTCTTTGGTCATACCAAATTAGCTTGGTTTTCTAATTGAAATTTTTTTCCTAGGACTCTCTTTATAATTTTTTTCCTCAGCTATTCATTTTTGATAAGAACAAAGGTTTTATAATTTACAAAAGAGTGCTTGACCTATAATTACTAGGAGGAAATTAGGGGAGGTAGAAAAGTCAGATTTAGTCCTGGTAATGATGCTAGAGACCTTGCTCCCTCTAGGGAGCCTGAAGAATAATGGAATCTTCTATTTTTATGGGCGACCTGTGCACTGGTGCTGACTCTAACTGTGAATCCACTTTACCTTGCAGATCACTTGCTTAACACTAAAAGTGCCAACAGAATCACAGGCCATTATTCCAAATGTCATTCTGTGCCAATGCCATTTCCAAATGCCCTTCCCTCCAAATGAGTGAATCAAAGAACATCTGCCAGTGCACTTATCTTGTCCTTGCAACTATTCTGTTGTATGATTTTCACAAAACATAGTTTGTGCCAATTTGGGTAAATGGGACCACTACTAAGACATTTTATTATTTTTTTAAATAGGGCAAATATGCTTCATTTTGAAGCAAAAAAAGGTCATATAGTCCGACTCTTCATGCAGAAACTGGTTTTAGAAGGAAATTCTTTTATGTGGTTGGTAAAGCATTCTTTTCTCCTAATTCACTATCTCCTTCTGCATGCCTGATTACCTGTCTCCAGCAGAGCCTGGAGAGAAGTAGTAGAGTACTAACCTGGTGTCAACTTTTTAACATCCAAATTAGGTGCTTACATCGTTGATGCATATTATCAAGGTAAGGTTTCCATTTAAAATAAAGAAAAATATGTAGATTGTGTTTATTTCATCTATTTTCATATATGTTACAGGCAATATAATTCTGACCTGATCCAGAAGTCCTCAAGTTCATCTTGCCAGTATGTTTTTAGGACAAAGATAACTTGTTTACAGTATGTCAAGAATACCCAAACCCAGAGGTGATATGGTTGGAAATGTGAAATGAATTCAAAATCTCCTGTCCTGTTTTCAAGGAAAGAAAATGAACATTTTTCAAAAATATGTATTGAAAGTTAGGCACACAAATCTTTGTTTCAGCACAAGTTTTGAATTCTTAGCACTTTTATTTAGATGCCTAAATTTAGGGGCGCAAACTTGAATTTTTTTGGTTTAAATCTTTTAAAAGTTAACAATTTTGTACAATTTGTACCAACTAAATATGTGAGCTCTCCTCTTTCTGTCCATAGCAGGCATTTCACTAACAAAGTCTACTCCCAGAGCTACATAGAAAGAACAGTGCACAAAAAGCAGCCATGTCTGCTTCCATTCAATTAGAAAGGGGAAAAACGAATCAACATTTGCCAAATGGAGAGAGGTAAAATTAGATTTTGAAGACCTGATCTGTATTCACTTATTTAAAAAACAAACACACAAAAACAAAAAAAATGCTTCAATTTATTAAGAATGGCCATACTGGGTGACACCAATGAGTGTCTTCTGATAGTGACCGGTACTAGATGCTTCAGAGGGAGGGAACAATACAGGGAACTTTATCAAGTGATACACCCGGTCATCCACTCCCAACTTCTAGCAGTCAGAGGTTTAAGGACATGGAGTTGCATCCCTGACCATCCTAGCCAATAGCCATTGATGGATTTATGCTCCATGAACTTTTTTAAATTCTTTTTTGAACCCAATTATACTTCTGGCCTTCACAACGTCCCCTGACAATGAGTTCCACAGGTTCACTTTGCATTGTGTGAAGAAATACTTTGCTTGTTTTAAACACTCTGCATATTAATTTCATTGGTTGACCCCTGGTTTGTGTGTTATGTGAAGGGGTAAATAACACTTCCTTTTTCACTTTCTCCATACCATCCATGATTTTATAGACCTCTGTTATGTCTCCCTCATTTGTCTCTTTTTCAAACTTCATTTTGTTGCCCTTCATTGTA
This sequence comes from Chrysemys picta bellii, assembly GCF_011386835.1. Lineage (NCBI taxonomy): Eukaryota > Metazoa > Chordata > Testudines > Emydidae > Chrysemys > Chrysemys picta. The sequence goes on from NC_088796.1 coordinate 57,384,651, forward strand.
CTTTTTCCAATTCAAATATACCGGTATATATTTTGAGATAGGGTGACTAGAACTGCACTCAATATTCAAGATGTTGCATATCATGGATTTATATAGTGGCATTATAATGTTTTCTGACTTCTTATCTATCACTTTCCTAATGGTTCCTGATACTGATAAAATGTGTCCTAATTGTACTGGGGGCGTTCATCCACAAAGAAAAAGACTAAGACCAACAACTCGTATCTGCTAGGCCACTGAACGGCTGCTAGATGGTAGGGACCTTTGGTCACTGATCTGTGCCAGACTTGAATTCTAAAGGTAAAAGACCAGATTTCATACTCTGACCTTGATGTTTTCCTATTACTCATCCGCTTACTTATCCTTCTCACCACTGTCACCTTAGGATGTAGGTGCAGTGATGGATCCAATAAGTCCCAAGTTTGAAAACCAAAGTGCAGCCCCGAGATATGCACTCAGGAGCCCTACATTAAAATTCTGCCACCCAGTTTAAGGGAAGTTTGGGGTAATTTTCCTGTTTGTGATGATGGAATTTCCCCCTATTTCTTGATATTGATGAATGATTCCTGAACCCCTAAAAACCTCTTGAATAGACTTATTCAAGAATCAAGTATTTTCTAAAAGTTTCCTGGAGAGGCTGCCTCCAGATCAAGCTGTGCTCTAGCTCACCCAGATGTAATGGGCTTGCTGCAGGAGTTACTGTGTGAAATTCCATGACCTCTGTTATATAAAAAGTTCACTCCAGATGATTATAATGGTCTCTTCTGGCCTTAAAATTGCACCTGCTTCACATGATATGAGTTGAACATTGTGCTGTGTCAGCAATATAGTTAGTATATTTGTTCAAGAACGAAATATAAGTATTTCCAGCAATTGAATTTAATACAATTTTGTTTGCTAAGAAGTGTTTCCTCCCAGCTAGCATATGTTCATGAGAGAGAATTTTTGTTTACATGTAAAACAAATATGTTCCTCAGGCATATCTCCTTGTCCCTTCTCTTATACTGTGCATTCACGAACCCCTGGTACAAGGGGAGAAGTCTGATGACAGCTTTTTGTTTAAATATTGCCAGCACATCACAGGGACAGACATAGTCATAATCCCTACCTGTTCCACAAGATGCTACCCATTGCCTACAAGAATTACCTCTGCCTTCCCTGGACTGAGTTAAGGCCAGATGGTTTCTATCCAGTATTTTACTAGTCCAACAGACTAGAACAGTGAGGACGCTGAATGTAGAATCTGGGCTGAATGAAAAACAGAGCAGAGACGTATCATTAACACCAATACATTGACCTCAAAGAGAGGTAATCAGATGGAATCTTGGGAGATACTCACAGAAAAAGGCCATCAGGAAAGTGAGCACCCTCTGGGAACTCCTTGATGGTGTGAGTAAGCCCACTGTAGTGGAAAGCTCTCAATCAGTCAGGTCCGGATTTCCAGTTAGGCACAGTAGGCACGTGCCATGGGGCGCTGGTGTTCCAGGGGCGCCTAACAGTTAAAAATAGGTTAAAAGTTTCATTTTTTATGGAAAACACGAAGGTCAGCTGTAGGTGGTGTGTGTGTGCTGAAGATGCTGTGCCTAGGGACACGTAAGGTGTAAATCTGGCCCTATAGCCAGTAAAATGTGGCTGAGTTCTTCTGTTGACACTTCCTGTTAATAGGTGAGATAGGTTACAAGGAGATGTTAACTGAGTTCTGCTGATTCACTGGAATGTGTATAGCTCATTATTCCACATTTGCTATAAAGAAGGTGGGAGTGCCTTCTCTGCTCAGAGGAATCTGGGTTTGGGGCTGAACAGCTCCCTGGCCTAGTGTAGAGGGCAGCCTTGAGTTGGAGTTTGTTGTTCATCATTTTTGTTAATTGTCAATCAAGCCAAACCCCAGGATGGAGTAAATTTTATTAACTAAGATTTATAAAATGACAAGAGGCTCCTTTCTCACATGCTAGATGACTCTGACACTTGTTTGACAATACAATGAATCAATGTATCAGCCTAAGTAGTAACCCCACAATATACAATGCTAGGGAACCATGCAACACAACTTAAAAAATTTTTTTTATTAAAACAAAGTTGCAATAAAAAGTTAACATCACATCATATATTATTTATTCAGGATCAGGTTAACAGTCAAAGAACTTGGCTAAAGATTCTGTGCAGCTGGCTGGGGAACTGCCCTCCTCTGAATACACTAGAAAGGGTGACTACATTTTCTAAATACCTATCCTCTTTTGTGTATGTGCTTGATGTGAAACCTTTTCCATTACAAGCAAGTCCCATATTTTACTATACTACAATTCCATTGGAGTCACATTTTTCCAATATAGTGCAATACAATGTCTAGCTGCTAAGAATAAAAAAGAAAATATTCTGTTGTTCTGTTTAAATTGGAATTCCTTTACTGGAGCATTAAGTAAGCAGATCAAGGGATCTCTGGGAAGCTGGCATTTTGTCATAAGATGAAACTCTTTAATAATTTCCTCCCAAATGTATCTAATTCCTGGACACAACCACCACATTTACAAATATGTCCCCCTTTCCCCCAATCTCCAAAAAGTTTCCCACATTCCCTATGAATAATTCCTCAATAATCTTTGCTGCTTCCATAGCCATATTAAAACGATGTGTCCTGAAGGTCAGCAAATTTGGGCTATTTAGGATTAAGGTGATGGAAGAGGCCCTCACAAAGTATGCCCTGCCAGCAGCTCCTTCTCTCATACTGAGTGGAATCCAGCTCAGGTGCCTCTGCAGGTCTTAATTGGAGCAGTATGGCATGGGCAGAGAGCTAATCTCAGGAACAGCAGAAAGGTTTACACTACTGAGTATGCCTGGACTGCATTTTGAAGCAGAATGAAGACAAAACCTGTTCAAGCCTTTCTGTTTAATACAACTACAGAAAAAACCCCAATGCCTACCCTTTATGGATCTGCAATGTTTTGCACTCTACTGCTGCAGACTCAACAGAAATTGCACAGGTTCACTGGCAAACTAAGTTCTTGTATCTGTGCTGACATTTTCAGTGATGCTGTTGAACAACCAAAGAGGAAGAAAAAAACACAACTACATTGATTGTTCTTCAGAAAAGCAAAAGGGAAAAAAATATTTGCCAAATACAAAAGTGCAAAATCAAGAGGGGAGAAATGTGGGGTTTTTTTCTACTAGAGGGTATTGGCATATCAGCAACGTTGCAGCAACTGAGTCTACCATTACAGTTAAATGTCTTGCAGCATTTCCACTATAACTCAGTTTGTGGAGGTTGAGGTGGTATGTAAATACCAGTTCTCTTCCCTTCCATAATGTACTAGTTTCAAATGTACTTTGCTTTTTTCCTCCAAAAATAACATTTTTTAAAGGCAACCTACAATATTGTAAACTACTTGGGGCATAAGTTTGCAATGATATCTCTGTCACTTCAGTGAACCTGAAGAATTTACTGGTGTACATTCGGGAAGTTTCCTTGTCATTTATATTCAGTGTCATTTTCCTCCATGAAGGACGACTGTCATATCACCTTCCACATCAGCTAGTCTCCATCACAGCTATCTTGCCTTTTGAGAGGATGGGGTGGTTCACTTCACACCTTCAGTGAAGTGGGTCAAAGGCAGAGTGAAACATGGCCCTTGTGCCACTTATCTTAGACTACATGCTTTGTTCAGGAAACTAAAGATTTTGTTCCAATGTGGAACAGTGATAATGGACCACTGGAAGATTATCTCTGGAAGATTATCTAAAAACTCAGAGCAGTCCTAAAAAGAATATACTTTCTAAAATGCTTTAGCCCTTGTGCAACACTCATTTCCAAGGTGCTGTAAGTATAAAGTACATCATGACAACCCATTGTTATTTCAATGGTACACCAGTAGACCTTGGCAGCATAAATTCTAGAGTATAGGGCTAGTAGTATGGCAGAAAAAAACATAGACTCATGGTTCCATAATAGCATATGTAGATTATATAAGATTTTAAGAAGACATGAAAACATATCATAGAAAATTTCATCTGTATTTGCTTTAAATAAGTCTGTTTTCTTGCATAAAACAATAGAATCAGTGCCTGTACTATATATTTCACCTTCATACTGGTAAAAAGAAATGCATTTAATTGTCCTGTGCCTCAAAACAACATTAGTGTGTCAAGAAAGCAAATAACTTTCAACCTTGGAAAAGTCCTTTCTATAATAATTAAAAAATAAAAAAGCCCACGCATACATTAGTTTATTGCGTTTTTCTTTTTAATTAAATATATCATTTTTCGACACTACTAACTTTCTTATTAAAAAAACACCATGGAAATAAAGCCCTATGTAAGTATTGCTTCATTTATAGTTTTCAGTACTGCTTTTCGTAAGAAATCTGATGACAAAGACAGTGAAAACAAGAAAAACAATAGAAAAGTTTATGACGTATAAAATGAATTCTTCAAAAGAATTTTGTTTCAAAATGCCAGGGGTTATAAGTCAACTATATTCAGCAGATATCCCTATTTATTACTTTGCATTTGGCTGAAATTCATCTCTTTTGACAACCTTGGGTAAATCATGTTACATATTTTATAAAATATGAGTGCTGGTCTTTTTCTGAAGACACTACTTAGTGGGTGAACTCACTGCTATTGGCTGCATCCCAGTTGCCATAAGCTCCCTTAAGACTAGTACTTCTGCATAGTTGTATGGCAGCTGAATCAGAGAAGAAAAGGTATTTATAGAAATAATGTGCAAAAGGTTGATGGCTTGTCCAGTTTTTAGAGCACACACTGACAGCTAAATACAAATTGAGAAATGCAAGTTTCACTTTCGAGCAAATTTACTGGGTGAAAGCCTCATTTTTTTCATTTCATTTGAATATGTTCAGTGCTTCTCAGAATATGCAACTTTATAGTGAATGTATTTTTTATTCTTGAAGGCTCATTATTTTACAGTGAGGTTACTGAACCTAGACCATGCAGTGCAGATTACCAAGCATAGTATTAATCAAAATATACATGGCAAATGGGATTCAAAACAGTGCCAAATAGGCATCTGCTTTTAGTAGGCACAAAAATGCATTTAGCTCCTTTGTTTAAAGGTATTATAGGCAATTTATTTTTAAACCATCTCTCTAACACCATTAACTAGTATATAATTTAATACACGCCCAAGGAACTTGACTTCTATATTTCCTTCAAAATATTCATTTGCTTTTGCAAATTGATGTAAAAGATGCCTTTGACCCAGGAGTAATTCAAACCATTAACAATAAATTAAATTATCTTTTAGAAGGATATCACCATTATTTTGGAGGTTGGAAAATAGCATATTTACAGTTGTCACAAGTGACATAATATTGCCTAGTGGGAAAATAAAACTCTGAATATTTTAAATGATTTAATTTGTTCTATAACTATCTATGTCAACTTTATAAGATTAATTTAAGAAAATTGCAGGCTGCCTAAATGTTGCTAACAAATCAAAGTAAGAAAATCTTGTTTGGTTATCCAGGATTACTCAACATAGGCAAATGGACCAAAATAGCTAATGGCCTCTTTTGCTGAAGTTCCACACAAAGAACTGCATATTTTCAAAGACGGGGAAAAAAAGTCTCCTTGAATGTTCCTATTTCTTTAAATGAGGCAGGTAGCTATTTTTTATTCTGAATCTATTTATGAAAAAGAAAAAAATAAACCAATCTCCTGGTGACATAAAAAAATACATAATACTGTAGTGTATTTGAAGGTGGTTAATATTTACTAGATTTGTATTATTATAATAAGCCATGTTGAATTGATGGTTGCCATCTCGACCAACAGCTATTGAACTGGGGACCTCCAGAACAAAATACATGAGCCTCTACAGCTTGAACTAAACAACCAAGCTCAGTAATTGAGAGCTGTAACCAACTCATATCCTTTGTGGATAATGCACAGATGGGGATATAGAACATACATTGACCAATGAGTTGGGTTACATTTATCCCCCCTGCAGTAGAAAAGACCCACATGTTAGACAGAGATCCTGATTCAAAGTCCATTGAAATTAATAGAAAGCCTCTTATTAACTTCAGTGGGCTTTGACTGAGGATGTAAGGGCCAGATTCTGCCACTCTTACATGCATTGAATAATACCATTGACTCCAGTCCAGTAAAGCATTTAAATACATATTTAATTTTAAGTACATGAGTAACCACCCAGAGTCTTGAATCAAGCCACTGATTGCACTTTGAGTACTTGTGTAGAAGGATAGTTCATATAGGGATGGCAGAATCTGGCCCCGATTACTTTTGGCATCCTGAACTGATTTTTTTTAGGTGACTGATTATTTACAGCTGTAACTTATAACTTTTATCTCAGGAATTGCAGCTCTACCTGCAGTTTGTAGTACAATAATGTATAAAGCAAAGGCCTAAAACACTTTGTGTAACTACCAGCCTAATTAATTATAGATGGGCTGTATCTAAAGGATTCATGCATTATTAACAGATTTTTAAATATCTGGAATATGTGGTTTTCACTCTATTCTTATCTGGCAAAGATATCTCACAAACTGTTTATATCTGGATACTTAAAATGTGCCTTATGCTGGAGATGTACAAGGCATCATGATGAACATCAAGTGTCTTCAGCTACTCAATCACGGCAGTACTTGGCCGGTAATGTGCTGCCTGGATTATACTTTTATGAAATAGAATTCTCCATGTACTCAAACATAAGGACACATAGGAATTGCCATATTGGATCGGACCTAAGGTCTACCCAGTCCAGTATCCTGTCTGACAGCAGTCATTACCAGATGCTAGGTAAAGTATCTGATCAACACTAGTCATTAGTAGCAAGGTTTTTATATCACTGACAGCCTATCTAAAAGCCATATTTTCTATTTCTAAAGCCATTTTATTATAATAAAATGTTCACCTTTCAAAATGTATCAGTTTGATGTCAGTGGTGGGGAGTATGAGAAATAAGTAGCCTGAGGGCAGAGTGAGTGGTCTTGAGGGGATAAGTAAAGGATCTTACACTGCTGGAGGATGGGCAGAGCAGAGTTCCCCCATAGGCTTATTCCGTCTCACTGAACTTTCCATCCATGACTCTGTGTGTTGAAATCTTAATATACCCGAGCATTCTGTATGGAACAGTGCCTGCTTTTCTCAATTGTTGTCAATGCTTTAAGACAATAGTGTCAAGTTATAATGGTCATGTGATATGGTTTCAGCTTACTAGAATCAAACTAAACAAAAGTAAAGAGGAGTTGCCATTAAAATCTTTACGATGTTACCTTCTGCTGATTAACATTACCACAGTAAATATACCACAGGGGAATGCCTTGTATACAGTGGTAATGGTGACCTCTGTCTAAACACACACACACTGTCAATACATAATTCTGACTAATAGACAATTTCTCTACCAGTTACCAAATTTCATATGTCATGACCATGGCATCAGCAAAAAGCTATATTCCATGGCTAGAACATTGAGTTGTGAAACATGATTTTGAAACTGTTTAAAAAAAAAAGCCACAGTAGCATTACTAATATATTTTTAATTAGCCCAATTTCATTATTAATGTTCATTTTTTGGATGGTAAGGGGAGAGAAAGGTCAAAGAGATGCAAGTTAATTCTGGCACTACACAAAGTCCTCAGATGTCCTTGGAGCCTATCAGTCAGGTCTGAGGCCTAAGTATGAAGTAGATCTTTTGGGGTGTTAGTGTTAACTTATAAAGCCCTACATTGATTGCATTATTAGAGAGACCATTTCTCTCCTTGTGCTGAACTACTCCAATTGAGGTCATGGAGGTGTTTGAACCCCTTTGATTGCAAAATAAGGGGAATTGCTGGTTGGACATTCTACATGAGGAAAATTTATATTATTACACCTGCTGTGGAGAAGAGTTTATTTTCATATTACATTATTATGTCTGCTGGTGCATATTGGTATATGTGTGGGATAGATTGTGGCATTTTATGTTTCATTGCTTGTGTTTGATTAATAAAAATAAACAAACATTTCTGTATCATCATAAGTAATTAACACAGTAAGAGAAGGTAGTACTTTATAAACACACAAAATAATTGAAAACAAGATCCCAACATCAAAGTGTTTACAATCTAGCTTCAGTGGAAGTTGTGTGTACAGTTCAGACATCGTAATTTGGATGTGGGATTGTAATATGAATATTAACAAGAGGCCAGTATGCTGATTAGTTAGGATAACTCTCTCAGTTGCATTGCTCCTTAAACTAATATTCCATTAAAATATTAATTCTGAAAAATGGCATGAACAAAAAGTCTGGATTAGCAGAAAAAACGTTGAATGACCAACTCTAACTTTTGCACTAAAACATATATTGATATCTGATTTCTTCATAGGATTCCTGAGCCTCATTCAGCTCAGGAGAGATTGTACTATGGGGATGTAATCAGGTTTGAGGAGTTTATGAATATAAATAAGATAAGGCTGTAAAGCAAGGTGCATAGATCTGAAGCCTGTCAAATTTCAGCTTAGCCATAGTAGACCTTAAAGGTGAAAGAAGTTGACATGGTAGTTGTCCCAGGGTAACCCTATACCAGTAAAATTGTAAGATAAAAACTGTAAAAAGCTGTGTTAATGGGTGATATTCTGGAAAATATGCCACAATGGGCCCATCACTACTGCAAGATTCCCGACCTTAACATCATGGGAAATTCTGCAAGTGCCAGCAAGTTACCATGGGGACTTGTTGATGTAAATATTAATGAAAAGATCAAGGGAACTGTCATAGGTTTCACCCCCACTCCGAACTTTAGGGGCCTGCATGAGAACCCCTAAGCTTAATTACCAGCTTAGATCAGTATGCTGCCACCACCAAATCGTTTAAACAACCGTTTATGAGTCATTTGGGAACTCTGTCTTCCCCCCAAAATATCTCCCTCCCAAGTACTATAACCCTTCCCTGGGTAGCCTTGAGAGACTTCTCCACCAATTTCCTGGTGAACACCGATCCAAACCCCTTGGATCTTAAAACAAGGAAAAATTAATCAGGTTCTTAAAAAGAAGACTTTTAATTAAAGAAAAGGGTTGAAAGGAATACCTCTGTGAGATTAGCATGCAAGCTATTCTCACACACAACAGATTCAAAACACAGAGGATGTTCCCCTGGGCAAAAACCTTAGTTACACACACACAACCCCCCCCCCCCCAATTTGATTATTCCTATATGCAAAAAGAAAAAGTCACAAAAGGAAATAAACATAAGCTAATATATTCCTTCTCTGATACTCACTACCCTGTTTGATTCCTGGGTCTTTTTACTCCTGCACAAAACTTAATGAATAGAACAAAGGAAAAACTTCCCTCCTTCCTCTTTGAAAAATCTTGTCCCCCACATTGGTTCCTCTCGTCAGGTGTCCGCTAAGTTAGGTGAACTTCTTAATCCTTTACAGGTAAAAGAGGCGTTAACGCTTAACTGTCTGTTTATGACAGGAACTAGGAGGATAACCTATGAAAAGCAGGTCAGCCCAGCATTTATGTGGTGTGGAAGTCCAGATAAGGAAAATGGGGTTGGAACCCTCCTGCATATGCATAAAGGTTATGGGTGTGAGTGTACCAGAGGATAAAAAGGGTTCCTCACATGAATAAGGGACAAAGAACCCATCAGGAGACCCTTCACAGCTGACCACCTGTTGGGAGAGCCACCCATCTCTATAGTACCCTTGGGGATGTGAGTATGAAAACATTGATGCTGGACATTTTATGGTTTCTCTCCATCTTCATTTGTGTATCTGTAAGTGTGGCACTGATGATCGGTATAATAAGATTTGCAACAAAGGGATGATTGAGAACTTGTGAATGTTGTTGCTGTCATTGCTATTCTTCCTCATGTTCTCTTAGAGAGTCTCCAAACCTAATAATATTCTTCATAGTGATTCTCACCCTGTTAATTCTGGTAGAGTAGCCATTCAGGAGTACAAATCTTTGGCACCAGTTACTGTGAAAGATATCCTTGGCAATACCAACCTATTCATGTTATAAAATATACAGTTTTGGCACCCCAAATGGGACTCCAAAGCATACGGAGAGGAAAAAAAGACCACTTTGTAGTAGCTGGGGAAAATCCAGTATATGAGGAGAGAAAATTGATGCCAGGGTTTAAGGCAGAGCGGAAGTAATCTCACTATACTGCTGGTACCAAGGATGTTGTTCCTGTTTTTCCTGTGTGATTATTGTTGCAGAACTGAGCTTATGGGAAAACTAAAAGGGCACCAACACTTTTGTTTGGAAAATAAGGTAAACTGAAGCTGATTAGCTGCATTGTTTTAACTGAATAGATATCAATAGGGTATTGTGATATAGTGGTACCAAATAATGAGTAAGCAGTAGTTTTTGGGCCCAGGACCCACCTACTGACCAGAGGTCCTGCCATAAGTGGCACAGTTAGCTTTGGACAATGGGCTGTCAGTAGTCAGACTACAAAGCTCCCCACAATTTTAGCCCCCCTGGACTGCACCACCAATGGAGGATCGAGGAAACCATGTAGGATACATTGATCACTGCCTCTCTTTTCAGTGTGGCACCCTGTGACCTGGCTGCTAATAGCAAAAGGGGAAGAAAGCACCACAAGTACTTCTTGGGGGTGGGCTTTAAGTTTATATGGCTGTCCAACATCTTGACAGATGAAAGGAGATGCAACAAAGTTGGTCTGTCAATGGTGCTTAGCAATTGTATGGAAAAAGAGCCCAACACATAAGTGGCAAACCTTCCCACCGTGGCTACAAGTCCATTTGCCAGATGGAGGTTGAAGCACACTCTGCTTCCTGGCTTGCCTGTGATCCTCAGCCTGGGCTGTCTGATGTCTCTTCACATTGAGTGCACCAGTCTTAACCCGGCTTCTCCAAACTGAACAGGATTTCCCCAGTTGTCAATGGGAATGCTGAATTTCTTGAGGTCTGCTTGATGTTGTCACTGTATTGGAGCATTGGCTTTCCTCTGCAAGTTGGCCATAGAGCACAGCCTTTTGCAGACGATCTTGAGGCATGAGCTCCATGTGTCCCAACCAGTGAAGACTGCGAATGTCCACCATCATTTGCATAGACTGTAGGCCGGTTCTCTCAAAGATCTCAAAGAGAAAGTTCTCTGATGACAGAGGACATAGAATCCTGTCTTCCACCACCTCCCTGCAGAGTTGGAGTCCTCAGACTCAAATGATAGTGCATCCTCCCCAATATTATTGGTAAGAATGTTAAAACCGTAGATGCAGTAGTGAAAATGGTAAGCCAATGAAGAAGGGAGACCCAGCAAGTGCTGCACTCTTTGAGTCTATAGACACTTTGATAGGTTTGGAGGAAGAGGATTTAGTAAAGATCTTTCAATGGATCAGGCCATGTGGACCACATTACCACCAGAATGTCAAGCCAGGGAAAAACTATTTAAGGCTATACCTGTGGGAGTGAAATATACATCCAGGGCAGGCAGGAGTCACCCTAGCAGCTAACATGAGGCAGCATGAGAGAAAATCCCTCCACTAATTCCACAACAGGTTATGTATCAGAGGGTTAGCAGTGTTACTTTGGATCTGTAAAAATCAACAAAGAGTCCTGTGGCACCTTATAGACTAACAAAAGTATTGGAGCATAAGCTTTCGTGGGTGAATGCGTCTGACGAAGTGGGTATTCACCCATGAAAGCTTATGCTCGAATACTTCTGTTAGTCTATAAGGTGCCACAGGACTCTTTATTGCTTACAACAGGTTATGTACAGCCTAGAAGACTAATAAAATGCCTGGAGAAGAAACTGAACCTCATTATATTAATTTGTTAGTAAATAACTTCCTACCAGCAGTTTGGGAAAAGGTCACGATGCACATCCATTCCCAAATAAATACCCTTTCAGATATATTACACCTCCTGTCTAAAGCTTATAGCTATGGCTCAGGCTGACAGGCCGGACCTAAGCTAGCTAACCCTGACACTTGGAATGCCCAGTGAGATCAATGGAAGGGCCACATGCAGAGAACATGCAGGACTGGACATGGAGAGGTTTTTTCAATTGAATTTCATTAGATAGTTGTACAGAAACTACAATGTTCTGCTTTATTTCTGTTCCTTTAAAAATAGGTCTTTTTATTTCAGTTCAGCTGCACTGGTTCAGATTCTCATCCCTGCTCCAGACCCTTTACTCTGCTCTGGTAACACATAGCACCAATACAATCAGATTAACTAGCAACCTGGTATACTCCTCCTGCAGGGGGAATGTCAGGGTGGCATAGAACCAATGTTATAGTGGAGGGCTTGCAGGATCAGACCTTTTTATAGATGAAAATGCATATAGAGATAGTGGTGTCAGGCGTCTTACGGGTCTGCACTGAATGCAGACTCTCTAGCTACATGCAAGAACAAAACCACAAAGAAGAAGAGTTATCTTTTCTTCCACATATCATTTAGTCTAAATGCACAACCTGTGGAACTCGTTGCCAGGGGATATTGTGAATGCCAAAACTATAATGGGACAGATAAGTTCATGGAGGATAGGTCCATCAATGGCTATTAGCCAAGATGGTTGGGAATGCAATCCCATGCTCTGAGTCCCTAGCTTCTGAATGTCTGTCCCTTGCCAGAAGCTGGGAGGGGACAAAAGGAGATGGATCACTTGATTGTCTGTTCTGATCATTCCCTCTGAAGCAGCTGGTATTGGCCACTGTCAGAAGACAGGATACTGGGCTAGATGGAATATTGGTCCCCCAATATGAGACCACTAGATTCCCTGCATGAATGGGCTCAGAGTTTCACCCTGAGGCAATAATAACCTGTAAACTCTGGGATGCTGTTATCCAGGTAACCTCCTACATGCATTTATCATTTTCACAAATGTATAGAAACTGAAGCAAAGGTCCCCCTGCAAGGGTAAAAAGGAGATTTTAATACTAATGGAAATGGACTACTAATTCTTTGTTCACTCTCATAAAACTCCTATGATGCAGCTGGGAAAAGAAATTAAAGAAACATTTGGAAGGTCAGCAGCTGAGAATATTACACAGATAATAAAGTCTGTGGGTGTAAAAGGGTAAACTCCAGGTAAATGAAACAGGTGTCCAGTATCCACTCTTTTGACATAATGTTCAGTGTACACTTTTGTATACAGAATTGAAAAGAAGGTCCTCCTGCCAAGGTAAGAAACAAACAATCCATTCAAATGGTGGGGAAAAAATCTCTTTCCTAGAAAAAATGTTAGTTTAAAAAAAATGATTTTCAGTTTCTAGATTTGCAAAAAACTAATTTTGTGGAGCATTTCTCCTTCATTGCATTTTCTAGTAGGGCCCTATTGCAAGAGTTATATGCAAGCTTGGAACCATTCTAAATAGTATACTGATGTTGCCAGCTGCATAGATAGCTACAAGAGTTTAACTCTTAGATGCCGTGGCCAAAATTTTAAAAAAATAGATGCTGAAGGCTAGACTATTTAATCTTCATTTAGGCACTCATGTTTTGAAAGTGCTGAGTGTTCTGCATCTTGTAATGAAATTAATTGGAGCTACCGGATCCTTAGCACTTTTGAAAATCAACTTCTTGAGGTGTGTGAATATGGAATTAGGAAGCTAACTTTATTTACCCTTTTTTGAATATATTGGCCCACCTGCACGGTGACTCACAACTGCAACCTGGGTGACATATTTGATTCTAGGTAATGACATCTAGGCTATGTCTAACTCTTTCTGCATAACATTGCTAAGATACAGCCTTTCTTAACCCTCCACTCTGCTGACTCTCATCCAAGCAATCATTATCTCACATCTTGATTACTGCAACATCCTTCTCTCTTGCCTTGAAAAAATGTCATCTTGCCCATATCCATTCAGAATACTATTGCTAAGATCATTTTCCTAGCCTGTCAATTGGACCATGCCACCCATCTTTGAATACCTTCACTGGATCCCTCCTTCTCTAGCTCATCAAACATAAGCTGCTTGTGTTCACTTTCAAGTCCCTTCACATTCAATCCTCATGCAGTTCAACGGCAGGTCCTTCACTCCTAGAGGGAGTGAGGGACCTGCCACCCCTAAATTGCCGCAGGTGCCGCCCCTCTCCCTTGGCCGCCCTAAGCACCTGCTTGTTAAACTGGTGCCTGGAGCCAGCCCTGTCTCTATTGAGCTGTAAGTGCTCATCTCTAATACGCACGTGATGCCCCCCTCCAATGCCCACTTATTATATTTTTTAAAAAGCATCTTTGTGATTTCTCCCATGGTGCCCCATGTACTTGGGAGGTGCTCCCCATAAACACCCGCAAAGCTACTTCATTGTCTTTCTTCAAATCCCTCCTCAAAACTCTCCTTTGTTGTCAAGTCTTCAAAAAGACTTGACAACTATTAGGCTGTTGGCCTACTAGACTATTGCCTACCACGGTGACTAATACTGTGTCATTGTTTACTTCTGCCCATCTATCGTCTCTTGCTTTAATAAAATCCTGGGGCAGGGATCATCTATCATCTTTTACTTCTGAGTATTGCACCTAGCACAATGGTGTCCTAGTCCATGACTACATGGTTACTATTTCTCTCTTCCTCTAGAACTTAGAATTAGTTGGGAAATTATTTGTTTCCTCATGAAAAAATTTGCTGTAATTCTTTTTTTTTTTTTTGTAAGTTTGGGGTTTTGAGCAACCACAAACTAACACATTTTTTCTTTTTAGGTTTTTGGTTTTTCACTGAAAACCATTTTTAAAAATGAAAATGGAATGTTTTTCACAACATTTTCCACTGAATCAAGTGCCATTTTCTGTGAAAAAATAGTTTGATGTGAAATTTTTGCCCAGCTCTAATTAGTACATAGTTTGAAATGAAGAGAGGGAAGAGCATCTTTGCAGGCAGGCTTGCTAACTTGGTGAGGAGGACTTTTAACTAGGTTCACCAGGGGATGGTGACCTAAGCCCAGAGGTAAGTGGGGGAGTGGGATACCGGGAGGAAACACAAGAAGGAGAGCACAAGATGGGAAGCCTCCTGATTCATACTGAGAAAGTAGGGCAATCAACTAGTTATCTTAGGTGTGTGTACCTGAACGCAGGAAGCCTGGGAAACAAACAGGAAGAATTGGAAGTCCAGGCATAATCAAGAAACTATGATGTGATAGAAATAACAGAAATTTGGTGGGGCAGTTCACATGACTGGAGCACTTCATGGATGGGTATAAACTGTTCAGGAAGGACAGGTATGGGAGGAAAAGTGGAGGAGTCACATTGTATGTAAGAGAGTGGTATGATTGCTCAGAGCTCCAGTTTGAAACTGGAGAAAAGCCAGTTGAGAGTTTTTTGGTTAAGTTTAGAGGTGAGAGCAACAAGGGTGATGTCGTCGTGGGCATGTGCTATAGACCACCGGATCAGAAGGATGAGGTAGACAAGGCTGTCTTCAGACACCTAACTGAAGTTTCCAGATCACAGCCCCTGGTTCTAATGGGGGACTTCAATCACCCTGACATTTGCTGGGAGAGCAATACAGAAATGCACAGACAATCCAGGAAGTTTTTGGAGAGTGTTGGGGACAACTTCCTGGTACAAGTGCAGGAGGAACTGACTAGAGGCCGTGCTCCTTTTGACCTCCTGCTTACAAACAGGGAAGAATTGGTAGGGGAAATAGAAATGGGTGGCCACCTAGGCAGCAGTGACCATGAGATGATTGAGTTCAGGATCCTGACAAAAGGAAGAAAGGAGAGTAGCAAAATACGGTCCCTGGACTTCAGAAAAGCAGACTTTGATTCCCTTAGGGACCTGATGGGCAGGATCCTCTGGGAAGCTAATATGAGGGGGCAAGGAGTCCAGGAGAGCTGGCTATGTTTTAAAGAAGCCTTCTTGAGGGTGCAGGAACAAACCATCCCAAAGTGCAGAAAGAATAGCAAATATGGCAGGCAACCAGCTTGGCTTAACAGAGAAAACTTTGATGCGTTTAAACTCAAAAAGGAAGCTTACAATAAGTGGAAATTTGGACAAATGACTAGGGAGGAGTATAAAAATGTTGTTCAAGCATGCAGCAGTGTAATCAGGAAGGCCAAGGCACAATTGGAGTTGCAGCTAGCAAGGGATGTGAAGGGTAACAAGAAGGGTTTCTACAGGTATGTTAGGAACAAGAAGAAGGTCAGGGAAAGTGTGGGACCCTTACTGTATGGGGGAGGCAAGCTAGTGACAGATGATGTGGAAAAAACTGAAGTACTTTTTTTTGCCTCAGTCTTCACAGAGAAGTTCAGCTACCAGACTGCTGCACTGGGCAACACAGTATGGGGAGGAGGTGAGCAGCCCTCAGTGGTGAAAGAACAGGTTAAGCACTATTTGGAAAAGCCAGGCATGCACAAGTCCATGGGTCCAGATCTAATGCAGGGTGTTGAGGGATTTGGCTGATGTGATCGCAGAGCCATTGGCCAATATCTTTGAAAATTTGTGATAATCAGGGGAGATCCTGGATGATTGGAAAAAGGCAAATATAGTGCCCATATTTTAAAAAAGGAAGAAAGAGAACCCAGGGAACTACAGACTGGTCAGTCTCACTTTAGTCCCCAGCAAAAACATGGAGCAGGTCCTCAAGGAATCCATTCTGAAGCACTTGGAGGAGAGGAAGATGATCAGGAACAGTCAACATGGATTCACCAAGGGAAAGTTATGCCTGACCAACCTGATTGCCCTCTATGATGAGATAACTGGCTCTGTGGACATGGGGAAAGTGATGGATATGATATATCTTGACTTTAGCAAAGCTTTTGATACGGTCTCCCACAGTATACTTGCCAGCAAATTAAAAAAGTATGGATTGGATGAACGTAATATAAGGTGGATATAATGTAATATAAGGGTCAACGGGTAGTGATCAACGGCTTGTTGTCTAGTTGGCAGCCGGTATCAAGCAGAGTGCCCCACAGGTCGATCCTGGAACCGGTTTTGTTCAACATCCTTATTAATGATCTGGCTGATGGGATGAATTGCACCCTCAGCAAGTTCACAGATGACACTAAGCTGGGGGGAGAGGTTGATACGCTGGAGGGTAGGGATAGGGTCCAGAGTGATCTAAACAAATTAGAGGATTGGGCCAAAAGAAATCTGATAAGGTTCTACAAGGACAAGTGCATAGTTCTGCACTTAGGAAGGAAGAATCCCATGCACTGCAACAGGCTGGGGACTGACTGGCTGAGCAGCAGTTCTGCGGAAAAGGACCTGGGGATTACAGTGGACGAGAAGTTGGATATGAGTCAGCAGTGTGCCCTCGTTGCTAAGAAGGCTGTATTAGTAGGAGCATTGCCAGCAGATCGAGGGAAGTGATTATTCCCCTCTATTTGGCACTGGTGAGGCCACACCTGGAGTGTTGCATCCAGTTTTGGTCCCCCCACTACAGAAAAGATGTGAACAAATTGGAGAGAGTCCAGCGGAGGGCAAGGAAAATGATTAGGGGGCTGGGCCACATGACTTATGAGGAGAGGCTTAGGGAACTGGGGTTATTTAGTCTGCAGAAGAGAAGAGTCAGGGGGGATTTGATAGCAGCCTTCAACTACCGGAAGGGGGGTTCCAAAGAGGCTGGAGCTAGGCTGTTCTCAGTGGTGGTAGATACAGAACAAGAAGCAATGGTCTCAAGTTGCAGTGGGGGAGGTCTAGGTTGGATATTAGGAAACACTGTTTCAAAAGGAGGGTGGTGAAGCACTGGAATGCGTTAACTAGGGAAGTGGTAGAATCTCCATCCTTAGAGGTTATTAAGGCCCAGCTTGACAAAGCCTTGACTGGGATGATTTAGTTGGTGAGCCCCCATTGGCCTGGAGCAGCGAACCGCAGCCAGTGGGAGCCGCTATCGGCTGAACCTGCGGATATGGCATGTAAACAAACCAGCCTAGACTGCCAGGGGCTTTCCCTGAACAAGTGGTCGACTGGCTTTGAGAAGCACTGGACTAGATGACCTCCTGAGGTCTCTTCCAACCCAATATGCTATGATTCTATGAAATTTCTAATAGATCAATTGTTAGTTTTTTTGTCTTATTCAAATAATAAATTAACTGGTTATAATCAGAACAGCTGTGATGGGGAACCTAAAAAAGTGATCAGACTTCAAGCTTTGTGTTTTATATGATAATAAGTGTTGGTTATGGACCAGATTCTAAATTTCTTGAAATCACTTGGAGATTGATATCTCTTTCAATGATATTCACCCTGTGTGGGTTTTACTACCACAGTGAGAAGCAAATGGAAGAGATGCCTGAGGATAATCTGGGAATATAATTTGACGTATACCTCACAGACAATAAAACAAAAAATGAGATTTAACTCAGAAAACACAAGCTAAGGCACATGGTGTATGTGATGAGGTCTATAGCCCCACACTGAACCAAGGCTGGGAGTAGAGTAACAGTGGGCTAGTGAGTCCCCGCCTCCCCAACAGGTGCAAGGCATGTTCCCAGAGGAGCAACTGTTTAAAGGACACTGGTAGGCCAGGAAAAGGGGTGAATAAGCTTCATGTGACATCAGGAAGCAAGGTTGATGCTCAGAGCTGTGTCAAGAATGGCAATAGTTTTGTGAAGGCTGCTCTAGCAGCAGGGACTTGGAGTTCCCTCCTCTTTTAGGGCTGAAAGTCCTAAAAGAGGTTGATTGAGCAGGATTCTAGGAGACCAAGGAGATTTTGCTGAGCCACTAATCATGCCCCAACTGAGGTGCTCCAGACTGGTAGGAAGTGACCCAGGGAAAACACAATTTTGGATAGCTCAATAACCAGGCTTGATACTTTGCAGATAGCGCCCCTTCTGGGACAACTAAGCTATCAGAAACCATAAGGCCACAACTTGATGACTAGGCTAACTGCTCATCGGACCTTCCTGTTACAGGGTATAATAACCTGGAATACAGATATGTAATGGGAGGAAGAACACTGGAAAGCAGTAATGCCAAACAGACATAGCCAGCAAATTCAAGAGGAGGTTGCAATGTAATATGGCTAAAAAATGAATGTGATTCTTGGTTGCATACTCAGAGGCATCACATCACAGGACAGAGAAGCGATAATACCTTTCTATACAACTCTGATACAACCTCACATCAATACTGCATTCGGTTTTGGACACCTCATTACCAGAAAAATAATGGTGAACTGGGACTCAGAGAAGAGCCACAAATGTGATTAAGGTGTTGAAGTGATTAAGAGGAAAGATATAAATAACTAAATATAACTTGATTAAATGACAAGTAAGGGGAACATAACTATCTGCAAATATTTGAAAGTTTATAAACACTTAAGATAGAAAGCAACTAATTAATTGTATATGGGAATATAATTAGCCGAAACATGAAGAAAACATGAAAGGTCCATGCTAGATGATGAGGAAAAGAACCTACTGTAGAATAATCTTCCCACCAGACTGCTAAGACTGAGAGATAGACCAATGACTCATTGTATGTAACAATTCACTAGATGTTATTTTCTTTTCTGTTCACCTCAGCAAGACACCTATTTCGTTACTGCCAACCATTTGTCCATAAAAAAGTGACACAGTTCATAGGACTTAAAGAAAAAAATAAGTTAGTGAATGCACTGGAGACCTTATATGACAAGATAACTGAAGATAGCTTTCCCCTGCTCTCTTCTCCCTTATAATATAGAACAAATGTGGCATTTCCATCTAAAACAAGGAATTTCTCTCAGTCAGTCTGCACATCATCTTAAGTGTGTTAGTCATGGCTTCTTAACCAAGCAAAAGAACATGAAAAATTTGCTGGCTATTAGATGCAAAATCTCGCCTTATCTTGGAAGAACTATGCATTCAAAACACTCTGATAGTGAGCAGGTAGAATTCCATTTTTGGTCAGTATGAAGCCACTGATGAAATTTCAGTGTTACAACATTGTGATGGGGGTGGGGAGTATTGGTTCAGTGGAGTTTTATGGAACACCTGTGTAGGATCCTGTGACTTCTTGAGAAGGTCACACCAATGAGGAATGACAATGATCTAGCTACAGGCACATATTTAATCTCCTTTGCCTGAAAGAGAAAAATGTTTTGCATACAAAAGGCACTTTGAAATGGCTGTGGATGGAACAGCAGTCTAGTTGGTGGAACACATTTTAGACACTGTAACAAAGAACACATGCTGAATTACATCAGGAATAGTTTTGGCTACTTTTTAAAATCCCCCAATTAAAATGCAGCACTTTTCTGAATTATGGCTGTAAAAATGACAAGTTAGAGTACCATTTTCATTGTCACACAAAGACTCTAAATCAAACTTTCTCGATTTGCAAGTTAAAAAGGTGTTTTTCCTAATTCTCGGCCCTTCATTCAGCCTGTGATCTCTAATACATGTGCAATTCCATTGACTCCAGTGCCCTCAGGTGTACTTGTTAGAGTTGAGCAGAAAATTTCCGAAGAAACATCTTTTTGTCAGAATTTGCTGATTCATCAAAATTGAACCATTTTCACAGGAACTTGACAACAATAGTCAGTCTGTTTCACCACTGTTATTCAATACTGGGCAGCTGTGAAATTGACAATAATCATATATATTTTCAGGAAGCAACTGTGAGACTTCCAAGGGCCCAGCTCCACCACAGTCTACCAGACAGGCTGGGATCTCAGGGTTCATATTTTGACTCAGAAACACCACCGTTTTGTGTTTCCAAACTGAAATATTCTAGGATTTCAGTTCTGTGAAAATTTTTCAAGTTTTCAGCTTTTTGTCCAGATTTTGTTTGGGACAATTTTTTTTAAATTCTAAAGTTTTCCCAGGATGGGAAAACTATTTTCCACCCAGCTCTAATACCCAAGTATTAGAGGAGGGTTCTTTTGACTAAAAGAGGACAGGAACTAAGGAAGAACCTGAAGTCTCTCAGGGAAATGAAAAGGCATTAGAGACAGAAGATGAGTACACGATACTCCTGAGGGGGCAGAAGAGGAGGAGATGGAAGGACTTTCAGGGCTTGTAGAGAGGACAGTAACTGAGGAAGAGAGACAAAGGAGCATGTAGGTGGCAGGACAGTGTAAAATAAGCTACGAGTTCAGCTGATTTAACTCCTGGTTCCCCACAACAGCAAAAAGAATCAGATTTTAATTGTTTTCTTACAGCAAAACGAGCATTCAAATACTGAAAGAAGAAATCTGAATAATATTTACCCCATGTTCTGTGCTATAGTGCTCTCTTTACTATTTGTGCTTATTCATTGTGTGCACTTTTAATTACTAGCTTATATTAATATAAATATAGTTAAACCCTCTTTCCTGAATATCCTGGTGGAGGACATTGAGAGAGACAGGTTTACATAAGGGTCTTTCTTTCATTTTCCCTATAAAAACTGAAGTCAGACTCATTTGGAAAGAATTCTCTTATTGGCAGAGATGGAGTTGAGAAATAAATCACTATGAATAGTTTATTCATCAAATAAATTTAAGGTCCCCATTAGGTTCATGAAGAAGTCATGAAATTCTTCTCAATTGAAAATTATTAGAAATTTCTTGAATGGATAATCCCTTACTTATATGTATTTCACAAACAAATTAATGTGAATATTCACAACTTGTAATTAATATTGGCTAGTTACAAAATGCACATGGTACTATTTCTGTTCCATAATTGGATGTTTTTTTAACCTAATCAAATTGTGAAAACTGTTACAATTTATGTGCTATTCAAAATTAGTTTTCAGTAAATATTCAAGCATTTGATCTTAAGTTTGGTTTTCTTCAGTGTTTTTAGTAGTAAAGCTTTAGTGTTTAATACTTTAATGTTTACAGAAAGCAAGACCCAAAAGATTGCAATTGTGATAAAAATTTGCTTTCAAATTTGAACAAATATTTACATTCTCTCCCCCCCCCCCCCCCGCTATTAGTTCAGCTGTGCTCAGGATTTGCAATGGATATAATAATCTGTCAAACTGTACATATTGTTCATGTGTTTACAGTATGTAATATATCCTCATGTGTGTTTGCAATGTTCAAATAATTTTTTTGAAAAACCTATTATACAAAGCAGCCATTTACTAGTCAATAGGATTTAATTAATAACAGAAATTATAATGCACATTAGAATGTGACAGAAAAAAGTATACAATCTTAAGGAATTTTACTGCATGTGGGAGATATTTTTTGCCTGGTTGGTAGGATCCTTTTTCTTGGGTTGGAGCCAGGATTCTCATAGTCATAATCCGCCACTGCAGGTGAAGCAATAAACTAAGTAGTAAGAATAAGTACAGCAAATGGAAAAAAGTGTTTTCTATCTTGCTGTGGCATAAATGTCTGAAGGGAATTAACACAAATGTTCTAGAACAATTTATCTGTGGTACAAGTCCAAACTTGGAAAATTCCAGCCCAAGCCCAATTTTTTTAAGAAAGTTATGAGCATGTGAGAACAGACTGCTATAATGGTATGTATTGGAGAGAGAGAGAATGTGTGATTATAATAAGGGTGGGTGCATATGGGTGGGGTCTGTACATATAGAGGAGTTCTTTTATCACTGGCAAAATGAAGGTGAGTCTCTTCTGTATTCTTCTATCTAGAGGTCACTCCAGACCAGAAACTGGTTCTTGGCCATCTGTGGAATACCTGTGCCCTACATTGGATGATATTATTTTAGTTAGGCCTTCAAATACAGAGAATAGCCTCAGTTCTGAACAGTTTTATTTCTCAGTTACACAGTTTTTAACGATGTGGGTGAGACTATCTGTAAGATGTCAACACAAACTGAGGGGAGGCACAAATGTAAATAGCAGCTGAAGCAGAGAATGGTTGTTTTGGTTTTTGTTTTGTTGGTTGTGTTGTGGTGAATTGAAATGCCCTCTTAAAGTGTGTTCCTATAGCAGCAAAGTTGGCTTTTTTCCACAGCTGCATACAATCAACTTTATTGTTAAATCAAGGCAAATTGGCCCGCCTATTGACTGTTACTGTATTCTTATTTATGAAGCATAGTCATTTTGAGGTTTTGAGATTTTTTTCTAGAGTAGTATGTCAAGATGTTTCATGCAATTCCATTGTTAATGTGAGTCATGTGGTTAAACTGAAATTTCAGTCTTTCCAGTTTGTTTGTATTGCCCCTATAATTTAATCTGGTCTTCCCAATGAGAGTCTTGCAAGTTTTTGACCACTTCCTTATCTGTGTTTTCTTGCAAAGCACAGGGGAAGATGTTGAAGCAACACAGCTATAGAAATATTGAATTGATAATGGAAATTTGAAAAGCTTTCAGCTTGCTTAGTGACTGTTTGTCTTGAGAGTGCCCATTTGAGTCCCTACAGTAATATCTGAATGGTTGCCAATATAGAGAGGTTATCACAGCTCTTCACTTTAGATCTGTCAGTCACCACTCATACAGTAGACAATGATATATTGTTAGATCTTCTGGAATCATGGGTTAGAATTTCTAGGACAGTTTTAAACTGGTTTGAAATGTAATTATCTTTGTCAGCAGACATAGCATGCTATATTGGGTAAGCAGCTCATCAGATATAGCTACTGTAAAATGTGTGGTCCCCTATGGCTCTATTCATGTTCCTTTATTTTTATATTTATATGCTTCTCTTGGCAGTATCATTAATAGATCTGGGCTTGATTATCATACCTCTTTTGATAATACTATGATATTGTATCTGGTTCTTAGGGATCCAAATGAAGTGATGTCTCAACTAATACTCTGCCTTAATAAGGCCTGCACTTGGATTACTGCTAACTTTTAAAGAGAATATTGACAAGACAGAAAAGTTTCTGGTCTGTCTAAATTGTCTTCTGAATTTCAGTCTCATTTACTAAACTCTTGATGGACTAATGGCCCAATTGTGCACCAGATCAGGACTTAAATTAAGTTCAGATAATGGAAGAAAAAATAAAAGATTTTTGATGTTTCTGATGGAGAGATTTGCAGCTCACCGGTGACTAGAGACTACTTTTAAAAGTGATACGGTTTTGCAAGACCAAATTCAGAATCTTGCAGCATCCAGGTTGTGTCAATGAAATCACTGCCTATCACCTTTCTCTGAGTGCTGTGGGCCAAATTATTCCCTGGTGTTGTTCCATTAAAGTCAATGGCAAAGATGAACCTGGGCCCACGCCAGTAGGGCTATGTTCACAGGTTTTAAATTTCCATTTTCGATTAGAATTAGATAAATGAATTTATAATTATGAGAACTGATTTGATAATGTCTTTGTGAAGTTTTTTTGTGAATGGTTATCAAATAATTGAGAACAAGTGTGTAAGTATATTCAGCGTTGTATCCTGCTATCTACTTTCTATGTATAAATGCTAAGAGTGGGCCTCAACCTACTTCTGGCTCTAATCTCAAATTCAGAGTGACATCCAAATCCAAATTTTAAAGCTTGGGTTCATTTCTACTAGTGCAAAAATAAATATTATGTAAACATCTTTAAAATATCTTGGGTAAAATTTATCCCAAAGTCAGCAGAGCTCCACAAGGAATAGCTTTGGTCCATTATATTTATATGTTTAATATTTGTATATTTCTGGAGAATTAAATGACTAAACTATCAAGCATACAAATATACAGGATATTTTGAAATGTAAGACCATACACATAACAGAGCTACTAAAAGTACATAGATGATCTTAAATTGTTTGTTCATCATTTATCCCATTTACGTTATTCTATAATTGCTACATTAGCCACATTGCAGTTAATTTGTCTTGTAATTTAAATAGCTGAGTTTAGGATTCCAGGACATAAAAATGTTAATTGATAAAATGGCCAGTCATGTATAACAAGGATGTTATTCTATCCAGTGCTTCTTTCTGGTGGCATTGTGAACTGTAAGAGCTCCAATGAAGTGATTTGTTAATTTCATCAGGAACATAAAACACAGTGTGGAAATGCTTGTGCTTCAAGGGTTCCTTAAAAGGATTATTTTAAGAATCAATTTTATACTCTGCTCATTGTCAAATAGTTAAACAGGGGAAGTTGAGATACTTGCTACTGCAACTCTGTCTTCCTGTTCCTCTGGATGGTTCCTCTAACTGTTCAGTCCTTTGGTGTTGCCCTGTGCCACAATGCTTCCCCTAGCTCCTGCTGATTTAACCTTAACGTCCTCAGCATCAGTGCAGTTGCAGCCTTTAGTGTGCTAACTCTGATCCGTGCCATCTTTTTACCATATAAAAGCTTCATCGTGGAGTCAGTAACTCCTGGAGTGAGAAAGCTGCTGCCAGCATTTCATTTCTAACCCCTCCCTCCACCCCCAGGATGTTTTATAGGGATTTTAAATTGCTGTGTTGCTATATTGTCAGTCAAAAACCTTGTTATACAAGGTTCTTTTATCATATCCATGTGTTACAAGGTTTTGATTGACAAGAAAGTTTATTTTAAATGGATTTGATGTGTCATCAGTGTATAACAAGGCTTTGGGTTGACATGTTAACAAAAGGAATGTTACACCAACCACACACAATAGAAGTATGAATAATAATACCTATTATTACAACAAGTCTATGTTAGGTCAACTGCCCAAATAACCAATGTTTTAGAAATGTGCATATTATCCACCTTCAGCTTCTTTGTTCTGGCAGCTCAGATGTAGCTCCAGAATTTGGTTTGGTCACTGAATAGTTTACACACACTTTCAGTCATAATGTAATTCATGGCTTAGTTTTCTCACTAGCAATTGGCAGGGTTTTAACATCAACATAAAATGGGTATTTCGGTGCTGGTACATCTTGGGTTTATTTTACATCTACTGCAAAAACTTTGAATGTTCTCTTTAATAACTTGAAATTTTAATAAGGACCTAAGGAACAGTTGAAAAGTGAGTGAACTTGTATTTAAATTAGGGCTTTGAGAGCTTGGAGATTCTAACTTGGTGAACTCTAATTAAATCCCACAAGACCACCAGGTCTGCCTCCCTAGCTCTTGATGGTCTTCAAAAATAATCCCCTGGCAGTATGCAAGTAGGAGGAAAAAAAATCCTTCAACCCTTCACTACAGCTTTTATAAAGCAAGAATTCCAGAAGGAGTAGCAGAGAAAAGGAACAATAGTTAGAGCATGAAACTGAAAATTAGTAAACTGAAGAATATGAATTGAGTATTAGTGTATTAAATCCTTCTGAAGGGAGTTCTTTAGGATACCAGTACTCATACTTACTGCAGTGGACTTCATGTTTTAGAAGGTACAATACTAGACACCTTATTGTTATTAAGCTCTTATAAAGGGGCAGTAATCTATAGTAATAATTCAACACACTGCTGCTCTCAATGGTGTTAATTCTGTATTTTAGGCATTACTGGTACATAAAGAAATATATAATTTTCATATGTATGTTTCATGTATACATATACACATTCACATTATATATAAAGCTACAACCTATGCATGGAATTGTCTAAATGGAATTACTATCAAAATGTTTTGTAATTAAGACTTCATATAAATATTTAAATATGGGATTATTTCACTGCCTGCAGAAAATATAATTACTTTTTCTCAAGATTCAGCAAGAAAAAAATAACAGAAACTGGGTAGCAGATCAGATGAGTTTAAACCCATCTCAGAATTGTATTCACTTTGATGTTGCCATGCATAAATCTGTGTGCCAATAACAACCTTCCCTTTTCAAGTATAATACTTGTAGAGGAAACGTGACATTTTCACAAGAATTCCTGAATCTCATGCATTGGGAAACTCTGCCATTCCTGCCAGTCAGTGTAACTTTTCACTGTAAATATGGCAACCATTTCCTTTATGTGGCTCAGATTGATGTTTCAGCCTCTTTAATTCTGCCCGCTGCCCCAATGAAACAGTCCTTTCATGGTAAAATTAGTGTTTTATCAGCATAAATTGCTTTCTCATTTTGGAGCAAATACCCACAAAGGTTAGAAGCAAACCCACAACATGATTAGTGTTTCAAGAAAACAATGATTTGCATCCGGTTTAGCTGGTTGTAAAAGTCTGTTACAAAGCTCTATCCTTGGACTTAAACCTGATAATTTATTTATCATTCATTTTTCTTCTAGAAAGATGCTCCAATATCTGCCAATATCTTATAATCCTTCCTTTGATCCCTCCTCACCATATGCATAAAGGCCCTGTGGAGTGGGAGTGGTTTCCTTCGAGATCTCATTAATTCCTGTTGCTTCTGTGGACAGAAGTGGTCATTGGAGAGTATGATGATGCACTTCCTCCATTCAAGGGGCTAAGGAATTCACTGCTTCAGACATCTTTCTAGCCTCTGATATGAGGATCCAAACTTTACTTTGAATAGGTGGATCCTTGGAATAAGGTCTCAGAACAGCATTCCATTTCCATCAAAACATAGAAAAGGTTGATTTATTCAGGTTTAAAACTGTCCTTTTTATCTATTTGTATGGCATCATTGGCAACTGAAAGTGCAACCTCAGCCTAAAATTAACTTATTTCCAATAAAATAGCATTAGTGGTGTTACTGCTCCTAGGGTGCTGATACTACAATTTTGGGTGATGGTCACTGGTAGTCCTGCAGGCTTCATGTTCTCTGTATAGATATCTTCCTACTGTATTTTCCATTCCATGCATCTGATGAAGTGGGTTTTAGCCCACGAAAGCTTATGCCCAAATAAATTTGTTAGTTTCTAAGGTGCCACAAGTACTTCTCGTTCTTTTTGCTGATACAGACTAACACGGCTACTGCTCTAAAACCTGTAATTTACCAGTTAAGGAGCATTCGGGTGGTAATGAAGACACAAAGAACTTCATTCTGCACCTACTTCATATTCTTATTCTGTGCCCACAGCCTATGACTCCAGTAATAAATAGTGTTATGTTCTGATGCTGGTCACAAGATCAGACATTTGATTTCCATAATATAGTATACCCTTAATCAACATTTTCCATGAGAAACTAGGTTGTCTCATTTGTTGCAATATAAAAACCAAATAAATGCAGCCCTTGTTTAAGTGGGCACAACTTCACTGAAGTATTTAGCTATAGCATCCATTCAGTGATCCACATACAAACACAACTGGGCCAAAATCTGCTCTTGGTTAAACCAAAATCAATCAAATAAATCTGTGGAATTACACCAGGTTTAAATGGGAGTTAATGAAATTACAGTCAGCACCACTGAACTTGGGAAAAGTGATTTGTTTTTAGCATTCTTAGTGCACAAGTTATTTAATCTTGTTGCAAGGCACTAGAAGTCCTCTCTGAGATACGGCTCTACTACTTTTTAGTAATTTTGAATCATTCATAAAACTGCCTTTTCATAAAGCACAAATATAGGATATTTATTTTGTAAGGTCAGGATTATTGTGTTGCCTATGTTGTACAGAAACTACAGGGAAAATATTGGAAAACTTTATATTGTTGCGTCTGACGAAGTGGGTATTCACCCACGAAAGCTTATGCTCCAATATGTCTGTTAGTCTATAAGGTGCCACAGGACATTTTGTCGCTTTTTACAGATCCAGACTAACATGGCTACCCCTCTGATATATTGTATTTTTATAGCTCCAGTACCACTGTGTATATTCAGAAGAAGATTAAAGTGCAGTACATGTCATTTAGATTACTTGTGAGTCTAGACTGTCAATACACTCTGACCTACAAGAGCTATATTGAACTATTCTACACCACCTTTGTTCTTGAGTCTGAGATGCAAAAGTATTGGTTTTTTTCTCTTTTGAACTTTTTTTTTTTTTAGAATGAAAGTGTTACAACAGCTTTCATGGTCTGATCCTGAAGTGGCTGTATCTATTCCTGGGAAATAAAAGTAACATGTATGAAATATGAAAGTAGCCTTAAGTTGTTCTTTGATCAAAGCTCTGTTTATTGATCAAGTACATTAGGAGAAAAGATCCATTTTTTTGAAAGCTAGTGCATTTGGTTTGAACTAACTCTGATCTAAGGGTTATGAATGAACTGAGTAAACTGTTTATGTATAAGTCTGTTCTTTTTGTTCCATTCTAATGAGGACAATGTATGACTAAAAAACAGAGATCCTTCCTCCACAAGCCGACAAAATTTAACTTGTGGTAAGGATTCAAATTTTCCCTTTATATATTACAGGTTACCTGATGTTTCACAAGCTTTGATTTTAAAAAATCCAAACAAATTCCATGTAGCAAATTCAAGCCAGTGTTGCAAAGACTGTAAAAATGATGTGATAACTAATATTATATAAAGTTTTGTGTCATTTTGATTTCAATAGAGA
Organism: Chrysemys picta bellii; assembly: GCF_011386835.1. NCBI lineage: Eukaryota > Metazoa > Chordata > Testudines > Emydidae > Chrysemys > Chrysemys picta. The sequence continues at coordinate 57,413,719 of NC_088796.1, forward strand.
CTGCATATTATTTTCAAGTGGGAGTATGTGGCACCTGTCCTCTGTGATCTGCTGTAACTTCCTGTTGGCATTGACTTTAAAACTCTAAATTGGCTTGGGCCCTTCCTGCTTAAGAGACCTCCTCTCTCTCCTTGCCATATTGCCACAGTTGTGATAATCAGAGGTGCTTAAACTGGAGGCTCCTTATTTTAAAAATAAGAGGGGTCTAGTGGGGGAGCATTCTCTGAGGGACCCTCAGCTTTGGAACCTGCATTTATTCTCAGAGGGGTAGCCGTGTTAGTCAGAATCTGTAAAAAGCAACAGAGGGTCCTGTGGCATCTTTAAGACTAACAGAAGTATTGGGAGCATAAGCTTTCGTGGGTAAGAACCTCACTTCTTCAGATGGAAGTCCATCTTGCATCTGAAGAAGTGAGGTTCTTACCCACGAAAGCTTATGCTCCCAATACTTCTGTTAGTCTTAAAGGTGCCACAGGACCCTCTGTTGCTTTTTGCATTTACTCTGAAACAGTACAGGTCTGGGCTAACCTTCAGGCCATGATGAAAGGGGGATCTATTTACTCATACCTTAGGGAGGGAAGAGGTCTGAAATTTGTGTGGGGAGCAGGGAGTTTGTGGGAGTTGGGTTTTGCATACATTTTGATGGCAGGGTTAGCTACCAGTTTCAGCTGACTTGTTTATTCATGCATAAATCCAAAGAATAATGATGATTGTTTAAGTAGATAGGGTTCTCTGAAAATTACTTGAAATCCTACAGAAATGAAGATGTGAAGGTGCGGTTGTTTGATGGAAGATGGACATGGAAATCTATTATTTTTTCCAAATGGGGAAGAAAATTGATTATTTTATTTATTTATTTTTGCATTTTTGAATTAGTTTATATCTGATTTTGTGTGCCCAGAGTGGGAACCTGTGGCTCTGGTGCAGGAAATTACAGTTGGTATTCTACATTTTCTGAGTAGAGGGATCCTTGGACTCAGTTTACATTTTCAAAACCAAACAAAACTTTCCTAATGATTTAACTTTAAGTATTAGCATCAGAGGATGGGGGGGGTGGGTGGGATGGAGGGGCAGAAGGGTAGAGAGAGCACAGAAAGTTTTCCAAGTCAACAACACTTTGATTGGATGTCTAGATGTGTGTCTGGGAATATAAACTGCTTTCAGATAAACCTTGTGCCTTCACCCCTTTGTCACCTAATGCTATGAGTCCTAGTCTATTTTGACTTACTTAAATCATTGTTTAAGAAGGAGTTTAGATAGTTCCCTTCAATCTGATGGACACAGCCCACCCATTTCCATCTCCCTGCAGGCTTTGGAAATACTACTGTGTACAGAGGTACATACTTGTAGTTTGGAATTCAAGCTTTGCCCATTTTCACTCCAACTCACTCTTGAACTATATTGGAAAGGAGTGATATCTCTGGGGAAGAGTATGAAGAACTTATTCAACAACAAAAGTGTCCAAATGCATCTGATTTACTTAGTCTTGAACATAAATATAATACTTTAACTTGACCCACAAAAATACTGTATTGTCCTGGTAGAATTCATCACAGTCAGGTTTAACGACTATTTCCTACATCTTCAGCTACTAGCTATGGTTACTTTCTACAAACCAGCAGAATATGCTAATTCAGTTGACTCCTAATGAGGCATGTGTAAGAACTTGTCACTCAAAAGCATAGGTCTACAGAAGATTCTACCTTCAGAGAACTTTGGTTACATGGGAAAATTCCCTTTGTGACTGATAATAGTAATTCTTTTTAGCAATAATGGGTTGGGATGAGGTAAAAATGTGATGTGCAGAATATCCCAATACACTACAGTATAAATTAAATGTATCAAAAATGTATGGGTTCAGGCTGTATTTAAATAGATCGCAGTAAAGACATGAACATGCTGATATGTCTCAAAGAGGAAAGCAATATGCGAATGACAGAATCCTAAATAATTAGATTTCATACAAAATTATTGCTTCAGTATACCCAATATCATGACTCTAATTTCCTGTGGACCCCTAATTCTTCCACATGTTTCATTCAGTAATTAAAAATGTACTCTGTATATTTTTATAACAATATTTTTCTGTTTTTTTTTTTAAAGATGTTGCCAGACACCACCATCTGTTATGTAGACCTACAAAATATGCATCTGATGTCTGTGAGCTCCTGTCTTGTGTATCCTCTTATATAATTAGAAATTTCAGCCCTTAGTGATGCCTTCGTTTTCACCTAAAGAAGACCAAGTGTAAGTTTACCCAAAGTGTATTAATCATTTTCCTGCTACTCACTGATAAGAGTAGTGCTCCGTACAGTTAAAAGCTATTAAATGTGTCTATTCAGAGGATGTTAAAAATCCTCTACTGAGCACTTGGCTAAAATCCAAAATTATTACCATAATACCTTCTGAAATGAGACAGAAAACATAATGTATTACAATTGATAAGTGCATCATTTCTACTATAGATTTATTTTATGTTGTCAATATTAAATGTTTTCATTGTCTCTTACCATCACATGGGATAGTTTTGTTATGATTTAAATTATACTGTTGGTATATGTCTGTTGAAGGAAATGTGTGTAACAGTTCTGGGCATTACATCTTAAGAAAGATGCGAACAAATAGGAGAGAGTCTAGAGGAGGGCAACAAAAATGACAAAAGATTAGAAAACCCGACCTATGAGTGAAGGCTAAAAAAATTGGCATGTTTAAGTCTTGAGAAAAGAAGACTTGGGGGGAGTGGGGGCTGTTAACAGTCTGGAGACTGTCTGGAGGACTGTTGGTTGGGGTCTTCCTAGTGTTAGGGACTTGGGAAGGGTCTCTGTGGTGGGGTAGATATCAGGTCTGGCAGGGGATAGGGTTACTCTGGGATAACAAGCAGCTGAGATTTCCCTGCATGATTTACATGTGGGAGGCCTCAGCTTCTGTCTCAGACAGTCAGTCTGCTCTTGCTGTTGCTGTTGCCACTACCTCCTCATCCCACCTGTCCTCCTGGCTGCTCCTTCCTTGCTGGGATCCAACAAAGGAGCAACAAGAAAGGAAACAGAGAAGCCTCCTGGCTGCCTGCAGGGGCCTCTGGCACAACTAAAGTCCCAGTGCAGAGCCCAGCTGAATGCCCGAGGATCTAGCTGGGCTGCAGGAAAGCACACAAGACAGCCAAAGGTGAGTGTCATGCCAGAGGCCTGACATTTGGCTGTCCTATGTGCCGGTGTCAATCCTGGGTCAGATTCCCAGAGGTGGAAAATCCTAATGGAGGAGGCTGTGGCAGTGCAAACACTCTTCCACCAGATAGTGGCCATAGCAGACTGGAGCAGCTCAAAGACATGGCACTGGTTGGGACAGAAGCATATTCAGTGCCTTATCTCATTGGTTACTACACTGGAACCTCTACTGATGGCATGTAAAAACTACCTCTTCCCCTTGGAGGAAAAACTAAGGGTGTATGACAGCAGAAGCATCACTATCTAATTGAATTTTCTCTTCAAAATAGGATTGAACAGTTATATGGATAACAAAAACAACAAGGAGTCTGGTGGCACCTTAAAGACTAACAGATTTATTTGGGCATAAGCTTTCGTGAGTAAAAACCTCACTTCTTCGGATGCATCCGAAGAAGTGAGGTTTTTACTCACGAAAGCTTATGCCCAAATAAATCTGTTAGTCTTTAAGGTGCCACCAGACTCCTTGTTGTTTTTGTAGATACAGACTAACACGGCTACCCCCTGATACTTGACACCATGGATAACAAAGGTATCCAGAGTTCAAAACAGTAACCAAGAGCTTTGAAAGGAATAGAAATCTTCATGTTTCAGGACATAAGACAACCATACTCCCTCAAAGCAGGTTATTCTAAAACTTCCACATTTTCATGGAGTTAAAAGCCAGAAGGAACCATTAGATCACCTAGTCTGACCTCCTGTGTATCACAGGTTATTAAATTTCACCCAAATGCCTTTATTTTGAGATTATTTAGTTAAACTAAAGCATTTCAGTCCTCAAGAGACTAAACTGTGTGCCACAGAGACCAGGAGACACTGAGGTGCTTCCAGTTTCTGAGACCTCTGCAATGGCATGGAATTGGTTAAGTGATATATTCCCAGATGAGTCTAGTAGGCAGTCCATACTCCATGAAAGCCCTACCTACAGCAGGGCTTGGATTTAAAAATTGCCGAACACACAGACAGACATATGAACTATGCTAGGCTACCCCAAGCTAAATCCTTCCAACGGCCCTCTAACCAACACCAGATTAAATAAAAACAAAACACAATCCTTACCTTGCCATGCCTCCGGATACCACTTGTCATCCCTATCCATTCCACAGCCCTATAAAATACCTCGGGGGGGAGGGGAACTATTGGCAAATGTGTGTGTGTGTGTGTGTGTGTGTGTGTAAGGATATACCCATCAGCACCTGATCACAGCTTACCCTATGCCTTCACCATGTTTGTCCTTGTATCTTAAAGAGAAACACAATTAGTTCACCTTCTAAATGAGGCCCAAAGTTTCAATCCCACACTCAGATACTGCTTTGGCCTGAATGTACTCCACAGGCCTGGCCCACAACAGCTAAGAGAGTAAACATTAAAAAGTTAAAGCACAAAAATTGAGATGTATCATCTGAACTAGCTCATTTCCTGGTGTAGACCAGGCCCAAGGTCCAGATATATTGGGCTAAAACACATTATTTAAATTTGCTATCAAAACAGTGTAAAATTATCATTTTAAACATGTCATGTTCTATATGACAGTCACAAGATCATACATTTGATTTCCATGATATGGCATATCCTTAATCAGCATTTTTCATGAGAGACTTGAATGTTTTATTTGTTACAATATAAAAGCTAGATAGATTCAACTCTAGTGTAAGGGGGCACAACTTCACTGAAGTATTTAAATATAGCATCCATCCACTCCTCCACAGACAAAGACAATTGGACCAAAATCTGCTCTTGGTTAAACCAGAATAAATCAAATAAAGCCATGGAGTTAAATCAGGTTTAAATGGGAGTTAATGGAACTAGAATCAGCACAAACGAGCTTGGGAGGAGTGGTTTGTCTTTAACATTGCAAGTGCAAATGTTATTTAATCTTGGTGAAATGCACTGGAAGTCCTCTCTGAGATATGGCTCTACTACATTTTAGTGAATTTGAGTCATTCATAAAGCTGCACTTTCATAAAGCATAAATACAGGTATTTATTTTGCAGAGAGTCATGGGTGCTAACAACAGGGAGAGAGAAGACAAGTTGGCACAATAATAAATGTGTCTGAACTGGCCATCAGTAAATTTAGGCTGGAAATTAGAAAGTTTGTAACCATCAGACGTGAGGTTTTGGAACAACCTTCCAATAGGAGTTGTGGGGGCAAGAAACCTAACTGGTTTTAAGATGAAGCTTGATACATTTATGAACACAATTATATGGCATGGTTGCCTGCAATAGCAGGAGACTGGGTTCGATGACCCAGGAGTATCTTCCAGTCTTAAGTCCTTATGTTCTTACAATGACCTAAGTCTAGAATATGGTTTTCAAAGTGATTTTGCCCAGTCTACACTAGCCAAACAAATGCAATTACATAAGAATGTTTCTGCTAATATGGTTTAAGACTCTCTGTAGATAGAACATACTAATTAGGCACTTTCACCATATAGAAGTCTGCTCTGGAGGATATTATTCTGCTAGCAGATGGAACAATTGCATATGTTAAAATAACAGGAGTGTTCTTCAAAACACCTTTAATAATGAATACACTAACATGGTTTAACTGCTGATGTGAATGAGGCTTTATGAAAAAGTGTCTTGCCCAGCTTTCAGAAGAGTGAAACCATTAATTCACTTCACTCATGTGGAAGCAGAGAAAAGAACTGACAGAAGGAAACTGCAATGCATGACGTTTGTTAGCAAGAGTCAGGCTAACTGTAACCCTGTTAACTCAGTTTTTCTCCGACACTCACAATAGAGAAGAGAAAGGAGTATTCTGAATACATCGAAGTCAGTTTTCCATCTCAGACTATTGCTCAAGGAAAACATAATCCCAACTATACATATAAAATGATGGGGTCTAAATTAGCTGTTACCACTCAAGAAAGAGATCTTGGAGTCATTGTGGATAGTGTTCTGAAAACATCAACTCAATGTGCAGAAGCAGTCAAAAAAGTGAACAGCATGTTGGGCATCATTAAGAAAGGGTTAGATAATAAGGCAGAAAATATCATATTGCCTCTATATAAATCCATGGTATGCCTACATCTTGAATGCTGCATACAGATGTTGTCGCCCCATCTCAAAAAAGATATATTGGAATTGGAAAAGATTCAGAAAAGGGCAACAAAAATGATTACAGGTATGGAATGCTTCCATATGAGGAGAGATTAGTAAGACTGAGACTTTTCAGCTTGGAAAAGAGATGGCTAAGGGGGGGTATGATGGAGGTCTATAAAATCATGCCTGGTGTGGAAAAATAATTAGGGGAGTGTTATTTACTCCTCATAACACAAGAACTAGAGGACACCAAATTAAAATAATAGGCAGCAGGTTTAAAACAAAGAAAAGGAAGTATTTCTTCACACAACACACAACCTGTGGAACTCTTTGCCAGAGAATGTTGTGAAGGCCAAGAGTATAACAGGGTTCAAAAAAGAACTAGATAAGTTCATGGAGGATAGGTCCATCAATGGCTATTAGCCAGGATGGGCAGGGATGGTGTCCCTAGCCTCTGTTTGCCAGAAGCTGGGAATGGGCAACAAAGGATGGATCACTTAGAATCATAGAATATCAGGGTTGGAAGGGACCTCAGGAGGTCATCTAGTCCAACCCCCTGCTCAAAGCAGGACCAATCCCCAGACAGATTTTTGCCCCAGACCCCTAAATGGCCCCCTCAAGGATTGAACTCACAACCCTGAGGAGGTCAATGCTCAAACCACTGAGCTACCCCTCCCCCCCTTGATGATAACCTGTTCTGTTAATTCCCTCTGGGGCACCTGGCATTGGCCACTGTTGGAAGACAAGATACTAGGCTAGATGGACATTGATCTGACTCAATATGGCTGTTCTTATGTTCCCATTATTTTCATGAGAGGCATGTACTTAGCTCCTATATAGCAGAGTTGCGTTTTTCATTTCCCCCAGTAAGTACGCCTTAGGAAAATCTACTTCTTCCCATATACATCCCATTGGAGATTGGATACGATTGGAGATGTGCTTCATCTAAAACTTCATGTGGGTAAAATATGAGAATTTGGGGCAGATCTACTAGCTATATATTTTCATACTAAATTATCCTGAAGCAAAGTCCAACATGTTATGAATCAAAAAACTGATGTGATAAATAATGCTTGATTCCCAGAGCTTTGTTGTCATTGTTAACTGATTCAGGAAATTCTCTATCACAGATTAACAAAATCTAATTAGTTTTATTTCACTTAATGTTAGACTTTTTTTCTACTTTCATATATTTATAACAGTATCACTTTCAGGTTCTTACTGACCTAATGTTTGGGTTGCAAGCACTGCTGGACAATGGTTGCTTAAGAAAACTGTTTCTACTTAACTTTAAATAAAAAGTCCATGGAAACATTTTTAGTGGCATTAGGTTTTGTAAAAGATTGTTCTGTTAAGAGAATCTTAATTGGGGGCCAAATGTGAGCTGACAGTGTCTTTGTAAGTAATCGTAAATCATACAAGTGTAATTTTTTCACAACATTTTTTGGAATCAAACTGAAATAATCTGCTTGGATAAGGTAGGTCTGTTCAGTGTTTAATTTCCCATGAAATGTTATTTTTCAGAACTTCAAAGGTTTAATTATGTTCCTTTCTTTCGCCAGAGACGAACAAGCCCTACTGAAGTTAGGGCTCAGAAGCCTAAATCTAGTTGGCAAAATGAGATCTTTGCAAAACATACCATTAGTACTGATTCAAGTTAAAAAGTCATATTTCAATTCCCTATTGGTTGAGTTTTGACCTTTGTTAAGCTGTCATATAAAGTACATTTGTCTTTATAATACCACTGCTAACCACAATGCAGATTTTGTGGTTGGATAATTGTGTTGGATATTGGTCTATGTCTCAATTAATCCTCACCTTGGGACAGATAAACCTTGAAATATCCAAGTTTGGTTGAATTCTGGTCCAATCTCTCAAATTTCTGACTTAATAAAATCAAATGAGTTATTTCAGAACAGACATGGAATTTCCTCTCATTGGTGGGTTTCTTCCCTCCTTAGTCCTTACCCTGAAGTTAATTCAATATTTACCTAATATATGTTAGAGTAACTGTCATGGTAATGGCACAAACCAGTCAAGGACGATACACAACATTTAACAGTGTTCTTAAAACTAGTTAAAGCAATTTCATTTATTTGTCCAACAGAGGGCTCACTGGTTCTGTGCTATGTTCTTCAGGAATCAGACCTTCTCAAGAGGGTCAAAGGGTATCCAAAACTCTGTAGATCTTTACTTCTGCAAGGGAATAGCTTGCAGAAGTAAGTTATAGCTCCATCCCTCAAGACCCCATGGCAGATAAATGAAGCAGAGATCAGTAATGGTTCAGGCCACAGTATGAAAAAGTATAAGAGGGAACATTTAGAAATTAACCAGTCTAGGTGTTACGCTCTTTCAACTCCCCATAGCTGTTTCCTAATGTGGATTAAAGCAGCTCCTGCCTTGTCACAGAGATTATGCTTTCAGTTGCAAGAACTAGTTAATGTGACTTTATAGTAATTTAAATAAATGTATATAGAATTAATTTAACCCTTGCTGGAAATCAAGTCAAGTGGTATGTATAATCTGCTCTAATGACTGATGGGTGTCATGGTGAGCATCTGTAGGATAAGGAAGGTGACTTAGAACTGCAAAGTTGGAATCTAGGAATTTGTAAGATGTGGCTGCTGTTGAGGGGGAATATCCTCTCAGAATGGGAAATGTCTTTTGTGTCTGCATAACCTAGGAGGCTGAAACAGCTTCCGTAGGTCAGGAATAGAGGTGGTTGGAAAATTGGACATTTTATTGCAAAGAAAAGGTGTCCCTTTTTAGTTTAGAAATTTTTCAATGAGCTCTAGTCAAGCCAGAGACTTTTATGTCAGATACAGCTTAATCTTCCATGACATAATCACAAACACAAGATGAAGAGATGCTAGGCAAATATTTGTCTTCTGTGTAAGAGGTTTCCAGGCTACTAGAAAATGGATAAAGTAATTCTTTCTTAAAAAAAATAAACAGTGAAAATAGACCTTGTAAATTCCCACTTATATGGTAGCAATGCAAATATTAGTTTTAAGTTTTCATTATTAATATATTATTTGTATAATCACTGCAACCAAAATCTTTTTAGTAAACAATATTTCTAAGAGGCAGATCTCGTCCCTTCTTCTGTGGGTGTCTAAGGGCTGATAATCAGTGGAACAAGTGTTACCATTATGTATGTGGGGTCAGGATGTATGAAGTTCATGTGGGTCTGAGGGAAGAATGGGGGGGACTGAATTATTCTGACTGTCCTTTAGCCCTAAAATATTACTCAGATTGAGAGGTTTTTTTAAATATACAAGGGTTTTTTTTGGCATGCACGTGCCATACTATTTTGATGTGCTAAACACCTGGCACATTTCTATGTCAAGTAAAGTTCAATTGGCAGCATGCTTTTCCAATGGCCCAGTGAAATAAAAATGTTCAGTTTTTAACAAGATTTCTGAAAGCTCATGTAGGCAAAGGGGCATAAAGAATAGATTCATAGATTCTAGGACTGGAAGGGACCTGGAGAGGTAATCGAGTCCAGTCCCCTGCTCTCATGGCAGGGCCAAATACTGTGTAGACCATCCCTGATAGGCATTTATCTAACCTACTCTTAAATATCTCCAGAGATGGAGATTCCACAACCTCCCTAGGCAATTTATTCCAGTGTTTAACGACCCTGACAGTTAGAAACTTTTTCCTAATGTCCAACCTAAACCTCCCTTGCTGCAGTTTAAGCCCATTGCTTCTTGTTCTATCCTTAGAGGCTAAGGTGAACAAGTTTTCTCCTTCCTCCTTATGACACCCTTTTAGATACCTGAAAACTGCTATCATGTCCCCTCTCAGTCTTCTCTTTTCCAAACTAAACAAACCCAATTCTTTCAGCCTTCCTTCATAGGTCATGTTCTCAAGACCTTAAATCATTCTTGTTGCTCTTCTCTGGACCCTCTCCAATTTCTCCACATCTTTCTTGAAATTCGGTGGCCAGAACTGGACACAATACTCCAGTTGAGGCCTAACCAGCGCAGAGTAGAGCGGAAGAATGACTTCTCGTGTCTTGCTCACAACACTCCTGTTAATACATCCCAGAATCATGTTTGCTTTCTTTTGCAACAGCATTACACTGTTGACTCAGATTTAGCTTGTGGTCCACTATAACCCCTAGATCCCTTTCTGCCGTACTCCTTCCTAGACAGTTTCTTCCCATTCTGTATGTGTGAAACGATTTTTCCTTCCTAAGTGGAGCACTTTGCATTTGTCTTTGTTAAACTTCATCCTGTTTACCTCAGACCATTTCTCCAATTTGTCCAGATCATTTTGAATTATGACCCTGTCCTCCAAAGCAGTTGCAATCCCTCTCAGTTTGGTATCATCTGCAAACTTAATAAGCGTACTTTCTATGCCAATATCTAAGTCGTTAATGAAGATATTGAACAGAGCCAGTCCCAAAACAGACCCCTGCAGAACCCCACTTGTTATGCCTTTCCAGCAGGATTGGGAACCATTAATAACAACTCTCTGAGTATGGTTATCCAGCCAGTTATGCACCCACCTTATAGTAGCCCCATCTAAATTGTATTTGCCTAGCTTATTGATAAGAATATCATGTGAGACCGTATCAAATGCCTTACTAAAGCCTAGGTATACCACATCCACAGCTTCTCCCTTATCCACAAGACTCGTTATCCTATCAAAGAAAGCTATCAGATTGGTTTGACACGATTTGGTCTTTACAAATCCATGCTGGCTATTCCCTATCACCTTACCACCTTCCAAGTGTTTGCAGATGATTTCCTTAATTACTTGCTCCATTATCTTCCCTGATAGTTTAGTGGAAGCCATTGTAATGATTATTAATTAGTATTACAACAGTGCCTAGGAGCCCTAAGCATGGTCCAGGACCCCATTACATAAGTATGACCATACTGGGTCAGACCAATGATCTGTCTAGCCCAGTATCCTGCCTGCCAACAGTGGCTGGTGCCAGATGCTTCAGAGTGAACAGAACAGTGCAATTTATCAAGTGATCCATGCGGTTGTCCAGTCCTAGCTTCTAGCAGTTGGAGGTTTCAGAACACCCAAATCATGGAGTTGCATCCCTGACCATTTTGGCTAATAGCCATTGATGAACCAATCCACCATGAACTTATCTAATTCTTTTTTTGAACAAAATTATACTTTTGGTTTTTACAACATCCCCTGGGAATGAGTTCCACAGTTCAACTGTGAGTTGTGTGAAGAAGTACTTCTTTATGTTTGTTTTAAACATGCTGTATATTGATTTCATTGGGTGACCCCTGGTTCATATGTTATGTGAAGGGGTAGATAACACTTCTTTATTCACTTTCTCCACATCATTCATGATTTTCTTGGCCTCTATCATTTCTACCCTCAGTCATCTCTTTTCTAAACTGAACAGTCCTAATCTTTTTAATCTCTCCTCATATGGAAGCTTTTCTCCACCCATAGTCATTTTTGTTGCCCTTCCCTGTACTTTTCTCCAATTCTAATATATCTTTTTTGAGACGGGGTGACCAGAATTACATGCAGTATTCAAGGTGTGAGTAGACAATGGATTTATATATTGGCATTACTATATTTTCTGTCTTACTATCTATCCTTTTCCTAATGGTTCCTAACATTCTGTTAGCTTTTTGACTGCACATTGAACAGATGTTTTCAGAATACTATCCACGATGACTCCAAGATCTCTTTCTTGAGTGGTAACAACTAATCTACACCTCATCATTTTATATAACTAGTTGGGATTATTTTTTCCAATGTGCATTACTTTGCATTTATCAACATTGAATTACATCTGCCATTTTGTTGCCTGGTCACCCAGTTTTCTGAGATTCCTTTGTAACTTGTTGCAGACATCTTTGGACTTAACTATTCTGCATAATTTACTCTTGTCTGCAAACTTTGCCACCTCACTGTTCACCCCTTTGTCCAGATCACTTATGAATATTTTGAACAGCTCTCGCCCTAGTACTGATCCTTGAGGGACCCCACTATTTGCCTTTCCACTGCAAAAAGTGACTTTTTATTTCTACCCTTTGTTTCCTATCTTTTAACAAGTTATTGATCCATGAGAGGACCTTGCCTCTTATTCCATAACATACTTTTCTTAAAAGCGTTTTGTGGGGACCTTGTCAAAAGGTTTCCTAAAGTCCAAAGTGCATTATATCCACAGGATCAACTTTGTCCATGTGTTCATTGACCCCTTGTCATGCTATCTGAAGTGGCTCCCAACCCTGAGTGCCAAATTCAGGACAGACTGTCAGAAAGCAGGGCAGACACTCCAACTGATGGAGTGTTCTATAATTTAGATTATAATATAGATTTTACCAATCCAGTACCAAATGTGAACTCCCAAAATACTACAATAGTCTTATAATAGAGTCACATACAGGCCTCGTAGACACTGCAGTCTATCTTGGCACTCAGCCAAGCTGCACTGTGTGTTAAATGGTCATTTCCACTAAAATCACAAAATATTCAGGTTATGCCCAGTCCCAAGAGACCAGTTGTTCACCCAGGTTGATTTGAATCTCAGACCTCAGACAATGGTTGTAGCCAATTCTCTATTAAACAAACAAAATGTTTATTAGCTAAGAAAAAGGAATGAGAGTTATTGATAGGTTAAAGCAGTTATTGATAGGTTAAAGGTAAAATATACGTACAGGTGAGTCAAAGCCTATACTTTCAAAAGATAGCAGAGATGTAGTAATCTGCCTGTTTCTCAAAAGTCTTTTAGGGTTACAGTAACTCGGGGATCTCTGTCTTCTTGTTCAGTTATTCTGCCCTGTTAGAATCCAAATAGTCCAGAGATGAAGAGTTTTTCCTTATGTCCATATTTATAGATTCGTCTCACAGAAACTAAGCTGACAGAATATGGGTTCTTTCTTCATGGACAGAAAAAAGGAATGCACTTAGAGACTTTGATCTTTGATCTCATACACAATAACCACTTGTTTTCAATGTACCAGCATTAACACTTTCCTGTTAAAGTTCTTCATTTCTATTACACATTTTGATGAGTTACTTAATTACAGGGGTATATACAATGCAAAAGCAGGGCCAGGGTTACAGGATGGCAAGCAGGACAATTGCCGCCTCCACCCCGGACTCACTGGGCTGCCCAGCCTGTGGGTCAGAGTCAATGGCTCCACACGCAGTGGTGGCTCTGCCCCCAAAAACTATCACACATGCCTTCTGTGGGGGCCCACTCCTTAATTTCTGCCCTGGGCCCCTGCCAGTCTAACACCAGCACTGTGCAAATGCTTGCTGTTACATTATAACAGGGTACAGATAAGTGAAAACAATGCATGCAACATCCCACCAGTTTTTCATGAAGTTTAAACACATGCTTATACATTTAAAATATACTTTGAATTATACTAACATACAAGTGAGCTAGTCTGGCTTTCAGCTGTGAGTCTGTCAGTTCTCAGCTAATACCTAGGCCTTGGCCAGAGCTAGCACTTAGCATCACACCCCTAAAAGAATTCTAATAGATTGGTAAGGCATGATTTCCCTTTACAAAAGCCATGTTGACTCATCCCCAACATACTGGGTTCATCTGTGTTTATTGTGCTAAGTGTTGTAACAAATAGAATAAGAAGACAGTCCCTGTCCCAAAGAGCTTACCGTCTAAATAGACAAGATAGAGACAGGGTGTGGGAGTAAGGGATATAACACACAGACAGAGTGATAGTGATAGTGACAAATATCATATTAGTTCCATTTATTTTTTAAAACGGGGGAGGGGATATTTTTACTTAGGAGGGGATCAGCTAAATGGAAAGAAAAGTGCAGGAAAGGCAGGTCAGGGAGAGATTAAGAGGAGCAGGTGTGAGAGTGAAGTTGAGGTGAAGAGACTGTGAAAGGGAGAGGGATGGTTGAGCAAACAGCCCATCAGCACAGGGAAGAGAAAGTCAAAACTACAGAAAATTCTCCTAAGACCAAGGGTTCCTGTTTTGAGTGTTTCTGCTCCAGCTGGCTAAAGATTGTGGCTAGCTCTTCTTTGCTGCTTACTTCCATGCCCACATAGTGGGATGGGGAGGGGAGACACTTTCTGGGTCCTAGTGCCCCCCAGGAACATGTGTGTATGTGGGGTCTCCCCTGCACAGTTCTAGCTCCAGCAGGGTGGTGGGAGCAGGAGGAGATACCCCCCTCTGGGCCCCTTTCCCCCCTATTTCTCCCCCAGTGCAGCAATCCCTACTTTAGCTATTTGTGCCCCATACCAGGTAGAGATCCCAGCTGCCTCTTCTAGCAGCTTTCTCTCATCAACCACTTTAATAAATTCATGAAGAGCCTACTAATATACGTCCTGTTGTGGTTTAATTAGTATGTAGAACCTGAATGTCATCCCTTGGCACTGTGTCCTGTGGTGCTATGTTTTTATTATTATAGCTAATCTTTAGTGGGTGCTCTGAACCTATTCTATGAAAAATCATATAGTTCTCTTGGTGCAGCTGAATTATAAGTAAATATTGTTAACTATATGCCTAATTTGCCACGTGACAGAATACAAAGGCTCTACCCTGGTTTAATCAGTCAGTCAAATGCTTGCTGAAGTATCTGGGGCCCACACCTACCCAGCTGAAAAGGCTTTAGGTAATAAGGCCAGACTCCTATCTGAAAGCTAAAGATTTACACTAGGGATAACTACCAAAATGGCTCATTGGTGGGAAGATGGCAAAAGAGTGGAGATGAGCAGTGAAAGATGTGGGGTATTGCTAAATCAATTTACAGGATTCTGGCTAAGTAGGGTTTTCTTGCTTCCTTTTGAAATAAGCCTGAGCTACAAACTTCAGATTATGAATTCTCCAGCTGCTCAGTTTTGAAGGTATTAAGACTCAGAGGTTTGGTTTAGTCTACCAACATAAAGATAGTTCTGAGTTACAAAATGATCTGGATCTAGATTTGGATTCTAAACAAACTTTTAGCATAATACTTGTGAGTGTTCTGATCTGGGCATTTGCTTCTAGTTTTCTAATTTTGTTTCTACCCCGTGTAACTTGTTTCTTGAGAGAAAAATCCATATTATGTTAGCAGTCTCTGTCAGTAAGTGTTTAGGATCATACATGGTATGAATGGTAAATAAAAATAACAGATAAAATTGTCCATTTTGAGTTAAGTGTAAATAAACTTAGTCCTGATTTAAAAGGCTACATTTCAATGGGAATTACACCTGCTTACAATAGCCATGAAGTTGGCCCTATACCTGTTACACATCAAGCTTCTTGGCATTTAAAAAAAAATGTTCTTCTCTTTTCAGAAAGAGAGAGTAGAAGACATGGCTTACAGAGATACTCCAAAGCATTCTATGTAGTCACCACCATGAGGACCTACTTGTAAGTTATTCTTCTATATTTCTTTCTTTGTAGAATGCTTATAGTTCCTTTTTTGAATGGGCAGATCCTCTTGGGTTTAGTGAATGGGTCTTGTGCTCAAACATCCATTGGTTCTGTTATATCTGTAGAACTAGATAGGGCAAGTTTTTATATTTAACAGTGTCATTAAAAGGGCTTTTTAGAGGCACTATGGATGCATTTTTATTAGGGAAACGTATGATACTTTCTGTCCACTTGTCTCTTTTTGCTGCCATCACAGCAAAGTTCACACTCCTGCTTTCAAGCAAGAAAAGCAGGGACTATCAAATTACAAATTAAATCCAAAATTCATTTTTATTGTACTACAGTAGTGCTTAGGCCCCAATTGAGATCAAGACCCTGTTATGATAGGCATTGTACAAACACAAAAGAGAGGTAGCCCCTGCTATGAAGCGCTTACATTTTAAATAGACAAAACATGGGAGATGAAACAGATGCAGAGAGGTGAAGTTACTTACTCAAAGTCATACAGCAGGTCAGTGGCAGAATGGGAATAGAACCTAGGTCTCCTGAATGTCTGATCCACTACATCACGTGGACTCTGATTATTTTTAATGAAACTCTCCAATTTAGTGGAAGGACAAATTCAGACTTGAATAAGCATATGCAGCTCTTACTTCAACTGATTTACTTTGGATTTACACGTGTGTACCTGAGAAAATGATTTGACCTTGTATAAGCAAACTACAAGTTGACTCAGAAGCTGGAAATTCTCCCCAAATTATATCTTGATTTTTCTTAATGTCCATTTTTCCTTTTTAGGCATTGAATCATAGAATATCAGGGTTGGAAGGGACCTGAGGAGGTCATCTAGTCCAACCCCCTGCTCAAAGCAGGACCAATCCCCAACTAAATCAAACATCTCTTTCTATCTCCCTTCCCAATTTGAGTCTTTAGTTTGTGAGCAAATGGAACTATTTGACTTCAGATCATAGGGGAGAAAGTAAACTATTGTGTCAGGTGTTTCTGCAATCCTGCTCCATTGCCCTTGTAGGGGCAGTCTGCAATTAAATCTATTTTTATTTTGCATTACAGTAGCCCTCAGGGACTGCAACCACTGTACACAAACACAGAAAAAGGTAATCATGAAAGTTTGTGTGGCACATGAAAGGGTTAAAATCATAGGCTTTGATCCTGCAGAGACTTAAGCACATGCTATAGTTAAGTATGTGATCAGTCCCATTGAATTCAACAGGCCTACTCATAGGCTTAAAGTTAGGAATTAGAGTGAAGACACATGGGGTTTCTTTCTTCAGAAAATTGCCTTCTCAGAAAAAAAAAATTGAAATGAAACACTTCAGTTTGGAAATGCTGCCACTTTTCTTCATAGAAATTGTAGTTTTAATGTCTCATGTACCCACTTTCATCAATGGGCTGGGCTTCCTGGTTGGACTGCATTTCCAATGGTATATCAGGGGAGATGAAGTCCAGTTGGGCAGCTTGGCCCATAGAAGAGAAAGGAGTGATGAGGCAATCAAACTATAGCTCCCACTCCCATTGTAGGGTGTCTATCTGAATTGAAATATTTTGGATTAACAAATCAGTTTTGTGGGCTTTGAGCTAACAATCATTTTTTTCCTGTGGAAATCAGCTATTTTCTTTGCAAAACATATTCACTTACTCAAAACCCCAATTTTCAATTAAAACAAAAAGCTTTTTGAAGGAAACTTTTGACAAGCACTGTCAAGGCTGATTCCTACTCTGGCCCTTTGAGTGCAGAAGGTGGGGGGCCTGCAAGGATTCTAAAAATTAATACTGGCCACTCCAGGCTTGTATTAAACTCCCAAGGTTACAGTTTCTCTCTGACCTTGGATGGGTAGATGCTGTCACCACCCAAATGCCAAAAAACCCCCAACAACAACAAAAAACCCAACCCTTTGAAACCAGAAAGGCACACTTGGGAATGCCCTCCTGTGGGGTACCCTCAAGCCCTTTCACCCTCCTCTCGGAAAGTGCTGAGAAAGAAAAACAAAGGAAATCAGCTGTTGCCACCAGCTAATTAAACAACATATACACAAACCTCTTAGGACACCAAAAATCCAATCCTGTTCTTAAAAAAGGTAAATTTTATTAAAAACAAAAAGAAAGAAAATACATCTGGAACTTAGGCTTTTGCTAGATTTAAAAAACCCATTTACAAAATTTAAACATCAAGAATAACCTTCTTGAGGTCCAGCTTAAAGGTTACAAGCAAAACAAAAAGCATTTGGGGTTAGCACAGAGGAGTCCACAAACCAAGAAATAAACCTAATCACGTCTTTCTAAACATTCCTGATCTACTTACACATTTGGGAGTTCCAAATAAGTAGTTCTAGGTATGATCTGATGATTTATGATCATACCTGGGTTAAAGCTTCTCATAGCATAACTGCTCCCTCTTTCCTGAAGAACACAGCAGACACACGGGAAGTTTTTTTCCCTCATTTAAAAAAATTCTAGCTTCCCATTGGCTCTTTTGGTCAGGTGCCCACTCCCTTTCCTTTACCTGGGGAATTTTTTAACCCTTTACAGGTAAAGCAAGCAGAGAACAGCCACTAAGAGGGATTTTATAGCTAACTGGCTGGCTGGGTGTCCATAAAAGGGAGCTACCCTCCCCCCTTCATTTATCCCAAGCATTATGAAAATGTACATGAGTCTCTGTAGAATCAGTGCCATAGTAAGGGACACTTAACAAACTTTATTGATGCACCTCAACTGATTAAGGATTTTATTTTAACTCCAAAGGTTGAACCAAGTTTTCTCCAAATTCAGTCCATCTATAGTTCACTGGAAACCATACAAAACACAATGGTTTCATTGTCTGTCTATATCGAGAGAAGGACAGGAGACATTTGATCTGGGTTTAATCAAGCCGCAACTTTATTATTATTAGATGTCTGGGATTACCTGGCATATAAGTGTAAGTGCAGGTAACCCCATGTTTATTCTGTAACTACCCATGGGAGCTTCCACCAGCTCCCCCTTTTTCCCTCCAGGTCCCTCCAGCAAATCCATTGCTGGGACCTTACCATCCCACCCCTCCACCCTAATAGGAGGGTTAAGGTGGGCTATAAGAATGAGGGTTGGCTCCCCGCCACACCAATCATAGGACTCCCCAACCACCCCCCATTCATTCCTTTAATGAACACCCCTTTTTAACTCCTTTTCTATGTCATTTATCCGGTCACTGTATACCTTCCCTATGGAGTATTTCCACTGGACATCTGCCCCACACTTAAATAATGAGTTGTGACATATATACTACCACCTATCATGCCATGCATGAACAGAGCTGTTCCTGAACCCGCTGTGGGGAAGGTGAAAAAACTCCAACTGCACCCAAGCCAATATGGTGGTAAGGGAAAAATTCCTTCCTAGCCCCCCTAAAAAGGGGTGGCTAGCATAATGACAAAACTTGGTATTTCACCACCTAAAGGGGAGGAAGGGTGGGTCCTGCTTCAGCCTGCTCCATGAAAAAGGGAGGCTTCGGGCGCAGAACTGCCCTTTTTAAACCCTGCATTCTTAGGGGACGAGTCAGCAACGACGCTGACCCTTTTGCAACAGTTTTCATTCCCTCCCTGCACCCAGAAAGCACTGTTCCCTTCATTTGGCCAGCCAGCCAAATACCTTTGTCCCCCTTAAAGGTGCAGGCCGGTTATTCTAAAATTAAAAACAACCAAGTGGCTTCAGATGCATTCTGGTTAGAGTTCTGAGTTCATTTGAAAAAGAAATTTAGGGGTGAAACGCCAAGGGATACATATTTTGTATGAGCATGTTAATTGAAAATACCAAGTTTCAGTTGGCAGTAAACCTGTTCGATAAAGTAGGAACACTGGTGATGGCTTTAGTGGAGATATTACAACCCAATATTTATCTTGCTTTTAATTGTTTACTATGGTTCAGAAGAACAGTGAATGGACAATAATACATTCAATATGGCAAAAAATATTAATGAAATATTAATTGAGATGTAAAGGTGCTTGTAGCAACACTCTCTCTTGATCTTTGTACATATGCATTATTGATTAGTCTTTCTTTACTAAACCACATTATAGTAGACAATAGGGTATACCATAGCTAGGGTTGAGAAAAGAGGTTTTTTCCTGTGTGAAATGAGATCATTAAATAAACATCCAGGTTGATAAGTAATTCTATCTTGGTAAAAAAATTGTTTTTTAAAATATGAAATAAGCTAAACACTTCTGATTGGCTGCCTAATGTCTTGTGTGAAATAGATTTGTGCTCTCTGTCTGTGCCACAAAAGCCACCACTACCGCTAGCACAGTGGTGATCAGGATAGATGCACGTTGGAATAAAGTCTGTAAGCTTGCACTTTCATTACACATGTTATGTCCGTGGTATACATAAAGGCTTTCTATCCCACATTTTTCACAAGAAATGAATTTATTTAAATATGTTAAAATGACACAAACTAGCAGAATCTGCTTAGTTACAGTAACGCTTTTAAAAATAAGGGGGGAAACCTGAGGGGAAAACACTACTTTTCATGAAAGAATTCCATGGCAGAATGAAAGTTTTTAGAGGGGTACATGTTAGACTTTGCCCAATTGGTTTTAAGCATTTACACAACTTCCCATCAACAAATTGAACATTTGGTAAAAGATGTAATTCTAAAAGGAGAAATTCAATTAGCTCTTCTGTGCTATTGTGTGACACTGTAAAGAATTTCTTATTTTGTTACTAGTGAATAGTTAATTTCAGTTGAGAAGCCTACTGAGTTTAAAATCTCATTTAACTGTAAATATAAAATCTAATATTTTATTGATCAAGTTAATTACATACACAGAGCAATACTACAGCACACTTAAGAGTACAGTTTTCTGGTTTGCTTCATAATTAAATGTATGCTAAAGTCAGGCTCTCTGAGTTAAGTAATTTTAGGAGCCCTGTGCCTAAAGATATGTTTAACATTCAAATAAATTAATAGACCTGCAATTTACTACAATAGGTGGAGCACCCCAATGGTAATATAAATACTTTACTTTTTATCTATAATGTTCACAATTCAGTACTCCACTGGAGCTTGCTACTGTTTCTAACTCTGGTGAATAATACTCTCTAAGGTCTCTTCACTTGTTTGTCTGGTTAAGAGGCTAACCTAAGAAAAAAATAGTTGGCTAAAAGCAAATATGACTCAGGAACCTCTTAGAGCCAATTGGCAAGGAGCACAGACGGGGATACATAAAGTTTATGGTTATCTTCTGGCTCTGGGATACACATTCTATTCACCAAAGCATGTCAAATAAAAGCCAGCATCACCCTGGTCATCATTATCATTATCAGTATCCATATGTATGGATGTTGTGTAAGGAATTATGTATCTACATTGAAAAATATGTTAAGATCTGTGTCTAAGCTCACCAGCAAAGGTGAAAAACAGACAAAAAATATTTATCTACCTGTCTGTTCACATATAAGTTAAGTATTGTATAGTTCACAATGAGCCTCTCTCGCCAGTCTGAAATGAATGCTGACGAAGGATTGTGAAAACTTGAGAGAGAGAAAGTGGTGGGAGTAGGAGCCCTATCTTGAGGTGCATGATAAAGGTTTTCTGTAGCATACTTGGGGGCCAATGAAGACACGCTGGCATCCTTCACCTAGGAAGTAAATAGACAGTGAGTTTGCTTCATGGAAGTGGGATCTCAGGCAGGCCTGGCTGCAAACGTTGGAGAGAACTTTGGGTGTGAACTACCTGTCTGAAGAAGCTTAACTTGTTAGTTTAGTCTCTAGAGAGCATGTTATGACTTTGTTTTCAATAGTTGTACTTACTGTCACTAGAAATCTCTGTTCTTTGATGATAAATATAATTATAGTGAAAACAAGGATAAGTTTAAGTGCGGTGGTTTTAAGCAAAGTGGTGATCCTGGGGGGTTGAATCTTACAAACTGGTGTGTACTATTCCCTTGGGAACAGCAGGCCTGGTAATTCTGAGAGTGTTGAGTGGATAAGGGGCTGGGCACTGCAGGGAATGCTTGGGGAATTCAGAGTGTGTACCTACTGCTAACCTATACCGGGAGAGTGAGCAGACAGTTCTTGTGTTGCCAGAGTCTGGTGGTTTCAGGGAGTTGACCCACAGCTGGCACAGACAAGACTTTGTCATGCTAAGGGGAGATGGTGGTGAGTTGCCTCACAACACGGTGTACCCCTGGGGAGCATCACAGCATATTTCCCCTTACTCATTTAAGAAAAAACATATCTTAAAGCACAGGAGACCACAAAACTGGTAAAATGACACGGTATGATTACTATTAGTCCTTGGTCTGCATGTCACTTAGTTAGAAGGTTGGTGGGAAAAGAGGTATGAGATTTTCCCCCCATAAAATCATAAAAATTACAGATCTTAAAATAAGAGAGCTAGGGTGAAATCTTGGCTTAGAATCATAGAATATTAGGGTTGGAAGAGACCTCAGGAGGTCATTGAGTCCAATCCCCTGCTCAAAGCAGGACCAACACCCACTAAATCATCCCAGCCAGGGCTTTGTCAAGCCAGGCCTTAAAAACCTCTAGGATGGAGATTCCACCACCTCCCTAGGTAACCCATTCTAGTGCTTCACCACCCTCCTAGTGAAATAGTGTTGCCTAATATCCAACCTAGACCTCCCCCACTGCAACTTGAGACCATTGCTTCTTGTTCTGTCATCTGTCACCATTGAGAACAGCCTAGCTCCATCCTTTTTGGAACCCCACTTCAGGTAGTTGAAGACTGCTATCAAATCCCCCCTCACTCTTCTCTTCTGCAGCCTAAATAAACTCTGTTCCCTCAGCCTCTCCTCATAAGTCATGTGGCCCAGGCCCCAATCATTTTCCTTGCCCTCTGCTGGATGGTCTCCAATTTGTCCACATCCCTTCTGTAGTGGGGGGCCCCAAAACTGGATGCAACACTCCAGGTGTGGCCTCACCAGTGCCGGATAGAGGGGTATAATAACTTCCCTCGATCTGCTGGCAATGCTCCTACTAATGCAACCCAATATGCCATTGACTGTCTTGGCAGCAAGGGCACACTGCTGACTCATATCCAGCTTCTTGTCCACTGTAATCCCCAGGACCTTTTCTGCAGAACTTCTGCTTAGCCAGTTGGTCCCCAGCCTGTAGTGGTGCATGGGATTCTTCCTTCCTAAGTGCAGGACTCTGCACTAGTCCTTGTTGAATCTCATCGGATTTCTTTTGGCCCAGTCCTCCAATTTGTCTGTGTCACTCTGGACCTACCCTCCAGCGTATCTAGCTCTCCCCCCAGCTTAGTGTCATCTGCAAACTTGCTGAGTGTGCAATTAATCCCATCATCCAGATCATTAATAAAGATGTTGAACAAAACCTGCCCCAGGGGCACTCTGCTTGCCAGCTAGACATGACCCCTTGATCACTACCCATTGAGCCTGACAATCTAGCCAGCTTTCTATCCACCTTATAGTCCATTCATCCAATCTATACTTTTTTAACTTGCTGGCAAAGATACTGTTGGAGACCGTATCAAAAGCTTTGCTAAAGTCAAGATATATCACATCCACCACTTTCCCCATATCCACAGTGCCAGTTATCTCATCATAGAAGGCAATCAGGTTGGTCAGGCATGACTTGCCCTTGGTGAATCCATGTTGACTGTTCCTGATCATCTTCCTCTCCTCCAAGCTTCAAAATGGATTCCTTGAGGACCTGCTCCATGATTTTGCCGGGGACCAAAGTGAGGCTGACCAGTCTTCATGGGAGCTTTGCCATAGTCTTTAATAGGGTCATTTCCCCCCACCCACGTTTGATCATCTTTTTCATCCATCTTCCAAGGAATATGGAGATGCCACCTCATCTCAGCCCTTGGTGTAGATGATGTGGCTCTGGAAAAGGGCACGATTACAGTGCCTCTTCACTTGAGCTGTTCCCTGCTCCTGGAACTGGTGCTGCAGGTAGCCAGACATAAGTTAGAACAGCCTACATACTGTTCTAATTTATGTTGTGGTCAAATCAGCCCCTAGCTAATCTCAGAATTGGGGCGCTGCAAAATTTATTGAAAAGCTACCTTGCCCATTAGGTTATGTAATGAACACTACTGAGACAAGGCTTTATATTCCTTATTGAACAAATTTACAGCTCTATATTTAAGGCCCCAGTCCTAGAAATACTTAAACACATGAATAATTTGGGGGAGTAAGTCTATTGATGTTAAAGGGGCTACTCCATATGCTTACATGTAGAACAGGATGGGTTCTAAGTTTGCAGTTGAATGCTATTACAAGCCCTATTTGTAATTCACACATACACAATCTTTTGCCCCATTCTACCAGGTAGAGCTTACTTTTATGCATGTGCACATGCAGACTTGTGGTTACCTGCTCATTGAATGTAAAGTGGCTTTTTTTTGTTTGTTTGTTTTTTACAGGTGCTAGAAGTGTGCATTCATTTTTATGAGTATGCCGGTTCTTTCTGTTTAGAAATTTGGCCATGTTAATCCAAGTGGGAAACTTGCTACCCAAGGTCAACATTCTGTCACTCTTACTCATCTTGATTAGTACCTCACTCTTTAAGTACTGTAGTTCAACTGAAATCAACTACCAAGTGTGACAGAATCTTACCTAAAGTCCTTAAGCAGGTACTTCACATTAAGCACATGTGGTCATACTGACTTTAATTAAACTCATCAATATATGTAGTGAAGCACGTATTTAAATGCTTTCCTGAATCAGGGCCTTAAGAAATGTGTCCTTCCTTCTTTGCACACCACAGCATTTTCACCTGATTTCTTTGATATCCTTATAGCTATTATACCAGATCAGTTTTGACATGGTAATAAGAGAGGCAACCTCACATTCCATGCATTTAGTTAAATAAAAGTACCCATGCAATATGATTTTAAAAGCTTATAAACTGAATTCATGTTGTCTTACAAGTGCATTGAAAGAATTTGCTGGAGAAGGAATGCTAGTATTGTTATATTGCCAGATTTTTGTTTAAATGGGAATTTTTTTTTATTGAGGATTTGTTGTTTTGGGGTGTGGTGGACTTACTTTGGCTTCATCTCTTGCAAACTGTGCAGCACATAAAAAACAGCCCATTGAGAGCAATGGCACAACATTGTCTATATTTTCTATGCAGTTGGCAGAGATTTTTATTTTGTATGTTATTGGCTCTGCTGTGTGATAGCATAACAGAGCCTTTGTTTTGTTCTCAGCAGAGCTATTTATATATTGTGACTGTACTAAGTACTATTTCCTCTGCTGGTGTTCTTCCACACTCTTCAAGAAAGTAGTCTGCTCCAGTACAAAGTCAACAGTGAGTGTATTGTAACTGAAAATACAACGGAAGTCTTCACATCTCACATTTAAATGCTGTTTTCGGTTGAAATGAAAAATAAGCTTACAATTTCCTAAATAGTAAGAAAAGATGAAGCACCAGTCAGGAAGCTCTTGAGGACATGGATCAAGGAAGTTGCTAAGATTGTCTCTCTCAAGGCAGTTCTATGCTCTGTTTCTATGTTCCTAGGGTTACAAATAAACACAGCTCTTGCAATATTGTACAACTTGAAATTCATTATACATGTTAGTGCATATTTCTACCACCAATGCAGCCCAAGCAATGGAATTCTGAGTGATTTTCCTTTTCTTTGTGTTCCTCTCGCTCGCTCTCATTTTCCTAGGCTGTTTCCTTGAATAAAAAAAGAGCAAGTTAATGACAACAGCCACATCAATGAGTCTTCCTCCTGTAGGCATGGCAAGTTCTGAGATAACAAACACTGCCCAGATAGAGACATGCTGATAATGATATTTGGTCCTATTGTTGTGTAGAGTATCACTGAAGGACTTTCTAACAAAGAATGCAGCTTCAGTCTTATTGCCAGCCAGAGAATGCTTCTCCTACTAATGAATATATCTATCAGTAAATGCCCACAATCTCTTCCTGATCAAACCATTGGAATAGCAAGAACTGTTGTAAGATTTGATAAGAGCGAAGTAACTTTTCTACATATAACTCACTAGCGCTGAATATTTTTGTACTGTATTACCTGTGGCAGTTTAATTCCAGCCAAGATTATTTGATACCTAAACGTTTTTAATATCTGAAAACACCTACTAGTTGCAATAATGAGAACAGGCATTCTTGAACAAGAAACAGGCCTGTTGTGAAGGCCAGTGGGTGCCAGAGCATTTATTTTCTTGCTTGCTTTCTTGCAGTTATGGATTGTCTCAAAAAACTAACAGCTACTGGCTTACTTGCATATACAAAAGCTAACAACTGTTTTGCAGAAAGGCGCAGTTTGGGTCCAACTGCAAATCCATGTAAAAGCTTGCTGCACATCAGTTTACTAAACTTTGTGTAGTAAAGGAAGGTTTCAGGGATGCTGACTGTATTAAATGGTTGCTTGTCACACTCATCATTGCAAAGGGTTAACAAGCAAGTGTGACTTGCAAACATGGCTTGCCCAGTGCATTGTGGGTTCCTGAAGTACCAAGCACTGGGAGCCAGGAGTTTGGGGGACAACTCCCGAATACAAGTGCTAAGAATGGACCAGGCTGAACCACTGCAGCCAGAATGTTTGTGATTTACCATGCATGCAGAGGAGAAGCTGTTTTAGTTTAAATTGGTTTAACTGGACCTGAACTAAAGACTTCATCCCAGGTGTTGAAACCCAGCTGGTACAACCAGTGTTTCTAAAATACCAGGGCAGATATTTTGGGAAAAGCAAGATATTGCCAGGTGAAGGCATTCCAGCCAATTGTTTGTTAAAACACTTTTTGCCTAGGTAGACATCGTGTTAGACGGCAAGTATTTTTCACTTTATATTCAATAATGGGTTTTCCTATTAAATCACCTTTTGTAATGCCCATTCCCTTCCATCTGATTTTTAATAAGATATGTCCAATTGCTGACAATGAGCATGAAAGAGTTAATATCCTCATAGACTTTAATTGAGCTTCCCTGTACTTGTAAGCTTTGATTACCTTTTTTCTTCAAAACTAATCTTGCTTGCTTGCCAGGTGAGTTTGCTCAAGGTCCCTCAGCTTGCCCAGACAGTTGGAAATGAACTTCATACTGCCATAAAACACTGGCTAAAATCTATTGTTTCAGCTGAGGTTGAAATAAATACATTTGTTCCAGGTAGCTAGGAAGGAAAGTATTATATTTTATATAGTATACAGTAGGTGGAATGCAACAAGTAACCAATTCCATTCATCAAAAGTTTACTGTAAGCATGGTTAACCAGGAGAACACAAGAACCTGTGGAGCGGACAAAGATTAATTATACCTGTGCTCATACAGCAGTGTTTGTGTTCCAAACAAATTATATTTGCTTGTGTTTAAACGATGCATAAATCTGATATGTACAGATGAACGTGTGTTCAGGATGAGTGAGCACACTTGTTTGAATGTCATATTTATCCCTGTATTTTGTCAGAAAATTAACTTCTTTGGAGTTTGCGCTTGAGCTGAGCATATGGTTGTTGATCTCTGGAGATGACAGCCTATCTGAGCAATAGCTCCTTATGGCTCCAGCTCTCCTCTTCTGGCAGATGCTTTGGGCTTTTCTACAATTAAGTGGAGATCATCACTGTTTTCTTTGAGCACTGCTGTGCCTTGTACTCTGAAGTGTTTTGTTAATCACTGTCTGCCTTCGACAGAAGCTGCCAAAGCTCTCATTAAGTTTGAATTTTGAGATGTCATGCTCGAATGATGGAATTTCATACCTTTTCTGCATGAATGGAATTGGCTGTGGAAACAAGCCAGCAAAAAACCATGACAATAAAGTCTATTTGCTTTGCATTTTACTGGTGGAAAAAAAAGGGGGAAATTAAACAACAACAACAACAACAAAAACCCCACACTAAACTTTCTAACAGCCTTAAATCCAGAATAAGGACTGGCTTATGCAGTGGCCAGGAAGATGATAATTGCAAGGTCCTCACCTTATCTGCAGGGTTTACACTATTACCTTTTATTAACAGTCTGTCATTGCCTTGTTCATGGTGTAAACTTCAAACTTCCTTTCCTATACAAAAACTTATGTGATGTATGCTGTTTGTGTTTTGGGTAGTTGCAAGTGATGTGGAAGATTCTCAGTAACAAAACAAAACAAAAAAAACCCCCAAACCATTTAATTCAGTGTCGTAGAATTTTAAGTGGTGACAGACTATGATGAACTATAATAGGAGCAAAAATTAATGTTACTTTTGCCCTTGAAGAAGAATTGCTTGCATGTGTGTGCAAGAAGAAAACAAAATGCATCTGTTGGCTGTTTAATGATTTGCAGCAGGAAGCTAAGTGTTATGGGAAATATGGTATGAAAAGATGTTGCCCATTTCTCTTGGTGAATCTAATTGTTTCAGCTGTATCAGTAAAAGTAAGCCTGGAAGAAAAAAGTTAGACTAATTAACTGTAGCGCCTAATCATTTCAGTCAAAGTGTTTAGGAATTTATTAAAGCAAAATGCACAGGCTATACCAGGGGTCGGCAACCTTTCAGAAGTGGTGTGCCGAGTCTTCATTTATTCACGCTAATTTAAGGTTTCACGTGCCAGTAATACATTTTAACGTTTTTAGAAGGTCTCTTTCTATAAGTCTTTAATATATACATACAACAATAGTTTAGTTAAAGTAAAAAAGGTTTTTAAAATGTTTAAGAAGCTTCATTTAAAATTAAATTTAAATGCAGAGCCTCCCGGACCGGTGGCCTGGACCCGGGCAGTGTGAGTGCCACTGAAAATCAGCTCACGTGCCGCCTTCGGCACATGTGCCATAGGTTGCCTACCCCTGGGCTATACTCAGAGAAAAAAATGTTCTCTACTGCTGAACTAATCTTTTCTGTCCTGATAACAATTAAACTTAAGTGTGTCATTCAGCACATGAATGGAATTTGATTTGTTTATGCTGCTTGGGTCTGTCAGTACTTTGTGTGAACACCTGCAAAAGCTTTTGGAGATAGAAACAGTCCCTGTGGATACTACCTATTCACAAAAACAGAGCCATAGACTTATGTTGGACTCAGAAGTTGAGGATACCCATTCTCTTCCTGGAGAGCCAGGTTTTGAGTGAATCCGATGACTGTTTGTTAGTATACAATGTTGAATTCCTGTAGCAGGTTCCTGTGGAAAGTAGATGACTTTTGCTTGAGACAGTCACCTTGGTCAAGATAATTAATCCATTTATAGACAGCTTGAAAAAACACAAATATTAATAGTTATTTTTTAATTTGGTGTAAAGACTTTTGAGTATAAAATAAAAGGCCTTCCATTTGAATGTAACACTAACTTACTAGGTTTTAGCTTTCTCGTGTAGATATTAAATGATGCATAGGCTCTTTCTGAATGATGGATGGACCTATCCTCCATGAACTTAGCTAATTCCTTTTTGAACTCCGTTATGTTTCTGGCCTTCACAACATTCCCTGGCAATGAGTTACACAGGTTGATTGCGTGTTGTTTTTAACTGCTTCCTTAGTTTGTTTTAGAGCTGCTGCCTATTAATTTCATTTCACCTAGTTCAGGTGTTATAGGAAGGGGTATATAAAACTTCCTTATTCACTTTTTCCACACCATTTGTGATTTTATATACCTCTAACATATGCTCCCCCCCCTTAGTCATCTGTTTTCCAAGCTGAACAGTCCCAGTCTTTTTAATCTCTCTTCATTTGGAAACTGTTCCATACCACTAATCATTTTTGTTGCCCTTCTCTGCACCTTTTCCAATTCCAATATCTTTTTTGCAATGAGATGCCTAGAACTGCATGCAGTATTCAAGGTACGAGTGAACCATGGATTTATTTAGTGGCATTATGATATTTTCTGTCTTATCTATCTCTTTTCTAATGTTTCCTTATGTCCTGTTAGCTTTTTTTGAATACTGCTGCACATGAGCAGATGTTTTCAGAGATCTATCCATGATGACTCCAAGATCTTGAGTGGTAACAGTTAATTTATACCCCATCATTTTGTATGAATAGTCGAGATTACTTTTTCCAATGTGCATTACTTTGCATTTATCAATACTGAATTTCCTCTACCATTTTGTTGCCCAGTCACACACTTTAGTGAGATCCCTTTGCAACTCTTCACAGTCTGCTTTGGACTTTAACTATGTTCAGTAAGTTTGTATCCTCTGAAAACTTTTCTACCTCACAGTTTACCTCCTTTACTAAATTATTGCTGAATATGTCCCAGTACAGATCCTTGGGGGACACTGCTATTTACTCTCTCCACAGTGAAAACTGGCCATTTATTCCTACCCTTTGTTTCCTATCTTTTGACTAGTTACTGATCCATGAGAAGACCTTCCCTTTTATCCGATTATTGCTTACTTTGCTTAAGAGCCTTTGGTGTGGGATCTTGTGAAAGGCTTTCTGAAAGTCCAAGTACACTGGATCACCCTTGTCCACTTGCTTGCTGGCACCTTCATAGAATTCTCATAGATTGATGAGACATGATTTCCCTTTACAAAAGCCATGTTGACTCTTCCCCAACTTATAATGTAAATCTATGTGTCTGGTAATTCGTCTCTTTACTATAGTTTCAACCAGTTTTCCTGGTACTAAACTTAGGCTTACTGGCCAGGTTTGTCTCTAAAATTCCTTTTTTTTTTTTTTTTTTTTTTGAAATCAGCATTACATTAGTTATCGTCCAGTCATTTGGTATAGAGGCTGATTTAAGCAATAGTTTATATACCACAGTTAGTAGTTCTGCAATTTCATATTTGAGTTCCTTCAGAACTCTTGGGTAAATACTGTCTGGTGACTTATTACTGTTTGTTTAATCAATTTTTTTTCCAAAACCACCTCTATTGACACCTCAATCTGGGACAGTTCCTCAGATTTGTTACCTAAAAAATGGCTCAGGTGTGGGGATCTCCCTCATATCCTCTGCAGTGAAGGCTAATGTAAAGAATGTGTATGTGAGTTTTAAAATTATTTTAAATTTTTGTACAGACGCTCCCCGACTTACGCAATCATTCCATCCCAGAAAGCCTCGCGTAACCTGAATTTTACGTAAGCAGGAGATGTATATTGTGAAAGCATAAAAAAACAAACAATTACAATATTTTCTGCTCTAAATCAATCTTATTTCGCTTGCAAACTGGTCCTGCACTCTTGCTATCACTTGGTCGCTTTCCAGGCATGATTTGAATGAAATAATAGTGTGAAATAACAGAAATACAATATCACTGAAATAGCACGAGGCTGTGAGAGCGCAAAGCCTTCCCTTGTAGGAGATGCTACTGCTGTATTCCTCCTCACACTGCACTACAGTACAGTACTTTGCGTTTCTGTATGCTACGCAATATTTTCTGCAACTCAAAAATTGTATTTATGCCTTATGGAACTTTTTGCGTAAGGTCGAATTTGCGTAAGTCGGGTCTTGCATAACCCGGGGAGCGTCTGTATTGTAAAACAATAGGTACAAAACAATTACACATGACTGTGATACAAAATTGTAGAAGCAGTAACAGTAGTGTACATATAAAATATTTAGCTTCATCCCCATCCAGAATATCCACTATAAAAATAAATAAAAAATCCAGAAGACCAAAACCCAACAACAACAAAACTATGAGTACATTCAGAGTAACTGAAATGGCCTAATAAAACAATATGTAGTTGCCTTGGTTTTAGGTCAATCCTTTCTTCATTTCCCCCTCCCTCCTTTTTGGTCTCTGAGTGCCCCCACTCCAGTGTAAGGACTCTTGCCCTGCTCTACCTCAGGGTGGACTCTCACTCTGAGACTGGGACCTCATGTATGCCATTTGTTTAACACCTTGCAGGTTCAACTGGATTTCATGCTACTGTGCTCCCACCCCTTGAAAACCTGTGACCATGACCATGGCAACCAACAGCCTGCCTTAAAACAACGAATTTTCATTTAGCAAATGGAACAAAGCATCAGAGGCAATACATTTGAAAATAATCTGTATGGAGGTCTATCTTGCATAAACTACCACCACCCCATAATGGTAATGTAGGCAGACTCAACTTCTCCAGACACTCCCCCAGGTTCCTGTGTCCAAGTGCGTGTCCCAGTCTGGTCCTCCTACCCCCACCCAAAAAGTGTCCTTTTAAATGCAGCAAAGTTTATTTGTTCACAGAATGATTCTGGCTTTGGCCTCTCCTGATCAAACCTCTTCTGCAGGCTGTTGGAAGGGCTATGGAGTAATCCGCATTAATAGTTCTCTCATTGTCCCTTTAATGAATTTTAAGTGGAAGCTCTTAGGTGACAATCTTGAGACATCTTTTCACTCCTGCTAGATTGTCCCAGACAGTCCTCTATTTGGAAGCATTTAATCAAAATGTAGTCCTACAGAAAACACCATTGCCAGTGGTAGGTCAAGATACAGTCTGAGAAACTATTAAACAGCACTCCTATGTTTGTCACAGTAATTCATTATACCATTCATATAAAAAGGCTTATTGGGCTGCTAAAAGTGACAATAAAAACTTTAATATTTAAACATATGAGATCTCATTTGGAGTAAAATCCTGCTGTTTGAGTTCAGATATGTTCATCTCTGAAAAGTGCTGTGCTATGTTTCTTTGGTAAAATATTTAACTTATGTTCTTTGAAATGTTTCCATACTGCAAAATTTTGTTCAAATACAGATCCCACTGTCATTCCTATTTCAGATGGCGAAGGCAAAAAAGGTAATCTTTTCCAAACAGTACACCACACAAGCAGCTTTTGCTGTCAGAAATGAACTCCTGTAAGTTCACATCCTCTTGTATTGTACAGTTTGGTTGTGTTGACCTGAAATTATTGGCTAGTTTATTACGGCTCGCCAATGATCTGACCAGAAGATATTTAGGTTCTTGTCCCAGTTCAGGCTACAGGGTTAGAAAACTCAGTGAGTTCAATGTCATGAGTGAACCCTTGGGTTGTGTGGCAAGGACGCTTATGCTAAGGACAAGACCAAAATGTTAAGATCTTTATTAAACGGAATGAAAGAATAATCAAAGATATAAAACATAGAGTCACAAAGAAGTAATACAATTCTATGGTCCCCGGTGGTAACATCTTTATTCTAAAAGACCATTTAAACTAGCATACTCACACCCTTCCCTGAAGACCTGGTAGTGGGAGACAGAGGACCAGCCTCATCTCTGGCATGTCTGATGAATTCAATTGTCCAGGCTCCCCAAATTGGTAAGGATCAGGTTCGAGTGTTGAGTAGCTAAGCCATATTGCAAAGCTGAGATGATAACTTGATAGAAAATAGGAAAGAGCGACCACTTGCATGGTTGTTTGCCCTCTTACAGGGTCCTGCCACTGCCTTAATCAAGGCCCAACCTACCATACCCAAATCTTATTTCCTCAGAGAAATCTTCGGGTACACTTACTCTATAGGCTAACATATTAGGACATACATTAATGGTTTTGAGGGTGAGATAATAGATATTACCTTTGGCCTAAACCATTACTTCCATGTTCTGCGGTGTAGCCTGTGGTTACCATTCTGTTCCAGACTTATGGTAACCACATTCAGTTCTTTGTTCGGTTCCCCATTCAGTTCCCCAATGTCAAAAGGAGTAACCGGTAGGCCATTTATCTATGCCAAAGGTTACAAACACTTACACTAACTAACAGTTGGAAGCACTTAGTTGACATGTATTTGTGCAAGTATATTTAATGTATTTGGTGGGATGCTCAACTTCCATAAATCAACATTGCTCCCCTGACTTCAATGCAGCTACATCGATTTATACCAGTTGTGGATCTGGCCCATTGTCTTCTGGATTTTGGTTAATCCTTGTAGGAGTGCTTCTACAAAGTAAAAGTTTGTCTACTTGTGAGACATAACCTTGCACTCATATGTTATATGCAACTTAAAAGGAGAAAGTTCGCTAATGGACCAGATCAGCACTGTGAAATCTCAAGAGAAAATCACAGTTCAGTATGAATAGCCACACACATACATGGAAGATTATAATTTTGTATCCAGTTTCAAAAAATGATTCCTTTTGGGGATGAGTACAATGGAAACATTTTCCCTCCATTTATTAGCATTGTGTGAGAAACTGGGAATAAAAATCTAAATATAAAATGCTGACCCAACCCAAAATGTGAAAAGGGGCTTGTAGGTGGTGGGCGTTTTTTGTTTGTTGGTTTGTTTGTTTGTTTGTTTGTTTTTGCCTCATGGCATATGTGTCTTTGAAGTGAAAGGCAGGCATGTCACACACCATCTTTGAACTGTGGTGCACCACAAGCTAGCAGTGACATGCCACAGCGTGGTGGCATCCTATAGCTGAAACTGCAAGTGACAACAAGTAAAACTTGATGGGCAGGAACAGCAGTCTAACTATTTGTGATATGCGACATTACTGGAAGATGATGTCCACTATCAGGAATGATCTTTTACATTATCGGTTAGGATGTTTCTGGCAGAAACATATATTTCATTTATTCACTACAGGTGTTTCTATGGCACCCATCCCCACAGTATCTATCCAAAGAAATGTCCATCAGAAAATACTGTTCTAAGTTAGGGAAATTAACATAATTTCAGGTAATGAAATGACTAGGAAGCTTGTTTTGTAAACTAGCTTTAAATATTTTTATGAAAACAAATGTTGCTGTGTAGCCTTGGGTAGAATGCTTGCTATTTGTGGACTCCTACCATGTGAATCTGCAGATTACCTCTACAGCCTGCCCTTAGCCATGTCTACTTTTCTGATATGACAGAATTTGATAAAAGTTATATAGTACAAGGTTTTGGTATGCATAGATTCATAGATTCTAGGACTGGAAGGGACCTCGAGAGGTCATCGAGTCCAGTCCCCTGCCCTCATGTCAGGATCAAATACTGTCTAGACCATCCCTGATAGACATTTATCTAACCTACTCTTAAATATCTCCAGAGATGGAGATTCCACAACCTCCCTATGCACTATGGGTCTGATCTGGGCATCACTTACAACACTTTTACATTCAGCTCAGTTGAGTTATTTTTGATTTACATGGAAGTATGTGACAGTAGAACCAGACTCTGTGTAATTAGTGGAGAACACAGAAATAGAACCATGTTTTTAAAAAATGAGTAATGTTAACTGTTTCTACATTTGACCTCTTACCCTTTGTGGTGGTATTTCTGGTGAAAGCAAGGAATATAATAAAAAGTTTATTACCTGCAGTTTAGGACAAAATGAATGGATGGGATTTTCTAACACTTTGTTCAGTATTTTTTTTAAAACACTCTTCTAAATAAACTGTCTCTACTGAGGTAAAAGTGCTACATTCTTCTTAATTATCTATCTCTGAGGAATACCTACTGATGCTACCCTCTTTTGTTCTTAGTTTGTACTGCGAGTCCTAAGTACTGTCTTCTAATAATTTAGCTGTCACCCTTCCAATTATTTCTGTTTACTTTAACTGAAGTCACAAAGGATATTAATATGCTTTTGAAATGGGTAATATATGCACATTGATGAAGAGAAGCAGGTATTTCTTAAAGGAAACTGTAAGCCTTTGAACTCTATTTGAAAAAAGGAAGCAACATTCTTTCGTTCCTAGGAGATGGGAGAGGAGCGGAATGTGTTCCATAGTATCTACATTAGGGAATTCATATTCCAGTCACCAGTGTGAAGCTATAAGGGGTTGAACCTACAAGTTGCTGAGTCCTCTCAGTTCCCAATGGGAGCCAAGAGTGTTTAGCACCTTTCAGAATCAGACCCTACTTCATCCTCCCCTTCCCAGGGGAAAAAAAACTCTCCCCCAAAAGTTCACACAACAAAACCCATTGCAACTTAAGAATGATCCTTGTTTTTATTCTTCTGTTTCAATCCAGGCAGTGACTTGCTCTGGTATGGAGCAGCAGCAGTTTACCATGTCTTAATGCTCCAACCACAGTTCCTATCATGAACCTAAGCCATATGCTGTCCCTATGAACTTTGATTTTTTTTTTTAAGTGGATTTAGTGTTCATGGAAGGAGCTGGATTGTGTGCTCTGGAAACTGAAGACCCATTTTTATTCACAGAACAGGCAGAAGACAGACAACTACTATGCAATCTTTTTCACATTGCTTTGCCAATATTTTTCAACGCTTGACCTGCAGGGGCAAGAAGTTAGTTTTCTTTGAATGACTATTCAGTCCTTGCCTTCTGTGCTTGGAGTTGCAAGTATAGGATTCAGTTCATGTGGTTTGTGATGGGAATTCTGTGCTGTGAACATGTTTCTACATTTAGGGGGGAGGGATAGCTCAGTGGTTTGAGCATTGGCCTACTAAACCCAGGGTTGAAAGTTCAATCCTTGTGGGGTCCGCTTAGGGATCTGGGGCAAAATCAATTCTTGGTCCTGCTAGTGAAGGCAGGGGCTAGACTCAATGACCTTTCAAGGTCCCTTCCAGTTCTAGGCGATAGGACATCTCCATTTATTTGTGTGAGACCTCTACCCTGATGTTTTCATAACTTTGTGAAATAGTTCATCTTGGGAAGATAATTAAATGTAGAATTTCAAAATGGTGACAGACAAAAAGGGACATACTGAAAAAAATTGGGGCTTGGTTAGTTACATTTAGTCCCTTTCTTCCATACTATTTCGAACAGCTCCAACACATATTGTCTTTTCTAGTAGAACCTTACATAAAATATTTATGCAAATTCTCTTAAGGAAGCAAATATTAATATTACAACCTTGACAACAGAACTCCCTCCCCCATCTTGGTTTGGCATAGTCTAGATTTGTTAACTTGCTGTTCATTCTGGGAAAGCAATCATTGGGAAGTGAGTGGATTAAGTGTAATGTTATTTTATAAGGGTCTATTACAGTAATATTTACCAGGTGTAGTAATAGGACTGCATAGGTAGTTAACTCACAACATGTTTAGCACAACTTGTTTAGCTATCTGTTAAGTGCCTGATGCTTGGAATAGACCTTTAATAAAATTAAATAGCATGTTGTGTGGTTTCATTTAGCTTGTACTTAACTGGGCACGAGTAAGGTGAATGTGTCTGATGTGCGTGGGCCCTCTAACTTCAAACAATAATTTTATTGGTGTTTCTAAGGTTCTGACTGAGTACAGCACTTAAGCACATGCTTGAATCCCATTGATTTCAATGGGACTTGAGCAGGTATGCAAAGCTAAGCATGTGCTTAAAGTACTTTCCTAAGTTGAGATGCTTTCCTGAATGAGGCCTTTACATGCCTTAAAAGTTAATAGGACTTAAACATATGCTAAAGTGTGCTGAATAATGACGTCTTGCTAAGAATGGTATTGGGGCCTAATGCTGCAAGGTGCTGAGCATCCTTAAATCCCTTTGGCTTTTCTGGATTGGCCTGTTTAGTGTCTTGTTGTGAATGCTATTTACACCTTTAAAATAATTTGTTATACACTGATAGCTGACTATCAATGGACTGAATAGTTAGTTTTATAGAAACCTTCATTTCATAGAGTTGATATGGGTTTATAAAAATATAAACAAAACAAAAAGGAAAAATAGACACCTGCTTTTAATTAGAAAAATAGGAATACATGAAATGCATATAATATGTTACATAAAAATAGGTATGTGAAGTTAAAAACATTTCTTTATGATATCCAAATTTTCCTTTCTCTAATAAGTTTCTTTTTATTTAAACTATTATTTCAGATGTTTTCTTCTCATGCTAATGGTACAGGATTTATTAATGTTAGCTATGTTTAATTTATAATTTTCCCATTATATGTAGGCTCAACCCTTTCATCTTGAATGGATTCAGTAGTGTGTGCACTGCTGATTCCCTAAATCAGAACAACAATATCTTAATTTTTTTTGTTCCCCCCAAAAAGGAAAACCGTGTACTTCTCATACACACCTATCAAGTGGCTGAGATCTGCTGTAGAAATATACATTATTAGTCAGATTACAGAGAGATTTGAAACAGAAAAGACATTAGCTCAGCATAATGAATATGTCTGCCAGCCATTTTTATAATGACTAGCTGCAGTTTTATTGTATGTCAAACCTTATGCTGTGCTGTACGGTTAGCTTTCTTGTTTGGCACAATCAGAAATGATGTCATGCATCCGTAGAAGTCTAGCTGGATCAAAGAAATATGCAAGAGTTTTTTCTACCAGTAGTATTGTAGCATATTTTGCTGAAATTATTGTGCAGGTGATAACAGATGCATGATCACTTATCATGTATAATGCATTGTTCTTGATGTGCAGTAGAGACATTACAAGAATGGGCAGCTTTGTTATCTAAATGTTTCTTTTGAGACATTAAATAGACCAGCAGGTGTGCAAAATTTCTCTTTTAAAATTGTAATATTGACCTACACGCATTGAATCAGAAAGCAGAAGTCAAAATGAAGACTCCCTACTAACTGCTATGCTATGCACTCCATCAATGTTTAACTGTTTTGCTTATTGGTATTAAAGATCTCACGGTATGTCAATAGCTTGTAAATCAATAGTTAAAACGTAATATAACTTTTCTCATTTAAATACAGCTCAAGAATTTCAGACTTGACTGTATAAAAATACAAATTCTATACAGTATGCTTATTTATTTAGCATCTGTAAAATACTGTACACAGCACTGTAAAAGGACAATAGAACTGTACCATATGTATATTCACTTTGCTGATAAATGCCTCATTCCTTCTTTAGAGGATTATTAAGAGTTCTCTGGAGGAATAAAATGGTGGAAGTCACACATTTAATAGCTCAGGTACAAAGAGTCAGATTGTGCCAGTTGGCAAAAGTTAGCAGGAAGCTGTCACAATAAATGGCAGCAGCTGCTCATAGTTCTAAAGAGTATGTCCCAGTCAGAACTGAAAACTGATGGCATCTACATTAATACTACCTTAATGGTCCATCTGCTGCTCCATAGGGTCCCTAGCTGCTGTATGGAGTCATAGGCATTTGACAGGCAGTCTCTGTATGCCAGACACACATTGTGCCAAATGTTTTAGGCTGCTTTGTATCATTCTGATCTGTCAAACTTTTCCTACTCATTTATCAGGCAAGGAGTTATGAGGGTTTTTTTTCTACACATCATTGGCTTTTAGCATGGGGGCAGCCAGGAATTTGGAAGGAAAATTATTTTGGTTACCCCCCTTTTTTTTATTGATGAAGCAAATGAATAACCTCAGCTGTCTGATGTACTATAGTAGCTATGTTAACAAAGCAGAATGACAAGCCCCACAGAGAAATCAATCGCCACTTTCTTTTTATATTTTAGAAATCTTTTTTTATTGTAGCAGGTAGCAAACAAAAATGATAGCATGCTGTTGACTGGTGGAACATTATAGAACTAAATTTGTTAAAGACCAGTTCACTTTTAAATGCATCTTTGCATAAATCTGGGAAAAAAATTTCATATAAAGAAAGGACCCAAAGTGTGTATGAAAGATTTTTTTTCATTGGTCCTTGGAAATTATAACAGTAATGTTGGGGAAAGTTTATTTAATTGTTAAGGAACAGAAATATTATACACTTATAATAGTGCTAGTGCCACTAAGACATAAGTGAACATAGTCTATTTTAACACTGGAAAATTAAAATATCTGGTTACTTTTTAAAAAAATCCTTTATGGTACATTACAAGCATAATTTTAATTTATATAATGTGTCCTTTAAATATCAATACCTTTAAAGCTATCTGTTAAATTCTGCAACAGAATTATATAAATGTGAAATCAAGCAGAGCTCTAGAATGTGTTTTATTAAACCCTCCACTGACTTTGGACAAACAAACTATATCCTGCAAAAAGCTATTTGTATCATCCTTTGAATGTACATTGTTTGTAGAAAAATGAAAACTCTCAATTTCTTTTGGGGGGTTTGTGCAGCTCCTACAAAAACATATTGTCCAAATTTAAATTTGTCATTTCTGTGAATGTCAAAGTTAGCTCAGCAAATTGTCTAAGTAATCATTGAGGAATAAATGCTTAGATAGACATCAGGATATCAGCAAAAATGTTACCACTGATTTTTGGAGTGCACGTTTAAACTTTTGAGCTGGATTCATTGTGATTGACCAATTGCTTGAAATTGCATGATATTATGGTTTTTGGACTGACTAAGCCATGTGCTATAGAAAATCAGCAGAAGTCTTTTTGACTCAGGCTCTCAGGAGAGGCTTCAGTTTTTGTCTGAGTTAGTCATGGGAATACAAACCAACCAACTGTCCAAAGCACTAGACTCTGCTTATGGTATTAACTATGTGCCTGGATACCGTTGCATTTTCCTATATTTGAAATTATAATAGTCTACTGTAACATTTTCTAAGGGGAACACAGCCCCTGAATGTGTCCTGCCTGTCTTGTGCCTATAGGCTTTGTGGGTCTTTCCTTGTGGACCGAGGCCTGCACTCCCCTAAGCTTTTTGATCAGCAGATTCATACAGCTCTGACTTATACAGGCTCAGTAACTTGTTATACTGAAGGTATGCAATAGTATCCTATTACCTGGTAGAATGGCATACTAGTAAGTGTTCTTTGTGGAATCTTAGGAGGCCTGATTTAGCACCTGAGGAACCTTGGAGAGACTTTGGAGAAGCAGGTACATTCCTTGTCAAGCAAGAGTACATCAAAAAAATACCAGAGTCCATCATCAAACCTGCTCTCAGCTGGAACATCCTCAGGGCCCAAACTTTGATTAGTTGTTCATGTCAAGAAAGGGTAACAATAATAATGCAATTCTATCTCCAGAACATTGCAGCAGAGGTCTAAATTATTAAATTTTACCAGGATATCTCACTTTGTGCCTACACTTACGGCGGTGTGTAGACTACAGATAGTACATGCACACACACCCCAGCTTGGGTACAAATAGCAGTGTAGATGGTGAGGCACAGCATAGGCAAGTAAAGACATGCCAGGACCTTAAGTTACCTTTCCTACATAGCTCTATATATGCCAAAATAGTGCCTGACATGTCTACAATGCTAACTTTAGCAGCGTAGTGTCCTGCTGCCTCTAGGGTTGCCAGGTGTCCAGGTTTTGACTGGAATGCCCAGTCGAAAAGGGACCCTGGCGGCTTCGGTCAGCATTGCTGACCAAGTTGTTAAAATGCAGTTGGTGCAGCAGCGCTAAAGCAGGCTCCCTGCCTACCGTGGTTCTGTGCAGCTCCCCGAAAGCAGCCAGCATGTCTGGCCCCTAGGCGCAGAGGCGATCAGGGAAGCGCCGCATGCTGTCCTTGCTCCCAGTGCTGGCTTTGCAGCTCCCATTGTCTGGGAACTGCGGCCAATGGGAGCTGTGGGGTGGCACCTGCGGGCGCAGGGAGCACGCATCGTGCAGAACCGCCTGGCTGCACCTCCGCTTAGGGGCTGGACATGCCAGTCGCTTCCAGAAGCAGCACGGAGCCAGGGCAGGCAGGGAGCCTGCCTTAGCCCCACTGCGCCAACGACCGGGAGCCACCCTAGGTAAGCGCTGCCCAGCTGGACCCTGCACCTTGAACTCCTTGCCACAGGTCAGAATCCCCTCCCATACCCAAACTCCCTCCCAAAGCCAGCCCCCCCTTCCCACAGCCCAACCCCTTACCCTAGCCCTGAGCCCCCTCCTGGAGCTCACATCTCCTGCCCCAGGTCGCAACCCCCTCCTGCACCCTAACTCCTTCACAGACCCCACACTCCAACCCCTTTCCCAGCCTGGAGCTCCCTCCTGCACTCTAAGCACCTCATCCCCAGCCCCAACCCAGAGCCCGCACCCCCAGCCGGAGTCCTCCCCTCCTCTCCCTCCCGCACGCTAACCCTGTGCCCCAGCCCAGTGAAAGTGAGTGAGGGTGGGGGAGAGCGAGTGACAGAGGAAGGGTGGCTGGAGTGAGTGGGGGCAGGGCCTCAGGGAAGGGTGGAGAAAGGATGTTCAGTTTTGTGCAATTAGGAACCTGGCAAACCTAGCTGCCACCCCACTGCAATAAAAGGCTCTGGCAGCTGGAAATGGATCTGTTGGAAGTTGTGGTGGGGTGTCTGCCCCACCCTCATATTAGAGGGGGTGCAGCAGGCCAGTGTGCCTGTGCAGCCCGGCAACCAATAAGAAAAGGGCTTATTGGGAGCCAATCAGGGCCCGGATTGGAGGGAGCCAATCAGGGCCCGGATTGGAGGGAGCCAATCAGGGCCCGGATCAGCCCTATAAAAAGGCTGCTCTGAGAGAAGAGAGTCAGTCTGTCCCAGATCCTCAGGGAGGAAGGTCTGTCTTCTGAGCAGGAGACCAGCACCCAGGATAGCGCAGTGCTGGGTAGGCTCAGGGAAGCAGAATGGAGCTTCAGCCTGATACCTGCCAGACTGAAGGGCCTAGAGGCTACAATGGGGTCAGAGGGGAAGTGACCCAGGGAAGGCTGAAGGCAAGGGGAGAGAAGGAGGGCTGAGAGGCTGCCGTTAGGGGGTCAGAGGGGAAGTGACCCAGGGAAGGCTGAAGGCAAGGGGAGAGAAGGAGGGCTGAGAGGCTGCCGTTAGAGGGTCCCTGGGTCAGAACCCAGAGTAGCGGGTGGGCTTGGATCCCCCCCCCCCTTCCCCCTTATGCTACACCGGGCCATGGAGCAGTGGCCAAGTCAGGCTGCAACCTGCCCCCTGACGTAAGAGGGGTTAGACTTGGGGGTTGTGGTAGGTTGCTGAGGCCAGTGCAAAGACTCCTGTTAACTCCCCCCCAATCCCCCCCCCCCAGAAGGGGGTGTGGGTGGACTAAGGGACACTGCTGGAGGGCAGTGGTCCGTAAGAGGACGCCGCAAGCCAGAGAGCGATGCGGGTCCACACGCCAACCAAGGGCGAGACAATGGACAGGACACCACCAGGAGGGAGCGCTCCACAAGACAGAGCTAATTCTGGAGACAACCAGTAGGAGGCGCCGGGGGTGAGTGCCAACCCCATTACAGAGATGAAGAGGCAGTAGGCAAAGGCTCCAGTGACACCACCCTGTTGGAGTCTTTCCCTGATGCCTCCCCCAACCAAAGATTTTTGTTGCCTCATGTGCCTACACACCACTGTGTGAATGCAGCCTGCTTCTCACTGCGGCATGTTGCTTCACGTACTCTATATGCTGCCACAAGTGGAGACAAAGCCTCAGTTTGGGGCATGGGTAATCTGGGTACTGCTAGTGAGTTTCAAGTACAGGATTCTTCAGGCATATTAATGTATCAGTAAAGAGTTGAGTAATATCGCCATGACTGATGCCGATAGGGAGTGGGGGAGCAGAGGAAAATGGTTAAGTAGTAACAAATTATTAGTGGTCAGTGGTCAGAAAGCAGAAGAACAGTTGTAACAGCATGAACCTCACCATACTGCTTTAGTGGCAGATGTTCTTGTAGGCCTTGGTCCAACAACACACTTATACATGTCTAACTTTAAGCACATGAGCAATCTAACTTCAGAGTCTGCTACCGTGCTTAAAATTATGCACATGCTTAAGTGATTTTCTGGATGAGGGCCTTAATTTGCTCTCACTGTCTTGTCATAATAACTGCTGATGTGATATCTGTTGATAGCAGCAGCATGGAAAGGGCAGCAATGCCTGGTTTCCAGATTGGGATTGTCTGTGTGTGCTG
This sequence comes from Chrysemys picta bellii, assembly GCF_011386835.1. Lineage (NCBI taxonomy): Eukaryota > Metazoa > Chordata > Testudines > Emydidae > Chrysemys > Chrysemys picta. Next base: position 57,456,764 of record NC_088796.1, read on the forward strand.
TACAGGTCAGATTGTTATGCTTACATTAACCGTGGGACCTATTTAGGGAGAAAGTCAAGCATCTAAATATGCTACTGTGTGAAATTGTGCATTCACTTTCTCATTTAAATTGCCTGCCCTTCTTATCTTCCTCCAACTGACAGGCTGATTAGTGTCCTGCCTGCTGACTTGGACTAAATTCCATAGTACTTGCTCCCTGGCTTTTTTTGCTTAATGCCAAACTGACAAAAGGTCTCGTGTGCAATCCCAGACGCTCTCATTTTTTGGCTGGGGGAGTTGTCTGGGGAAGACAATTCATCACAACTAACATGTGGGCCTGTTATCCGACCACTGATTTAGTGTGAACCCTCACAACTTTTGTTGGAAGAAATGTAGACAGAAACTTAGAGGAAAGAGGACAGTATGGCAAACGCACCATGATGGATGACGTGTGCAGTTTTCAGAAACCAGACGGCATAAAATCTGTTACACAAGGTGAGGGAGGCTACAGAACTGTGATTTACCCTCTCTTGCTTTGATTCAAGCATAGAATAATGAACCAGTGTGCTGCATGATGATAGGCATGACCCTGCTGCAAAGCTATAAGAGGTTGACCCTGCCAAGGTACTTACCACTTTCCAAAATCAAACCCTGTCACAAAGTCCCCACCACTTAAGGCTGATCATTTCTCTGTACTTTTTATGCTCTTTTCTTAACTCTGGGAAATATTTCCATCACACTTAACATTGCTGAAATTCCCTTAAAATATCATTTCACCTCCAGTCAAAATTGAATATTGACAGAATTTTGAGGAACAGCTTTTTGCAGGTTTTGAAGTGAAAAATACATATTCTCCTGAAATTTCAAAGAACATAGGTTAGGGTTTGTGAACTAGCCCTTCTTTTTAAAAGTACATCTTGTATTTCCATGCAGGCTATACAATGGGTTAATGAATGACAGATGTTTAACCTATAGGTTCATGGATGACAACACATGTAACCTAAACAGCATGCTAAATCCAATAAATTTTAAGGGACTATGTCACACACATAGGGCCTTACAGAGCCCTTGACCTGTGAATGTGCAACACCTATTGACATCACTGGCATATACCATTGAAGATTTTGTACAGTGTATTCTGGTATAGAATATCAGTCACGTTTCAGAGTTCACAGGGGGAAAGCCATGCTGAATATAAGGGTGATCACACTGCTATTGCATTATTAATATAAACATTTAAGGTTCCCAAAAGAGATTCTTTAAAAAAGGAAAATAAGTAAATGAAATCTATTAAAATATTATAATCCATTATAGAAACATTAATAATATGGAACTAAATATGCACAGAAGAAAAGAGATTAAATTAGCGCACAGAAAAGTCTATTAATGGTAAGATTTTGATTTAATCTGAAGCATCCTTAATGTATCCTGTGCGTACCATTGTGTATTATTGCATATAAATGGCATAAATATATATGGCATAAAATCCCATGCGCTGTTCTGAGAACTCTTTGATATCAAGGCCACAATACCAATTGTGGCAATTGTCAGCATTAACTCTAAATCACCTTCGTTTTTCCAAATAAAATTAGTGTGGTAGTGGTTTGTTTTCACTTGCTTGGTTTTAGTTAAAAAACAAAAAACACACACTTAAATAGAAAAATCAACAAACAGTGTGAGATCACATGTTGGGATAGTGGAATGGTTGAGGAGGGGAGGAGGTTTGAGGGAGTACGAGTTTGTATACATGTTCTAAACTGAAACTACAGTACCATTAAATAAAATACAGCCATTCTTTTGGCACTACTCTTCTTACTTTTATATACCTTGCAGGACCTAATGACACAATTTTCCTTCTAGTCTACTTCAGGACCTCACAGCTAATAAGATTGAAAATAAGACTAAATGGCAAAATGTGAATGTGAGCAACCTCAACGTATGGATGTGCTCAGGTCTGTGGTTTGGCAATGGCTATTATAAAGATAGGGAACGTCTGGCAAGTTTGGACGTCAAATACCCAACAAACTGGTAAATGTACTGAGCTGGGATTTGGCTTTGGGCATGTTGCACTTTTTTTTTAAATAAAGAAATGTTTCCCTTGTGAAAATGAGATGTGAGCAAAGCCTGAATAGTGTCAGATGTAAGTGGCACTGTGCTCCCATGTCACATGTATAATACAAATCCACAAACTGGGCCAGATTCTCGACCATGGTTGTTCCATTTGCATGAACTGTGATACCACCTGAGTGGTGTAAAGAGGACTTTACAACCTGAGCTGCAGCAATCCAGTTGAGAATTCACTCAGTAGAGTAAAGCTGAGAGAACTAGCTCCTGTGCCAGTCTCTTCCAAATCTGAGGGTAGGGGGTATGTCAGGAAGGTAGAGGTGGGCTAGCACTCCCTATAGTACTTAACATCTGGCATATGGCTTCAGAAGGAAATACTCCAACTGTTATAAGTTAAGGTTCTTTAATTTACTGTTAGTGCTGGGACCGTAATCATGTCCTTGTTGAACTTGTGCCAAGTGTGCTTTGGTGCAGAAGAGACTCTGGCCAAATGTGTTCAGTAGTGAAGTCAAGATACTTCACAAATGACTATTGGATATTGAGGATGGATGAGACCCATGCTGAAAGAATATTGGTCTGGGTTGTGTTGGGTGATCTTCTAAAATTTTACCTCCAAAAGGTCTTTGTATTTTTATTTAAAAAAAAAAAAAAACATCTATTTCAGTTACTAGCAGTGAACCTTCATTTCTCTCCCTCTGCCTAGATAGAAGTAAAACTAGAAAAGAGACTAATGAAAACTAACTGCCAGCTTCTTCCAGCAAAACACCTAAGGAAAATTTAAGAAGAAATTGGTCTATTTTTTGCTTAGAAAAATGTGCAGAACTAAGATAATTTTTTCATGAAAATCAAATGGACAACATTATGCAAAATACATTACAATTTTGTTATAATTATTGGTATAGAGGTTATTCCTGGAGGCCTCAGAATCCATTATTTTGGGGATGCACACTTTGCAAAAAGATAGTGTGAACCTTGAGGCAGGGTTCCATCTAGGTACTTTTGCCTTTTATTAAGCATATTAAACACACTTCTACTTTTTACCACTAGAATGAGAATTACTTTAGTTTCTAAATACATTTATCATGGTACTTATTGCCTGCTGGTTAACATTTTCTCGCTCTATCAGATGATAGGCACATTCTGTAGAAATGTCAGCATTTTGTCAGCCAAGATTGAGCTTTAATAAAAATCAGACTTCTGACAATTTTCTGTAATAACTCTGAACTCACATGTACATGGCTATATCTACAGGTTGTGAATGCTGGATCTCCTGATGAATATAAAATTAGCATGAGCTACTACTGCATTTGACTCATGGTTTAAGTTCTCCCATGCTATTTTAAACTAGGGTGTACAGGCACTTCCAAGGAAATTGTTGCTAATTTTAGCTAATCAATCAAAATTCATCATATTCTTGCATTTTTCTCTAAAAACCCAACCTGGCATACCAGGTGTGGCAAATACTTGGAAAATCCATTTTTTTTTTGTGCTGAGCATCCGATGTGACGAAAGCAGTGCAAAATAAATTTGGATTGGGATGGGTGTGTGACGTTGTGCAGTCTATATGGTTTTATAAAAACTTGATAATAAGTCAATATAATGTAACTGAGATGGTTTTAGAGAAAATACGGTAATAAGTGAATGTAACGTAACTGGGATATGCTTCATGCAAAAGGTCTCTTGTGAGGTATCATTACAAAGCTTATAATCTACTGAGTATGATCATCTGATTTGTATAAATGTACCACTCTTGTATCCAAAACTAGAAATATAAAATGTAACTCTGAGGGCCTATTGTAATTGTGTAAAGTGTGGACCATTAATGATGGTTTGGAATCTTGATGACTCCCATTGTCTGCAGATGGCTGTATTTACTTGTGAGTCTTCCTGTATATGTGTGTGCTGGCAAGTGAGTAATGAAGTCTTGCAGTGACATGTGATCATGTCACCTGAACTGGAATCCATCTTTAACCTGGGGCTTTTCCAGTGAGGTGGGGGTGGAAACCCAGAGAGACAAAGAGTTCCCGCCTTATGCAAAAGATATATAAAGGGGGGAAGAGAACAGAGAGAGGGAGAAGCCATCATGAAGAATCCCCTAGCTATCACCTGAGCTGCAACAAGAGCTGCACCAGGGGAAAGAATTGTGCCCAGGCCTGGAAGGTGTCCAGTCTGAGAAAAACTTACTGAAGCATCTCTGAGGGTGAGATTATCTGTAATCAGTTTGATTAGGCATAGATTTGCGCATTTTATTTTATTTTGCTTGTGACTTACTTTGTTCTGTCTGTTACTACTTTGAACCACTTAAATCCTACTGTCTGTATTTAATAAAATCACTTTCTATTTAGTAATTCACTCAGAGTATGTATTAATACCTGGGGGAGCAAACAACTGTGAATATCTCTCTATCAGTGTTATAGAGGGCGAACAATTTGAGTTTGCCCTGCATAAGCTTTATACAGGGTAAAACAGATTTATCTGGGTTTAGACCCCATTGGGAGTTGGGCATCTGAGTGTTAAAAACAAGCACACTATTGTGAGCTGTTTTCAGGTAAACTTGCAGCTTTGGGACAAGTGATTCAGACCCTGGGTCTGTGTTGGAGCCAAACAGGAGTGTCTGGCTCAGCAAGACAGGGTGCTGGAGTCCTGAGCTGGCAGGGAAAACAGAAGCAGGGGTAGTCTTTGCACATCGGGTGGCAGCTCCCAAGGGGGTTTCTGTGATCCAACCCGTCACAGGGTGTGTGTGTGTGTACATATACTTATTTATTTTTTGGGTCATCATACATAAGAATGGCCATAGTGAGTCAAACCAATGGTCCATGTAGCCCAGTATCCTGTCTTCTGATAGTGGCCTGTGGCAAATGGTTCAAAGGGAATGAACAAAACAGGGCAACTAGTGAGTGATCCATCTTCTGTTATCCAGTCCCACCCTCTGGCAGTCAGAGGTTTGAGGAAACCCAGAGCACGGGGATGAGTTCCTGACCATCTTGGCTAATTGCCATTGATGGACTCTATCCTCCATGAACTTAGCTAATTCCTTTTTTAACACAGTTATACTTTCAACCTTTACAACATCTCCTGGCATCAAGTTACACAGGTTGACTGTGTGTTGTGTGAAGAAGTACTTCCTTATGTTTGTTTTTTAAACCTGCTGCATATTTTAATTGGGTTGAACCCTGGATCTTGTGTTATGTGAAGGGGGAAATAATATCTCCTTATTCACTTTCTCCCCACCATTCATGATTGCATAGACCTCTGCCATATGCCCCCTTAGTAGGCTCTCTTCATAGCTGAACAGTCCTACTCTTTTTAATCTCACCTCATATGGAATATGTTCCATATCCCTAATCATTTTTGTTGCTCTTCTCAGTACTTTTTCCAATTCTAATATATCTTTTTTGAGATGGGATGATCAGAACTGCATGAAGTATTCAAAGGGTGGGTGCACAGTGTACTGTGGATTTATATAGTATAATATATTTTTTTTATCCCTTTCCATTGTTAGCTTTTTTGGCTGCTGCTGTACACTGAGCAGTTTTTTTCAGAGAACTATCCATGACTACAAGATCTTTCTTGAGTGGTAGCAGCTAATTTAGATCCCCATCATTTTGTATGTATAGTTTGGAAAACATATTCAGCACTGAATTTCATCTGCTATTTCGTTGTCCAGTCACCCAGGTTTGTGATATCCCTTTCTAACTCGTTGCAGTCAAGTTTGGACTTTTGTCTTGATTAATTTTGTATCATCTGCATACTTTCCCATCTCACTGTTTATCCCTTTTTCTAAACTATTTATGAATATATTGAGCAGAGCTGGTCCCTATTATCCCATGACTCTTCTTCTGCTTCAGAGCCTTTGGTGAGGGACTGTGCTTTCTGAAAGTCCAAGTACACTATGTCCACTAGATCACCCTTGTCCACATACTTGTTGACCCCCTCAAAGAATTCTAATAGATTGGTGAGGCATGATTTCCTTTTAGAAAAGCCATGTTGACTGTTCCGCAGCACATCATATTTATCTGTGTGTCTGATTATTCTGTTCTTTGCTACAGAGTCAACCAATTTGCCTGGTACTAAAGTTAGACTTACTGGCCTGTAATTGGCAGGATTGCCTCGGGAGCCTTTTTTAAAAATCAGCGTTACACTATCCTCCAGTCATCTGATACAGAGGTTGATTTAAACAAAAAGTTACATATCACAATTGCAGGTTTCAGAGTAGCAGCCGTGTTAGTCTGTATCCGCAAAAAGAACAGGAGTACTTGTGGCACAAGTACTCATATCACAACTGGTAATTCTTCAGTTTCATATTTGAACTATGGGTGAATGCTATTTGGTCCTGATGATTTATTACTGTTTAATTTATCAATTTGTACAAAAGCTGCCTCTAGTGACACCTCAATCTGGGATAATTGCTCAGATTTGTCACCAAAAATAGGCTCTGGTATGGGAATCTCCCTCTTCATTGAAGACCAATGCAAAGAATTCATTTCACTTCTCCACAATGGTCTTGTCATCCTTGCGTACTCTTTTATCACCTTGATTGTCCACTGGTCCCACTGATTGTTTGGCAGGTTTCATTCTTCTGATATATTTCTGTTAGGTTTTGTCTATAATCATTATAAGGACTCACATTACAAAGACTCATGAAACATGTTTACTTTAAACTGTCTCTCCAAGACATCTGCCCATAATGACTTCAGATAACATCTGCTGAAGCCTTGTCATTCCTTTTAGTTGTTTAAAAAGCCATTTATGCAAACTATGTCCCATTCTTCTAGTCTCTTCAAGGTAGCTATGTAAGAAATGTTGATAGAAGAAGCAAGTCAATACATGCAGCAATCATTATAGTTTATATTGATCTCCTTTTTAGATCCTTACATTGCTTTGCTGTTTCTTAGTTTTATTTCGTAGTGACATTTTAATAAAGTAAAGACATTTATGTCAAGGTATATAAGGTATTTCAACACTGATGCTTCTCTGCCTTTTGCTCCTCTTGAGTCTTGGACAGATGTACCCTTTTCCGTTAAGGCCTGCAAACTTCTCCCCAAAGATTAGCAGGTTCCCACTATGTTCATTTGCAGTAATGTAACCTGTCATGAGACCTTTGTAAACACTGTATGAGATGGTGGTCTCCAAGGTGGGTATTAATAATGACCTTTAACTAGAGAGAGAAATCCAAGATGTGCGTACTTTAGCTAGGATGGCCTTTTATTATCTCAGCTGTCCACCTACTGCTGAAAGTATATTCTGAAGACATACTTGTATTTTCCAGTGATAACAGCTTGAAAATAATGAGTGATTTTACTGGTTTTTTTTTGTTTTAAAGGAGATCTTAACAGGCAGTTCTATTGAAAGAGAGACTGAAGGGCTAAGAGATGGAGGCACTGGTGTGCAGGAAGATCAACAAATTTATCTATTTGGGACAGCTTCCATTGTGCCCTCTACACTAGCGTGTGATTTCCTGGTATCCTGTACCCCAGGTCAGGAAGGACTAGTAATACTATCAATTCATATCACACTGAACACCTACTGGGAGAAAGGCATCACAGTGCTTAACAACTAACAGCCCATGTAATTAGTGTTGCTATATTACTGCCTCTCGCTTTTTAACTAAAAGTCAGGGTTAGCATCTGCCTAAGAGAGGTATAATTAAAAAAATGAAATTGTTTGCTTTTGGGAAGAGGAGAAGGATGGGTTTCCTGGGGGCCCCTATACCCACACGAGGAATAACACCATCTTATGTTATGCTGTCTGAGAAGATTGCTTATTTATTATAACAGCAGGGGACAGGTAAGAATAAGCTTAATTTCAGTACCCAGAAAGATATTGGAGCAAATAATTAAGCAATCAATTTGCAAACACCTAGAAGTTAATAAGATGGTAAGTAACAGTATGGATTTGTCAAGAACAAATTGTATCAAACCAGCCTAATAACTTTCTGTGACAAGGTGACAAGCCTTGTGGATAGGGGGGAAGTGGTAGATGTGTTATATCTTGACTTTAGTAAGGCTTTTGATCTGGTCTCGCATGACCCTCTCATAAACTAGGGAAATACAACCTAGATGCATGTTGGAATCCTTTAGTCTGTGAGAGATTATGGGAATTGCAGCCTATGATATGGATGGTTTGCAATGTCTCAAGACTGAATACTCCAATCTGAGATTTGCATGATCTCTGGCAGTTATTGCAAATGTGTCTTGGTTGGGAGCTGCTTGCTTCCTACAGGCTCTTTCCTCTTCAAGCTGTAGGAGCCAACTCCTGTCGTGGACATTGATGCCCCGATGGAGACAACGGCACCACTTGTTATGATCACTTGCCAAGGTTTCCCATCGATCAGGATCAATTCCAAATTCCTTCATATCTCGCTTGCATGTGTCAACCTAGATGGAGCTACTATAAAGTGGGTGCATAATTGGTTGGAAAACCATTCCCAAGAGTACTTATCGGTGGATCACAATCAAGCTGGAAGGGCATATCAAGTGGGATCCTGCAGGGATCAGTTCTGGGTCTGGTTCTGTTCAATATCTTCATCAGTGATTTAGATAATGGCATACAGAGTACACTTATAAAGTTTGCAGATGGTACCAAGGTGGGAGGGGTTGCAAGTGCTTTGGAGAATAGGATTAAAATTCAAAATGATCTGGACAAACTGGAGAAATGGTTTGAAGTAAATAGGATGAAATTCAATAAGGTCAAATGCAAAGTGCTTCAATTAGGCAGGAGTAATCAGTTGCACACATGCAAAATGGGAAATGACTGCCTAGGAAGGAGTATTGCAGCAAGGGATGTGGAGGTCATAGTAGATCACAAGCTTAATATGAGTCAACAGTGTGAAATTGTTGCCCAAAAAAGCAGTCATGATTCTGGGATGTATTAGCAGGAGTGTTGTAAGCAAGACATGAGAAGTAATTCTTCCCCTCTACTTTGCACTGATTAGACTGCAACTGGAGTAATGTGTCCAGTTCTGGGCACCACATTTCAGGAAAGATGTGGACAAATAGGAGAAAGTCCAGAGAAGAGCAACAAAAATCATTAAAGGTCTAGAAAACATGACCTATGAGGGAAGAATGAAAAATTGGGTTTGGTTAGTCTGGAAAAGAGAAGACTGAGAGGGGACATAATAGTTTTCAAATACATAAAAGGTGGTTACAAGGAGGAAGGAGAAAAATTGTTCTCCTTAACCTCTGAGGGTAGGACAAGAAACAATGGGCTTAAATTGCAGCAAGGGAGGTTTAGGTTGGACATTAGGAAAAACTTCCTAACTGTCAGGGTAGTTAAGCATTGGAATAAATTGCCTAGGAAGGTTATGGAATCTCCATAATTGGGTATATTTAAGACCAGGTTAGACAAACACCTGTCAGGGATGGTCTAGAGAATACTTAGTCCTGCTGTGAGTGCAGAGGCGTGGACTAGATGAACTTTAAGGTCCCTTCTAGTCCTATGATTTTAAGACTAGTTTTGAAAATTTGATGCTATAGGTCAAATAGACCAAATTAGATACATCCAAGGCTCACTCATCTTTTTTGTATATCCCCAAATTCTCTCTCTTCACATGCTATATCTTAACATCTGTAATTAGTGTTTTTTGTTTGTTGTTTTAATTTTGTTATAGAAATGTGACTGCACAAATATTCTCACATTTAATAGAATGAAAAGTTCCAAAGGACCATGCCGACCTATGCAGCATAATAAAAATAATAATAAAAAACCCCTAGTGATGGGTAGATCATCTGAGGGAGAGATGGAGCTGGAATGTTGATAAGAATGGACCCGTCCTTCTCAGAATCACACTAATATATGCTGTTTAACACAGATAAAAATAAGTTAAGAGGGTAGAAGCGACTTTGTCTGTATAAAGTGCAAGCTGGTCTCGATATTGGAAGAGAAGGTTAAAGGACTAGAGACCCAAGTATCAACCCTGCATTGCATCAGAGAAAATGAAGCCTTTCAGGATAGAAGTCAGTGTTTGGTACTGCAGGCACAGCATGCTGAAGAATCAGAGAGGGCAGTGCAGAATGGGGAAGAAAATTGGCAGCATGTGACTTCCAGAAGAAGAGAGAGGAGAGCTCATGTACCCCCAATGCAGATAGAGGTAAGAAACGGTTTTCAGGCTCTCAGCACTCAGTATTAGGGCAGATCCCGTCAATCGGAAGGCATGAGATGCATTGTCCTAGGGATGGGGGTTCCACGACCACCACTACCAAGAGGAGGAGACGGGTGATAGTGGCCAGGATCTTCCTCATAAGGGAGGCGGAGTCATACATCTGTTGTCCAAACCAGGAAACTCGAAATGTGCTGCTATCCTGAAGCTAGAATTCAGACTGTAACAGAGTGTCTGCCAAGACTGATCAAGCCCTCAGACCACTACCCTTCCTGCTTCTCTACGTGGGCACCAATGATATTGCCAAGAATGACCTTGAGCAGGTCACTGCAGACTATGTAGCTCTGGGAAGAAGGATAAAGGAGTTCGAGGCGCAAGTCGTGTTCTCGTCCATCCTCTCCCTTGAAGGAAAAGGCCCAGGTAGGGACCATTGAATTCTGGAAGTAAATGCGTGGTTATGCAGGTGGGGTCAGAGAGAAGGCTTAGGATTCTTTGACCAGGGGATGTTCCAGGAAGAAGGATTGCTAGGAAGAGATGGGATCCACCGAATGAAGAGAGGGAAGAGCATCTTCGCAGGCAGGCTTGCTAACCTAGTGAGGAAGGCTTTAAACTATGTTCACTGGGGGATGGAGACCTAATCCCTGGGGGAAGTGAGATACCGGGAGGAAACACAAGGAGCAGGGTACATGACAGGAAGCCTCCTGATTCATACTGAGAAAGTAGGGCAATCAGCTAGTTATCTTAGGTGCGTGTACATGAACGCAGGAAGCCTGCGAAACAAACAGGAAGAATTGAAAGTCCTGGCATAATCAAGAAACTATGATGTGATAGAAATAACAGAAATTTGGTGGGGCAGTTCACATGACTGGAGCACTGTCATGGATGGGTATAAACTGTTCAGGAAGGACAGGTATGGGAGGAAAGGTGGAGGAGTCAAATTGCAAGAGGAGAGGACTCCTGATCCCTACTGAGAAAGTAGGGCAATCAGCTAGTTAGCTTATGTGCCTGTACATGAATGCAAGTACCAAGCAGAAAGAATTGGAAGTCCTGGCACAATAACAGAGATGTGGTGGGATAACTCACGTGACTGGAGCACTGTCATGAATGGGTATAAACTATTCAGGAAGGACAGGCAGGGGAGACAAGGTGGAGGAGTTGCACTGTATGTAAGAGAACAGTATGATTTCTCAGAGCTCCAGTTTGAAACTGGAGAAAAGCCTGTTGAGAGTCTTTGGGTTAAGTTTAGAGGCGAGAGAAACAAGGGGGATGTCATGGTGGACATCTGCTACAGACCACCAGACCAGGGGGATGAGGTGGACGAGGCTTTCTTCGGACAACTAACAGAAGTTTCCAGATCACCGACCCTGGTTCTCATGGGGAACTTCAATCACCCTGACATCTGCTGGGAGAGCAATACAGTCATGCACAGACAATCCAGGAAGTTTTTGGAGAGTGTTGGGGACAACTTCCTTGTGCAAGTGCTGGAGGAACCAACTAGGAGCCATGATCCTCTTGACCTGCTGCTCACAAACAGGGAAGAATTGGTAGGGGAAGCAGAAGTGGGTGGCAACTTGGGCAATAGTGACCATGAGATGGTCGAGATCAGGATCCTGACAAAAGGAAGAAAGGAAAGCAGCAGAATATGGACCCTGGATTTCAGACTAGCAGACTTTGACTCCCTCAGGGAACTGATTGGCAGAATCCCATGGGAGGCTAATATGAGGGGGCAAGGAATTCAGGAGAGCTGGCTGTATTTTAAAGACGTTTTATTGAGGGTGCAGGAACAAACCATCCCTATGTGCAGAAAGAATAGCAAATACGGCAGGCGACCAGCTTGGCTTAACAGAGAAACCTTCGGTGAGCTTAAACACAAAAAGAAAGCTCACAAGAAGTGGAAACTTGGACAGATGACTAAGGAGGAGTATAGAAATGTTGCTCGAGCATGCAAGGGTGTAATCAGGAAGGCCAAAGCACAAGTGGAGTTGCAGCTAGCAAGGGATGTGACAGGTAACAAAAAGGGATTCTACAGATATGTTAGGAACAAGAAGGTGGTCAGGGAAAGTGTGGGACCCTTACTGAATGGGAGAGGCAAGCTAGTGACAGATGATGTGGAAAAACCTGAAGTACTCAAGGCTTTTTTTGCCTTGGTCTTCACAGAAAAGGTCAGCTCCCAGACTGCTGCACTGGGCAGCACAGTATGGGGAGGAGGTGAGCAGCACCCAGTGGTGAACGAAAAGGTTAAGGACTATTCAGAAAAGCTGGACATGTACAAGTCCATGGGGCCGGAGGCAATGCATCCGAGGATGCCGAGGGACTTGGCTGATGTGATTGCAAAGCCATTGGCCCTTATCTCTGAAAACTCATGGCGAGTGGGGGAGGTACTGGATGATTGGAAAATGGCAAATATAGTGCCCATATTTAAAAAAGAGAAGGAGAATCTGGAGAATTACAGACTGGTCAGCCTCACCTCAGTCCCCGGAAAAATCATAGAGCAGGTCCATTTTGAAACACTTGGAGGAGAGGAAGGTGATCAGGAACAGTTAACATGGATTCACCAAGGGCAAGTCATGCCTGACCAATCTCATTGCCTTCTATGATAAGATAACTGGCTCTGTGGATATGGGAAATGCAGTGGACATGATATACCTTGATTTTAACAAAGTTTTTGATACAGTTTCCCACAGTTTTCTTGCCAGCAAGTTAAAGTAGTATGGGTTGGATTAATGGACTATAAGGTGGATAGAAAGCTGGCTAGATCGTTGGGCTCAACGATCTAGCCAGCTGTGATAAACGGCTCGATGTCTAGTTGGCAGCCAGTATCAAGCAGAGTGCTCCGGGATCAGTCCTAGGGCCAGTTTTGTTCAACACCTTCATTAATGATCTGGATGATAGGATAGATTGCACCCTCAGCAGGTTCACGGATGACACTAAACTGGTGGGAGAGGTAGATATCCTGGAAGGCACGGATAGGGTCCAGAATGACCATAGACAAATTGGAAGATTGGGCCAAAAGAAATCTGATGAGGTTCCACAAGGGCAATTGCAGAGTCCTGCACTTAGGACGGAAGAATCCCATGCACTGCTACAGGGACTGATTGGCTAAGTGGCAGTTCTGCAGAAAAGGACCTGGGGATTACAGAAGCTGTATATGAGTCAACAGTGTGCCCTTGTTGCCAAGAAGGCTAATGGCATATTGGGCTGCATTAGTTTGAGCATTGCCAGCAGATGGAGGGAAGTGATTATTCCCCTCTATTCGGCACTGGTGAGGCCATATCTGGAGTATTATGTCCAGTTCTGGAGTCCCCACTACAGAAAGGATGTGGACAAACTGTAGAGAGACCAGCGGAGGGCAAGGAAAATGATTGGGGGCTGGGCCACATGACTTACGAGGAGAGGCTGAGGGAACTGGGGTTATTTAGTCTGCAGAAGAGAAGAGTGAGGGCGGATTTGATAGCAGCCTTCAACTACCTGAGGCTGTTCTCAGTGGTGGCAGATGATAGAACAAGGAGCAATGGTCTCAAGTTGCAGTGGGGAAGGTCTAGGTTGGCTATTAGGAAACAAACTATTTCACTAGGAGCATGGTGAAGCACTGGAATTGAGTCACCTAGGGAGGTGGTGGAATCTCCATCCTTAGAGGTTTTTAAGGCCCGGCTTCACAAAAAATGGGGAATTGAAAAAGTCCCTCTGGAAACTAAATGTTTTTTGTGCTACCTGGTTTTTGTTTCGGATTGTTTTAAAAGGTCTAGATTCACAAGATGAGTGGAGGTGGTGGTGCTGTCCCCCACTCCTCTTATAGCTTTTAGTCCAGTCATTAGGTCACTTTCCTGAGACATGGGAGAACCAGGTTCAAATCCTTGGTCTGGAAGTGGTCTCTCCCCACTCCCAGGTGAGTGCCCTAGGTTACTTTGGGGTGGATGTCTCTCTCCTGTTGAAACAGTTATACTTTGGAGCAAGATGACTGAAACCTTGATTTTCCTTTGTCCAGGTGAGTGCTATATCTAGCAGGTTATTGAGTCATTTTCTCACATGCACAATTAATTTAGCCTGAAATTTTTTTTGGCTGAAACCATTTGGTGCATTTGTGTCAAATTCATGAATAGTTTCAGGTTGAATGAAACTACATTTTTCAGCTAATAAAACTATTCCTAAGAAAAACGACCCAGCTCTACAGATGACTTGTTTTATTACAGTTCTCAGATACTTTCTAGATAGATTCACAGCTTTTGTGGTGGCTTAACTATTTTTTTTTCATTTAGTCTTTTTTGATTTTACATGGAATATGTTTTGGACCAGATAAACACCAATGTATTCACAAGGCCCCTGGAGATCGATCGATCATCTAATTTATATAATTTAAGGCCTAGTTTTGCAACTAGGTTTTTAAGATGCTGCAATCCTGGACTGACCGATTCTGTGGCAGAGCTAGGTCTAGCATGTTACAGTCTCAATGGGCCCCCACAATGTACTGTTAATAGTATAAGGCTGAACTTTTTGCTTATTACATTTCTCTCAAATACATAGCAGAGTGTTTAAGGTTTTCCGATATAAAGATATCAGAACACTGAACTTGGAGAGCTCATAAAAACTGCACCACATAGAAGGGGGAAAAAAAAGCAGGATTGCATTTCTTCTTGCACCTCCTATTTTAATATAAGGCTCCTTTTTACTGGCATTGTAACAAAATAAAACACTTAGGTCCCGAGTCCGAGATCTTTGGGTGTTCAGCATTTCTGAGGATCAGGCCTTTGTAGTATATTCTATATAAATATTGAGGACAAAGATGGCTTTTTATTAAGGTTCTAGGAAGTTGAAACTTTATTGTTTAAATATATGGTAGGCCATTGTTAGTACCCATTACTGGGAGCTTCTGGGCATATGGATTTTTTTCTTAGTTTTTTATGTGGTTTTTAAAATTTGCACAAATTTTTGAATTTCCTTGTCTGGTCACATTTTCATTCTAGTTTTAAATCACTGCAAGTTAAGTTACCCTCTGCATAATGGGTTTGTCACATGTTTGGAGCAAGGGGCAGACTCAGAGCCACAATCTCTCTTCTGGTACCCCAGCTGCAGTGAGGAAGTGAATAAATTGGCCCGAGTCTGTACCCAGTCCAGCATATGTTCCCTGGTATATTAGTGTAGCTATGCTGGCTAGTGAATTCTGGGAGCAGAGCCCACTCCCCTTCTGTTCCTCCCTATCCTTGTGGAAGGAGGTGTAGTGACTCTATGGAGCCTATAACCCCTCCCAGGCTGCTACTCCTGATGCAGATAGCCACCACAATACCTAGCCATCATTTGACCCTATATTTTTGTTTCATTCCACAACTATTGCTAAAGATTGGGTCAACTGACTTACTGAAAACATGAAAAATACTAAAGATCAGAATCTCCTGGACTCAGGCCTGCTCACTGTAATAAAAGGGGGATAAGTCATCAGAGAATTGCTGTCAAGTTCTTCACCCTGCACATGACCAGCCCTGGCCCTACTATAGGTTAAAACAGCCTAGTTCTACTTTTCAATCACATTTTTTTTATTTTATATTTTTAATGCGAGCTGGATAATACTAGTTTAAGTTCACACAGGTTTTGCAAACCTAAACTACTCGGAGTGGCTCACTTGCACTTTAGGCTGTGAATTAGCATTAGGAGCTGTGTGATATCTTTCTCTTAGCCCTATAGTCAAGAAATGGCTAGAAGTGGTACCACCACTGGGAGCAGGAGTTTTGGTGGCTCTACTGCTTCAGAAGAGAGAAGATGAATGGGCTTCCTGCATCCAGAAAGTAACAGGGATTTGGGGGCGGGGAGGGCAATTGTCTACTTGGCCAGCCTATCCTAGCACTCCTGAAGGTGTAAGTTGGTTGCCCCCTCAAGAACCAGGAAGTCCAGAGATGAGTTGGGTAGCCACCCTCTGTAGCTATAGGAAGGGAGTCTGAGGGTATGTCCAGACTACCTGCCGTATCGGCGGGTAGCAATCGATTTATCGGGGATTGATATATCGCGTCTCATCGAGAGGTGATATCGATCCCCGAACGCGCTCCCCGTCGATTCCGGAACTTCACCAGAGCGAGCTGCGGTAGCGGAGTCAACGGGGGAGCCGCGGCCGTCGATCCCGCGCCGTGAGGACGGGAGGTAAGTCAGAATAAGATACGTCGACTTCAGATACGGTATTCCCGTAGCTGAAGTTGCGTATTTTACATCGACACCCCCCCCACCCCCAGTGTAGACCAGGCCTGTGTGGTGAATAGGATGGGGTAGTATCCTTTTAAATAGTTTTGAAACCTTTCACTGGTACTCACTGTGTTCTGTGTGGTAGAAACCAACTAGAGCAGCAGTATGTTTATAGCTAGGCCTTGTTTGCTTGTGTGTATTTAGTAAACATAGTTACTTGTAAAAATCTGCCCTTTGTGGTTTCTTGCTGTGAAAAGAGCAAAATACAAACACTGACAGCAAGGTTGGGGATCAGAGGAAGGTAGGTCTTGGGGTAATCAGGGTCAACTTCAAGATTTGGTGTTTCATTGTAACTTGAAACCAGGCATGTTTTGATGCAAAAGGCTCATGTAGCCCTAGTTTTACATATTTAAATGTTTATTTCAAGTGCAGATAGCTATCTCCTCCTCTGCCTCCCCCCCCCCTCAAAAAAAATTTTTTATGCAGGAGGGGGTATATTTCAGATGTGTACACACCTTTTTGTGTAATGTACTTGTAGTTAAAGTGTAAAGTTTGATAAAACGTCTCCAAACAATTGGTTTTGTTGTTATTTTTCAGGCTTTGCAAAACATTTACTGACACAAAAAATACAGGGTCCCTAGCTATAGTGGAAAAAGCATGGGTTAAAAACACAAGATGGAGAAATGAGTGGAAGTAATTTATTTTACAGATAATTGTGCAGTAATTTATTTCAACAAGCTGTTTCTTTTCTTTAGAATGGTTGTATAATTCCTTAGATTTAGTAATTTATGACTTTGTATCGATAGCAATCAACACTTTCAATACAAACACTTTTGAATTCCTTTCCTATTGTAGGCAACAGACATTGCATTTTATTTCTAAATAATAGCTCCTTTTGTCCTTAACAAGAAAGGGGACAGGAATTAAACTACATTTTCAACACTGAATATCACACTAAGTAATTGCTCTTCTTTCAAGTGTGGGAAGGAAACATGCAATTTTTCTAAGGAAATCAAACTGTGACTGATTTTTATTTATTTTTTCTTTTCTACATAATGTCAGGTCACTATGCTGCAGGACACCATTTTCCACTTCAGTCTGGACACTATTAATGCTCTTGTGTCTTGAAAATAAAGATTTTATATAAAAGTAGAAATCTCAGAAAGGTATAGAAATGTTCCTGTGCAGTAGGAGAAATAAATATATTCAGCCACAAATTATTTATTCTTTGAGGTGTTTTGTTTCTCTTTAAAGAAAATCTTGCTTCCAAAAACAATTAATCCAGGCAGCATTTCTATACATTTTGTTTTCAGAAACCTTTTTTTATCATTATTAATGTAAATCACAAAAAGGGAATTTGGATTATTGCTTTATTGTTTTTAATTTCATTTTCAGAATAGGTTTTTTTTTTCAATACAGAAAAGTTAGGGAAGTTTAAATTTTTCATACATTAGTGGATTAAATCTCCCCTCCCAAGGGCTTATTAAATAAAATAATAAATGCCTCTAGAGGGCAGTGTCAAATTTGAGATATTAGTTTAGTATTTTCTCATAAAACTCATTAAATGTTTGATAATTTACCTTCATGGCTATCTGAACAGGAACTTTTGGGGGGTTATTTTTATATTCATAAGAAAAACATATAGTGGGTAGCTCAGGCAGCCTCATCTGAAAAAGTACCAAGTGGGTTAGATGTTAAAGGCCCAAAATGGCCCAAATTATCAAGTTTGGTTTAATCTATATTTAGCAGTATGGCTTCTGAATGAAGGGATGAAAACACAAAAGTGTTGATTTGAGAATAGAGAGGGGGAAAATATCCTCATTATTGCATCAAGAACTTTCTAATTGGTCATCCTCCCAGCCCAGTCTAACTCTAACGAGTGGCATGATCTGGAACTCAATCAGAACCTCTCCAATTCACATTTCAAAGTGTTTGATTTTGTACATTATAAGCCAATCCTGTGTTTAAGTAGTCCATCCATGCTGTCAGGAAATCTAATGCAATTGATAACATCTTTGTGAATTATGTTTTTTTACTATCATAAGTATCCCTTATTAGAAGGCTTCTGAACTTAACTGGGGGTGTTCTGGTAATGCTGAGTGCTCTGATCCAGCCTTAGAGACTAAAGCTCCCATGATGCCTTGGGGAAGAGAGGGGTCTGGGGGGGGAGGGCAGAGGAGAGCCTTGTTTTGGATGCAGAGGCAACATTTGATGTGCTCCATTTTGGGGGAGGGAGTTGAAAAAAATCTGAAAGAGAGAGTAGCTGCTATGTGGCAGGGAGTCTTGTCTGAGCTCTGCCCAAGCGGGACACAAGCCTGCTGCCACAGTCCTCTGCTTTGACTCAGCAGCTGAGGCTGTGTTACTGGTGCTCTGATCAGGTAATGGGAGAGCACTTTGTGGAGTTCTGTCCAAGCCACAAGCTGCTGCTAGACAGCCAATAGCTGCTGCTGAGAAACTGCTGGGGCTTCAAGCAGGCAGGGAGCCAAGGAGGCAATTGCTGGGCTTCATCAGAGCCAGCGCTAAGATTGTTGCTGTGATCAGATTTGACTGAGGTTGGAAAGCAGTGTGAGTAACCAAAACTGCTTTTGTTTGGGAAAATGCTTTCAGGGGAATGGGAATAGTGAGGGGACTTTAAGGGGTTTCCTTGTCCCTGAGAAGAGGTCTTATTGTTTAACCAGAATGCAGAGTTACTTACCTCGAGTTATAAAGGCTCTTCAGAGGCATTATGCAGCTTGGAATGATCCCAAGTTAGAAGTGTTGACATGGCTGGACTGCTTTACTGGAGCAACTGAGGGCTGTCCCCAACTTCAGGATCTTCAAGCATGCCCATGCAAGCGAGGGTCTAGAACTCTAAAATTAAGAGATGTGCATACAGAGATGGGGTAGCTGGAGGCAGTGTAGATGTAAGTTGATTTAAGTTTTATTTACTATTGTAAATTGCATTTGTTGAGTTATTGAAGTACAACCACTTCAATCAGTAGGTGGCAACATTTTAATTAATCTCAATCTTATATCATGTTTTTCTGAGTTGTTAAGTAAAGGTATGTTTACTCTAATCTAAGACTATATTGTTTGTATAGAGTTTATAATTGGTACTTTTGGATTAAACCCATTGTATAGATTAGCTCAGGTTTGTTCCTAGAAGTTCCCAAGGGAAGGGGGGGGGTGTACGGGGCCCATCCAGGTGGAGGCACTGCCAAGATTAATTTTCTTAAGTAAAAACTGTGGCAGAGGGGTGGATAGAGGATTCCTATCTATTTAGCATCACCACTGGGATGCCCCGGATCTCCTTTGCTGTTGTCAAAATCAGGCACCCTGGCACACAGATGAGTACTGCCTGCTCCTAAGTAATCTGGGAGGGAAAGGGGAGTTACACTAGTCTCTTGATGTTCACAGAAAACACTGTTTTGTTAGTTGTACTAGAAACCAAGGAGAGAATTAAGACATGGAGCCCAATTCAACCTTTGAACAAAAAAATGCTATGCTTATTGATTGTGATGGGAGCTTCACCCACTCACTCCATATTAATAGGTATTGTAATGTATGCAATGTAATTGTGCATCATATATATATATATAATAAATCATAGAACTGGAAGGGACCCCGAAAGGTCATCAAGTCCAGCCCCCTGCCTTCACTAGCAGGATTAAGTACTGATTTTGCCCCAGATCCTTAAGTGGCCCCCTCAAGGATTGAACTCACAACCCTGGATTTAGTAGGCCAATGCTCAAACCACATCATCTGTGCATACCCACTAGAAGGCATCTGTATGTATTACAATTCTTAGCAGTGGAGAAGCAAGCCTTACTGAAGGAAGGAAGGCAACATGCATTGCTTCTTGGCTCTCTATGAGCTGAAGGGTGAAAACATTATCCCTATACCTAGACAAGGCATGTGAGGTAGACTCAGCAGCCTCAAAAAGATTTAAAAAGGCAGAATTGGTTTAGCAGCAGATAGTGGAAAATACAGTTTTGCAGGTTGAGATGTAATGGGGTCCCAAAAAGGACATGTTAGCAGCACAGTGGAAGACTGGCTTATGTACATTAAGTGGCTGGAATAAGATTTTTGTGCTCTGTGATATGCCAGATGAGAAGTGCCTGTGTTGCTGAATTACATGGGTGGCAAGATGTGATGCCTACTTCATGGACTGCAATCTCCAGACAATCTGTGCGCCAAGACTTTTGACAAGTTAGTGAGTATGTTACAGGAACATTTTGCACCAAAAGCCTTGGTTGTAGATGAGCACTTTTGATTCCATAAACACAATCCACAGGAAGGTGAAACCATCATTTTTGGGATTCCCTCTGAGACTTTTCCACTCGGTTTATCCAGAACACCTCAGACAGTTCTGGGAGAACACTTCATCCAATTCTCTGGGACCTTATTAGGCATGTAACAGCTCTTTGCCCACATTGGCCAAGCCAAGATACTGGGAAGTTAAATACAGGGTGATACTGCAGTTCCAATCACATCACACACCACAGTTTAAATGCATCTTTCCTAGCTACTAACATCTATACTTAGCATGTAAAGACCAATCACTTTGCAAATTGTGTAAGGCAAACTTATCAGTTCAAGGTGTTTCTGCCTACTTTGTTTACTATAAACATACCCACAATAGTTAATTTACTTTAGTTTCTGCCTCCCTTATTTACTATAAACATATTCACAATAGTTAGATGTTTCAGCAGTTATTCGTTTGGACTTGTTCAGGCATGTCTAGTTTTAACTTGTGCCTGCCTGTGTTAGCTAAGCCAGCCCTACAATCATGACATATGGAGCTGCACTACCAAGATTACCAGAACACTTCAATTTTGGAAATGCCCTCAGACATAAACTGATATGTGGTATTGGAGATGAAGCGACCTAGAAATATCTCCTGACAATGACCACTGTTGCACTTGAGGGCTATGGAGATAGCTCCATCTATTGAGAGTTACGTGAGTTTCAATCCAAGGGTACAAGTGAACTCACTACACACAAATTACATTGCAGTCCAACGTGAAGAGACAAGACAGTCATAGGGAAAATTGATATCACTGGGCAAGGGTGGACACAGTGCAACTGATTACCATTTCTGGCATGAGCACTGCTGTTGCTGTGGCAAAAAGGGGCACATTCAAGAGGTCTGCAGGTCTACCACAAAGAACAAAATGGCAAGTCACAAGAAGAAAAGACCAGAAACACACCCAAAGGTGTGTATTTTGTAAACAGAAGCTGATAGCAGTGAGGGTGACTTAGCCAAGTTAAGGAAGTGGCTTGTATGCAGGACAAAGAAGCCATTTGAGTGACACCTATTATAATGAAAAATCCCTTAACATGGAGCTGGAGGTGTTCATCTGTGTCTGTGATTCCACACAAAAGAATTCCTGGAAACCTTCAGAAACAGCTAATTGGAAAAGACCAGCATTATGCTGAGGACACAGGAGAGAAAATCGCCTCATTAGGAGTACACGCAGTAAATGTACAATACAATGGTCAGGGCCATGACTTGGACCTCTGTCATAAAAATGAGCAGACCAGCATTGTTTGGATGAAGTTGATTGAAGATCGTTTGCTTGGATTGGTTATCCATCGAGGCTCTTTAAGTCCATCAGAGTGCTAGTTCACAACAGCAGTTGGAAGAGATTCTATCTAGAGCTGTGCTAGTGTTTCTGAAGGACACTCAGGGACTGATAGACCAGATACTCAAAGGAATACCAAGCTGGAGGTGTTAGATTACATCATTCTCACCAGGTCCAGTGATGAGGATCACTTGAAGAATCTGGAGCAAGTTTTTTTTTAGAAAGTTGGAAGAACATGGATTACACGTGAACTGTGATAAATGTGAGTTCTTCAATGAAGTAGTTACATACTGTGGACACATCATGGATGCTAAAGGACTGCATAAGTCTCTAGAAAAAGTGGAAGCCATTATGAAGGCATCTCACCCCGAAAATGTCACAGGTTCGTTCGTTCGTTCATTCATTCATGCATTCCTAAGGTTTGTTAACTATTATAAATTCTTGTCAAATCTGGCAACGGTGTTGTACACACTGAATCAGTTGCTTCAGAAAGGGAAATGCTGGAAATGAACTAAGCAATGTGAAGAGGATTTCCAGAAGGAAAAGCAACTAGTTACATCCGAGCAAGTGAAAACTCACTACAACCCAAAGCTAGACATCTCTTTGGCCTGTGACTTATCAGTCTATGGAACTGGAGCAGCTCTCTCCTATGTGATGCCTGATGGTCTGAACTGAGCTATTGCTTTTGCTTCCAGATCCCTAAATCCAGTAGAAAGCAACTATGCCCTGAAGATTTGAGTCTGGTATAGGGAATTAAGAAATGTGGACATTACTGTCATAAAGCTTATACTTATGACAAATCCTAAATCCTTGTTGTCTATTTTTGTCTTCAAAAGGGGCATTCTGGAAATGGCTGCTACTTTGGGTTCAGAGGTTGGCTTTATTCTTGGTGGCCCATAACCATGATGTCAAATTTAAGGGAACAGCTCAACATTGTAATGCTGATGGGTTATCATGACTTCCGGTGTTGAATACAAGCTCCATGTGACAAGATGAACGTACAATTGTTGAAATGTTCAATGTAGCACAAATTGGTATACTTCCTATTACTCGGATGATATTGAAACAAAGAAAGACATTACCTTAGAGGAAGTGTATGAAGGCTGGAAGACCGAACCAATGGAGAGCTTAAAGTCATTCTTCCAGCAGAGGAAAGAAATCACAGTTGCTGAAGGTCATCTGTTGTGGGGAATTCATGCTATCATTCCTCTGAAACTACATGCAAGGGTACTGGAGGAGTTGCATACAGGCATGTTGGTGCAGTGAAGATGAAGACATTGGCTAAAGGATATGTTGGGTGTCCATTCTTGAGTACCAACTTTTTAATAGTAGTGGACTGATATTCCAAAGAGTTATCTGTATGTCATCCACAACTTTTGCAACTAAGACATAAGTTCTATGAAGCCTTTTTTGCTCACATGGGACTTCAAAGACAAGTTGTAAATGGAAATCTTCTGAAACAAATTGTGGACCATTGACAAGCTCATAACACCAAACAGGTTACATCATGAACCATCCCATCCTGTAATAAATGGCTTAGCAGAATACTTTATTCCAACCATGAAACAAGCTTTGTGAGCTGCAATAGAACAACCAGGTTAATTACAGGCCAAACTTGCAGTTTTCTTGCCGTTGTATCAGAACGCTGCACATACAACAACAAGCCATCTGCCCTCAAGTTTGTTCCTAGGCTGCAACCTCCAGTCTTGCCTGAATTTGTTAATACATGATCTGTGAAGGGAAATAAAAAATGACAAGCAGACCAAACCAGCAAAGGACCATGGATGCTCTGCAGTTAGAGTTATGGATGGGACAACGTGATCTTGTTT
The DNA here is from genome assembly GCF_011386835.1 of Chrysemys picta bellii. Classification (NCBI taxonomy): domain Eukaryota; kingdom Metazoa; phylum Chordata; order Testudines; family Emydidae; genus Chrysemys; species Chrysemys picta. The sequence goes on from NC_088796.1 coordinate 57,480,463, forward strand.
GAGATTAGAGGTGACCACAAGTGGGTTCTTGCCACTATCCAAGCTCAGAAGGGACCTTAATCTTTTGTTGCAGTGACACCTGCTGTGATATGGCATTGCCATATCAAGCAGATTTGGGATTTGCCCCCAAAACCAATTGTTGCAACACCATCTTACCTGGTTTGGCTGACCCAAATTCTGAAGTTCAGGATACTGTAATTCTATTGACTTCTGGCACAGAGGAATCGGAACATGAATTGTCATCTGAGCCATCTGTTCAAGTGTCTACTCCAAACCCTGAGAATACCAAAGGAAACCACCTGAATGACTTAAATCTGCAGTTGAAATAGTTAAGGCTAATGAATGGTGCAGAGGCAGAATAATCATCTCATTCTGTCTAGTGCTAAATCTATTCTGACCTCCTTAGCTATAGTTGCAAAGTATAATGTTAGGTTAGATATGTTGGGGTAGGAGGATAACTCAATAAGGGGGAAGGACTGTAATGTATATTATGTGATTGTGCATATTCCATGCCTAATCACTAAATCTGTATGTATCAAAATTCCTAGTAGTAGAGCAGTAGAGTATGGCAAAGTAAGAAGCAATTTAGAAGCTGATAAACAAGCAGGTTACTTAGCTCTGTCTGTGTCTTAATTGGCAAGTACCTTGGTTCAAACATAACAGCTCTAACAAGTATATATAGTCACTGTTCTTTAATGTATGGACTATTTTGCCAATTACCCAAGACAGAGTATATGATGAACTGAGATCCATATGTTAAATTACAGAACACTGCCAGCATTCTTCTCCTCCTTTTCCCTGTTTCACAGTAAATGAAATGCATCACAAAAGCATAACGTATAGTTGCTGATGGCAAACTAATGCTATTTTTGATAATTACATAAAAACAAATCCAGGATTATAAATAAATTACTAAATAAGGTCCCACTCCACTTACAAATCTTAAATGTATGCAAAAAAGCTGATGAATCCAAAGAACGTGTAATCAAATGTGACCACACCCACAAAAAATGGGCAAGAGCATCACAGAAGCTGTTCAGTCATGTAGAAAGATACTTTGAGTTAGGTTGTCTTCCGTGATGTTTAATTGCCAACTTCTGAATACAGGAAATAGTTTTCTCTCTTTTTCTGGTGCTTCTTAACAAACTGTAGTCAAAGGGTCTTCAGGAAAATGTCAGCATTTGCTTTCTTTGCAAACCATGCAAATGGATACGTTTTCATCAGAGTGCACTTTATGAGATGTATTGTTGCCCCTCTGCAAACTGGTGGAACATATAGGTGCCTGTAGGTCAGTTGCCTATTTGGAAGAGAAATCTGTTCGAGTCAGGGATTTTCTTACTATTATCTGTTTACGTACAGAATGTACACTAGTCCCGTTTCCTTGAATATTAATGGTTATTAATGGTGCATAGGTTGCTCTCTTCTACAGAAACCTCAGGTAAGGCATCCCTTCCCTATCCCAAGAAGTAGCTGATTTGTGCCTTTCTCTCTTTCCGGGATTCACATAATCTAAGGCAAATCCAGTGATTTTAAACTCATTCTATTCTTTGTCCCTCAGCACTTGTACTTCACATTTTAGTCCATCGTTCTCCTTACACTAGATGCCTGGAGCGGTGGCCTGAATTTTAACTTTCCTTTAGTGTAGCTGCTCTACAGAACAAAGTGAGTTCAGGAAGTTGAAAGGGCCAGAACAAAGAAAATTCCTTTAACCCACACAATAGCCTTAACGACTCTCTTATTGGGGTTACTGAATGCCATCTTGTACTCTCTTCTGGCCTTGTGTTCACTACGCAAAAAGATGTGATTTTTATAATCTGTTAACAAATAACAGGTAATAGCATGAGGCAAAACTCTAGTGAAGACCAGACAGTTTGTAGTTTCCATGTGTTTGCAGGTCCAGGTAAACCGTAGGCTCTCTTAGTGTTTATATTGACATACTAAGATGTATGGAAACTACTTCACCGAGGTTTTTGTATTATTTACCAGGTGTTCGCTAACATGAGGTGAGAACATACTTTTTTTTCTAGTAAGGATGCACCCTCTGGAAAGGTCTATGCTGGCCTAGGCTGACCAATAGGTTAAAGAACAAATGCTTGCCAGGAACAAATGTGGGGAGTGGCCACATAAACTTTTACAAATATTTTGAGTACCTCAGGTTAAGTGGCAATCCGTTATCTCCTGTTAGCAAAGTGAAGTGAAGACAAGCTTCCTATAGAGAGTTGCATCGTAGGGGTTTATACATCAATGACAAAACATTAGCATCTTTCTCTGTCACATACCAGTGCCCTAAGAATAACCCATTTCCTGATTTTCATTGCCACTTTCAGACCTTGTCTACAGGGGAGATGTATAAGCTGAAATTAATTTGCTACCAATTAGCTCAATTTAATTGACACATTTGTAAAAGCTGGTTTGTAAATTGTTGTTTTGGGATAGAGCAGTTCGGAACTTGGAATTTTGACTTTTTGTGAGAAAGTTCAACAATTCAAGATTTGTTTTTGTTCTGAATCCTAATGAAACAATATTTCTGAAATTTCCCATGAAGCAAAAATTCCCCAAAATTGTGTATTGGAATTTTTGTGTTTTTAAATTTTGATTTTGGTTTTTAATTTTTATACTAGTTTTAACATCACATGACACATCAGTGATGGTAGTATGTAAAATGACAGGACATGCAATACTACTACTGACTAGAGCAGGGCAAAACTTTTTTTTTTCCTTCAGATGAAAAATATAGATTTGGGTTGACTGCAAAATTTTGCAAATTTGTATTCAATTAACCAAAGTGTTTCAATTAAAAACACAACAGCATTCTGAAAAAAAACGTGCTCTATTTTGACACTTTTAAAAGGAAATGTGATGTTTTATTCAAAACAATTTTATTTAAAAAGTGGTGAAAAACATGTTCAACCTAAATGGACTTTTTTCTTAGTTTTCTGAATTATTTTTTTTTTAATGCACAACTTTTTGTTTTTGGTTGGCCAGGAAACTAAAAAAACCACAACTCTACAACTGACATGTCCGAAATAATATAAAAACAATAAAAGTCAGTCATATTAAAAGGAAAATAAAATTCCAAAGCAAAAAAAAATTCTTTTGAAATGAAATTTTCTGAAACAAAAAATTTCTCATTTTGGAAAAAATATTTCACAAGAAATTTGAAATCAATACATTTTTGTGGAAAAATTGTTTTGGTCAAAACTATTTTTTGATGGAAACTTGTTTCAACTAAAATTTTCCAACCATCTCTAGTCCAGAGTACGAATGTTTGTGGCTTGTCTTAGGGCAGAATGTAACTGCTAACTATAACAACATGCTCAGAGTCAAAAGGGAACATCGTAAGTATTGGACAGCCAGGTGGAATGGGACTGACCACAGATTCCTCCCTCAATTGGATCACTTGATTGGATCACCTGTTCTGTTAATCCCCTCTGAAGCAGCTGGCATTGGCCACTGTCGGAAGACAGGATACTGGGCTAGATGGATCTTTGATCTGATCCAGTATGGCCATTATTATGTTCTAACTACTTATATAGTAAAGAATCTGTACTAGCAAACAGAAATTTTGTACCTGTGTAATAAATTGTAGATTTTGAAAAAATAGTTTTATGTAAACTTTTAAGAAATTCAGAATAGCTGTCTCTGGAATATAGGAACTTTTCAAACAGTCCACACTATCTTTTGTTTGAAGTATATTTTAGCATGATAATTGATGCTTCACCTTCAGTACCCAACAGATTATACATACAGAAATAATATGAAACTTAAGATCCAGTTGCTTCTTAAGTATAGTAAAACATCTTGCATCATCTCTTTTCAGCTAAAGCTATCTATCTTAGAGCAATTGAAAGACTGCTAAGAATGTTCTTACTATAAATCTATAAATCACAACACAGGTACAGACAACCACCACAAACTAGTAAGTGAGGGAAGTGGGCTGGGGAAATGGGATTTCAATGAGACATTGAACACATACAAAATGATTTCAAAAAATACATGAAAATTCAAAGTAGGGTACAAAATAATTTGATTTTCTAATCACAAGCATTTGCTAGCTTGTTGATGTACAGTAGCTAAAACAGTGGGGTTCCTAAGATAGACATTTTGTTGAGTTAGCTTGTTTTATGGTGACAGTCATATTAATTTTGTTTGAAATTAACTCAGTAAAAACAACCACTTTTTTCTAAATTTATTTTCTTCTAAGGCTTTGCTATCAGTTTGGCTTATGATGTCCTCCTAGAAATTAAAGGGTTGCTCAATGTATATTGAAGAAATGCTCAAGCTAGGGGATAGATTGTTCAAACAGCTAAAACTATATACATTTATATTATTTTCTACTTTGAAAGTTGTATTCAGGGATATGAATTTTTTTTTTTTAATAACACATCCTGAACAGAAACACTAACAAAGGTGGACCAAAGTGTTCTGGAGCTTTACAGGTATTTCTGAACTTCATGATTCCTTACTATGGGATCAATTGTGGCTTTACTGAAGGATGCCTGTAATCTGCAGTGTGTTCTTGTATGACCCCAAGAGTAGACAAGGAAACCGATTGTAACTCAGAGTCACAGTCTGGTTTCCAGTTTCCTCCCTGCTCTGGGAGTGGGAGATATGCAGGAATATGTACCAGCTCTGGCATAGATTACTTAGCTATGAGGGAGATTCAGGATTCATAGATTCCAAGGCCAGAAGGGACCACTGTGATCATCTGGTCTGACCTTCTGCATAACACAGCCATAGAACTTCTTGAAAATAATTCCTGTTTGAATTAGCGAATATCTCTTAGAAAAACAACCGATCTTGATCTGAAAATTGTCAGTGGTGGAAAATCAACCGTGACCTTTGGTAAACTGTTCTAATGATTAATTGCTTTCACTGTTATGAATTTTTGCTTTATTTCCAGTCTGAATCTGTCTGTCTTCAATGTAGTTCAACCAGGGATGCTGGCCTGTAGAGGAGAAGGGGTGGGGGGCCCTCAGGCACCTGAACTACATATCCCATGAGGCACTGTGTCAGCTGAAGCAGACACAGATTAATGTTGAAATGACTCATTTTGTTTTGATTTTTCTCAACATAAAATAAAAAAATTGGCAAAATCTAAATTTATCCATGGAAAATTTTTATTTTGTGGAAACTGCATTTCTACCAAAAATCTTGAGGAAAATTCCCAACCATCTCTATTTGTTTCTTTCACTATTGGTAAACATTAACTTTTCATTGATGGCTGTTGTAGATGGACTGATGCAAAAAGTCATTACCTGTACACTCTGTCATGAGGACTTCCTGTTGTGTAAAGGCTACAGGTGGGCCTTGACACAAATAAAAACAGACATGGGTTGATCATGGCTTCTTCCCAAGGCTGTAATATTTAGCTTATTTGAAATCCCATCCTACAACAAAATATGAGGATTGTATATGTGCTATTCAGCACAAACTGTGAAATCAATAGCAGTCTTAAATATTGGAGGGACATCATTGTAAAGTAGTTATTGATGTGTTAAAGTCATTTACACCTGACATAGAAGACAGATTGTGATGTCATTAATTTAACTGGTAGTGGGTATAGTAAAACAACCGCCATATAAACCAACAGTCCGCCAGCTGTAAAGTTTTTATGCATATCTTGTGCAGCTAGCTATACGGAATCTTGACAGCCCCAAATCACTTTTAATCTGTCAATTTCAAAGGTTGTCATCAGAAAGTTCAACTGAAGGAGAATGGCTGTTTGACTCATGTTAAATGTAAGATGATTACTGTGTGACACATTTACAAATTATCATGTTCTTTGAAAAATAAAGCTAAGCTGTTTAGCATGGTAATTGTGTAATTTGGAAGCAGGATGTGGTAAAATAGAAATATACAATAGTATAGTGAAAAACTTGTTTGCTAATGGATGGTATGCCTCAATTGCAATAAAAGCAAAGATGTTTTCCTCTGCAATAACTCTTCATACACATAAAATTACGTAAAGAAAGAAAACTATTAAAAGTGCTGAATGTTCACTTTGTTTTCTGTGATGTACAGTATGATTATCAAACTCTACAATGGATGGCACATTTCCAAAAGGACAGCTATGTTTCCTCCAAACACAGGTATTCAAAACTGGTTTTAGTTCTGTTCAAGAACTCTCACATATAATATTACAGGCCATGCAGTATATAATCTTAGAAGAGGAGACTAAAAATCTCTGTTATAGTGGTTACAATTAAAAGCTTGCCAGTTTGCCTTACAGTAATTTATAGGGAATACTGCAAATACAGAGAGAGCTGTTTTTATTTTTTTTTAAAGCAAAAGTGGCAAGTTTTTAATGGTTACCACTGGCCTAGTTCATGCCGCTGCAAGATTGTCCCCAGTCAAGTATTTTCTAGTACTTTGTTCACTTTATATTCCAATGTCCCAGGTTTTTAAAAATCAAATAGACTCCTAGTTAAGGTTTTATGGACAAACAGGAGTTTAGTTTCTAATATTATCTGTCCTTTCTAATACTTACACTCTGTTGTGATTGTGATGTACTCAATCATGTGAGGTGTGGAACACTCTCAAATCCTCTGGCTGTCTATGGAAGAGGTGGTCCCGCTCAGACTTGCCAAGGATTGGTCCCTTTGTTATTTACAAAAAAAATTACAAATCTGACTTGGGTCCTGAAAGCCCTACAGTTGTGGGGAAGGGAAGTTGAATCATGGTAACCATGTGGCAAAAATTGGTTCAATAAAAGTCTCAATGGCTCTGTGGTATTTTTTTTATTAATATAGCTAGGCGCACACACACATAACTACAATAAATAAAACCATAAGTAACACATACTAATACAATATGGTCATAATAGAAATAAGTAATGAATAATGAAGAGCTACATTGAAGTATGGTCATTAAAAGTGAAAGAACTCAAAATGCTGTCTGCAGTGAACTTCACAAAGTGCAACCTACCTCCTTAGTCAGGCAAATTTCCCTTTGACTTAAATGGAAGCCTTGCCTGAGTAAGGATTGGGGGATCAAATCTCTAGAGATTCTTGACGTTCATGAAGTAGTTGAAAGATATTTTACCTCTTTTCTAAATTATGAAGTTACACAAAATTACATGTACAATAAAGAAAGAAGGTACAAAAACAGGATAATACAAAATACATCTGTGTATAGCCAAGAAGTGTGTCAGGCCTGCAGAGAAGACACTGCATTATTCAGTCTTGGTTTCTTATGCATGTAGAAAAGGTTCAAAGTTTTGCTCATTAGTAAGTTTCTGCTCAATGGCTTCTACTGCAAACCTTTCCTGGACAGCCACATGGACATTCGCTTACAAAGAGTTCTGTTTCCTGTGTGTGTGTGTGTGTGTGTGTGTGTAAGCATCAGTGTATGCATTAAAAATATATCAATTACTATGTCAGTCACGTTGTTTTGTCACTTATGCTGCTCTTGCATCATCTTGAGAAGAATAATGTTGAGGAAGGTCAGTGGATCTCTATTATTTCCTGAGGCATAACTGTCCTGGGTTCTGCTGAGGTTGCATAGTGGCTATAGATATAGTTAATGCAAGTGGTGGTTTTATTAATTCTCAGAGGAATTGTGTGACAGGAGGGATCCAGTCATGGACACACATACATTCAACCATGCACAAGCTCCCGACCAACCAAGCATAGAAGAATGCTCCACACAGCTTTTTCTTCTTCTGTTTTATATTGTGCTATGACGTGTGGGCTGCTGCTCTTCACTATGGCTCCCTGAACTTGTAACTTCAGCTGCTTGGAGGGTCACCTAGTGATCAACAGGAGGAAGAAGGTTGATCTAGGCTCCAGCAGCTCTAGTCATCACTAGCCTGGAGGAGAAAAGGTCACTTGAGATCCAGCATTGGTCTAAGCCAGATGACCCTCCTCGCTGGCTCTCTCGGTCTTCTCTGTGGCAGTAGTAGTGGCTAGCTCAGGCTTCTGTGCGGGAATTCCTGTGACCTTCTTCCTCTAGCTGATGACAAAAGTGAGATCATATGGATCATGGGCCAACCCACACACATCATGAGGCACCCCATACAGCCAAAGAGTCCTACACATCCTTAGTATCAGTTCTTCAACTGCAGCTATTGCCTAACTCACAAATGTCTGATGTGCCAATAACTTTCTAGGAAAGATAAGAGACAAGCTTAGTCTCCCCTCTATCTCTTACTCCTGTGAAGAAAGTAATATCCTTAGATGCGAGTGAACTCCTATAAGAGCTAATAAATGTACATAGAACATTATCTCAAGGAAGGTACTTCAAGGCACAATCTTCCTGTGAAGTATGCAAAGCTTTTTCTATTCAGTAGCTTTCTCATGTATTTTGCTAACTCCTACTCTTCTTATCCTGCAAGGCTCCTATTTTGCACTGCTTTATCTTGTGCCCCTAAAGTACTCTGTAAGCATTCACTGTCCTTCAATTTACAAAATGTGTTTGTTGCTGACTGTAATCCATAGGTGCAGATATGACCAATTCTTTGTCAGCATTACATGTGAACCTCATCATATTGGTTTATTGCTCACTGAGGCATTACATTAATTGGGGAGACAAAGTCCTGCAATTGAGGAGCTAGAGACAGTTGTTAGCAAATTCTGTTAAGACCCTGCCTATAAAGAACAATGGCAATAAACTCTGACAAATTTACTTTTATTTTTTAATTATTGATTATCAAACCTGTGTGGCACAGATAGAAACTGTCTATTTCAAGTGCTTGATACTACTTCAAGTAGAGTATAATAATGAGGGATGGTATAAGTACTGCTAAGATTTTACAGACGGTGTAAGTCAGTTTACTAGTTCTCCAGTATGTCCTAATCTGGTGTAGTAAACACACAGCTGTTTCTCTTTTACATGCAAAAACTGTTTATCTTGGGGGTTGGGGGAGATGATGCTCTTTTGACATCTTCCTCCCTGCTTAGGACAAGCTTTGATTATTCAGCATTGGCTCATACTGTCTTTCTGTTAGAGAGGCTATACTAGCTTGTATGGTGTGTTTACATAGTACCAGATTACAACAGTTGCTTGATATCTAGATCTCACTTTGAAGTAAAGGCACAGAAATAAATACTTCAATTCTTACTGCTAATTTCTCCCTCCATTTACTTCTTCTGTCCCACTGCTTGGCAGCTGCAAACCTAGTTCTTACCTCTAGGCAAGTGGGCAAGGAAGCGTCTCTTTCCTGAACTAATGTCAATGTATCTCCTTGGATTAATTTGGCGAGTAAATGATGCAGCCGATATGTTGTTTCCCCAGGAGACAGTCCTTCACATCAGCAACTTTGCGACTTGGGTGGTCTGGAACTTAGTCCTGAATTTAACCCCTTCATGGCGCTCACTGCCATGTAGCTGAACAGTCAATTTTGCTGCAGTTCCAGTACAGGATGGGCATGTAGTCATAATGGAACTCTGCAGAATAGAGCCTTTAAGTTAATATTTCCCATATCTCCCTGCAGTTAATATTTGCTAGTTAAACAATTGATTTTCAGAAAACATTTTTAGGCAAATATTAGGGTGACACTGAAGTAATTTACCCTAGACAATTTTTTTTTAATTCTAGCAATTTCTACTCAACTATATATTGAAGTAATTAATCTATTCCTTTAAAAAAAAAGTAGCCTGTAGACTATAGAAGCTCTATCACAGTATTGTACTTAGGGCCCTATTTCTGTAAATGTGCCTAAATTTAAACTGGGTTAGACTTCTAACATGCATACTCTTGTGCACATGTTTAACTGTTGCAGGCCTGGGGCCAAAATGGCACACCCTTCCAGTGGCACCAACAGTAGACAATATATCTTCCGAGAAGAGGAGAGGTTTGGTTTCCTGTCTCTGAAACTATTTTGAAAATGACCATGGGTGTTTCAGTGTATCACTGTTCTTTTTTAAAATGTATGTTTAGGCTTATAAAGAAGCAAAGGGAAAACAAATTGCTCAGTAGCCCATTTTAGTAAAGCACTTAAGTACATGACTAAACACATTGACTTTAATGCCCTAAATCCTGTGCTTAAAATTAAGCATATGCCGAAGTGCTTTGCTTTGAATCAAAGCCAAATGAATGCTCTCCTATTATGTGTTTCCTTAAAACACTCTTCAGGGTGGCCCAATGGAGTTCTGCATTTCAGTAAGAGCAGAATTTTACACTGTTTACAATTTATTCAGAACTCACAAGTAATTCCCAGTCCCATTTTATGTAGTCTGAAGAGTGAGGTATTTTATAGTGTAATATCTAGTTGAGTCGCTAAATGATTTGTCACAATGGATTTGTTTTTGCTGTGTTTCTCTGAGGTTTTAAAACACACCTTTTGTTGTAATTGGAGAGCCTTCATTATATACAACTTTATCCTACCTTCAACAGTTGTTCGAGGTCTTATGCAGGCATGTGAAGTTAGTTAACACCAATTGGCCTCCTAGGTAGGATCTCTGTAGTACTCTTGTTGGGCGTTATAACTTTAAGCTCTGCATGGGAATTGTGATGGTATATACACACACTGTAGTCACTGCTTACACACTAGTTTAATGAACTTTGTACAAAATATGCTTGGTAAGGTATCATTTGAAAACTCATAATTTGCTGGCCAATATTGTCCTGATAAAATGTGTGGCAATATTGTTAGTGAAGTTTCAAGATTTCCCTGTATGATGTTGAGTGCATGTTCAAAACTCAGGTAGCAACAAACTGGTCAAACAGGCCTGTCTTGAACAATGTTTGCCTTAATTTGCATTTCAGCAGTAAACTGTCATCAATCAGGAAAGGAAAACCAAAGGAAACTCAAGCGGGTGAAAAAGAAACAGCAGGGAACATCCTTCTAAACAGATTTTTTTTGTCTCCTAGTTCCCAGCTGCACATGTTTTTCAACAGGGGCACTGAAACTATATTTTTTTTAAAAAGGGATGTGGGACAAACACTCCAAGACACCCCCCCTCTCTTTTTTTGTGGCCTCACATTTAAAGCTTTGTCTACACTACCACTTTTGTCAGGGGTGTGAAAAAAACTACATAAGCTTCACTAGCAAAAACGCTGGTGTGAACAGCGCTATGTCGGCAGGAGATGCTCTCCTACCGATATAGCTAACTCTGCTCGTTGGGGGTGGTTTAATTATGCTGGCAGGAGAGTTCTCTCTTCTGCTGGCAAAGATGGCTACATGTAGTGTAGACAAAGCCTAAGGCAGGTCTTCACTACGGGGGGTGTGTGTCGATTTTAAGATACGCAAATTCAGCTATGCAAATAGCGTAGCTGAATTTGACATATCGCAGCCGACTTACTCTGCTGTAGGGACGGCGGCAAAATCGACCTCTGCGGCTTCCCATCGACGGCGCTTACTCCCACCTCCGCTGGTGGAGTAAGAGCGTCAATTCGGGGATCGATTGTCGCGTCCCGACGAGACGTGATAAATCGATCCCCGAGAGGTCGATTTCTACCTGCTGATTCAGGCGGATAGTGTAGACCTAGCCTTAGATAACAAAGGAAAACATCCATTGGACTTAGCGAGAGGCAGCCTGACCTGAAGAGTTTGGTCAGTAACCTTGCTGGAATTATGTGGTGAGAAATTTTTGCTTGAATCTAATCTATTTTAAATTAAGCACTAGTAAGCATATTATCTTTATTTTTCTTGTAATGATTTCTGACTTTTATGCCTCATTACTTGTACTCAACTATCTTTGTAGTTAATAAACTTGTTTTATTGTTTTATTTAATCCAAGACGTTTAAATTGAAGTGTCTGAGTAATTCTATTTAAAATAATAAGCTGATATATTGTTCCCCTAAAGGTATAACAGACTTAAAATATTTGTATCCTCCAGGAGAGGGCTGGGCAATACAGGACATGCATTTCTGGGGGGAAATCCAGGACTGGGCATGTGCTGGGGTCAACCTGTAATAAACGCTGGCTCTTACCGGCCTTGGTTATAACTGGCAGGCTGAAGTTACCTAGAATCCTAGGGGATGGCTTGCATGCTGGAAGACTATTTGGCCCTGGTGGGAGCTACATCAGCAAGGCACCAAAAATTGCAGGGTACATGACACAGCCCCACCACTGAATTGTAGCCTGGTATATGACAGGAATTTAAGAAATTTGTTTTGCTATGAAATAAATGAAAATCATATATTTTTCAGATGAGATTTAATAGTTTCAAGTTCTCTAGACTTCCTTCACTTCCATACAAGCTTTCTTCTGCAACAGTCTTTTTCCCACTGAGAGTCTGAACTGTTGTAGTTGGGTACTTGAACTTGAGGAATATCTTGCAAAATTATATTTGAGTAAACAAGTGGTTTCTTTAAATTGCAACATCTTTAATTTTGATGCAAACTCTTGCTTTTTTTTATAGAAAAACAGTTTTGCTTGTGAACATTAGGGAAGGGCCTTGATACTGGTGAAAATGTAAAAAAAAAACAATTACATTGTAAAGAAAATACATTTTAAAGAAAATTCAAAATTCTGGGATTTCCTCCCTCCCATCCCCCCCCCCCCCCAAAAAAAACTCCCCCCACATCATTATCTTTAAGTAGCCCTTGCTGTGAAGGTTAATTGTCCCAATAGTAGGTTCCATGATCCTGCTATGCTACTGGCTAGACAACTGGATTCTTTGTTTCTAAAGGCATTCTATCAACCCATTATTTTAATTTTGTAATTTGCTGCATCGTATTTGTGAAATGTAGCACTTTTATTGGAATAGCCAACTGCAAAATCATAAGTTTGTTACTATAATGTTTTCAAATGACAAGGAATAGGAATTCAAAATAAAATGTATACATTTGCTAAAGTGTATGCTACATATAGAGATGAAGAACATCTTTAATAAGCTTGCACTCTCCTGCTGAGTTTTTACCATCAGAACATGCCTATGCTAGGCCAAGTTTCATTTCCATTCAGTTTCAATTAAATGTCAGTAATGTAATTACACAGCACAGGAAGAATCTGATGTTGTGAATTTGATTTTTAATAAGATTACTAAAAACCATAATATGCTTCCATAACTTTTGAAATTATTGTTGCTCATCCATCTTGCTCTTCATCAGCAGAGGTGACATAACTCATTTACTGAGGTACTATGAACTGTCATATAGGGCCAGATTCTGATACACTCTCTCTCTCTCTCTCTCTCTCTCTCTGAGTGATACCTTACTTTGCAAGCAGTACAGAGTAACTTACTACCCAACTTGAGTAAGGGCATCAGAATCTTTGGTGGTAACAACATGGTGACTCTTGGAAACAATGATACTGACATGATCCCTGATTTTGATGATTCTGAGTCAGTAGAAGTGTGAATGTTTTGACTGTTGAAGCTCCTTCTAAGCCAGCAAGAGCAATCTCTTTTTTTTTTTCAGTTTGCAAAAACATCTAATCATTTTGTGGTTTCACCTTATATTTTTAGCTTTTTTCCCCCCCACTAAAAGCTGCCTTTCCATCTGTCTGGTAGAAAAATTTCACCATTTCATTACTAAAACTGGCTTCATTTCACCTTGAATGTATTCATAGAAGTCTCATCACTTGAGGTATATAAAATTAGTTTGGATGAAGTGCTAAAAAATGTTAGGGTTTTTTTTGTACATGAAAATTCAAAGTTCAAAATAGGAAATTACATACGGAGGTCAGTAGTTCATGTCCTATACCTGTATTACCTATTTTCCTTATCTGCCCCCCTCAAAAATGTAGAAAGCTTCTCAGGTGCACCCAAGGGTCAAGAAGATGATTATAAAGGATGCAGAATAGAGGGGGAAAGAGTGACAGGCTTGGTCAGGGCAGAAAAGGTGCACATCACCTCCTTCTCTGATCCACAGGGAATCCACTTGAGTGGGAAACCTCCTGGTAGGCTCCATGGGCTTCTGTCCACATTGGAGACCTATCAGCACAGTCATGTTGTCAGGGAGATGGAGGTTCTCTATGGGGTCAAGAAGACAGCACAAAAGCACAGGGTCTCCATGCAGACATTCTTGAGCTTCTAGTGGATTCCCAAGCATGCCGCAGACACTGGGGAACTGCGTGTAAAGGAGGGGATGGGGTGGAGCTTTATTTGAAATATCTTGCTTCATTCACAGGGAAGAAGGGAAGAAAGCCACCTACTTGTCCCCACTCTTCTCCACAAAAAGCCTTTGGGGGAAACTTCACAATGTAGAGTTGCACCTTCTCCCACCTTGCCACCGCCACCACACACACAAACAGTCCCTCACACAGAGGGTTTTTCCATGGAGGTGTTTGCTTAGGCCTGCACACTTTATTTTAAATGGAAATATGTAGCACAAAGGTTGTCACTGCAGCTGCCTCGAATACAAGACCCTTGTGTCCACCCTGACATTAAAACTCTCTGCACGTTTCATGGTGGACTTTTGTGACTGACAGGTGGCAAGTTATGTGAATTATGGTCAGTGACATACAGTAAAATGTGCTATTCACTGGAGAGAGCACTGAGGCAGTAGAACTTCTACATTGGACCATTAAGATCCAAGCTGTTTATATAAAATAATTTAAAAAAATGAAGTAGGGGCTCTCCTTGGGTCTCCAAGGGAACAAAAAGTGACTGAGTCTAGCTGATGCTTAAAAAGTGACCGAGTCTAGCTGATGCTCAATCAATGAATTCCATCACTAAATTTCAAACCTTCTCATTTTTTAATATGCCTTTTTTTTTCATGCTTACTAAAGTAAGGTCAATCAAGTGCAAGCTTGGAATTGATTCCAATATTCAATTCTAAAAATACAATACTTAGTCCATTCTCCTCTTCCAATGATTCACCTGTTCTTTTTCAGCATGGTTACTGACTGCATATGAAAATGTTTGCTTCTATGTCATGGGGTAAAGTTAGGCAGTATTTGCAGTGGCCTCTGTATTGATATATAAGACAGCTTAGTCTTAAAGGGATTTTCCTTCTGGAATAATCAGAAAGGGGCAATTATTCTCTGGAGTAAATATCTGTCTAAATCTCCACCAATCCAGAGCTTGAACCTGTCAGATATTTCTGAATCTTCATATCTTGCTATGTATTCTTTCAATCCAGACTATGAGGGACAATTCCACTTCCACAGCTTCGGAGGGCCCCTGCAGGATTATTGTGATTCTGTTGTGCAAGGAGGGCTGGACAAAGAAGTACCATGCAGTATATATGTGCATTCCTCCTGTTAGCACCCTATATGGCAGTATGCATGAGGTGGGAGGAGAGCGATGAATAAGAGGGCTGAAGAGGAAGGTGGGCATAATCAGGGAATGCACCCCTAGTCTTAGTAAAGACCGTAAAGGTTGAATTGTCATAGGCTCTGTTCTCATCCACAGAGCTGGTTCTTCCAGGTCAGGATTGAAGGACACTAGTGAGATGAATGAATTTGCAGTATAAACTCTGCTACATACATTCATTGGCTAAATAAAGGCCAATCTCTCTGGCTGTTGGTGTGTCATCTTTCCCCAGCACAAGATCCACAAACTTTTTGTAAAGGAAAAAATGGGTATTTTTCATCCTAGTAGTAGTAATGCAGAAAGTCTTAACATTCTACTGCTAAAAAACATTGCTTCTGGAATGAGTTAATTTAATTATCTCATAAATTCCTAGATTCCCAGGCCAGAAGGAGACTATTGTGATCATCTAGTCTGACTTCCTATATAATACATGTTCAATAACAGGTGTTCTATTTTGTGTATAGAAGTCCTGTAAGACAAATGGATTCATTTTTATTTGTCTTTTTCCTGTTCTGACAGTTTTATTGACGTACACAGTAGCATTGTACAGCACATCTGTCTGTACAAAGCACTACTTTCAATGCTCTCCTCTGAGATGCGGTATCTACACAGCAGTATGTTAATAGTAATGAAATACAATCCTTAAATGATTTTCAGGCCAATAAAGTTAAAACAGAAAAGCAATGGCAGAGCATTTGTATTGATGTTTTACTTACATTAATTAATCTTTAAGTTAATTAATTAAGTACATGGTGGATTTATGCTTGTCATTTCATATACTAATCCTACTTCAAAAAGTAACAAAAAATTTAAATCACTAATACTTAATTACTTATATTGAGTGTCAACATATGATTGGAAATCTTTAATAGTTTACCAAGAATCTGAAATCAGTTTCAAAATGACAGTGTCTCCAAGACACATCTGGCAGAAGATGTGGCACATAAAGAAGGGATAGTTTTAGATTTTCTTCAGTGTGCTGTCCTTTGTCACCTGGAGGTGCCCAGCTGATGTCACCTTCAGCATTACACACATGCTCAAGAATGTCCATTTCTCCAAAGGGGAACCATCAGGACCCTGTACCACTTTGGACCATGGGAATAGTGTAAGGGGATACACTAAACATACTTAGTGAGATCATGACTGTCTGGTTGTGGGGTGGCTTTTCACTGGCTGCTTTATTGTCATTACTCCAGGAAGAAATTTTAAAGAGAAAATGCAGCTCAAGGTTAAGTTTTCAGAGAACAGTTTCCAAGTCCAGAAAGGAGGGTTCCTCAAGCCAAACAGAAAGGGAGGGGGAATCCCTTCTTACTCACATGAGAGTAACAGGGATTAGTATCTCCCACCACCTCCACTGAATGGAATCGGAGACTCCCTACAGTGACCAGGTGTGGGAGAGCCTTGCCTTTCTATTGAAGAAGATGTTTTGTTAAAACAGTCCCATCCCTCCTTAGCTTCGTTTTGTATCCTCCACAATGGAGTGACACAAAGGCTAAATCCAGCGTAGAGCTATGTGAACTTTCTGAAGCTGCAGAGATGACACTATATACAGAGCAAGTAGGAGATGTCCTCACTTTGAGAAGCTTTTCATACCTCTGTTGTGGACTGACTTTTTTTGTTTTGTTTTGGTGTGAGGTGGAAGAGGCAGAAGAGTATAGTAGCTGATATCTCTCCCTTGGCTAGGGCAGCCTATTCTGCAGCTTTGAGATGGAATATGGTCTTTCTAAGCTGGTGTGCCATAGGTAACTGTTCATAGATTTTACTCTGGATGGGAGCCCATTGTGTATTTGTTTAAACACACTTCCTATCCATACAGTGATCTATGTGTTCTGACAGTGGGTTAGGATGCATTTGAAGCACAGTTAGGGATGCTAAAGAGTGTGTAGAGAAGACATGCAGCAGCCATAATCCCCAGGAGAAACATCTCCTGGGAGCTTCCAGACAGCATGGTGCAACAGCTCCACCTCCCATGAAGAGTCTGACTTACTCCTCACCCCAGAATCTGGCCAGCTCCACAGGCTGGTGTGTTTGGGGGGTAGGGCAGAACCCATGGCTTACTCTATCTCTGCTCCCTTTAAGTCACCTAGCATCTGTAAGGGCCATAGGTGGGAGCAGGGATTATTCTCACCATTGGAATTTGGTCTAGCCCCTGAATATGGGGGGAAGGAAGAAGCTCCATGCATCCTTTTTCACTACCCACAAAAGGTAGGCCACAGTCTAGCAGCACATAACTGTGTAACTCTTATTGATATAGTAGGGATATTATTCTCTCTATATTCTTTGTTTGTAAAGACTCTAACATATACACCTCTACCCCAATATAACACTGTCCTTGGGAGCCAAAATATCTTACCGCGTTATAGGTGAAACCGCGTTATATTGAACTTGCTTTGATCCACCGGAGTGCGCAACCCCACCCCCCGGAGCGCTGTTTCACCGCGTTCTATCCGAATTTGTGTTATATCGGGTCGTGTTATATTGGGGTAGAGGTGTATTCGATTTTGGGGAAGAGGGTTAAAGAAATAATGGAAAAATATCATTTTTACATTTCCCTAATACCAAAGGGAAATAGAAATATTGTCCATAGGAGGGTGGGCTCTTTAGAATGCATGAACCAAAGGTAGTGATATGGAGACACTAGTGCAGCCTCCAAGTGTGCATGTCACATGACTCATAAATACATATTTTAATACAGCAATATATATCTGCCTGATGTATAATTACCTTGTATGTCTGATCCATTGTTTTGAGTGGGTACAAGGGTAAAATGTGTACTTTTCCATTCCATAATGCTTTCTGATAGGATAAGAGTGTTTAATGAATAATTGTGAAAGAAGCCCACACAGACTCTGGCAGAGATGAGGTTAAACCCCCTTCCTAGCACCCAGCTGCCCTTGCACTCTAATGAGATGATCAGTTGGAAGAGCTTCACTGACCTTCAGGAAACTAAGTTTCCAGGGTGCCTGTTCTGCATGGAAAGGCTTCACAGGAGAGGGAGCTGAAGTGTAAGGAGAACAGTGCTGGAAGTGTTCGTTTGTTCTGTTGGGATACCATGCAAAAGAGTTGATCCAAAGTGATACAGGGTGGTAGCTGACATGCAGATACCGCCCCTCCCTTAGGAGCTCTTTCTTTGTGACTGTCTGTTCCCAATTCTTTCCAGTGCAGGGCTGCCCTGTTCTCCCTCAGCTTTGGCAGAGCCAAGTAGCTGCAGCCCACAAATAGCCATTTTGCAAGTGGCCTGCTGCTTCTCCCTCTCTTCCAGCTATAGACTTGCTGTAAAAGCCTTTCTCTATTTATTTAGGTTTATGGTTGAGGGAAGCTTTAAGTTTCCTTAAAGGAAAGACATTTTTCCTCTGCTTTTTTATGTAAAATAATCTCAATATATAAGATAGTTATTCAAAGCAGGGTGCTTAAGGTAGGGTTCTAAAATCCTTATTTAGGGGCCTACCCAAGTGGGCTGCTTTTAAAAAGTGCTGAGCATCTAGCAGCTCCCATTGAATCTTAATACTTTTGACAATAAGGCTATTTAGGATTTGGAGCCTAATTCCGGGAACCCAGTATTCAGACTCCAGCCATGGTGTGCGGAATTCCATCTCTAATCTATCATTTCTCTAAATAGCTTGTAAATTCTGTTTTTTTTAACTGTGACAGGAGGAAAAGGGGTATTTGACAGCTGGATTGGCTGAAGCATTTGAGAATCCCATACACTTTAAAATATCAGATGTGAAATCAGTAGTTAAATAATGTTCGTCTCTTTGTGCAAGTATTCTGCTGGTTCTCTTTTCTGTACTTTATGACCAGTTTGGCAAGCTAAAATTCTGATTTGGGGCAGAATTCATGAATAATAAAATAGTACAGTTAGACATGTAGAAAGACAGAGGGCTTAGCCTCAGATAGATATAGTATCTGCATTAAAACTCATGTGCTTTAGTATAAACTTGGATCACTCCTTTGACTTCGCTTGTGTAAGTGCAGAATTTGGTGCATAGTATTTTTTTCAGTTCTCAATATTATATGAAATTCAGGCAAAGTTGTGTGTACAATTGTAGTGTGAAATAGGTTGTTTTAATACAAAAGCTAGCATAAGTTTCAGGAAATCGAATATGGGAATGAAGCTCTCCTCTCTTATTCATCACAAAAGGATCTGCGTATGGATATTATCAGGGATTTTCTCAAGGTTTACTCTCAAACAGATTACACTATTCTGTTTTAAAGAATGAAATGGTGCTCAGCTGGGGCAGTCTATGCAGTCTACACATGTAACAGATGCAGCAATGACTTCAAAGATGCTATTACAAGCACCTGTGGAGATATTTAAGGAGCCAGATGCTGCAGTTACATGTCTTCCACACACACAATGTGCTCTGTGATCATCTTCCAAAGGGGAAGAGGGGTGGTTCAATATGGTGAAATAAACAGCACAGCCATCTAATCCATTTGTGTGTATATTGTGTTTTGGGTGTTTATATAGCACGCACACGCATCATGCACAATATATGTGTCCCCATATATACATTCATACACAATTGTTAGATTATAAAACAGCTGCACATTTTATAAGAAATTGGGGAATATATTAGTTTAAAAAGACATTAACATTTTAAAAAAAATCTCTAGACAATGTTTTATTTGAGTAATTGTAGTTTATTGCTCTTATGTAAGTAGTTAATGTCAGTATATACTGTATATTTTAGGAAAAAAATAAACTTGTTCATATTGTCTCATGGCAAGTGGAACCTGCAATATACTGCATGGCTTCACTTTGGAATTATGCTTTGAGGAACCCAGGGGAGAGGATCAAATACCCCAGCCTGCTCCAGCTGGCTTGGTGAGGAAGGCTGGAGGATTCTTTTCCCTTACCAGTGATTAATACACCAATCATTTGGTTAATCCTTTAAAACTCCACGCATATACATTAGCTGTCAGGGAAAGATGGTCTTAGTCCATGACATCAGGCAAAGATTTTCCTATCCTAATAGCAGTAGATAAGGTCATAAGGAGCCACTGTGATTATCTAGTCTGACTTCCTGAAAACTCTCACCTTCCCTGAATTGATTCCTGTTTGTACTAGACAATATCTTTCAGAAAAACATCCAAGCTTGATTTTAAAATTGCCAGTTATGGAGACTCCATCACAAACCTTGGTAAACTGTTTCAATGGTTAATTACCCTACGACTAAACATTTGCATCTTATTTTGAGTCTGAATATATCTAGCTTCTACTTCCAGCTATTGCATCTTGTTATGCATCTGTCCGATTGATTTGAAGAGCATGATTGTCCATTATGACCCCCAAATCTTATTCAGACTCACTGTTTCCCAGAACAGAGTCCTTCATCCTGTAAGTATGGCCTGCATTTTTTTGTTCTTAGAGATATGATTTTATACATTGTTCGCTTGTGTCCAGCTTATCCAGATCACGCTATAATTGGTCTGTCCTCATTATTTACTACTTCTGAGTCTTTGTGCCATCTGTAAATTTTATCAGTAATGATTTTGTTTTCTTTTAGGTCATTGGTAAAAATGTTAAATAGCAGAGGACCAAGAACTGTCTAAGTCCATTAGAGAAACACCCGCTCGGTGATGATTCCCCATTTATATTTACATTTTGACAGTTGGACAGTTTATAATCCATTTATTATGTCCCATGTGTGCTTTGACTTAGGCTGTCGTGTAGACATAACCTAAGAACTTCTCCCGCCGACCTGGCTACCGCCGTTCGCAGAGTTGGTTTTATTAGGCCGACGGGAGAGCTCTCACCTGTCTGCATAGGGCGTCTTCACCTGATGTGCTGCATTGGTGCTGCTGCAGCACTGTACGTGCAGACATGCCCTAAGTTTTATGGCATCATAATTTGGGTAAACTAATGGGTTTGCCTGGTGAGGACAGGTTTCTGCTTTGCTTTTTGACCTGCTCTGATCTGCAGCTGGTGGTCATATGGGCTTGGGAAATAATTTTACAGATTGGCTCCATGAGTGGAATTTACATTTCCAATAATATCCTGTAGATTTTCCAGTTTTTACCTTGGGGTTGTTGATTTTAGAGCCGCCTTCATAGATACTCACTTGTTGGAACAATATTGGGAAGGATCAGTCATCTGCAGTAACTGTGCATGTAGGGGCTGTGGTTGCAAATCTGAGTGCAGTGCTGAGAGGGAGTGGGTCCAAAAGATGCATTGAGTAGTTGGATGAAAGAAGAATTTAATAAGCAAATATGATAGCCCCCTTTTTGTGTGTTCAGATCTTTGCTTGAGGAAAGGGCTGATTTCAGAGCCAAATACCAATTGAGAGGTCCCTCTGCGTACCTATTTCTAGGGCCTCTTATGGACACTGTTTAAAGAGAGTGAGTATGTTGGCCTAGTTCTATTGCTGGGTAAGCTGTGTAGAGATGTTTAGTCTGAATAGTTCAGTAATAATATGGCAGTTCCTTAAATCCTAATCATTATGAGCCTTTATTCATTGACCTCTTCATGGCAACACCAAAGTTTGGGTTATAAGGTGGCTACTATGAACTGTTTAGTGTCAACTCATCTCATCGGTTTACTTTCCACTGTTTCTCTCACAAGAGTTGCGATCACAATACGGGTAATGGGTTGAGTTGTTCTGTAGTAATATATGAGATATGTGATTGGAACCTGTATTGAGCATTCCTAGCTTAACCCAAACTTTGTTAAAAGTTTCAACCTGTTCCTATATTTTGTTGACTATATATTTGCTTAAATCTCCTTTTTTCTTTGTATTACTAGTGGATCAGATGATCTAAAAGCACTAGAAGCCATTATTGGTTTCTGCCTAAAATATTATTCATAATATGGTGGGAATGGAACACTACCAAATGAGTGAACGCTGTATGAGACTTTAAATGTTGGGGTCACATCAGGAAAAGTATCAAGAAAACTGCAACATGCACTTAATAGCTCTTTTGAAAGCTAGCTATCTCTTACTGCATTCAATGAAGTGTTTTGGGAAAACTTAAATCTGTCATTAAATATTAGAAGAGAATTTGTGTAATAGAAAACTGTGTACATATTGTCAAACTTTTCATTTTAAATTACATGCACTGGGAATATATATATATAATCCTTTCTTACAAATCTAGAGAGAATGTGTGTATTTTATTAATGCTTAAATTCAAATTTGTGGCATATTTAAAAAAATAAACCCTTTCACATAATTATCTACATGAAAGGAAATGGTTATAAGTGGAAAATAAATAGCAAAGGATATTTTTCTTTCTAATGTAAACATCTGGCAGTAATCCTTGCTTACACAATTAATGGGCATTTAATTGGCAATGATCAGTTTATTGCAGCAATATGAAGTGAATGTTTCCCCAGGAACAAACAGCTGTTGCAAGAATTTCACAGCGATTTAGCAAACACCAGGTGATAGCTGTACCAGAATGAAGTGTTCTGTCTCCAAGCAAGTACAGTGGTAGCAAATTATAAAAAAAAAAAAAAAAGTATAAAAATAGCACTGCTGCATTTACCTGATTCTCACAGGCTTTGGAATTTTTTTAAAATTAACCTTAATTAAATAACTTTATAAATATCCACTTGAATGCCCAACTAACTACAATGAGAGTTTTGGGTCTACAAAAATGCAGGATAGGAACTAAATGATCGTTATGCTTAAATATTTAAAAAAATTTTTTTTTCTTGTATTAGAAGTAGAGGTCCTGATCCTACGCTTGTGAGTCGTTCCTTTGAACTCAGTGGGGTGGGACTACTCTCATGTATTCATCTAGTTAAGTGATTTTAAAAGCAGGCCATAGCCTGCTTCTTAAAAGCTTTTGCTACTTTGTTCATGTTTAATATTTTTATGCTCTTATATTTCATGCAATATTATTATTTTAACTTTCTTGATTTTTAAAAAAAGATATTGGAATCATTCAGTGATTACTGACCATCATATTTTTACTTAATAGATTTTTCTCCCATTGTCTAAAATTAAATGCATCACTTTTTAATCTGTGTTGCTTGCAAGCTGCTTTTCCATTAAGGCTTAAATAAAAAGTTTTTCATTTTTCATTATGCACTCTTATTACTAATTTAATAAAATGATAATAGCTATGCTAACTTTCTGTTATTCTGCTTTTGGCATAGATTAAATTACACATTTTAAAAGTAGCACAGTGGCAGGCACTCTGATTTCCTAAAGCTTGGTTTCATTAGTGAGGAAATTTTACTTCAGCAAAATGCTTTTATTTACTACACTGTTTAGTATTAGCCTATTCTAGAGTCCACAAACAATGCACCAAAATGAGCAAAGCATCAAGAGCCAGTTTATAGAATAATGATTTTATTTTTTCATGTATGCATTCCACAATAATTCATCTCCATGACAAAAGCAGACAATCAATCATCTTCTATTGTGCTTTTCTCCAATAAAATTACCATTCTTGATGTAACAAAAGGAAGCTGCCTAAGTAGAGGAACATTCTTACATGTTTGAATCAATAAATTGACCATGCTTCAAAAAAACAACAACCCCGCCTTTAAATCATGAATATGACAATGCAGTTTTTAGATTAATTGATCCATATTAATATTAGATTACAACAAAGCACCATCTTTTTCTTTATTCCTCCAGAAAACAACTAAAACCTATGCATGTTAAATGAATATTGTATTCTATTCCAATGACCAATTTGTATCTTGTAATATTGTCTTGTCAATAATTTACAGTCACCATGAAGAGTATATATTAAGTGATTTATAAAATACTAAATTGCTGGAGATTCTTCATATGTATTTTAAATCACATAAATCAGCTACGGACCACATTCTGTATTATTTGTGCACTTCAAAGCTCCTCTTGATGTTATTCAGAGTTTTGAGTACATCAGCCATGCAGGATTGGGGCCAACACATATTATATTAAAAAGAATTACAGATGGAGTCCAGCCACAATATTCAGACAGCAGGCTAATAGTAGTATATTAACATTCTTTCAGAATCCTATTGAAGGGACCAATTAAGCAAATTATAAACTCTCTTATTTTAAAAGCACTAACATTTTATGGCTTAGTACAAGGATGTTAAGTATACAGTATTTAGTACAGTAAGTAATAATCTACCAAACCAGTTTAACTTGGTGCTGTACATCTTGCAAATTCCTTTATCTTGAGGGAAAGTTTTTGTTTGTTTTGTTTTGTTTGTCAATAGGACTACACTGTGATGTTATAAAATAAAAGATGTGGTGGACACTTGTGATGGAAAAGTAAATGTTTTAGAGTCTAAAAGCTAGCCTTGGTGACAATACAAATATAACCTGGATGTGAGATTCATTTTTTTATGGTGCAGCCATAAAAACAAAAACATCTTTCTGGATCTGAATTTCACACTATGAAATTACAATAAAACACTTAGATTAAAATGTGAAAAGTTTATATATAACACAGCAGAGTAACAGGATTAAGTTAAACTAATAATACTGCATGTCATTAACTAGCACAAAATTCAGATGACTTTAGAACCCCTGAAGACTTCTTTAATTGTATTTTCTTTTTTCTGAATTAATGAGGCCAGGCCATAACATGTTTCAAGAAAATGAAGTCTTTTGTTACAGAAATGCAAATACAGTGGCATGGCATCTAAGATACTAGGCAATATAGATGGCTGTGAGAATATTTTTATCACATTATAAATGGACATCACAATAATTCAGGAACCCATTATCTAATTAAATTTTCTGAATATTTTGTTTCTGTTAAACACCTCATAAGCTTTAATTGTTTGTGAGGATACAGTACCTAACCTGGTTCATAATCCATAATGACAGAATACAATAATTCTGCATTTAGCAAAGCAAAAAGTAAAAGCAGGTTTTTTTTTAAAGGGTAGAACTATATTTGTTAGTGTCACAGACATTAGTGTACATATGGTGGGCACATTGCACCAATATTAGAGTAAGAAATATATGTGAACTATTAGCTAGAAGTTCATGGTAACAGATATACACCTTAGTTGTCATTTGTACTAGAAACTGTAATTTGTATTATGCAAATAGTACAAGAGTTGCTTATGCTTTCAAGGATTTGTTCCTCGTGGATTTGGAACCTGCAGCCTTTACCCAGGTGAACAGCTCCACTTAAATCAAAGGGACTGTCCACCTACACATACAGTTAACTTCCTTCTTAACTTGATCATGCAAATTAGCTTCTAGGCTTCTTGTTCAATAACATTTGCCAGGGACACATACTAATAAAAATGCCCAGATAACAAAAGACATGAAATTATATTAATAGTGAATACAAGAATTGAGGAATTAGGAATGTCTAATATTATTTGCTGTACCCTAGTTAACAGTGAAGATAATGTTGTGTAGGTATGTATTGCTTACAGATGAAATTATGTAACCAGCTAGTGAGAGATGTATGCTGCTGCATCATATTCAAAGATGTTTTTTCATGGATGTGAAATATAACTTTTAAAAAATTAATAGAATTTTGACCAGTAGAAATAAGAGAATAAGTAATTGATATGAGAATAAATCAGTCAACTTTATAAGGGCTGACTGAGTTTTTTCTCTATATATCTGATGTCCTAATACTCATTCATTCCACTCTCCACCATTCAACTATTGTTACACATCTTGAAATAAAAAAAAGCCGCTCCCACTGAGAACAATGAACTTGTTTGAAAATCTCACCACTTATTTAGAAGCCTAAACTGGAGCTTCTGGGTTCTAGTCTCTCTCTCTCTCTCTGTCTCTCTCTCAAAATCTGTCTCTTTAAAGTATAAACAGATTTTGCTAAATATCAGGTATGATTTCTCCACACCCATTCAATCTGTCAGGCTTAATAAAGAGAATCCCTCTTTATTCCGCACGAACCTTCCCTAATGCACACCTCTCTTGAAAGTATGGAAGACAGGACTTGCCACATACCCTGAAGATTGGACTTGGCCTCTGTTGGACTGAGACAGGAAACAAATTTAGAAGTCAAAGGTGGGTGGGAAATGGTTTTCCCATCCTGCAAAAATTTTCAAGATTTCATTTTTTCCAAAACAGAAATCTTCTGATAGTTTTCATGAAAAAGCAGAGAGAACCCACCTCAGAATAGCCAATCCCCTCACCGGGATGTGAGAGAACCAGATTCAAGTCCTAGCTCTGCCTGATTTGGCGTAAAGAGCAGAACCCAAGTCTCCCACATCCCAGCTAAGAGGCCTACCCACCAGGTTATTGCTATTCTGTTTCTCTGTCCAATTATTTTTTTTTTACCAGAAATTCCATCCTAGACCTGAGAAGCCTTCCCTGTGAAAGTTGAGTCAAACCCAATACTTTCCTGCAAAAAGTTTCACATTTGATTAAAATACTCTTCAGAAAACTCTTAAGCAGCTCTGTCAAAGGCCCAACGCTGAAAACCACCCTGTCACTTATCTCCTCCTAGCTAATCCAGAGGACAGCTAGCCCAAGCACTTCAACTGACTCCTCTGCCATTGTACCACATGAGTGGAGAGGAAGTCCCACGGGTAGCCAGATTCAAACAATTTAGGGTTTTATGAATTACACCCAACATCTTGAATTGTACTTAAAAATGCATTTGAAACTACTGCGGCTCACGCAGCAACAGGTGTAATATGCTTCATGTGGAAGCCACACTTATTAAGAAGGCTACCACTTTTTGAGCTATATGAAGTCTCAGTTGCTGTGTTTAGAGTGTATTACAATAATTCAAAAAGAGCTGGCTAATAATAATATAAATTACATCTGACTGGCATGGCCTAACCAAGCAGAATGAAAAATGTGCTCTTGGTCACAGCTGCTATTTGGGCATCAAGATGCAGTAGAGGGAATCTGACAAGACTCGCAGGTTGGAAATCTGTGTCACTGCTGGTGGGCAAATCCTCTGAACAAGATTTCTTTTCCCAGCCTACCCAGCATTCAGTCTTGTCCTTATGTGGAGCTGTCCTTAAGCTGAGTTGTCTTTCATTCTGCTGCTTATGTTGCAGGCCACCAGCACTATAGTGACCCGTGAGGACAAAGGCAGAAAAGGATGTTTAGGGACTATTGTAATGCAAAGAAGAATACTTGAGTATCCGGTCAGGCCATTGCACAATAGTCCATCATCTGAACAATATTTTTCCCGTGTCAACTAAAACCAAAAAAATTTCATTAGCCTCTAACAATGAGACAGGCGTATCGTGAACTCATATGGTCATTCTATGACAAGGGTATAAACTCCAAACTCCAGTTCCAATCCATGAGCAAGATGCAGAGTGTAGCCAGCTGTGTGTGTGTAGTCAGAATACACTGTGAACAGTATCCATGGCAACCAGAAAATCGAATTAACTCTGAAGAATTCCTAACCACCTGCTTGCTCACCTTTAAGATGCCTCCTGCTATTCCCCGATCCTAATCTCTGTCCTATATTAAGGCTCATTGTCCCTTATTCTTCCATGACCCCACCTTTTTTTTCTTAATTATATGCAAGCTCACTCATCTCTACTTCTAATTCACAATAACTATAAAAATGAAGCAATCTCTTCCACATACACATAGTGGAGCTGAATTGCATCACTGTAACCCCAGAATAACTCAGTGGAGCTTCCAGGGCAAAACCTAAATGAGAAGAGAATCAAGGTATAAAATACAACTTAAAGTGATTCTTTTGTAATAGCGTATTTCTAATACAGGAAACAATATCTTGCTTTTATTCTAAGCTATTTTCTGGATAGGGAGCAGATAATGTAGCATCCATTATAATCAAAATCCCATTTGCAAAATCAATAGCCATGACAACAAATCAATAACTATGAGAGAATATGAGGGCCATAGTTACAGTAGGTAAAGTGAGAGTAGTTTAAATAATTAAGTGTTTTCCTGTTTATATATTGGCATATTTAAACTATGTAATAGAAAGACATTTTATTAATACATCCAGCTCATTTATTGATATTAAGACAATTAATTTTGTTGATTAAGAAAAACTCTTTGTAGCATGGAATAAATCAATTGATTAACTTCAGCAAGGAGTCAGGTGTCCTTGACCTGAGTTTACAGTATACTGCTGGTGAACTGAGCTTGGGTATGTTAAGGGTATGTCGAATAATTTTCTCCTAAAGTACATATTGATTCTAGTACTTCCCAGGACACTTGCTAGCTCTGCCACTTCCTGGGAAGCCCTGTATAATGCTAGTCTGGATCAGTTTTAAGTCATAATGAGGGCAGCAATATATGGGATACTGGGAGGAAGCATGAGCAGGAGAGTGCAAGAGGGGAGGACTCCTGTTTCAAACTGAGAAAGTGGGGTAATCAGCGAGTTATCTTAAGTGCCTATACACAAATGCAAGAAGCCTGGGAAACAAGCAGGGAGAACTGGAAGTTCTGGCACAGTCAAAGAACTATGATGTGATTGGAATAACAGAGACTTGGTGGGATAACTCACATGACTGGAGTACTGTCATGGATGGATATAAACTGTTCAGGAAGGACAGGCAGGGCAGAAAAGGTGGGGTAATTGCATTGTATGTAAGAGAGGAGTATGACTGCTCAATGCTCCACTATGAAACTGCAGAAAAACCAGAGAGTCTCTGGATTAAGTTTAGAAGTGTGAGCAACAAGGGTGATGTCGTGGTGGGAGTCTGCTATAGACCACCAGACCAGGGGGATGAGGTGGATGAGGCTTTTTTCTGGCAACAATCAGAAGTTACTAGATTGCAGGCCCAGATTCTTACTAGATTGCAGGCCCTGGTTCTCATGGGAGACTTTAATCACCCTGATATCTGCTGGGAAAGCAATACAGCAGTGCACAGACAGTCCAGGAAGTTTTTGGAAAGTGTAAGGGACAATTTCCTGGTTCAAGTGCTGGAAGAAACAACTAGGGGCAGAGCTCTTCTTGACCTGCTGCTCACAAACCAGGAAGAATTAGTAGGGGAAGCAAAAGTGGATGGGAACCTGGGAGGCAGTGGTCATGAGATGGTCGAGTTCAGGATCTTGACACAAGGAAGAAAGGAGAGCAGCAGAATACGGACCTGGACTTCAGAAAAGCAGACTTTGACTCCCTCAGGGAACTGATGGGCAGGATCCCCTGGGAGAATAACATGAGGGGG
The DNA here is from genome assembly GCF_011386835.1 of Chrysemys picta bellii. Taxonomy (NCBI): domain Eukaryota; kingdom Metazoa; phylum Chordata; order Testudines; family Emydidae; genus Chrysemys; species Chrysemys picta. Next base: position 57,509,660 of record NC_088796.1, read on the forward strand.
AAAGGAGTCTAGGAAAGCTGGCTGTATTTTAAAGAATCCTTATTAAGGTTGCAGGAAAAAACCATCCCGATGTGTAGAAAGAATAGTAAATATGGTAGGCAACCAGCTTGGCTTAACAGTGAAATCCTTGCTGATCTTAAACGCAAAAAAGAAGCTTAAAAGAAGTGGAAGATTGGACAAATGACCAGGGAGGAGTATAAAAATATTGCTCAGGCATGCAGGAGTGAAATCAGGAAGGCCAAATCACACTTGGAGTTGCAGTTAGCAAGAGCTGTTAAGAGTAACAAGAAGGGTTTCTTCAGGTATGTTAGCAACAAGAAGAAAGTCAAGGAAAGTGTGGGCCCCTTACTGAATGAGGGAGGCAACCTAGTGACAGAGGATGTGGAAAAAGCTAATGTACTCAATGCTTTTTTTGCCTCTGTCTTCACAAACAAGATCAGCTCCCAGACTGCTGTACTGGGCAGCACAGTATGGGGAGGAGGTGACCAGCCCTCTGTGGAGAAAGAAGTGGTTCAGGACTATTTAGAAAAACTGGACGAGCACAAGTCCATGTGGCCGGATGCACTGCATCCGAGGGTGTAAAGGAGTTGGTGGATGTGATTGCAGAGCCATTGGCCTTTATCTCTGAAAACTCATGGTGATTGGGGGAGGTCCCAGATGTTTGGAAAAAGGCTAATGTAGTGCCCATCTCTAAAAAAGGGAAGAAGGAGGATCCAGGGAACTACAGGCCAATCAGCCTCACCTCAGTCCCTGGAAAAATCATGGAGCAGGTCCTCAAAGAATCAATTCTGAATCACTTAGAAGAGAGGAAAGTGATCAGGAACAGTCAGCATGGATTCACCAAGGGCAAGTCATGCCTGACTAACCTAATTGCCTTCTATGAGGAGATAACTGGGTCTGTGGATGAGGGGAAAGCAGTGGATGTGTTATTCCTTGACTTTAGCAAAGCTTTTGATACAGTCTCCCACAGTATTCTTGCCAGCAAGTTAAAGAAGTATGGTCTGGATGAATGGACTATAAGGTGGATAGAATGCTGGCTAGATCATCGGGCTCAATGGGTAGTGATCAATGGCTCCATGTCTAGTTGGCAGCTGGTTTGAAGCGGAGTGCCCTAAGGGTCAGTCCTGGGGACGATTTTGTTCAATATCTTCATTAATGATCTGGAGGATGGCGTGGACTCAGCAAGTTTGCAGATGACACTAAACTGGGAGGAGTGGTAGATACCCTGGAGGGTAGGGATAGGATACAGAGGGACCTAGACAAATTAGAGGATTGGGCCAAAAGAAACCTGATGAGGTTCAACAAGGACAAGTGCAGGGTCCTGCACTTAGGACGGAAGAATACCTTTCACTGTTACAGACTAGGGACCGAATGGCTAGGCATTCTGTTCTGCAGAAAAGGACCTAGGGGTTACAGTGGATGAGAAGCTGGATATGAATCAACAGTGTGCCCTTGTTGCTAAGAAGGCTAACAGCATTTTGGGCTGTATACGTAGGGGCACTGCCAGCAGATCAAGGGACATGATCATTCCTATCTATTCGACATTGGTGAGGCCTCATCTGGAGTTCTGTGTCCAGTTTTGGGCCCCACACTACAAGAAGGATGTGGAAAAATTGCAAAGAGTCCAGTGGAGGGCAACAAAAATGATTAGGGGGCTGGAGCACATGACTTATGAGGAGAGGCTGAGGGAACTGGGATTATTTAGTCTGCAGAAGAGAAGAATGAGGGGGGATTTGATAGCTGCTTTCAACTACCTGAAAGGGGGTTCCAAAGAGGATGGATCTAGACTGTTCTCAGTGGTACCAGATGAAAGAACAAGGAGTAATGGTCTCAAGTTGCCGTGGTGGAGGTTTAGGTTGGATATTAGGAAAAACTTTTTCACTAGGAGGGTGGTGAAGCACTGGAATGGGTTACCTAGGGAGGTGGTGGTTTCAGAGTAGCAGCCGTGTTAGTTTGTATCCGCAAAAAGAACAGGAGTACTTGTGGCACCTTAGAGACTAACAAATTTATTAGAGCATAAGCTTTTGTGGGCTACAGCCCACTTCTTCGGATGCATATAGAATGGAACATATATTGAGGAGATATATATATACACACATACAGACAGAGCCAGATGAGTACCCAGAAGTCACCTCCTATAAGACAGGCCCAACAAAGAAAATAACAGAACACCACTAGCTGTCACCTTCAGCCCCCCAACTAAAACCTCTCCAGCGCATCATCAAAGACCTACAATCTATCCTGAAAGATGATCCCTCACTCTCTCCGATCTTGGCAGACAGACCTGTCCTCGCTTACAGACAACCCCCCAACCTGAAGCAAATACTCACCAGCAACCACACATTACTGAACAAAAACACTGACCCAAGAACCTATCCTTGCAACAAAGCCCGATGCCAACTCTGTCCACATATCTATTCAAGTGACATCATCATAGGACCTAATCACATCAGCCATACCATCAGGGGCTCGTTCATCTGCACATCTTCCAATGTGATATATGCCATCATGTGCCAGCAATGCCCCTCTGCCATGTACATTGGCCAAACCAGACAGTCTCTACGCAAAAGAATTAATGGACACAAATCTGACATCAGGAATCATAATACTCAAAAACCAGTGGGAGAACACTTTAACCTGTCTGGTCATTCAATGACAGACCTGGGGGGTGGCTATTTTACAACAGAAAAGCTTCAAAAACAGACTCCAAGGAGAGACTGCTGAGCTGGAATTGATATGCAAACTAGATACAATCAACTCAGGATTGAATAAGGACTGGGAATGGCTGAGCCATTACAAACATTGAATCTATCTCCCCTTGTAAGTATTCTCACACTTCTTATCAAATTGTCTGTACTGGGCTATCTTGATTATCACTTCAAAAGTTTTTTTCTCTTACCAACTCTGAAAGGCCAATTAAGTAAGACAACTCCCACCTGTTCATGCTCTCTGTATGTGTGTGTATATATATCTCCTCAATATATGTTCCATTCTATATGCATCCGAAGAAGTGGGTTGTAGCCCATGAAAGCTTATGATCTAATAAATTTGTTAGTCTCTAAGGTGCCACAATTACTCCTGTTCTTTCTAGGGAGGTGGTTGAATCGCCTTCCTTAGAAGTTTTTAAGGTCAGGCTTGACAAAGCCCTGGCTGAGATGATTTAGTTGGGAATTGGTCCTGCTTTGAGTAGGGGGGGTTGGACTAAATGACCGGCTGAGGTCCCTTCCAACCCTGATATTCTATGATTCCTGCCTGCGCCTAAGTTTTCAGTAAAAAGAAGAACAGGAGTACTTGGGGCACCTTAGAGACTAACAAATTTAGTCTCTAAGAACTCCTGTTCTTCTTTTTGCGGATACAGACTAACACGGCTGCTACTCTGAAACCTGTCATTATGTAAGTTTTCAGTGTGTTTTGATTTCAAATGTGTGTGATCATTTGTTATAGTAGTGCTTTTTACAAAGTTATATTTTTAAACTAGTGCAAGAACCCACGTATACATAAAGGGCGATGCTCTTGTCATTACCCTCCAGTCATTTAAATCAAAGATTTATTAACTCATGGAACTTTACATGACAGCACCCTGAGGGATGGTGAGCAATTGCCCAACACTAGCCTCTGGGAATGCTCATCAAGGAAGGAATGGAGCCACTCCCATTACAGTCTGTAGGTGAGTGTTATGATCAGCTAATAGATCTAACACAGACAATGACCCTAATCCATCACAGTTAAAACATTGCAGTGTAGCTATCCCTGTGCCAGGATGCTGTACAACAGAAAAACTACCTAGTACACAGGTGCTACGGGATACCTTAATTGTAGCATTTAGGTCAGATGACACTAATCTGAGGCTCCTACATTATACAGTTAAAGGGAAATACTAATGGCCTGATTCTCTGTTACACTAATAGCCATTTATGTCAGCCTGTCAGCATGCAGGGTGTTAATGGAAACAACCCCCTAAAAATAACCTCTCTTTAGGAGGCCACCCCAGCCAATGGTGTTGAAGTCTCTACACTGGCTCTGCATCAGGAATAGAAAGTGTGTTGAGGGAAGGAAAAGATGTGGATGAGGTGTACTGTGCTAAAGTTCTTCTCTGCTTCCTAGGGTCCACCAGATGTGGGGCAAGCAGACTTCTGAAAAGCCTGCAAATATGGGAAGTGCTTAAATCCATCTTTGACTCCTTCCCCCTCTTTCTGTACCAAGGGTAGTAATGGAGTAACTATGAATTGGGCTGTGTGTGTGTGTGTGTGTGTGTGTGTGTGTGTGTGTGTGTGAGCGAGACAGACATTTTGCCCATCACTGAAGTGCAGCAGTTAGTTATCGGTTCACAGCAAGAGTATGCAACAGGTTACAATAGAATGTGAAGAATAATTTATGCAGTGGAAATTCCAGGGGAGATTTAGGTAGGCAAAATATACAGTAATTATCCAAGTAAGAATGCTGCCAAGGTACTAGGGTTAATGCTCAAGAGCTCAGCATCTTGGCTTTGTTTTATCAGAAAGACAGAATCTCCAGCACTACATACCACGTAGGATTATATGAGGGCACTGGCTCAGTAATAACTTGATGGGAAGTATGCCACCTTCTGAATCACCCCCACCACTTAAAGCTAGGTTCTCCTTGGAGGTTTTTCAGCCAGGTACTGACCAAGCTCAATCCTATTTCTCAATTGAGATCTAAGCAGATGATAGCTTGAAATAGTATAAATACAGCTGCAAATATGTAATGCCAATTATATATTCTAGATACTGTATTGTTTGCCAAAATATATTTAAAGTGCTGTTTATTTGGCTGGATTTATCTAAAAAGAAAGCTTAGCCAATCTACATTATTTTAAAGAATAAATGGCATTTCTATTTATTTTTGCTTCTAATGTCTAAAACTTGCACAGCTATAGAATTATTTATCATCATCTCAGGCAGCTCATGCAGACTCGGGGAGGGAGTCTGACATTTTACTTTTTAAAGAGTAAAGTTAAAAATGAATTGGTGCAACCACAAAAGCTCCTGTTTTGTTTTTGTAAGAAATAAAGATTGTCTCCCTTTTTCCTTTCTATAATGGTCACAAAGCATCTCCCAAAGGTGGTCATGCTACACTTATTCCATCTCTCCTGAATTACCATTCCACAGAGTTATCAACAGTAGGCACAAAATGAAGAACAGGAAAACAAATGTTCTCTAAATCTAACACCTACTGGCTGCATCCTGTATGTACAAGAAGGCATGGGGAATAATGAAATTGTAGCTGAACTGGTGTCTATACACAGTAAAAGAGAAGGAAAACACTTAGTTCATGCAGGAAAAATACTTTAAAAGCAGCTTTGATTACACTAGCCTCAATGCTGAATTTTGTAGTACACTGACAAGTGCTGCATCAGTGCAGAACTCCAGTGGCTTCAGTGGGGCTCTGCACAGGCATAGCTGTCGGCCTGCATGCTAGAGTGTGGGATCAATGCCTTTGTCATTTGAACTTGTCTTTTCCTATTGTTGTAAGAAATCTTACCAACAGCCTCTTACTGAGATTCAGTTCACATCAGGGGACAACCTCTGCTTACTGTTCATGGAGAGATGGGACTGACTGAAAAAGTTTTTCTAGTGGAACTTCCATTGGTTGTAGAAGTGCACGTGCTGTGTAAAATGGCTGCTCCTCAGCTCTGCCATCCCTTTAGTCTCAGCACACCTCCTACAGGCTACTGATACTATAGCCTATCTGCATCCTTTGGGAGGGCAGGGAGGCATGCTGTGGAGCTGCCACTCTCTCCATCTACAATTTCAGGAGCCAGTTTGTTCCTTTCTCCTCATTCTTTTTTGTTCAATAGGGAACAAAAGGGAGCAAATCGTATTTTTTTTCCATAAATGTGGAAATACATTGGGATGAGGGTTGTGGAATTGCAAGAAAAGTAGAGAGAGAGTTTAGTCCAGAGTGAAATTAGATATATATGGAAAAAAGAGGTGGAAAGTAGAATGCAACTCCTACCCCAGAAAACGAATACTCTTGAATTGAAAATAGACCTTCCACTCTCAATGATAATGACTAAGGAGGATTATCAACCAGGCATGGTCATTAAAGCTTCGAAAATATTTTTGGAAATGAAAAATGTTTTGCAGTTCAAAAGAGGAAATTATTATTTGCAAGTAAGAAATTTGCTTTAGAAGTTTTGTGGTTCAGAGATGCCAATGCATTAATAAAGACTGCTCTGAAGACAATGAGTTAAATTCTGTTCACTTGTAGGAAGCAGAATTTGGCCAAATATAATTAACTTGGACTCTGCATTTTACATCTATTTTGATGATTATAAAGGTAACAGTCTATAACATGACATACCTTCTACCTGAACAACAGGCTGGTCTGTTGTGCAGAAGGAGAAATTTGTCATGTTTGGCAGAGACTAGTTTACACTGTTTCGGATTGAGTAGGCACATAATTTATTGTGGCATCTCAATCTAAAATATATATATATTTATACATTTTTTAAAAATAAATTTCCATCACATCATTATTGAAAGCACTGATCCATGCCAAATGATGCATTACATCATGACTTACTGTGTTATGCCACATCATATGATGGATTAGAGCACATCATGTTCTGACACATCAAAATTAAAAAAAATTAAGAAGGAAACCACAAAACTTGCTCACATATCATTTCAGGTTTTTGCAAGTTGTTATTCTCTGGTCTCCAATTTAGCTTCAGCCTTTTAGTACATATTTTCTGTTGCTATGGTTGTCACTGAATGTGTTTTTATTTGTATAGTAGCTTGCTGCTTGTGGAAGCTACTAAAATAAAGCATCTAACTTAAGGAATGTTGATGCTGCATATACGCTTTCTGGATAATTGTTGCAAATTCTTCCCTTAAATGAACTGATACAATCAGACTTCATTGGGTTGCATTGACGTATGAGGCAGAACATGGGACAGAAGTTATTCCATTTCTGTGTCATTTGGATATTATTTTGTGACTAAGGATAAAGTTACTTTGTTACTAAGGATGCTTCACTTCTATGGATATTTAGATGAAATGCATATTTAAGAGTTTCATCTTGTGTTTGTGACATCACAATTGGTTGTTGCAGAAAAGAGGATTAAGGCTTCTGGTAGGAAAAGAACAGATGCACAGTGAAGAAGGAGAATCCACCACATCAGTATATGAATATAATTGCTGGTGAGAAGATAAATTGGATTTTTATAATGGAGAGGTTTCTGTTTATCAAGCAACAAGAGTGTGCTTGACATTATGCAAGACATCTATTGCTCTAATGACAGAGAATACAAAACACATTGAGAGACCCAGAGGTAGGTTCTACCATAGAACAGAACTGTGTACTGGGACAGAGAGTGTGTTCCAGGAATAGGGAAGCATGGAATTAGCCTCTGACAGAAAGGAGTGATTGACTGTCCATGAATAAATTGAGACTAGAAATTAAAACCATCAGAGGAATGATATTCTGGAACAGCCTTCCAGTAGGAGTAGTGGGGGGCAAACAACCTAATTAGTGTTAAGATGGAATTTGATAAATTGATGGACAGAATTACATGATGGGGCTGCCTGGAATAGTAAGGTAAAAAATAGCACTAAAATAGCAGCAGAGATGTTAGCAGAGCTGTTCAGGACCTTGAAGGTAAGAACAAGAAATGTATTCTACATATGGAAGATGAGGAGAAGGGACATAAAAAGGGCAGTGACTTGGCTAAAGGAAGATGATTTAGCTGCAACAATCTGAATAGTGTGGAAGAGAGTAGGAATTGGGGATGACAGAGACTAAGATGCCACAGCAAAATCTGGAGATGATCAAACATCTTACGGTAGGGACAGAAAGGAAACACTGGATTTTTTGTGATGCTGTTTCCTATTTAGTGCTTTTCAAATGTAGGGCTGGATGGTGCCTTTAAGGAACAGCTGTAAGTAAGGAGCAGTGAGCAGCCACACAGCCCTAGTAAAAGTTTGGAGCTCCTTTAGGTTGATGCAGCCTGCTCTGTGTGTCATTGTGGAGGGCAGGAAGACTATTGCCCCACCTCTATCTCATCCCTTCTGTAGTAAGTATTCCCCTATGGGTAGAGAAAGAGCAAACACTGCACTCCCTTAGGGGTAGGGTCTTTGTTTGCAAGTAGCTCTAGCCCTGGAAGGGATTCCACATAAGTTCCCTGTGGCCCTCAACTCCTTGCACCTAGCCCCAGCATGAACTATTCTAAGTCCCCTAATGAATTAAATTATTAACATTTAAACAGTAAAAAAAATCCATTTGAGAAAATGGATACAAAAATCCTATAGAGAAAGAAGTATTTGCATTGCTTGGTGCACAAATGTATCTGTTTTATTCACTCAAATGCAGGCTTTGCGAGCATGAGTGCATGAACAAATTATGTGCAATTGAAATGGTTTGTTTTGAAAGTTTGTCCTGAAAAATTGTTTCTAAATAAGTTTTCTTTTTCAGTTTTCCATCAGATGGCAGCTAACGTTCATAGTATATTGTTCTACATTTTCTTCTAATTCCAAATCTGTTCTTATAAAATCATGCACTTGTGGTACTGAGAAAACAGAACTTTGTAGAGGACAAGCATAATATTCTCAATATATGTAGGGACTCTTTTTTGACTTGATGTTCAATGGGCATGCTGGATAACTTGTTAATGGCATTAAAAAACAAATAATATTACCTTGGTGTTTGGAGTATTAGCTTGGCATTCCCTATGCTGATACAGAGGTATATAAAAACACTGAAGTATGTTATGTAAGGCAATTTGGAAAGGTGAAAGAAATGAGATACCAGTATAGGAAAAAAGATCTTAGTCAGTGTGAGCAAACAACCCAGAAACTGACCTAAATAAGAGACAGGACAAAGCTATCTGAGTTTCTTACCTCATTAGTCTTTCTCTCTCTCTCCACTAGATCCGGCTATATATCCTAAAACATGTGTTCCCCCCGAGCTCCATCAGCCTGAGAGTGGGGAAAAGAGATTTAAAGGTATATCGCCTGCTCTGAGTAGATCCCCCTTGAACCATTTTTTGGAGTAAGAACTCATTCTAGTTTCATTCTCAAAAGACATTAAAGTCTGGAAAGGAATCTGTTGGAAAGTCAGTTGACAATTGAACATTCTGACATTTTTGAATGGCTTACTGTATTATTCTCAAACAGTCTCCAACAGTAAATATCATTCATCTTCTTTATTGCAAATGTAACATATATAGAGAGATAATTATTTTACTGTATAAAAGCCTTCTAATGTATTTTTTTAGCACAACTAGTATAACAATAGTGACTAGACATCCCATTCAAGGTCAGAGCCCCATTGTAGTAGGCACGGTACAGAGTAAGAGACAGTCCCTGTCCCATAGAGTTTACAGTCTAAACAGGTAAGACAGAAAAAACAGTGTTCCAAAAGGAGTGGTAGTATTTCCATTTCACAGATAAGGAGATAAAACACACATACTAAGTGATTTGGTTAAACAGGAAGTGCATGCTGGAGCTGGGAATTGAAACCAGATCTCCAAAATCCCCGTCCCAACTTCCTTTTCTCTCTCTCTTGTATACTAAAGTTGGAATGCCCATTTCTGTTCAGTATCAAGTGGTAGCCATGTTAGTCTGCATCCACAAAAACAACAAGGAGTCCGGTAGCACCTTAAAGACTAACAGATTTATTTGGGCATAAGATTTTGTGGGTAAAAAAACTCACTTCTTCAGATGTATCTTGCATCTTCTTCTTGCATCTGAAGAAGTGGGTTTTTTTATCCTTGTTGCATTTCTGTTCAGTTCATCCTTAGTGAATTAGGGTCAAAACCCTAATAGTTCTAATGACTTCAATGGACCTACTATCATTAAGGTGTCTGTAAAAACAAGATATTCAAATGTATTCCACTGAAGAGCTTTTTTTAAAAAAGATGCAACAGAATGCTTCAATGCTAATATTATTCTCAGTCTTTCAAAGCAATATTGGCTACAAATCAGTGTGATAACATGTGGAACTGCTCATTTTCTTTTAGAGTAACTTGAGAGAACATTCTTTGTAAGATGCTCCTGGCATAGCCGGAAGAATATTAAAATTGCCTACAGTCATACTAGTCAATAAAATATAATTAGATATTAACACTAGAATGTTCCTACTCTCTTCTGTCCCACTCATTTCTTCAACAGTACTGGCAAGTGACTACAGTATAATGTCTTATTTACCCTATACAAAGTTACAAATAATAGGAATAAACCCAGAATGTTTCCCACAAAATCCACATGTTCAAATAATGATGCTAGCCATCCTCTGCAAAATTAATTCTGCTTGGGTATAACATCCCATTCCAGTTCCAAATGCCACTTCCAACAGAGCAGTGGACACCAATAAAAAGCAACTGATGTACACACTTTGCCACATCACAACTGCAACTTATTTACCCTTCTAAGTATATCTGGCCATCTTAGATATCAGTGTGTGATTAGTGTGGGTAAATGTTACCCTTTCTAATGGCAACTATATGTAATGAAAGGACTCAAGCGGGGGGGAAATATTAGACTCTTATTGAGCAGTAACAAATGTTTCCACCCAATGGTATTGGATGTGCAATAAAGCTGCTTTAATACATATTCAAGACTCTTCCCCTCTTTATTATCTTTATTATGCTGTATGTAATCTTTCCTGGACATGTCTGCCCATACAACAAAGTGGTTTCTAAGTGAGGTGCATAACAGCTATTCATTTTCATGTAGTTGTTACAGATATTGCTATCTATCCTGTACTTGGCTACATCCGTGCTCTACCCCAATAAATGTAGGCCTAATACACATCTTGAATATAATAATGTTTGCTTCCTGATCTAGAACCAAGTTAAGACATCTGTACTGGGTGATACAGTAAATTCTTCAACGAGTTTTTTTAATTCTATTTTGAAACTGCCTGAACTGTTCTTAAATAGGTGTGCACCATTTAAGTAATACAATCCTGTAAACCCTCTGATAAGAAAGCACCATTGTTTAGATGACCCATCATTATGCCTGAGTCATAAATTAATAGCTACAGTGCTGACTTTTCCTGTGCTGTCTTTTTATTGAGAAGCTCACATCTGGTTCTGATAACTCCATACTGTTTCTTCTCCTGCCAATGTCCAAGCTGTTAAAGATTAAACTAAGACTTTCTAAAAGTGTACCTCTTTAGATATTTTGTCTTTGGCTCAGCTGCCATTCCCACACTTCACTAGTTTACTTTTACAGGTGAATGATCATTATTTGACTACTGGCTTTTCACTCCAACAATGCATATTCTCTGCTATATAAAAACTATAGGCTTAGGGGTGGTTAAAGTGGTTCAGATTAAGCAATAAATAAATAAATAAAAATCAAGCCACAAGGTTTTATAGAATCAAAAGGAACAGATCAAAGTCATTTCTGTGAAAGACCTCACTGCTAATGTTTAGTGTTTTTGTCCATTGGGGTCCAAATGTGCCAAATGATGGGACATCATCACTTTAGGTTTCATCCAATTTGAGGTTCTAAATCCTGGCAATATGATAGCCCATCCTTGAGGCATGAGCCTCTCCCTGAGTGTTTCTCTACAGACTAAGGATCAAACATTTTTATCTGGGACCTCAGTAGAAGATCCTTACACTGCAGATTTCCTTGAGGTCTCCTCTGCTAAGGAGGGAGCTCTTTGCCTTCAGCTGAAGGGATGGACTCTGCCTCCCTATGCACAAGGTGCACTCATCAGATTTAAAAGGGAGAAGTTGCTTTCCTGACTACCTGCTTCTCGTTATGGTAATTTGACTGACCGGTGACCCAGTATGCAGGATCTGCACATTTTAATTCTCCTCCAGTAGAATTGTGTAAACCATTTCAATTGTGTTCTATCTTATTCTCAAATTGCAGCTTTTTCTATAACCTTAGATTTACAAACCATAATATAGTTTTGTGTCACTGTCTATCTGTTGAATTCAATGGGACTATTTATGAAGTAAGTATTCAAGCCACCAAAGCACTTGAGCTCTTATCAATATCTATTCATGTGCTTAAAGTTAAACATATGCTTATGTGATTTGGTGGGTTGGGGCATAAGTACTAGTCATTGTGGCTAACATTGGCAGAGTCAAGCCAATAATGAAACCCTACTTTAATTCATATGTGTAAGGGGGCCAAGTTACAGTTACTGTGGCAACCTTAACTGAGAATTCTGATTCTTGCCAGATTAAAATATCAATTTAAATACTGTATTAACATGCAGTAAATGTGCAGTTTTTTCCTAAGTGTGATCAAGTTTTAAACTAATCCAATATAAATTTGGCCAGGCATAGTTTCTAAGCTTGATGGATATGTTCTAATTAGTAATATTGACATCTCTCCCAAGTAGCACAAATTAAAAACTTAAGAGATAAATACACACGTAAATGACTGCTAGCATGCAGTGATTTACAGATGTGAATGTTCATGGAAATTATTTGGTAGAAAGCTCTGGGAATTTGTATTATTTTGTAGTACATTTTCATTTCACCCTGCATTGTGATTTTGTGTGGTTTGAGGCTTTAGTGAATACAGTTAATGCTTTCTACATGGCTGAGACTACCTCTGACATATATCACACAATGTTGCCTGTTGATTAATATAATTAGATACATATAGTTTTTTTAGAGCTTTGTGAGCCTGGAGATATCCATGTTTACTTAATGTTCTACAAGCACAATTCAAAACCCTCTAGGCTCACCAGGCCTGTTTCTATAATCCTTAATTGGGAATAGTAAACCTTGAGAGTTTTGAAATACCATGCTTAAATTGAGCTCGGGGACTGATGATGTCAACCATCAGGACTCCCTATGTAAGCCTGCAAACAGCAATATGTGGGTTTTCCTAAAATATATATTTGTCTGCCAGTTAAAAAAAATATACAGCTACAACACCATAGTCCTCGAAAGTTCAGCACACATTCAAAAATGTGGTTTAGAGCACTAATTTTATCTTCTGAAAAACTGAGACCAGAAAAACATAAGATACTGGGAAGATGGAGACTTACCCAGGGAAAATAGAGGTTTACCATTTTGTCTGTGGGATAAAGTGTATTCATTTTGCTTCCTTAACTACCTGGAAACTATTGGAAGCTATTTTAAAAACAGATATATGGTTCTATGAATTTTACATATTGTTTTATCAGATTCCATACTGTGTTTTGTGTGAGATTTCACTGTTTGCTTTGTAGGAATAGGGCCATGATCAGTGATTTATCATTTTTCTCTTTTCCATTTCAGCTGCCTTTCCCAATTTTACACATTACTGCAGGGTCATATGGGTGGCTTCAAGTAATATTGTTACAATATAAGAAACTGCCTACCATTCACCCTTGTACTTTTGCATTTGAGTCTGTCTTTTCATACCTTTTGGAAGCTCTGTCTTCAGTGCACTCTAATGATACTGCCATCAACCTGAAAAGTGTATTTCCTTATGTCTTCCAAAAACTCTGCAATTCTTTAAAAGATAAAAATAGAGGGGCAGATTAACAGAAGGAAGAAAGAGCCCAGGAAGTCCAGTACATGTTTAAATTCTTTTGCATTTTATGCTGTCTTCTAATTATACTTATCTATGCTGAATAAGTGAAGGAAAGCCTAAAGAGGAAATGGATAGGAAAGCAGAGTGATTTCTTCAAACCAAAGGTGACTTGACTCTCACTCTGAGAAATTAATAAAATATTATTCATTTACTGAACTTCTGTTTCATTGTGCAAATATTTCTTGAGAAGATGGAAGTTAAAACAAATACTGTGCAAATAGTCATTGGAATAGTGAACTCCAAGCTATGTGAACTGGTGTCAAAGTTTACCAATAAGAAGGGTTGCGTGTGTCGTAGCAACAGATAGCCAAAAATAAGGTATTGGTGCACTGTAGCAGAGGACTCTAAGGGACTATTGTATGCAACAATGAAGACAAACAAATTCCAAAATATTATAGAATGGAATTGAAATATCCAAAAAAATAAATTTTAAAAAGGAATAGGAAGATTATGATTACACTACTTCCAGAATCATATGTTGTAAATGATATTACAAAGTTTTTCTACAAGGCTTTCATACTCATCTGATGACCTTATAACATTGTTGGCAATCAACAGAGGGCATTATTACAGATAGTCTTGTAAGTTCTGTTTACCTCCGTGTATAGGCCATGAATTCTTAGGTATTTGTGAGTTGTGGAGCAGATATTCTTCTTAGACTAAGTTCCACTATACCAGTAAAGTTTGTTCACTGACTAGGATCAGTTTTGTTCCATACAGAGCTGCTGCATGCCATATATAGCCATGTAAGGGGAGAAAAAAATGAAAAGTTGATGTATTGAAGGCAGAGGTAGGTAAGTAGTAAAAGAATGGGAATCATTGGTCCATGTTCTGTACTTTTCTATTTTTTGTTCTATTATAGTCTATTATTATATTAGGTTCATTGCTATAGTATCCAAGTGGCACCAACAGTGCATCAAGCAATATGAATATGTCTGTTGTGTTTGGTTGAAGATATTAGTCAGAATTGTACACTATATAATTAATTTAGAATACACCGCTACCTCGATATAACGCAACCCGATATAACACGAATTCGGATATAACACGGTAAAGCAGCGCTCCTGGGGGGGCGAGGCTGCGCACTCTGGCGGATCAAAGCAAGTTCGATATAACGCGGTTTCACCTATAACGCAGTAAGATTTTTGGCTCCCGAGGACAGCGTTCTATCGGGGTAGAGGTGTATTAAAATGTGGGTACAGTGTCCAGAGTCTGGGATAGAGGTTAGTGCTAGAAGCATTTCTGAAATAATAGGAATTTGAAGGAGGGAATGGAGTCAATTCAAAGTTTTGAGGAAATGGACAGAAGGGTAAGAATTTGTATAAACTGCAATAAAGGAAGACAAAATATGTAGTATAGAGAAGGGTGGATGTGAAGGAGGGGAACAAACCTGAATATAGCTATGTTTAGATGAAACTCAGATGAACATCCATACTATGGGGGAAACCTTTGCTCCACTGAAGTCAGTGGGAGTTTTGCTATTGACTTCAGTGTGGCAAGTTCACTCATTATGAAAGAGAATGGAAGCGTTTTAGACAGACTCCAAAGGGTTACTTGTTTTTGGATCTCAACTCTGGAACCCAGATACAAAGATGAGAGGTTTTTGTGCTGAGAGACTATATTTAAGGAGGCTGAAATGGAGACTTGGCTTCTTTTTTATAAGGAAAAGATTACCATGATTTTTGTTATTATTTAAGTTTCCAGTGGCTGCTAAACACTGCTTTAAAAAATCTATCTATGGCATTTCGAATACACCTTTCAACTACTATTCATGCCCTAGTTTGGGGTGCTACAGCTCAATCTGATCTGGATTTTGAGTTTGAAAACTACACTTGACAACTGAAAGGTATGGTTAGATCAAAGGCTAAGGTGAAATGCTGAATCTTTATTGTACAGGTTCTGTATAAAGTTGATGTGTTCCTTTATTTTATGTTAACTAAATTATTGTTAGTGGAGTTACTCAGGGAAAATTCTGTAACAATCGTTCTGATCATGTATTGCAAGTCCAGAGTAGAGCTGATTTCCTAATATAAAAGGGGATGGACAGACAGACACACACACACACGTACATACCTTACTGTCGAATCTGATAGTTCATCCCTGTTGATGATGGTGTACAGTTAGCATTCTTTGGATACATAACTCTTGCTTAAGAATCATATTACATTAGCCAATGGACTGCAGAGGTTCCACTTGATAACATCTAACAATCACTTTGCTATCTGGATGGGATACCCTCGATTGATTGATTATATATCCCTGAATTTAATTGTGGTGGTTCATGCCACTGCAACATGCTATAGTTGATAATAGAAAAAACAAAGCTCCCCCACTCCTTTTTTTCTCCATAACATATTACATTGCTACGCTTTGATCATTCAATAAAAGCTAAATTTTCAAAGATTAAAACCAAAATAGAGGCAAATATCTGAAATGTACCTCATTGAAAAATAAGAATCTGCTTTCACTACCATTCCTCTATTGTA